>NC_136801.1:33041308-33641308 GCF_951216825.1 Electrona antarctica
TAAAACATAAAAAAATAAATCGCTATAAAATGTTGTAAAGAAATAAATATTTAGCCCCATGCTCGAATGCCCCCCTGTCAAAAACAGCTAAAATCCCTAAAACGAAAGAAAGCAGCAAATGAAAAGAAATGAACACTCATCTTTTACTTTCTCTAATAACAACCTAAAACATGAACCTTGGTTGAAAAAAACTAAAGTTGTCCTTTAACCTCAGTAAAACTATGCCTAAACCTAACCCTATTCCTAAACTTAACCCCAGTAAACTATGCCTAAAGGTGTTTGCACACTGGACGCGTTTTTCCGAAAACCGATGGAGAAACGCTGCAAAAAATCCGAAAAACGCGCTCAGTGTGCAGGGACCTATATCCTAAACTTATTTCTAACCTTATTCTCAGTAAAACAAAATAAAGAGTACAAGAACCGCGGCACCGAGCGGTTGGCGTGAGGTCAGCGGAAAAAATAGAGGGGCGAGGTGTTTTTTTTTGATTGATTGATTGAAGAATTTATTAACAGTTTGCAGAATTACAGTACATTTCAAGCACAAACTCAATACAAAGGCTGTTAACTGTGAGTGGACGACCCAATTAAGCATTACACTTGTTTCCAATAGGGTCCACCATGTTCAAATCATCAAAACATTTAGAGACGTACAAATAGACACTTCTATAGACAGAACAGGAATTCATCATAAAGGAGGTAAAAAGGGAAAAGAAATATATACAGTGAGGGGAAAAAGGGGGGGGCGGGGGGGGATTCAGATTTTACGGGGGACAGTTTTGAATTGCAGCCATCCGTAGGTGCCCTTTGAGAGCGGTTTTGAAGGAGTCAAGGGATTCGCATGTCTTAATGACAGTTGGTAGGGCGTTCCACATTTTGGTGGCATAGGAGCGAAAAGAATTTAGTCCCTTGTTTGTGCCGAATCTGGGTTGTACATGGTTCGTTGCACTCCCTCTGGTGTTGTGGGTGTGGACTTCGTTAACATTAAGGAAGTATCTAGACAGGTACATGGGTATCTTGGTGGTGTATCGAATCTTGTGGACCAGACCCATTGCAAGATCATGTACACTGTCGTCGACCCTAAGCCATTCCAGCCTGTCGAAGTGGGCAGGGGTTAGGTGGGTTCGGGGGGCTAGATCAAGTAGGAGCCTGACCAGTTTGTTTTGGGAAGTCTGGAGCCTGGTTTTAAGGGCCTTTGAGGTGCTGTTTAGGGGCGACGGTACCTGATACCCTATATTACAGTATTGATACTAAGTAAAAAAGTGTTTTTCCACCACTAGTGGCTGGCGAGGCAAGTCTTCCCATCCCTCCCAGTCAAGAGGAGAGAGAGAGACACTGCGGCATGACCGAAATACAGAAAGGAAATGCATCGCATCATTTGCATTCAGCGCCAGAAAAAAAAAACATCTCCTCCTCGTCTTTTTTTTTTTTTTTAGAGAGAGACAGGGATTTAGACTAATCATCCGGCAAGCATTGAGTGATTACATTTTCATCAGATTGCAAATGGAAAAGAGGGTTCGAAAGATCAAGTGAACTAATGGCTGACCTAATCATGCGGGATCGGCCGTATCGATTACGGCTGGTCATATTCTCATTGTCTGTCAGGCCCAACGGGGGGAGAGAGAGAGAGAGAGAGAGAGAGAGAGAGAGAGCAAGAGAGAGGCTGCGGGCGGATGCGATCCCTCACCGGGCCCTGAAACACCATATTCAAGCAAACCTCATTCAGATTACACTAATTTAGCCCATACCTCTCTGCAGTTTCCCCAAGGGTTAAATAGATTACGGGGGTGGGGGGAGGGGTAGGGGCGGGTAAGGGGGGAATGGAAATCCTGCTGAATTGCAGCTCAGGATTCCGGACTTCCAGAGGGCTAAGACTTGGAATAATTTAACCGCAAACAGGGTTTTTAGAGAAAAGCTCTGTCCATTTTTAGGATTTATTTGAATATTGAACCCACTAAAACCACAGGAAAGCATCCGTGTAATTTTATTGTACAGGCTATACTGTATATCTCTGCTGTCGGGAACTCCAAAATGTTCATATATTTTTATCAGCTAGGAAATTAAGAAAACCTTATATTTTGAAAACAAAGCAATACTGCCTCATCAAAGTTGCGTGTTGTGACTTTACATATTGTCAATTACTTGGGGAAAGGTGGTGGAGTTAGTTGCTTTAGCAGACAGTTTGATGGTCCAATGGAGTTAAGAGGTTTTGGCCAAAGCATTTTTTTTGTATTACTTTCCATTGGTTCAATATATTCGAAACAACACGCAGACGTAAAGGATGTTCAATAGCACTTTCATACAGCACGACATCCCACTATAATGCACACTTCTAACATTGCCCTCTACATATAAATTGTCTCCTTGACATGCTGTTTGTGTTGAATTTCTTTTGACACGCTTGCATTCCTGCACGCCAGAGGAATTATGACCCTGTGATTGGTGACACAGGCTGCCAGCATCACAGAGGCTGTCATTCCTCAAGGACAATCTTTAGCATCTGTGTGTAATCAGTGCCACAGGCGCTTTATAATGTGCTCATGACATTATTTCACATGCAGTCCAGGTAATTATACAGTATAGATGCATATTCTCACTGCATACATGTAGGCTACTCCCTCTGAAAATGTAAAGCAGTGGTCTTTTCAACCCTTTTCAGATCAAGGTCCTTTATTTATTCAGCATTTGAGCCAGTACGGACCGCCGTTTGATGAGATTTAGACTCTCAGAACCAAAACTTTGAATATTTGTGATTTTGCCCACAATTCCATGCGGCATTGATGTTGTACCAGATAACAGGCAAACGATCAAAATAGCAATTCTCCTACATTCTATTATTGTGTAGACTTCTTGTAAATTAAGAAATGCCAGATGTTTAACAATAATTGAACTCTTGAGAGCGTAAAATGAAACCAAATCGACCCTTTGCAGGTACATTTGGTTTCATTTTACGCTCTCAAGAATTAAAGATCTACAAGGGTGCATTTGGTAACCAACTCTCCGTCATTTAGCTGGAACACCTGGTTGGAACCCCCTCAAAGTGGTGGTCCCCGGACCACTGGTTGAAAACCACTGAACTATAGAATAATGTGTTCCTCCAGGACAGGTAGGATATAGTGGGTATTGTGCATGGGCCAACAGTGATTCACGGCAGTGTTGATTTTGACAGTACAAATCTTGATTTAGTTTTAGTCATAGTCTTTTGAATACAACTTAATTTAGTTTTATATATATTTTAGCAATCTGAAAAGTTGTAGTTTTAGTCTAGTTTTTGATTTTGGCGACAAAAGAATATATTTTGGCGACAAAAGAATATATTTTGGCGGGCCTTGGTGGCAGCTCAGTGGCCTTGTGGTTAGAGTGTCCACCCTGAGACTGGGAAGTCAGCTCCTGCCCTATATGGACCTCAGGGCTACAGAAACAGGAGTTAGGCTCCTGCCCTATGGACTTCAGGGCTCGGCAAGGCTTACTTGATGGCGTCGTATTGACTGATTTGACACTTTTACACATTGTACGCTGAAAACAGACGATCTACAAGCTCATTAGATCCGCTTGTAGATCTGCTATTGGCAGAGCCCAACAACCAAACATAAAATTACTTGTCTTTTAGTTCTACTGGATGTCTTCTCCACAGTCCCTCCCTGTGTGTGTGTGCGTGTGCGTGTGTGTGCGTGTAACCCATTGAGACCTGATTCTATACAAATGTCTTCTAAACCATGACAGTTTTCTGAAAGAAACTATGTTTCTATATCAGTGATTCTCAAACCATGTAATGCCAAGGACCCCAAAAATTATATGTAGCCTAATTGGCCGCCGACTCCCCCATCTGAAAATACTGTAGTTCCAGGGACCCCCCCAGAAGCAAACATTTGAGTTCAAAATGTTCACTGTGAAAGAATATATATTCAAAGTAGTGCGGCACTCGGTGCTATTTTTCGACAGCTATAAAGTTTAAAACAATGCCACTAAAGCGACACACGGCGCGTTTTCCCCCGTCCTTACTGGGCTAACAAAGAGAGCCGCTCTGCAGAGGCAGCGTAGTGTAGATACATCCAGTGGCAGATGAATTACAAGCTGCCACGGGGCGGTGATCACCCACCCAGCAGCAGCAGCTCCACACTGCATGCCAAGATGTTCCAGCCAGTCCATCACCTCCTCCACAACTGTCAGCTCTGGACTGGACTGGATGGAGTCCAGCCACCGAGTACTGTATGTATAGGAGACAGACAGGGCAGGGAGGCTGCGGCATGCACGCACGCACGCACACACGCACGCACGCACGCACGCACGCACATTTGGTCAGTAGAGCAGGGGACTTTAAGAATGGAGTGCCGTGATTTTTTCCACCCTAAAACATGACCTACCTCATAAACACATGAAAAACTGGAAAAAATAAAAAAATCGTGGCACTTCATCTTTAACGTTTGTCAAGGCCCTAGCAGAGAGAGAGAGAGAGAGAGAGAGAGAGAGAGCAGGGGTCTACTGTATCAGAGAGCGGGGGGCGGGAGGAGAGTGGGGGGGGAGAGAGAGAGAGAGAGAGAGAGAGAGATGAAGCAAGCACTACATATTGTAAAAGAAAAAAGACAAAAAAAGATGAAAGGATTGAAGATTAAAGGATAATTCCAGACAAGCCCTCCTTGTCTTACCGTAATTATATCCATCTATCTACAAATGCCCCATGTCCCTATACGTCTGTCTGTATACGTGTGCACGGCTGTAATCCATGTAACTCGAGAACCATTCGCCCCACCGACTTGAACGACTTCAAATTCGACACACACGTTCCACACCCCCGTCGGTCGAACCCACGGTTGTCCAGAACCGCCACAAAAGGCCTCTGCCCGAGCTCTGGACATGCAGGGCCCCTGCCCATGCTCCATATATGGAGCTGGCCTGTTCGGACATCAGAACACTCCATATTTGGGCATGCCTGACACAGAGGAATAAAGGGACACAGAGTAGAGACAGATTCAGAAATCTCCACATATGGGCGTAAAAGGGACACAGCCAGATGGGTGGAACAGGTGCTCTGACTCTAACGGGTATTGCATAGGGGGGCATGGATGTCCAATGTCACGGACACTACACTGGTCTCACTTCCTTCCTGGACTACAATTACCATA
This sequence comes from Electrona antarctica, assembly GCF_951216825.1. Taxonomy (NCBI): domain Eukaryota; kingdom Metazoa; phylum Chordata; class Actinopteri; order Myctophiformes; family Myctophidae; genus Electrona; species Electrona antarctica. Next base: position 33,046,429 of record NC_136801.1, read on the forward strand.
ATGTTTGGTGCACTCACCCCACCTTGTGGAGAGGGAGAGGGCTGTCTAACTGAGACAACTTGTAGTCCAGGATGGAAGTGAGACCAGTGTCCATGACTGGATGGAGCTCGTTATTTTTGAGTGGTGCAAACCACTCCAACAACTGGCTTTGTTAATGAGTGGTGCAAACCACTCCAACAACTGGCTTTGTTATTGAGTGGTGCAAACCACTCCAACAACTGGCTTTGTTATTGAGTGGTGCAAACCACTCCAACAACTGGCTTTGTTAGTACCCGTGTGTGTGTGTTTGTGTACCTGTCCCTCAAAAGAATGAGCATGGTTACTATGGTCACTGACATTACGTCAGACCACAGTTGATCAGGCTATATAAGACCTTGCACCACTCAGTTCACACGGGTGTGATTTTTTTATTGATAACGAGCACCTTATTGATCAGGCTTATCGAGCTGGGTTCTTATCGAGCCCACTATTGAGCTTTTTGAGTGGTGCAAACCACTCCAACAACTGGCTTTGTTAGTACCCGTGTGTGTTTGTGCCTGTACGGGTGAGCATGGTTGCTATGGTCACTGACATTACGTCAGACCACAGCAAGACCTTGCACCACTCAGTTCACATGGTTGTGATTTTTCTATTATATTGTGGAAAGACGGGAGACAATACATTCTGAACAGAACCTAGGGCCTTCAAATACATACTTTTTCTAACAGACGGAAGGCAATTGACCTTTTTAAGAATAAAATAGAGGAAAAACTGTTAACTGGTTAATAGGTGTACCGTCACTTTAAAAGCAGAATTTTGTTTACCCGGACAGCGCTGGTTGGCAGGTATCGATACACTTTTAGACCGACATGTTTGTGCCAGGATGGATGATTACATTCATGTCTTGATCGCCTCTTGTCTCGATTGTTTAAAACATGACGTCATGGGCCGCTATGCGCGATAACAGGCTTGATAAGCCCAAAGCTTATTGATAATGGGTACTCAATAAGCTTGTTTATTTCTTCGGGTATCGGTTATCGAGCTCCATCCCTATCCATGACATCAAGGACACTTACTAAAATATCTAAAAACACATATTACACACATAAAACCCCCATGAAAGGGTTTCTTGTCTCCCAAACATCATTAAAATAAGAAAACACAAAAATACTTCCACCACTGGCCTCGTGTCAACACCACCGCACTGAAAATCCACAGCTTTATAGGTGAGGACTTCTGGTGGTCAGAAGAAAATAAAAAATAAAAATAAAAAAAACAAACCTCTCCTGCGGTAGTTTTTAGCACCAGGATGGGACTCATCCGTCATGAAGAGGTAAAGCTGCGAGCTACACTCTCTCTGTCTCTCTGCAACTTTGCTTTGTACCCCCCCGAGGGCCCCCATAGTTCCAGCAACAGGAATTGAGTTCGTTCATCACGTCCCTTCAGGAGGTGGCTACGCCTCGGTGGCTGCCTGCCTTTGCTCTGTCTGGAGAAAAAGAAAGAAACACACACACACAATGCACACAGTCTGAGACTGGGAGGTTGGGAGGCTATTTCTACTGCACACAATGCAGACTAGACAGGGGTCACCACCATGCCGGCTTGTGGTGGACATCTTTGTCAAAATTCCCCTTTTTTTTGTGTGCCACGGACATACAGTACACAATGACTGGACGACAATCAGTGGTGGAAAAAGTACTCACATTTCTGACTCATACTGTAATGTAGAAGTACTTTGTTACAAGTAAATGTCCGCCGTTCAGAATTTACTTGAGTTAGAAGTAGCCTACAAAAGTATTGGCAGTACTCACTATGCAGACTGTCCCATTTTAAGTTTTCAAGTGTATAAAGATCTTTTGAAAATATAGCAGAACTACAAGCTCACACCGGGATATTTCAAATGGCCGAAATGTATATAGGGCTGAAGTGGTTAATGCATGTTTTGTAATAATTAAGTGATAATAAAAGTAGTGGAGGAAAAGTACAATATTTCGATTTGGAATGTAGTGGAGTTCTAAGTGAAAGGATTGGAAATTGGAATTACTCAAGTAAAGTACAAATACCTCAAAATTGTACTTAAGTGCAGTACTTAAGTAGCCTAAATATACGTAGTTGCTTTCCACCACTGCATTTTTTGCCATGGACATACAAAATGAGTGGACAAAAATATCACCAGAAACACACATATAGAGGCTGAGCTAGCCCTGAATGACCACAACAGACAGGTCTGTAATTCTGAGGCTTCGTACACACCTACACAACAAATGTTCGGTCCGTGTGTGATGTCTGATTGCTGTTTGATTGCTGCTCCAATTCATTTTCAATGGGAGTCACATGGTTTGACCAAACATTTTTGTTTGATGAGGGGGGAGCAATCAGCAATCAAACACAAATGTTTGATCAAACCATGTTACTCCCATTGGAAAAGCATTGTGGTGGCCCAAAAAAATAAAAAAAACGACCATACATTGCTTGATTGGTGTTTGGTACGTGTGAATGAGGCCTGAGAGTGTACAAATGGAACTAATAGTGGTGTGGGCCTTGATGGCGTTATAATGCGTGATTTTACACTCCGTTGCATGCTGAAAATAGCTGAACTATTCGAGCTCACAACGTTCTGACCTTGTAGATCTGCTATTTTCTGAACTCAAGACCCGAGCGCAAGCAAACATAAAATGACTTGTCTTTTAGTTCTAGCCTACTGGATCTCTTCTCCACTATAGAGCGTCTAGTCCCTCGCCCCCCTTTCAAAACGACGACAGGCCCTGCAGGAAATAATTCCCCATTAATTTTCCCCCATAGACATTTCAAAAAGTATTTATTTAAAGATCTGTAAGAACCGAACAAAGCCAACTCGGATCGTGACAAATCATGACAACAAACACACTTTTTTGGGCCGAACACATAATTAGAAAGAAAAAGTGCAGGTTACAACACCTTTTTTGTTGTTTTTCTTCTTTGTAACACTCACAGCCTGAAAATGTTGAGAACCACTGCTCCATATTTGAATAATTGTACTGCAATGTTCTTTTTTTATTACATTCTTTGCTGTTTTGAATTAGGAAAAGGGTTGACAAATAATCCAAAGGTTTTCTCACAGTAAGCCCATCATGGCTGAATGTATCACCCACTTACTTGCCTTTTTTTCAGTTTCTCTCCCTTTGTAGATTAGAGGAAAAGAATGAATGTCACCTTGTGTTACAATGCAATTGAAAGAGAATCGGAGGCGGGGGTGGGGGTTGGGGGGGGGGTTATGCAAGATGGAAAATGACAGAGAAAGAAGAAGATGAATGGTCATTAGGCTGAGAGAGAGAGAGAGAGAGAGAGAGAGAGACAGACACCAGGAAACAAATGGGCAAAGGATGAAAAGGAGCAGAAACAGAGGCAGGCATTGCAATGGTCTGCTTTGTCATGACAGGCGGTCGGTCCTCTGTCTTCCATCTGCAGGGTGTGAGAGAGAGAGAGAGAGAGAGAGAGAGAGAGAGAGAGAGAGAGAGAGAGAGAGTGCGCTCACATGCTCCAGCAGTCAGGCTGAAAAAGCTGAGAGGTCCGCTTGCTCTGCTCCGCCTGCATTCACAACAGCAGAGCAACACTATATTACTACAGTACACTTCAGCTCTCATGGTTGCCTGGCTGGCAGAGAGCTTGTTATCCACCCATCCCCTCATTAGCTCTTGCTCCCCTATACCTTTACTACAGTGCCCCCAACGCACGCACGCACGCACGCGCGCGCGCGCGCGCGCGCGCGCACGCACGCACGCACGCACGCACGCACGCACGCACGCACGCACGCACGCACGCACGCACGCACGCACGCACGCACGCACGCACGCACGCACGCACGCACGCACACACACACACACACACACACACACACACACACACACACACACACACACACACACACACACACACACACACACACACACACACACACACACACACACACACACACACACACACACACACACACACACACACACACACACACACACACACACACGCCTCCAAGCATCTGCATTATGTTTGCTCCAACAAATCACTGCATGTGTTCAGGGGTGCGTGCGTGCGTGCGTGCGTGCGTGCGTGCGTGCGTGCGTGCGTGCGTGCGTGCGCGTAAGCAGGGGATGATCGGAATCTGTAACTCCCCTCTTGTATAACACACAACACAGCCAACGTGGCCAGGTGGCACACTTTCTTTTATGGGGTTTTATTATTATTTTCTTGCAGAGGACTTATCTGTTTTTTTGTTCTAAAAAGGGGACTTGAATGCAGTAGGCCTACTCCTCCACCTATAGACTGAATCTAATAGCCCCACATCATGGAGAACAGCTGCCCAAGTACCGAGCTAAAGGTCAAGTTTACAAAGACGTATTGAGAGTTTAAGTCGTTAAGTATTTGAATATACACATGAACATGAATAAGATATAACACTGTATAGTGGGGAGGGAGTCCCTGCTTCATCTCTCTCTCAGCTAATATAAGGGGTCCTTGGCCTGAAAAAACGTTGAAGACCCCATATCCATCACCACTTTACCTTACACTTCTCTATAAATACTAAAATATGTTTTTTATTTCCCCGGTGAACAGCTTATTTGTGTTCATTGTCACAGTCTTGTAGCCACAGGTGGAAGAAGTACTCACATGTTTGAAAAGTATCAATACTGCAATGAAGAAATACTCGGTTACAAGTAGAAGTCCCATTCAAACTGTTACAAGTAGAAGTCCCATTCAAACTGTTACAAGTAGAAGTCCCATTCAAACTGTTACAAGTAGAAGTCCCATTCAAACTGTTACAAGTAGAAGTCCCATTCAAACGGTTACAAGTAGAAGTCCCATTCAAACTGTTACAAGTAGAAGTCCCATTCAAACTGTTACAAGTAGAAGTCCCATTCAAACGGTTACAAGTAGAAGTCCCATTCAAACTGTTCAAAATTGACTTGAAGTACTAAAGGTAAAAGTGCTCTTGTGTCACAAGTTCAAAAGGTATTAAAAAAAATCACACCCGTGTGAAGTGAGTGGTGCAACTCCGTGTGGGGGTCCCTGGGGGGTCCCCGTAAGTTCCAGACCCGGGCCGAATCCGGCGAGCCGCCCCACGTCCGAAACGGTTGAGAAATGACAGAGTTACCGTGTGGGGGTCCCTCTATACTGTACTGTACTGTACTGTCACTGTACTGGCCCACCCAAAATCATCATATATACGTACAGTTAATATGTGCGTGTGTGTGTGTGTTTGTGTGTGATGTATCTGGAAATCACAATTCACATTAATATAGATAAAGAAACATGTTTTAAACTAAAGTGGATCTTTGTCTCTCAGGGCCTGAGAGAGTGACATGACGTGTTTAGACAGGATGTATGGGCAGCTGCAGGAGGGACCCTAAAGATCTGGCTTGCTGATAGTAAACGGCCAGGCCTGCAGGACACCTACTGTTCTGTGCTTGCTTCCTGGTGACCAACACCTTATTTAGACATGTTTGACCATTTGGTACAGGGGGGTTGGGACCACCTTTGCATTTCCTTTGTGTATAAGGTCTACTGAAAATGTTTGTAACAGTTAGTTCAGTGGCTCACACGCCGTGAGGCGGGTGGGCCAGGCCCATGGCTGTGAATGATGTCTTGTACTCTCTGCAAATAAATGGAACTCCGGAGCAACTTTCATCTGCCTGTCTCTGCTGTTGACTTCATTCTCCGTCCTGAGTGTTTTTTAGTCTAAGTATTTAACGTCTGTTTATGCTCTATGGGGAGAGGAAAAGCACTCTCTCCTTTGTAGAACAGATTCTTCAAAGTGGTGCCGAGCTCGGTCGTGTTGATGCATTTTTGCGTCAGGCGAGAGAACCGGTGGACAATTCAGTCTAATAGATATTTCGGTCGGCAATTTTTTTTTTTTAACGGAGGGGAACGACGACGGCGCTGCGCAGTCGAACCGACGGGGTTCAACACGGCGATCACCACCACGGCGGAGGCGGCCTGCACCGAGGAGCGGCGATGGGCAACGGCGTGATGCTCTCGGCGATCGTGACCAGAGGCGATGCTCGGCGGCTGGACGGCGGGGAGAGGGGTGCTACGGAGCACAGCGTGCCCCGGCCCGAGGGCGTTCGTCGGCGGTCAGCGGTCCAAGGGAGGCGATGGCCACTTCATTGACTCTTCACGGCGCGTCTCGACTCGACAGGCGCCGGCGGCGAGGCGTCGTGGCTTCGTTCCATTCAGCGGCTCGACGGAGCTGATCTACAAGCTCGCAACGCGGCGAATCACAAGTTTCTGCCTGGCAGAGGCCTACGGGCTCCTGTGATGACACTGATTCACTTTCTCGTTTTTTTAGTCATGTTGTATTGTCATGACTGAAAGGGAGGAGGTGATAAAGTGAATTCAGATCAGAATTCAGAATGAAAGTTTCCGGACGGGACAAAGGGCAACTCTCGACAACAGAGCGGCCTACGCCATGCGGTGCATAAGTGTACTGCATCACAAACCTCGTTTGGCCCGTGTGCGCTGACTGATGGACACTGACGAAGGTGAGACAAAAGGAGAAGAAACGTTACAGAAGATTCTATTATATCAGATGGATATCGTTCCATTTGATTCCAAATGTATGTTTACGTTTGTCTAGTTCAACATATAATGGGCATGTGTGTTGATTTTATGTGTCAGGTATTTAATTAGAGAAGTTGGCTTAATGGGGATGATATGCCTAAGGGAGATTTGGAGCTGAATAGAAATATTTACCGGAGTAAAATTAGTTAGATGTTTCTTTGTCAGGCGAAAGACAGCGCTCCTGTCGTACGCATAAGTATTAATCATCCTAATTGTGCATAACGTTCTTATTTTTGTTCGAATAAATTTGTGAATGGGAAAAGTCAACGAAAGTATTTCTGCTATGACATGTGGGGAAAACTCTAAAGTTATATAAATTACTCTAGGATTTTAACGTTAGTAGGTAATAGTAGCATGCACGAGATCTGGAAAAACTTAGCCTACAGCTCTTTTAAATGGGAAGGGGGTAGGGTTTATGGTCGCCGCAGTGCTGTTATTTGTACGAGCCTTGGGGAATCTAGAGTGTTGAAATAATTATAGATGATTTCTGCATGTCCTAAAAAGATGAGTTAACTAAACAAAAATGAATCATTTTATGAATGACTATGGTAAAATTTATCCTTAACATTAACTGATGCTAAGAGCATCAGATGTAAAGTTTGAAGAACCGTAACACACTTTGTATTCAATAATTGGGTGCTTTTGAGTGAAGCAAAAGGGGTTGGATTCAGCGACGGTGTATTGTGTTTAAATGTCAGATATATGTGACCACACGCGATATAGAGCCTGCCATCGCGGGGGTGGCAATTGTTGAGGACAGCTGAAAGACTATTTTCTTTGTCCTTTTTTATTTTTCTGTCTAAAATAATCTGAAGCTATATTATTATTCATGTCATGTTAGAGCAGGTCTGTAATAAATGTCAGAGCTGATATCGACATATAAATATGAAATAAATGCTTAAACATGTCACTATGTCTAATGTTATAACCATTGGGTTAACCAATGCTAACTAGACATACGGCTTCCCTGCTATAGTATGCAAATTCCGCTAAAATCCGCCTTTTTGTACACAATCGTTTTGGAAGATAATACTAGTCTTTTACTAACTGGCTAACAGAAATAGCACAGAAATAAGTATTAACAACGATATTTTGTAAAAAGTGTGTTTATTTTGGTCCGCCTAAAGCTAATTCATGCTAATGTTCCAGCTGGGGGCACTGTTGACCACAACAATGGAAAATGCGGAAATGGCTTCCTATTTCCAATAGCAGAAGAAGAAGACTCGAATGAATGTATTGTAAACATTGTAACATTATGTCACCATAACGTGGTTATTATTAGTTGCTTTGGAATGTACCTGCCATGAAAATTAAGGTCATAATAACGCAGATCGCATCGATATGTAATATAGCGCGATAATGTACTTGTTTTAGCTTACAGGATTGATATCAATATATTAGCTAAATGTAGCTAACGGCTATCATTGTGGGGTTGCCAGTTTCTGCGAGAGAAATAAGCAACCCGGTATATGAAAACAAGCCCAAAATAAGCGAAAATAGCGGATCTACATGCATACAAACAACACAAATCTTGTGTCTGGCATAAATTATTTTCAGATGGGGGTCTGCAGACAAATAATAATAATAACAGGCTAATGAAACAGAGGAATTAAGAGAAGAGCCAAGAGGGCACAATTTGTGCTGGGAGGGTTTGAGAGCAAACTGTCCTGTTGTCTGTTGGTTACTGTTTTTTTATTTTTTTATTTATTGCATTCATATAGCTCTTTTATTTGTACTCATCTGGAACATTTACATAGGCCTAATTTATCTGCCACTGTTATTTTCCCTTTTTCATACTACAAAAGGCCAAATAAATACAGTAGCCTATTTTAAAAAGGAGAGATAACAGGCAAACGATCAAGATAACAACATTCTCTAATTGTGTAGACTTATTGTAAATTAAGTAATGCAGATGTTTAACAATTATGTATATCTTGAGAGTGTAAAATGAAACAAAATGGACCTTTTTAAGGTTTCTTTTTACACTTGATAGTTAAAGATCTAATAAGGGTCCACTTGGTTACCAACTCTCCATAATCAACTACACTTTAAAAACAAGCCCAAATAATCAACTACACTTTATTTTTGTCAAATACATTTTTATTAACAGGTTATAAATTATTATAAAATTGGTACAGTAGGCCTATGCATTATTTTTCTTTAGAAACAAGGCCAACTAATTATAATAAGCAGACATGGCAACACTGCTGGTTGACTAATGGAGAAATGAAGGGAAAACAGCGCCCCCTAAAGTCACAGATCACTGAACTAAAGCTTAGAAGTCCATTTTCTCTGCTTGGTCTTTTTTCCACTACTCCTGCAAGACATTTTTCTATAAGCCATATCTCCAAACCTGGTGGGTCAAACTGAACAACCAATATGTCAATTTGAAGCTATGATTCCCTGCTTTCACATGACATGAAAAAACGGAAATTAAAAAAAATCCAATGGCAGCCCCTCGGTCAAATCTGGTCACATATGTTTACGGGTTATCATTTATGCCAATGATCATGTTTCGAGTTATGTAAAGGTTAAAAAGTGAAGTTGATTACAGTACAGAGAAGTTAGGGTGTAAGAGAGAACACAGAAGGGAGTTCTATAAGCACACCGATGATAATACTGTAATGGAATGAGAACACTGGTAACGAGTTATGTGATTTGAATGCCTAGAAGTTTGTAAGCCATTTTTGAATTCTACTGTAATTGTTGATTTCTTTGTGTCATATTTGTTATGTTCCAGTCAGTGCCAAAGGGAGGACGAGGGTCAATTGTGTTTCCATATTCGTTTTTATGAGGCATGGTTGCCTCAAAGGGAGGTCTGATGTATCTGGAAATCACAATTCACATTAATATAGATAAAGAACCATGTTTTAAACTAAAGTGGATCTTTGTCTCTCAGGGCCTGAGAGAGTGACATGACGTGTTTAGACAGGATGTATGGGCAGCTGCAGGAGGGACCCTAAAGATCTGGCTTGCTGATAGTAAACGGCCAGGCCTGCAGGACACCTACTGTTCTGTGCTTGCTTCCTGGTGACCAACACCTTATTTAGACATGTTTGACCATTTGGTACAGGGGGGTTGGGACCACCTTTGCATTTCCTTTGTGTATAAGGTCTACTGAAAATGTTTGTAACAGTTAGTTCAGTGGCTCACACGCCGTGAGGCGGGTGGGCCAGGCCCATGGCTGTGAATGATGTCTTGTACTCTCTGCAAATAAATGGAACTCCGGAGCAACTTTCATCTGCCTGTCTCTGCTGTTGACTTCATTCTCCGTCCTGAGTGTTTTTTAGTCTAAGTATTTAACGTCTGTTTATGCTCTATGGGGAGAGGAAAAGCACTCTCTCCTTTGTAGAACAGATTCTTCATGTGTGTGTTAGGTTGCGCACAGGTGGTGAAAAACAGCCATGCTGTTTTCGTGCTCAGACCCACCCAGCCACCCAGCCACCCAGCCACACACATAGCTCCGTAAGGGAGTGGTTGCACCCATAGACATATATAAAGGCTAGATGGCTCAAGGCGGAATCTCTGACGTTCCACTCTCCAGGATCTAAAGGACATTGGAATGAGCTGGCAGGAAGCAAAAGCGCAGGCCCAGAAGAGAGTGAGATGGAGAGCTCTGGTGGACGCCCTGTGCCCCTCGACGGGGTGAAGAGGATTAAGTCAAGTCACTATATCGTTACACCCCTATTAAGTAGAGTACTTGAGTAAATGTACTGTACTTACAGCCACTTTGCACTGCTTGTGGCCCAGTGTCTAATCATGTTGAATACCCCCTTGTTTTACATGCTGGGCTGAGCTGAAAGCGCAACACGGCACAATAATGCACCATGATGCCCATTATATACTATAGAACGTTGGTCCCGCTCCATTGTGGGCCTTAATTTCACATCAGCCCTATTAGTATTTCAAATACTACTGATTAGTCAGGAGATTCTACTTTCATCCTTCAGCTTAATAGTTTCTGCTCTTTGGGCGGAAGAAATCATTGTGAGCCATGTGCACATGCAGCATTTGCTGAGTCAGGATGAAAGGAGGAGGGGTGATTTGGGGGGGGGGGGGGGGGGGGGGGGTCCATTACCAATCATTTTTCTAAAAGTATACTTGTTGGAGTGGAATAGATATTACAAAGGAATAATACATGAGAGAGAGAGAGAGAGAGAGAGAGAGAGAGAGAGAGAGAGGGGGGGGGGGGGGGGGTAGTTTAAGGACATTACAAAAGAGGTGGAAAAGGATTATGCTCAAAAATAGAGCGATCCAAGGTAAATCGTTTCTGCCAACTGCATTCATTAAAAGAGGGTAAAACGGAACGATCCGTCTTAATGCTTCTAAATAATGGAATACACATTCAAGTGTAAAGCCTTGAGTTATAATACTTGGTTGCAGCATTGCCATGTTTGCGTTATTATATTAAGCAACTCTGGGCTTGTTGTTCTGCATGTAACGTTGCTTGTAAATTACTGGTCGATGCAGGTTCATCTTGATTTGGGGTTGTCTGGCTTGTTTCCTCAAGTTGTTTAAGCCACGTGGTTCATTTTCCAGTATACGTGTATGTGAAGCAGGTTGTGTATTTGCCCATCTAAAAACAAATGTGTGCCAGGGCAGGGATCACCATACGAGATTTGTGTTGTTAACTGCCAGGTATTAACCCGTTTAGGACTGAGGATCTGAGGATCTTCTAAATCATGACAGTTTTATTCTGGAAAAACTGTGTTTCTATATCAGTGGTTTCATGTCAAGGACCCATATGGCATTGGCCGCCGACCCCCATCTGAAAATATGTTGTTCCAGGGACCCACCAGAAGCAAAGATTTGAGTTAAACACGTTCGCTCTGAAAAAATATGTGACAGTTTCTGTCCGAGGCTACAGTAAGTCATTGAATTGTTTTTTTTATGTCATGTGAAAGCAGGGAATCATAATATATATAGCTTCAAATTTACGTATTGGTTGTTGTCACTTAGCTACATGTTTAAGCATTTATTTCATATTTACATCTGCTCTGACATCTATTTCAGACATGCTCTAGTTAGTATGTGAAAAAAAAACTCCTTTCCTGAACAGTTAGTCTTGCCGCCATGACTGTCTCTGTATCAAAAAGAGTCACATATATTCGACGATTTGCACCACATTTTCAAGATTTTTCAAAAATAGCAGATCTACAAGCTCGTTCCGCGCTAGGAGCTTGTAGATCTATTTCTCAATAGCTAAAGTATGACATCATCACTGAACCCTACTTTATTTATCTAATCTCTCTTTTGGGTCTCGCCCCGAAAAAGTTTGAGAACACAGTGTTGTTTTCGTCGAATAAAACGAAGACAAAAAAATCAAAACAAATCTTATGATATTTAGTCGAATAAAACTAGACTTAACATTAAGACATTCCAGGTGACTAAAATGTGACTAAAACTAAATGATAACTATTCAAGAGACTATGACGAAAATCAAAATCTGCTGCCAAAAACAACACTGGAACCACTAGCTGCTCTTGAGCCTCAGCTGTCGCCACTCGCTCGTCGTGACATTCAGTGCAAATATACTGAGGGACGTTGAAATATTGAGCAAAGCCGATTGTCCTCCGAGCTTTGCAAACAAAACTAAACCAAAAAGCACTGTGAAGGTCATGTTCACACTTTTTAAAAGGCTGTAGAGAACCTTTTATTTGTATTTATTTTTTTATTTTTTTTCTCTCATGAAGGAGCACCTTCACGCTTTATTGAGGCAGATCTGGCACAATGCCAGACGAGGCATGAAAACATAGTTATTGCTTTATGGACGATTCCTGTTAAAGGAATCGCACCTAATTTAGTTTTCAAATAAATCATGGTTATTTGCATGGCTTAGGCCTAGCATACTGAGTGTATGCCAATTTTGATTGGCCGTTTTCCTTATTTTTATTTGGTCCCCAATTTCACAGAAAAATCTGGGTCAGGAAGTGATTGCCATCACTCACCCAACACCGCTGAAGTGACCTTGAGCAAGGCACTGAACCCCCAACTGCTCCAGTGGAGCTGCTTAGTGGCCAACAGTATAAGACTGTGGTTGTACTGGTCAGCTCCCAGGTTTTAATGTGTGTGTCTGTCTGTGTCTATGTGCAGGGCGTTGCTGAAAATGAGCACTTGTGCTCAGCTACTACCCTGGGTAAATAAAGGATTAAAAAAACAAAAAAAACTGCCCATTCGCCCATGTTTGTACTGCCTTAGTCAGACAGACAGACAACTATTCCACAATCTCTGAACGCTATAGAGTCTGGAACTACACCTCCTGAAATCCGAGTAATGAAGCTGCAAAAATATATTTGAAACATTTAATTTTTTTACATTTCCATTTCTGCTAAGCAACAAGCTATAATGCTAATATGGTTTCTATTTATATCAGGATACATTTGCACAACTCACTGTAAAGACAAAATGGAAGTGGTGGGGAGGAGCTCGCTCCACTTCCGCTTTATATTTTACTCATGAAAGAGCTTCTGTTGCTCCAGACTGTATGACAGAAGCATTTGAACATTGCGAGAGCCTGAGGCAACAGTCTGGGTGAGACTAACATTGCCTGTACACCTACTGTTGGTCTGGGGAGGCAGACCAGGGTTTCTCAAAGTGGGTGCCTTGACGCAAGTCTGGGGGTGCAGAATTCTACCAGTGGTGGAAAAAGTACTCCAATATTAAGTAAAAAAATCACACCCGTGTGAACTGAGTGGTGCAAGGTCTTATATAGCCTGATCAGCTGTGGTCTGACGTAATGTCAGTGACCATGGTAACCATGCTCACCTGGTACACAAACATAGATACAGACAAAGCTGGTTGTTGGAGTGGTTTGCACCACTCAAAAAATCCTTCTATGCATGAGGAGTCCAAGCCGCTTCTTTTCACCTGACAGGGGGATGTTTCCCTGGCTGGACGTAGCGCGTGGAAGTAACACGTTATTCCAACTAGTTCCTTTCCCCTCCATGAGGCACCCCGGCTGACCAGGGAGAGGCAGTAGTGCATTATTTTTTTGTGCATGGTTTTTTGTGAGGGTACCTACTACCTACCCTAGGGAACACGGGGAGAACATGCAAACTCCACTCTCTTGATACGAAAACTTTGAAAAGGGTTAAAAACCACTAGACGCTTGACAAACCTGCATGCACCACAGTGGATTCGAACCCCCAGACTGGTGTGGTGACCCCAGACTTTATACCACTGCTCATGGGCAGTGGTGGAAAGAGTACTCACATTTTTTTACTTGAGTAAAAGTACAAAAGTATTGGTATCAAAATGTACTTAAAGTACTAAACGTAAAAGTGCTCATATTGCAGAATGTCCCATTTCACAAGTTCAAAATGTGTAAATATCTTTTGAAAATAGCCGATCCACAAGTTCACAATGCGTCACATTGTGAGTGACGCATTGTGAACTTGTAGATCTGCTATTTTCAAATGGTTGAAGTATGTTTTCTAATCAAAACCTAAATCTTCAAATAATTGTAGTGAAGTAAAAGCACAAAAAATTCCTCTGGAAATGTAGTGGAGTATAGAAGCACTGGAAATTGGAAATACTAAATGTACTTGGTTATACTTTGCACCACTGGTACAGTAGATACTGATTCTTTGCAATGTCTTCATTTTACCATTACATTGCTCCATTTCTCATTACCATTCATTTTCAGAATGTTTTCAGGTCAATCAAGTTTAATTCAATTAATTGTAGTTCACCTCAACAGACGTGCATGCATATTGGCAGATGGCAGTGGGTTTATACAAAGAACCGGAATGTAAAGGAAAACATCTGCTGTCTTGTATTTGTTGTGAAGACATACAGTATACAGTTGGAGGCCATCGATATTGTCCTTTTCTTTTGCTGAGGTTAACCTAAGGACAGTTAACCCATTTTGGGCGGGAACCCCTTTTGGTGTTTTAAACATTGTTATAATTTAGCTATTTAAAAATAGCAGATCTACAAGCTCTACGAGCTTGTAGGTCTGCTATTTTTGAAAAATCGTGAAAATTTAGAAGGATTTTTTCAGGATTTAGAAGGATTTTTAAAAGTTTTGAGGTCAGGCCTAAATGGGTCAAATGATAAGGGACAATATCGGTGGCACCCAACTGTAGCTGCCACTTTCCCTCACCGTTTTGTCACTCAATTTGAGAATGGAAAAAAGATTTTTCCCCACAGTGCCCACACACATGGCGGACCACAGGGAAAGAGAGTCAATAATGATAGAGTAAATATCACATTACTGAAAGGGGCGGCGGCCACAGTGACAAATGGCAATTAAACATGTCTAAAAGGTGTCATCTGAATCAATATAAAACAGAGACTTTGCTGTATAATGAGCTCGGTTGATTATCAAAGTCGTACGATTTGTCACACGCAGTGAAATATGTTCTCCGCATTTGACCCATCTCTCCCGGCCAAGGAGCGGGGAGCCACAGCCGTCCCGTGCAGCCCGTGCTGTGCTCGGGAATCCTTTTGATTCGTTGATTTTGCCCCCCAATCCAACCCATTGATGCCGAGTCCAAGCAGGGAGGCATTGTGCCCCATTTTACAGTCTTTGGTATCATGATCCGGCCGGGGATTAAACCCTGACCTCCCAGTTCGGGAGCAGTACTTAGTTTAGACAGTTTTTGGTTTAGACTAGTCATTAGTCCTACAACTACAACCTATCTCAAACCCTCACCCTAAACCTAACCTCCCACGGGGCAGCACACCTAAACCTAACCTTAACCCATGTCTAACCAATGACTAGTCTAAACTAAGTATGCACCCCCCCAGTTCGGGAGTTCATTTGGCTCATTTGGTCCCGGACCATTATTTAACCCACTCCTGCTATATACATTCATTCGTAAAGCATTCGCCATTTCTCTTTTCCGTGTTCCGCACTTCAAACTCTCATCACTTTGATTTCTCCCGAGGTCAAATCAACTAAGTTCACTCATACTCTCCTTGGGTCTCCTGTCTGTCTGGTTGTATCGGCTCCCCTCGATCTCCCTTTGTCATTCAGCGGAGACACTATGCACTTCATGCTGCCGAGTGGCAGGAGTTGATTGAGCCCATGGCCCACGGTCAAGGATGTCTGTGGGGCCTTGTAAGTCTTTGTTTTTATTCTCTCCCAGAGATTCCCCTTGGGTCATCTTCCGTGGATCGGGGATTGTGCCTACGGGCCAGTGTTGCCATGTCTGCTGATTATAAGCGGTGGTGTTGATTTGGTTGGCAAAAATGAAATAAAAACTATAAGCTAAATGTACTGACAACTGCTTAAACAAAAAAACTAAAATGTTAGGGAGGGTGGAAAAGAGATCCAGTATAACAAGTCATTTTATGTTTGGTTGTGTGCAGGGGTCGAGCTGGAGATTGGCTATTTTCGGCACACAGCTGTATAAAGAGTATATATCAGGCAATTCAACGCCATCACAGCCGGCCACAACACATTTTGCTTCGACTGTAGATTTAGTGGACTAAAATTAAAATCGTACATTTTTACTAAAATATGACTAAAACTAAATGGAATTTTATTCAAAAGACTAGTAAAACTACAACAAAAGTTGCTCTCAAAATCAACACCGATAAGGGACTTTGATTCTTGTTTTGCTGTAGCGTAAGCCAGCGGTTCCCAAAGTGGGGGTCCGCGGACCCCTAGGGGTACGCGCCGCATAGCCAGGGGGTACCCGAAATAATTTAAAAAAAAAGTTGCGCAATAAACATATTTTTTGGGTTCATTGTGTTTCTCCCATGTTTGCTTTGGGCCAATAGCTGACGATGATTACTAAAACTACAACATCAGTCAACCTGTCGTGACCCCAAACAGTAACAGCAGGACGCATGCTGCAGAAACAACAAAAAGACTCAGGACACTTGAAAGGTTTCTGCGGCCGCTTCAGATGAGGGGGTACCTGGAAAAATGTCTACCCCAAAAGTGGTACCTGGTCCAAAAAAGTTTGGGAACCCCTGGCGTAAGCCATCGCGATCTTCGGCAGACCGGTCTGACCCCAACAAGCGCTGGGTGGCAGCCAGCTTTACAAGCTGCTAAAAAAAAGTGGGAAGAGCCAATCAGTGTCTGTCAATCACAGGGCCCTGAATGTATAGCCTAGTTACTTTACACCACTGGTTTAAAAGTGCTCATGTGACCTGTAATTGCTTCTTCTGGGCTTTTTTCCCCCTTCTTTTCATAGACCTGGTTGCTCGTTTCCTTGAATCTGGCAACGCTGCAAGGACGGGGAACGGGGGATGGGGGTGCTGCCATTATGTGACAGGCCGAGCTCCAATGGAGTCCATGGGCAGCCGACAGGATGAAGAGGAGAAAAGAGACACAGTGACAGGGAGGTTGACGTGTCCGTCCGGCGTCCGTCACAGCTTTCATGCCGTTGAATCCCCGGGTGGGCGACACGCGCTGACCCTCTCTTTTAATCGGCTGCAAAGAGCTTGACCCGTCGGAGCAGGTCTCCTGGGGTGGCAGAAAGACGCTGTCGGACTCGCAGTCCCGAACTGCTGGAGCTCAAATGGAACACAACACTACTCTGGCTGGCATGGCTGTTTTAAAGTGGGGACCTCATGGTCACTGTAAAAAAATAAAAAAATAAATCACACCTACATCTGACTGGGAGATTATGTGACTGGAATAATCTCCCGCTTCCACTCAGATCAATTACCTCTCTAGGCCGCTTCAGGACTTCACTGTATTCACATCTTCAAACAACCTGTTCATGCTTCTAATACTGCTTGCTCACATGTTTACCTCTGCTTTGAGACAGTTTATAATACCGTTTTCCCCATTATTCCCATATATAAACGAGTCGGGGGTCAGGGATGGGGTGGGGGGTGGGAGAAAGGGAGCAAGCAAACTGTGTGTTGTGTTGTGTTGTGTTGTGTTGTGTGTGTACCTGCACTGCTGTAATGTTGTATGTATAGGACCCCCTCTAAAACGAGATGCGACATCTCAAGGGGCCATCCTCTCAATAAACTTCAAACTAAACTTCAACCCCGTGTGAAGTGAGGAAGCGCTCTTATCACTCATCATCATACATCATCTCATTCTGGCCAATCACAATTTGCGTGATCACTTTTCCGTCTTCACTTTTCTGCCCTCACTTTCTTTTGAGGGGTGCCAGCACCTCCTATACACAGGTTTAATGTTTGTCTTTAGTTCAAAGTTTGTTTAGTAAACGCATTGACAATAAAGGGAACATTTAAGTCATAATGTGTCGTTTATGTCATATTGTCTCTTTATTGTTAATGGCGTTTAATGTTTGTGTTGGCACCGTTTGTTTTGCATCACCATTACATCACCTAATCAACATGAGTTAGACTTTAATATATTAGCGCCCCTCACTTCACACGGGTGTGATTTTTATCTTCAATATGCACTTTGCTCAGCCAATCAATCATCACTATGGAGTGATCAGCCAATCACAAGAACATGTTTGTGTTTACACAAACCCGGAAAGTAATAATAATAATAATAATAAATATAGCTGCAAGCAGCGATAAGGCGGGACCAAGAAAGAAGACAATACGCAATAAGAACAATATGCACAAATAAGAATCATGGGCTGAGTTGTCGGTACCCAGATTTGAACCCATGACCTTGGTAGAGCAAGAGCTCTACCAACTGAGCTATGCAGACACAGTCAGTTGACTCATTCTAAACAGTGACATCATCCAGTGTTTTAACAATTATGTGTGTCCTGGTTTTGGGGATGTCTATCCATTACTACAGTGTGTTTTACTGTAAATGTTTTCACGTACAAACTTCTCTTCAACTGGGATTTCAGTTAATGGTCCATAGATTGTGTGTAGGACGTTTCACGCAAATTGCTCAAAAATCCAGGCAGAAAATGCCTGTATACTGTAGATTGCTGGTACTCAGAAAGAACAAATAGCTATACATTGGTCTAATTCACGGAAGTGCAGCACTTGATCCACCCAGTCCACATGCAGGCCCATATGCTAAATGAAGGTATAGTTAAGCAAACCCATACAGAGAGAGAATGTGAATGCATGTGCAAATGTGAATAAATGCATGCATGCATTTTCAGAGGACATCACTAAGCATTTAGCAATTCAAAATAATCTGCCTGTATACTGTAGATTGCTGGTACTCAGACAGAACAAATAGCTATGCATTAGTCTAATTCACATGGCACATTCCTGGTACTTCATAAAACATTTTATCCTAACATAGCACTCTTATGTAAGTAGTATGTATGCATACGATAACATTACTGCATTACTAAATACAATTGTTGGAGTTAAAAATAAAACAGTGAACACTAAACATGTCCACCTTAATGGATGATTCAATGAAGTGTGTTAAACGGTTTCAGAGGTGAAGGGTGTAGAAGCTAAACATAACTCCACACTGTAGGCGGGTCTGAACACAATCAAAGCTGTCACCTTCATGTGTGACATAACACTTTAACCCATTAAGACCTGGGCCTTGGTTCAGCACAGTGCTTTTCAACCAGTGGTCCTCGAGCCGGAGGTTCCAGGTGGTCCCCATCTAAATGACGGAGAGTTGGTAACCAAATGGACCCTTATAGATCTTTAACTCTTGAGTGTGTAAAATGAAACCAAAAGCAGAAACCAATGAAAATTAAACCAATCTCCTAATGGTACCAACATCAATACAGCATGGAATATTGTGGACAGAATCTTATCTAACAATGAACAAAATATTTCCCAAAAGTCTTGGGAGTCTGAGAGGCTAAATCTCATCAAATGGTGCATGCTGGAGGTCTGTGGCTCAAATGCTGAATAAATAGTGGACCTTGATATGAAAAGGTTGAAAACCACCGGTTTAGCGAAATACAAGGTTCACTCCCACTCCTATGCCACTTTTCCTGCTCAGCTCCTCCCTTTGAAAACAAAACACCTGTGTTTACAGAGGCTACGGTTTTCTATATTTTATACATAGGCCTAGCTATAAAATCTATAATGACACAGAATGCATTCCCGGTTTTAAGGCGTTAAAACGCCACTGCTTTTGCCTCTCCACGCCCTCCCATCTTCTTCTTCTTCTTCCAGAGAATAAATAAGATAAGGGAAGTGAGAAATGAAAGCATTCATCACTCAAAGTGGAAGAGGGTAATTTAGCCTCTCGCCCCCTCCTGACAGCTTTACAACGCTGCGTCGTATTCTATTTTAATTGGCAATCATGAATTAGCTGAACGAGAGGCCCCGCTCGCCGCCAATGTCTCTCTCATTGCCGCCTTTTAATTGGGTTGACTTGATGGGTTCCTGCGATAAGGACCAGACAATACATCCTCGTGATTGGCAACTCATTTGTTGCCAGGTTATTAGGCTATACAGCCAACTCAAACATGGGACACAGACCCCTCCCCCTCTCCCCCCCCTTCTACACACCATAGCAGTGGGCGTGGTTTTCTGGACCCACTGAAAAATCTGCCATTCAGATTTTCCCATAGAGATTTACAAAAATATTTATATGAATTGTTTTAAGCCTATATAATCCAGCCATGCAGAATGATGATCCATGGTGAATCATGACCATAATAAAACCTTTGATGCTGTGACAAAAAAAAGAAAATGTTTGAATTAATTAATTATATATGATATACTACATTTAATAAATACCCTTTGTTTAGCGTTTCTTTTTTTTCTTTTTTTTCTTCACAGAATCAAAGAATCATCTCTCTCTCAGGGGTCCTTGGACTGAAAGACCCTCCCTCCCTTACAGTGGCGTTTCGTTTAGACAGGCTTATTGATCGAGGAGCAATTGAAAGGCTCATTATGCTGTCATGCATGTACTTTACGCCTTGGTGTAATCATAGAATTAATTTAGAAAATGCTGCTGTGCATCGTTCAATAGTTATACAACTGTTGCCAGTTGATTATTGAATTCAGTAGCCTAAGTGTTTTCATTGCCCCCCGTTTCAAAAGTGTACTATTGACACAAAAAATACACAATTAATTCAACAATGTGTCACTCTTGCCGACCAGGAGCATACATTGTAAAACATTCTCTGAAACGACAGATTAATGCAGAACTTGCAAAATACAAATAGGCCTACAGGAATTAATTATCGTTTTCTGTATCTCACAATCCAACATCTGCACATGTCCGGACTCCGAACGTGTACTAGCCTTTGTATAGGCCTAAATTATGTATTATTTCTGTACATATTGTACATTGTGAATTTTCTCTATGCACAACTTTGCGCCCTGTCACTCAAAGTGTATCACTTTGGAGATATTTGTAGTACTTTGAGGTGCATCATGGATATATTATTGTCTGTTCTGTAACGTCATGTACGATGTAGCATTTATAAGTGTAATTTAATTTCTGCCTCTTGGCCAGTTCCCAATCTGTCTCAATGTTACTGGTTAAATAAAGGTTAAAAATAACCCTCAACTGACAAGACTTACAATACAGAATCAGCATTTTCACAGCACGGCAAATCACAGCTATACACAACAATGTGGGAGATGCCATGACAAATGGCAAAAAAAAGAGAAAAAGATTTGCATAATAATATAATGCATTGATGGATTAACACAGATATATATCCACCTACAGCCACTGCAAGTGGATTTCCTTGCTGTTTCTTAATATAAGGCATAAATCCCTGCGGCACCACAGAATAGACTCACCCTTCACTTCGACACAAGCGGTCAAAATGTTCAAAGCTTTTCTCCGTTTTTTAAATAGGGGGGGGGGGGGGGGGGGGGGCAGAAAGGAATTAAACATTAATGGGCTAATGAATAAATATTTTGTGTCCCCAGGACTCAGCACTTTCTCCAGTCCCGCAGCTGGCTTAATTAACTCTTCCTCAAGCCTTTTGTAAATTATCATGGTGCCGTTTCCTTTCTTTCTTTTTTGTGTTTTTGTCTTGAGACTGAAGATTAAGTTAAGCACGTTTTCTTTTCTTTTTTTGCGCAGTGATATACGACAGCGTGAGACGCATAATTACGCCATCGTTGTTTTAACTTATTTTTTGTTTTATCCCTTTACAGACATACGGCATGGCACACCGTTGTGCTTGGGGCAAAAGTGAACTTTGGATGCCTTTGTACTCACCAGCCTTTTATGATATGTGATAATTTGCCCTTATTGTTCAGTAATGAAGACATTTCTTCATTTTTAAATGGAAAAAAGTACAAAAGGCAACAGAACTCCCCGTATCACGCTTAACTCTTCCGCGAGCGCTTTTCAGTGGTTTGATTTTCTTATTAAGGTCACGGCGTGTCCAGGATGTAAACAAAGGCTGTCAAGTAAAACTTTGACTTTTAATTGTAACAGACTTATTTTTACATAGTACCGGTATGTACCCTATACTACCATGTATAAATACTCTAGGTACATCTTCCCCTCTGATAACGTAAACAAAAGAAAATATCTTCTGTATTTTTCCAACCAGCAAATCTAGATGGAATTAGCCTTGCTGACACTTCCTGGGCTTTATTCTTAAGTACTATTTTTAGTCTATTCTGTATTGAAGAAAGAATAGTCTTTGAAAGAAAATAACAAGCTTTCCTGAAAGGTTGCCATGGTAGAGCCGTTATGGTCTCTGATGGATGTTGTACAGAAATAACGCTACTGCTACTTCTGAACATGCAACAGTGTTGATTTTGAAGGAAGGTTTTCAGTCATAGTCTTTTGACTAACATTTCATTTAGTTTTAGCCTTTTTTGGCAGTTTAGTTGTAATATCATAAGATTTTAGTCGACTAAATCTACAGTTGATTTTGTCGCCAAATATGTATTTTGGCAGGCCGTGATGCATCGTAATGCCTGATCGTAATGCCTGATTATACACTTGGTTGCATGCTGGAAAAAGCTGATCTAAAAGCTCACAATGTGACACGTGAGTCCTGTGGGCCAAGGAATCGAACCCCGGCCTGACACTCTAAACCAAATGGCGCGCATGAGCTGGTGCATGTTGTCTATCAAGAGTGCATGTGTTTGGTCCGACGAGTCATTGGTCCGATCCACGACAACCCACCTCAAACCCTAACCTAACCATAACCGCAAGCACGGGAGCAGGCTCTAGTCCGAGGTGCGGACGCATGTCGAACCAATGCTCCGTCGTACCAAAGTATGCCTCCCGTCTATCAAACTATATAGAAACTGCAAAGACTGGCATTGCCCAAAGTGATAATTACAGTAAATGTAAAATGGACAGGAATTGTGTCCAATGAGCTTTATTCTGTTTGTAAACGCCAGTTCTGAGCCAGAATGCATACATTTGCCTGTGGATAGTCAGTCCCCTCAGTTCTCACGTTCACATACGTAAGTCAACATGGAGCAGCTCCAGACTTTACACGTTGACGCAATATCCCTTTCAGACTGTTGTTTCTATAGTATACCATATCTTAGTTTCTGACTTTTTTCTGGGGTAGTTGCTCCTGTTTAGCATGCAGGACTTTCCGAAGTAGTAGTTGGTAGGCTATAATAATAACACATTTTGAAATGATTAAATTGGCCACCGCTCTCCTGGAATCCCAATCTCGGAGAGGAACGGTGTATTCATGCAAAACCAGAGAGTTTTCTATAACAAGGAGAATATGAGGACGGACTGCTCTCAGACAGTGCTCTGTTCTGTGGCCAACCTCTTTGACTGCAACAAGAGAACTTTCTGTGACAAGGAAGAAAAAGGCAGCTCCAGCAGGCTTAGCAGACCACAGCCTCTCCCTATAGAACCCTCTCTCTCTAAGTGTTACAAAGCAACTGGCTTTTTCTTCCTTCCCACATTCCTAGGTTTGGAAGATGGAAATAATGAGGACGGAGACGCAGAAGAGAGAGAGAGAGAGAGAGAGAGAGAGGGAGAGAGAGAGGGAGAGAGAGAGAGAGAGAGAGAGAGAGAGAGAGAGAGTCTGGCATGAAGAACAAAGTCTAAAATGGACTTAATCAATTATGGCACCGTTTTATGACATGTGGAGGAAAGAGGAGCAAATTGATTGATTGGATACTTTAAAAGGACATTATGTTGTCCACTAGCTGGACTCGTTGTGGTGAAATGGAATTGAGCAGAGTTGTTTATTCTATCAATTCTTCTCGGGCAGGAACATCTTAAGTCCATATTTTAACTTTTTTTTTATTTTAATAATGCCCTACTTATCGGTGTTGCAGAGCCTTTTGATCTTGCAGATCTGCTACGTATGATATTTTGTAACTTGAATCCTGAAAAGTAAGTTTTGGACATATGAGGGTTTCACCCGACAGAGACAATTATAAGTAGAAAAAGTGCCCTTCTGGGCAGGAGGATAGGAGTGTGTGTGTGATGTTTGGCAAAATGTTTAGGGTGTGTGTGTGTGTGTGTGTGTGTGTGTGTGTGTGTGAGACGCGGCTTGGGCTGTTGTAGCGCCACCATGAGGCTGATTTGAAAACTGTCAAGTGGTATTTCTTCCAAAGCCTAGTGGGAATATGCACGCACAGTTTCACCGCAATCGGACGCTGCGTTGAGTAGTTGTGGCGATTTGTACAAAACGGATACAAAGCAGGCTACTCCTGAAAAGTTTAGAAGCCAATCGTAGCCCGTCTTGATCACATGCCTATGAAGAGCATGTGTACCATTTTGCGTGACATTTGGATACAATCTGAAGGAGTAATATTAGAAAATGTGTTTTACATTCCAGGCAAAGGTTTTTCCTTGGCCTCTAGGGAGTTGGCATACAAAGTTATCCACAGATCCGTGCAGTAAAAACACTTTTCGGTCAGTTATAGCGCCACCATGAGGCTGAGTTGAAAATGTTCATTTGGCATTTCTTCCTCGGCCTAGTGGGAATGTGCGTGCACAATTTCACGGAAATAACACGATGTGTTCATGATTTGCAGCATTTTGTTTTAAACTGAGCACTCCTGCGAACTTTGGAAGCCAATCTTAGCCAATCAGGATGGAGTCTGAGAAATCTGAAAGACCCGTTTCGTTGAATGGCTCTAGAGAGACTGTGTACCAATTTGCGTGATGTTTGGAGAAAATCTGTAGGTGTACTGTCCAAAAACTTGTTTTGCACAAAGCGGCCTCCTGGTGGCGCTATAACAGGCGGTTCATCGTTGGCATCCAGGGAGTGTGAGTGCAAAATTTGGCATCGACCGGGTTAACGGTGCCGGAGATTAGCTGTTCACACACGGACGGACGGACGGAGTGCAAAACATACTCTCTCCCCATGCCTTCGGCCTGGTGAAGACAATAAATATAAAGGTGAGTTTTGTTTTGTATATATTTTTTTAAACAGCGTATTGTCTGAATATATCAGGGCCAACCGCTTCATATTTTTCTTTTCTCTTCCCGTCATAAAATATCTGCAGGGCCAGAGATGCAGACATTGTGATACCACACAATTCATTTCTCACAGCATTGATAAACACATCAATGCTATATTTATATGCTGGATGATGACAAAAAGAGAAAAAGAAGAAATAAACCATCTCTCCTCCTGCATATTTGTTTCGTTGATTTGTTAATCTTCCGACATTGGCCACGTTTACAGTGAAGTGTACCATATTCCAAGAACACAGCCATGCTTGTGCCAAGATAACACCTCACCTCAGAGCCTATAGCCTTGGCAATCATTTGCTCCTTGCATCTGTCAGGGGGCCATTGTGCTTTCTCCTTTATGACTAACAGTAGGTGGATCATGGATGGAGGCTTTCCATTCAGCCCCACAGATAAAACCCCGCAGACAAGGAGCATGCCTAAACTAACTAGGGATGTCTCGATCAGGTTATTTTTGTTCCCACTCCAATTCCGATCATTTGATTTTGAGTGTCTGCCGATACCGATTTTTCCCTATCTGATATTTATATATTTAACACTTTCACGATCGGGACAATCATAACTGATAGCATGCTACTTCCAATAGATTTTTTTTTTATCGTGTCAAATAAGATCTGTGTTCCAAAAATAAACAAATGATCCCAGGCGGTTTCACTCATATTATGGATATGAAGAATCAACTGACTGCGAGAAAACCCTAATGTTATTTTCGCTAGAAACAGAAAACTATCAAATATGATTGACTGACTTTCGTGAACAATAGTGTGTTTATTTTTGGACCACACTATTACAGTATATGAGACGATTTTAAGATGACCCAATGTTCTCCATAGAGAAATTACTTCTGCAACTCAATGAGCGAGTAACGTCAGGACTTGGACCATAGTCTAACTATAAATGCACAAAGTCTCTGTGTGTGTAATCCACGTAACTCGAGAGTCCCTGGGGACACAGTGCCCAGTGTTGAGTCCGTCGGACTGTCCAGAACTACCCCAAATAGGCCTCCCCCCGGGATCAGGTCCGGGCCCGTGCCCATTGTCCATATATGGACCTGGCCTGTTCTGATATCATTCTGACATCTGCATAGACTCCATATGTGGGCATGCCTGACAAAGAGAACCGTTCGCCCCACCCACTTCAAATTAGACACGCGTTTCACACCAACCACACCACCATCATACATCATCACATTCCCGCCAATCACAAATGGCGTCCTCACCTTTCTGTCATTCTGGCAAATCACAATTGGCGTCTTCACTTTTCTGCCCTCACTTTTTGAGGGGCGCTAGCCCCTCCTATATACAGCTTTTTTATCCTGAACTCTTGTCACATTTGCCATTGACAATGAAAGGAGAATTTACGTCATGCGTGTCTGAACAAATCGACATTTTGTGGAAACACAAACATTAAATGCCATTGACAATGAAAGGAAAATGTCATATGTAGACGAGCAAATCGGCTATTTTGACCAGAATAAGATGATGTATGATGATGTATGATGATAAGGGCACGCCTAACTTTTTGAGGGGTCCTAGCCCCTCCTATATCAAGCTTTTGGTGTTTGTCTACAAACTTTGTCCTACACAAACATTAAATTCCAGGAAACAGTAGCTACACTGGCCTAATGTGTATAAACACTCAAAGATAGTCATAGGAAACAGTAGCAAAACAATGTTTGTGTTTACACACAAACACTCAAAACTATAGTCATATAGGCGGTGGCAGCAAAACAATGTTTGCGTTTACACAAACCCTTAAAGCTGGACATAAGAGGGGCTAACGCCCCTCAAAAATAAGAACATTATAACGGTATGTGTTTTGGGGGCGCGCATTCTTGTATTCTTCTCAACAGGAAACGTATACCTTTAATATCGCATGTGGACCCCTCACACCCCAGACCCTTCCATCTACTTATCATTTTATTGGTGTATTTTACTATTTTTAACGGTGCATTAGAATTAATATTATTAATGGATTGAGATGATTTGACTGGACTAACAGTTTTATTCCATGAAGTTGCCCCATCATTTTCTTTTTTTTTTGTCCTTTGTGTTCTCTCTGTTGATACTGTTATATTATGTTATGGTTGCACTAAACGGAATTTCGTTGTATGTCTCATACAGTGACAATAAAGATCTTATCTTATGTGTTTTGAAACCCTATACGCTATAATACACCCAGGAGAGTTACTTGTGACAACCACCTCCCCAACCCAACAACTGCAAACAACTGTGAGCGAGAGTCCCTCTCTAATTGTTTACTTATACTCCTTATTCAGCAGCAATGTCTACAACCTCTGAAAAGAGAAAGCCGTACGTAGCAGCAGAAGCAGCATCATATGAGCTACTTGGCAGAACATAATGAGAGGCAGACTGCAGACTGTACAGTCACTCCAACAGACTTTTTTTTTTTTACAATTCAATTGCTGCTGCTGTCAGCCATAATAGGCTCATAACACAGGTGGTATTCAACATGGCGTTCGGGGCCCCTAGGGAAGTCCCCACGCTTACTACACACATTTCTGCGCGATTGGAAGGATAGCGTGCCAACTCTGAGGAGAAGGAGTAAGTAAGCCTGGCCGAGCTAGCATGAGGCCCATATAGAGCAGGAGCCTATCTCCTGTTTCTGTAGCGTGAGGCTGCTTCATGTACAAGTATACACGCCCTAGACATGATGTACAAGTACACCCCCTGGACATGATGTACAAGCAGGGGCGGAGCTACCGGGGGGAGAGGGGGGGGGGTCACACCCCGGCCCGGACCTCCTGGGGGCCCGGGCTGTCAGATGATCGATGGACGATTTTTTACACAGTCACTCACGACAGATAAAACCAGCGGGCCCCCGCGAATCCCGCATCCTCCCGCAATTAACCAGATACAGAGCTTATAGCTATAGCCTATAATAGCCTACACTTTAGCAAAATATCATGTCTGATGAGAATGTACTGCGCTGCGGGACTAGCCTGGATCCAGCCCAAAGACCCCGCCCACTCTCTGAGTGGACTGCGAAGCTTCAAGAAAGCTACAGTCTGATAATCAGGCTACTGCGGGACAGCCTGGACTTTACAAGCACCGTGGAGTCTGTCTCACTCTCTCTCCAACAGACATCCTCAGCCACGCTCCAAAAGTTGCAGCACCTGTCACTCATTAGTAGGCTAATCACTCTGTGAGGACTTAGGAGTGCATATGTGTGGAGTTACTTTTCTCCACAACGGACTTTTTCGCTTCTAAACCAAACCTTGTGTTGCTTTTCCCTGTGCGTCACTCAGCAATAAGGTGAAACAGAACACAAAGATGAGTAGCCTATTTATTTTTTAACACGCAGCACCTCCCTCTCTCTCTCTCTCTCTCTCTAGCATGTGTGCGCAATGTCTGTGACTGTGACACAGACGCGGTCAATAATATATAGCATAAATAAATAATAGGCCAAAAATCCTCTCTCGTGCATGCACGCCTGCTCAATCACAGCAACTGTTTGCGAACTTTGCGTAAATGTATAATTTTTTTCCCCCCGATCCGGGGGGGGGGGGGGGGGGGGGTGGGGTGGGGGCTGCTGTTGGGAGTCAGGTTCCGCGAGGCCCGGTCGTGCTGTCTCCCCCCCCGGCCCGGCCCAACGTAGTTCCGCCAGTGTGTACACCCACTGGACATGCCACTATATATCGCAGGGACTTGCCCCCAATCCAACCCTTGATGCTAAGTGCCAAGCAGGGAAGCATTGGGTCCTATTTTTTCCAGAGTCTTTGGTATGACGCGGCCCGGGGATCGAACCCCGACCTCCCCAGTCTCAGGGCAGGGGACACTCAAACCACATGGTAATTCTGAGGAGAGATCTAGTGAGCTCGGCAGGGGCGTTACTAGCGCTACGCAGACAACGCGACTGCGTGGGGGCCCAGAGGCAAGGGGGGCACACGGCCGCCCACCCGTGCCGTCTGAAAAATAAAATTATAAATACATACAGAGATGCAAGGACGGTTGAGTTGAACACAGTTTGGCGAAGCCTGGTGGTGTGGCTGCTGTAAGCACACACACATCATAGGCACACACGTGCCTCGCCTCCCAGTGTCTGTGGCGAGTGTGCAGTGGGCTTTCCCAGTTAAGTCTCGAGTCCCGACAGCCAGGTACGTTCACAAATCACAACTACAACTGTCCAGTGCCCCGCCGTTTATAAGTTTGGGCTAGCTGCTGCTCTGTTCACAATCGCAACAGGTACCGTCACAACTACTGCACAGTACGTGCCAAAAACAAAAAACAGTCCGTTTGGGCTCTCTTCACCAGCGAGCGCGCGGGGCACTCGGTGATCAGCCTGCGTCAGGGCCGGGGGACGGGGGCCGGGGGAAGGGGCAGACCAAGTGCATTGACGTATTGACGGTTTAAGTGGTTTAATGATTAATGTCTGAAAGTACACATTAACATGAATCCAACACACACTGATGGCAGTGCTGTCAAACGAGTCTGTGAAGCAGTCAATTAAATCTATTAAAAATGTTTAATCTGCAACACAATTTTATACAATATAGTGGTGGGGGGGTTCTTGCTCAACTCTCTTTGGCCTGAAAAACATTGAAGACCACTGTCATAGCATATTATTTATTCTTCGGCTTGCCCCCTCTCACATCCCCGTCAGATCTGCTTGTGACCGATAAAACGTAATGTTACTTCCATCAGAGAATCATTAAATCTCAGCCCCTGCCGTGGCAGCCGGACCGTCATGACAGAAAGTCAATGCCATTGGTGGGGGGTGGATGGGGGGGACGGGTGGAGGGGATATATTCAGGGGAGGAGGGGGGCGGGGGGTGGATGTGTGTGAGCAGTGGTGGAAAATACTTGAATGTTTTACTTTTACTAAAGTAAAAGTATCAATACTGTAATAGGGAAATACTCCGTTACAAGTAAAAGCCCGGAATTCAAAATGTATTTGAGTAAAAGTACAAAAGTATTGGCATCAAAATGTACCTAAAGTACCAAAAGTAAAAGTACTCATTTTACTTTTGCTAAAATGAGTAGAATGTTCAGTGGCGTGCACAGACATTTAGAGGGGCAGGTGCTCAAGTGAAAAAAGGATACCTTCATAAATAATATATTAGAAGCTTTTTTTATCAAGAATTGATCAATGTCACCATGGTTCACATACAGTACATTGTACAAAAAAGAGGGCATATTGCTGTCCAGAGGGAAAGGGCAGGTGGTGCTCTAGCACCCCCTAGTATCTATCTGTGCACGCCACTGAGAATGTTCTTAGAATGCTCTTAGCTTACGAATGATTCTCGATGACATTTTTTTTATGTATTTGATGTATTACCATGTGTTCTTTACTGTAAATCACTCTGGATTAAGAGTGTCAGCTAAATGCCTAAATTGCAAGTAAAAGTATTGAAAATTGTAAATACAACAGTAGAGTATACTGTACAAATACCTCAAAATACAAAAAGTACAAAAGTAACAAGGTACATTTACTTAAAAATGTATACTTTAGAATGCACGTGTGAATGGAGGCATGGCCTGCATGGTGGAAGCGGAGGGCCTGCTGGGCAGGGATCAATGGCTCATCTAACACGGCTGTGTCCAGACCAGCTGAACCATGGCCGGAGCAGACACAGACACTCCACACTCCCCCACAGGACGCTCGCTGTCCCCCTGTCCAGCTGCTCCGAAATGAGACGCACTCTACCGGACGCCGGGGTGCACGCCCTCCGGGAACAGCGGGAGATGTTTGTAGATGTATTGCGTTAGTGATAGAAATGTGTGGAGGGACCATTGCTTCCCCTTTGCTCTGTATACTGCTCCATATACTCAGAGGAATGATGTGGTAATTTCGGGGTGAGGAAATGAACCGCGTCGATTTCGTACATGTTCATATTGTGATTTGGGTTGACCATCTATATGGCCTCTCTATATGGCCTCTAGAGCAGTACTACTCAACCCGTGGGCCGCATGCTTAATATACCCTTGGACTTTTGGAATATTGCCGAGTGGCCCCTGAGCCATCTTAAGTTGAGTAGCCCTGCTCTAGAATCTCCATCTAAACCAAAGGGGCTGAGTCGCAGGCACGGACAACATAATGTCAACATATAACATGCAATACAAAAAGGCCGGACATTAGATTCGTTTCCTGGGCCCAAATGACATATACAGTAAATATATTTGATCTTTCATTGACACGTTTTCTTTTCCTTTCTGTGTTCTCATTGCTCTATCCTTCTCTACAGTATGTCCCTACTCTTTTTTCCCCCTTTTTTCTGAAAACTAGAGATGCTTTGATAATGGGCCATCGTTCGGTGATCGGCCGATATACACTCCAAATGACTCGATCAGTGATCCGCAATTTACCCTATCTGTGATCGGCGATCAGGAGAAATCGTCTTATACTATTTATGTGGTATAAAAGTCAATCAGATATAGTGTAATATGATTTTCCATTTTTGTGACAGGCCTAAACAGTTTTGACGTGGGTTTTGACGTAATAATTTTACGCACAAGATCGGTATCAGGCAGCCGATCATGAGAAAAACAATTGGTGATTGGTCCCACAAAACCTGATCGGAGCATCCCTACTGAAAAAACAAACAAACGTCACCCTCTTCTTTAAACCTGTAAACATGTGACAACTCAGGATGCCCAGAACTATATGAGCCACAGCTTGTCTTTACACAGTACAGACCAGGCTTCATGAATTCATCCCAGAAGCTCATCGTCAGCGTTTTATGAGCCATATCACAACAAGTCTGAGAGACAAACTTCTGTGGAGTTTGCCAAAGAGAAGGAAACGCTGTTGACAGATGGTGCGCGTCTCAAAAGCCTGAGTTTAAAGAGCCGTGTAGAAACACAAACTGTTCCTGAGGCCACTTCGAACAGTTTTAAAATTTGCAATACAATTTACGCATTTACAGCGGACACTCTTAATCCAGAGCGATTTACAGTAAGCAATAGCAAAAACTATCAAATACAGAAAAATAGTCATCATGAATCATGTGGACTATCTATATAATGAAACTCTGCATATACACTATAGAGTGCTATGTCTACACAACATGCTGCTACGGGATAAGATGTGCTATGGTCACACATATGGAGTCTGAAGAGGTGGGTTTTCAGACTGCGGCGGAAGATTGGGAGTGAGTCTGCCGTTCTGATTGCAATGGGAAGTGCATTCCATAGTTTTGGAGCCAGAAGGGAGAAGAGTTTGGAGATATTGTATTGTTTGTTCCAAGAGATACAGTATGGGGGTGCCATACCTTTGGTTGCTTTGAAGACTAGCATCAGAGTTTTGTACTCTGTGCGGGCGGCGACCGGAGAGGGAGCGGAGAATGGGGGAGACGGGAGAATTTTGGCTGGTTGAAGACCAAGCGAGCTGCGGCATTTTGGATCAATTGGAGAGGCTTAAGTGTGCATTGTGGTAGCCTATAGGCCAGTAAGGAGGGAGTTGACTGGTTAAGTAATCAATTGGCAGGTGTGGGGTTGCCATGGCAATCAATTGGCTGAGGCAGAGGCTGGAAATTGCACAGGTGAGAGGAGTTGGCCTCATTAGGCCCACAGGCAGAGCCTGACCAGAGCCTTTTGTGGTGTTTCTGGTCAACGGTGCATGCCACCGACTCGAGGCCGGGCACTGCACTCCCTGCGGGGGTGTGGAACGCATGTGTCGAATTTTGAAGTCGGTGGGGCAAACGGTTCTCCAGTTACGTGCATTACAACCGCACACGCACGCACGCACGCACGCAGACAGAGACGTGGCACATTTGTAGTTGGATATATATATTTGGCCACGGACCCCCATCTGAAAATGCTTCGTGCCAGGGAGGCCCAGAAGAGAACATTTGTGGGGGTACATGCGGGAAAGAGAGGGTGTCGCTGTTCCGGCGGTGCATTGGTCCGACCTGCACCGCATTACTAACCCTATCCCTAATCGCATGAAACGCGTGAAGCCACGTAGTCGGAGTAATGGATCTCGTTGTTATGGGCAGAGACTGAGAGATGCTCAAACCTGTAGGTGGACAAATACATATCCTTGACATGAAATAGTTTGAGAACCACTGGATTAAATGAAATGATTATGAAACAAGCCCAATAAGCAACTACACTTTAGAAA
The DNA here is from genome assembly GCF_951216825.1 of Electrona antarctica. Lineage (NCBI taxonomy): Eukaryota > Metazoa > Chordata > Actinopteri > Myctophiformes > Myctophidae > Electrona > Electrona antarctica. Next base: position 33,079,295 of record NC_136801.1, read on the forward strand.
CAAGCCCAAAAACAGCAACCCAGTTGCAACTACCGATATTTGGGGCGGCAGTGGCTTAGGAGGTAGAGCGGCCGATTCGACCTCTAGACTTGGTGTCGAAGTTCAGTTTCAGTTCAGTTCAGTTTATTTCAGTTCAGAAGTGTCCTTGAGCAACACTGAACCCCTAACTGGTTGGAGCTTTGCATGGTTTCTCCGTGTGTGTGTGTGCGTGTGTGCGTGCGTGCGTGCGTGCGTGCGTGCGTGCGTGCGTGCGTAATGCATTGAGCCATTGTAAATCGCCTTGGCTAAAAGGTGCCATATGAAATGCACCATTTAACAATATTTAAGCAACTTTACAGACAAACAAGCCTAAAGTCGCTTATAGTAAGCATGACTACGGCTACGCTGGCAGACACCGGCATCACTTTCTGTTTGCAGGCTTTTATAAGTCATCATGGTACACATTAGATCACTTTTCCCCCCGATCTATCCATTGAATTATTGGAAAGAAAGGACAAATAGGGTGCGTGCGCGAGGGGAGGGGAGGGGGCTGCTCTATCTGCAGCGCAGCACAAATCTTCCGTCTTAAAATGCAATTTGAAAAGGAGGCGGCCCTCGAGAGACGAGGGATTCCCCTTTGCCAACAGATGTTTGTGAAATGAAAGGGCGTTGCAACAAAAAAAGAACAAAAAGTGGAGTGTGCGTGAGGGAGGGAGGGAGAAGAAAAACTGTAGAAAGTGTAATCATGTGATGGAAGGAAAAGTGTCTGAATTGCAGCTCTCTCTCTCTCTCTCTCTCTCTCTCTCTCTCTCTCTCTGCGCACAGTGGGGCATCAGGCTGGCAGGACAATGGACATGGCTGCTGTCTCACATTGTAAATGTATTAGAGTGCAATCCCTCCCTTCGGCAGGAGAACTGCTGCATCAGGATCAAGAGGTATTAAACAATGTCGCCTGGCCTCTATCTCTCCGCCACACTCTCCACATCGGGGCCTGATGGGATTGACACAAAGTGTGCTCTCGATGTATACAGTATGTGCACGTCAGACCACATGGCCCTGCCCCCGCTCATTCAAGTCGCTGCTGCTCGCGCTCACTTGAAGATATTATGGGGTTGGCGAAAGAAAGGGCCTTTCTGTGTGGAGTTTGCATGTTCCCCCCGGGTCCCCTATAGGGTAGGTATACCCTCACAAAAAACATGCAATAATCCTGCTGGTCTCTATACTGCCTCCCCCTGGCCAGGAACCCCCCCCCAATGAATGAGCAGTGGCCTGCACTTCAATGCTTCGTGCATTGAAGAAAGCGTGAGCTCAGTTCGGGGCTCTCCCCAGGTTGGCAGAGGGACAGTAGTGGCGCCCAGGATTATACAGCTTAGGCAATTGGCACCCGGTGAAAAATAGGTTACGGAAATCATGGAATAAAAATAAAAATAATAATGAAAATAAAAATATGATATATATATATATAAAATATATAAACAACGTAACCTAAAATATTATGCTCAAATTCCAGTGACACATAATACACAGTGTATTCAGCTCACAGTGTTATTGAAATGCCGTTATCATAGGTATCTATACCCTGTTCTATTATTGTCCTGTAGCAATGACGCTTGACACACACACACACACACACACACACACACACAAAAAAGGTACAGGGTTATTTATTGAACCGCGGCTGCTCAGTGATCCTATAGGGTGTTTTAATGCCAACACCAAACAGCTATAACCTTGACCTTCAGTTATGATGAAACATCAGCCCACTACAACCCAATGAATCTGGGATAGAGATTGCTTTGAGATGGAGGGAGATAGAATTCTCCTCTCTCTCTCTCTCTCTCTCTCCCCTCAACACCACAATACAAAAACAGACCACTTGTTAAAGACCTCCACTTTGTTGGGCCAAGCCTGTCACATCCAATCAGGCTCAATCTGAGCGTGGGGGCGACCCTGGGACGACAGCAGGCAGACTGAGAGATGGGCCCGGTGTGTGCCGAACCCCGTGTGACACTGTAATGCACCTCCATCTCACTCTCTCCGCTTTCTTTGTGGCGATTATTGTTCCCGTATACCAGTGGTTCTCAACCAGTGATCCGGGGACCACCAGTGGTCCTGGAAGGGGGTTCCAGGTGGTCCCCAGAGAAATGGTGAAGAGTTGGTAACCAAATGGACCCTTATTGATTAAACCAAATTGACCCGTCCATTTGGTTTAATTTTACGCTCTCATTATATTATTGTTAAACATCTACATAATTAGCATGGAATTGTGGACAAATCTTATCCTACAACAACAAAATATTATTTAGATTTTGGGTCTCAGGCGCTAACCACAGACGAATAACAGTCTAAGTCCACACTATTGATCCATAATATATAAATGATAGATAAGGGTTCAGGACAACAAGGCCTTTTCGTGGAGGGGTCAGTCTGAAATTTGGACTTAGACTGTTTTTCGTCTGTGGTACTCAAATGGTGGTCCGTGGCTCAAATTCGGAATAAATAATTTTCATATGAGGTGTTGAAAACCTGCCGTATACGAAACCTCGGGAATTTCTGTGAAAAGTAGGGATGTCGCGTTCACATTTATTTTGCCCGCAATCTAATTCTGATCATTTGATTTTGAGTATCTGCCGAAACCGATTTATAACACAGACAATATCCAGTCTAATATATGTATATAATATAGATACTAGGGATGTTCCGATCATGCTTTTTGCTCCTGCATGATTCCGATTCCGATCATTTGCAAATGACGCGATATCAACACAGCGTCACTGTCTCCAGTGCAGACAGCAGAGCAGAAGCTCTCAATGTTTTAACCATAATACTAAATATACAATAACTAAACATAAATCTGACTTGAATTGGATTGCAATACAATTTCAAATCATTAAAATAATAATAATAATAATAATGTTTTTGCAGCCCACCCTAGCCCAACGGTAATAGTGTTGTACGAGGCGTCAAAAGAACAGCTCCCGTAGGTTTGTAATGCTAAAATTGAGGGGGTTCACATTTTCCGGACCCCCACCCCGTTTCAGGCTGGGGGGGGGGGGGGTCATCTATTTGGGACCTCCCAGAACAGTATGCCAGCCAGTTAATGTCCGATTTTCATAATATTATAATTGTTTTGTATGTTTTAAAACATTCTGAGTTGATTTCTTAAACTTTTAAAGTGTCCAGAAGAATCTTTATTGACGTTTGGTAGGGGTGTTTCCTCACCTGGGTCCCCCCGGACTGACCCCTGTGCCTATAAGTTCTCATTACATTCCTCGCTCTGCTCCTGTTCCAGAATAACGTCAAATTAGATCAAAATTGAAGAATAAAAGTAGCTCTGATAACACAAATGAGTAGTAGCTAATACCAGGGGTCTTCCACAGGGGGCCCATGACCCCTAGGGGGTCCTCAGAGTTACTACAGGGGCCCACCAAATCTTTGTTTTATTTATTTATTTTGTTACACATTAAACCTCTTGAACCATAGCATCCCTATTCTGAGGAGAACTTTAGAGATTGCATTGAGGTAAAGAGAAAATGCTCTCAAGCAACGTAAATTGATTGAGTTGCACTGTGGAGGCAATCCGTTCCAAGAGAAGACACCATTGAAGATTCTGGTTTCATCAGCACTTGTGTCAGATGGACACTCAGTTTGCAGATAAGGGCCAGAAGCGCTTTGAGGAGTTTGTTTCTGAACGATTGATCTCCACATCAAGTCTCTCAGTGTGGGACAAAATGACGAAACTCAAGTTGCGTGAGGAACGTGAATATTGGGACGATTTTTAATCATCCAAGGCAGCCGACCAAGTTTAGTTCCCAAACTTGAGGAGACGATTGGTGAATATGAGATGTTAATAGTTCCCCGTTCTCTGTGTGCTGTTGATGGGACATCTGCATAAATAAACTGGGGTTTAGCGTTAACCACTTCACTAATCAATGACATGATGCATTTGTTTGCAGAGAGTTGACAAAAGTTAGATTTCTTCCTTGAAAATAATGAAAGGTAGAATTTTCGTTTTTTCATATCATTTGAAAGCAGGGAATCTTAGCTTCAAATTGACATATTGGTTGTTCAGTTTGACCCACCAGTTTTGGAGATATGGCTTATAGAGTAATGTCTTGCAGAAAACAGCGAGTTGAGAAAACAGGCTTGAAAGGTTAACTTCTGTGGTCTCTAACATTACACCTAGCTACATGTTTAAGCATTTATTTCATATTTACATGTCGATTTCAGCTCTGACACTTATTTCAGACATGCTCTAGTATGTGAAGAGTCTGCCTGTGCTATTAACTCATTTTTGACTCTGGTGAAAAGCTGGATTTTGCGCGATGGCAGTCTCTCAGTCAAATGTGGTCACATTAATTATGATGTCTGTTTTGCATAGCTCAACTCAACTCACTCAAGGACCCATACATTAATATGTATTTAACTGTGGACCCCCATCTGAAAAATATTTTGTGCCATTAGTGTCACCGGTGCCCGGCTGTAGAGAACCGAGTTGATGGATGATGGAAGTTGGAGATCCATGCCCCACCCGGCTATGCAATACCCGTTGTACCCGTGTCAGACCCGTTCCACCCATCTGTCTGTGTCTCTTTTATGCCCATATATAGAGATATCTGTATCTGTCTCTATGTGTCCCTTTATTCCTATATATGGAGTTCTGTGTCAGGCATGCTTGTGATGTCAGAACAGGCCAGCTCCATATATGGAGCCCGGGCAGGGGCATTTTCCAGAGCCGGCAGATGCCTTTTGTGGCGGTTCTGGACAACCCTGGGTCCGACTGACTCAACACCGGGCACTGCACAGCAAGATCTTTAATTTGTGTAAAATGAAACCAAATTTGGTTTAATGTTACGCTCTCAAGAGTTAAATTATTGTTAAACATCTGCATTACATAATTTACAAGAACACAATTAGCACATGTAGCTTAGAATAATTGTTATTTCGATCAACGTTTGCCAACGTCCACATCAATACAGCATGGCATTTTGGACAAAATCTTATCTTATCTTATGTTAATGTTGTGTCTTCCTCTGTAATGTATTTTTGTTTGTCATTGATGTTTTATGTGTGGCTGTAGCTGGGGTGAAAGCCCAAGACAAATTTCCCTCGTGGACAATAAAGTTTACCTTGACCTTGACCTTATCCATTCTTTAGTTTTGGGTCTGAGGGGCTACATCTCATCAAATGGTGGTCCGTGGCTCAAATGCCGAATAAATAATGGAATGGATAAAAAAAGGGTTGAAAACCACCTCTATATTGTGTCCAAGATAAAGTCACCTCAGGAGCCTGTCATTGTTCAAATTAATTGAGAAACCTGTGAACATTTCTTGAGAAAGCATGTCGTTTCTTTCTTTCTGTCGACGCCTGCTCTCGGCAGGTTAGCTTGAACAATTTCCAATTGAGATGTCTGCTCTTACACCTTCACTAAGACAGAGGGAACTAGCAGGGTTGAGGAGATGACTTATGAAAGTAAATTGGGCATATCACACTGTGATGATGTGGAGCAGACTCCATGTTCAGGAGCAGGAAGAAAGACTAAATTTGCAGGCAATCAAAAAGTGTGATCCTATGTTCTACCTGAGTGTTCATAAGATTCTCAATTTATCCGAACCCTTACTGTGACTGTGACAGACTGTGATAGGTATTTCAAGTGATCACTGATAATTATCAGACTGGTCAAGTACTGTACTTAAGTACATTTTTGGAGTACACTCGGTCTCGCCCCTCCACCCCACCCCCTCGGACTTGGTCTTTACTTGGACTCGCTTTAGGTGGACTCGACTATAACACTACAACTGTGTAACACAAAATGTTAAAAATTATACTGAGAATACTAATAAACCATCAAAGTACAATACATAAACCCAAGATACATAAAACAACATTTCTAATATTAATCAAAAATAGTTCGAAAATCACAGAAATGGGTGCAAGTCAAGAGTAGGGCCTAAACTGGTCCCGGACCCTCTGTGGAAGACCCCTGGAATTAGCTACTACTCAATTTTGTTATCAGAGCCCAGCTACAAAAAACTTTTAGGCTTCAATTATGATCTAATTTGACATTGTTCTGCAACATAGTCTACTTGCTATAATGTGAACCCGGACGTTTTGAGTAGTTTTTATATTAGAAATGTTGAGTATGGGCCCCCAGCTTTTAAAAAGTCAAAACAGCAAAACAATCTATTTTAGCAAAACAATCCTACGGAAGTACACCTCGTACCACACTATAAGTACGGCCCTGGGAGGGAGATGTATTTTGTTGGTCGATTTGTCTCCACCAGGCCGAAGGCATGGGGAGAGAGTATGTTTTGCACTCCGTCCGTGTGTGTGTCCGTCCTTCCTTCCTTCCGTCCGTCTGTTACCAGCTAATCTCCGGCACCGTTAACCCGGTCGATGCCAAACTTTGCACTGCCTGGATGCCAACGATGAACCTCTGCCCCACATTTTCCAGAACGGCCTGTTATAGCGCCACCATGAGGCAGTTTTTCACTTTTTTCACCTAAAACTGCACCGATCTGCGTGAAACGTTGCATGCACACTCCCTAGAGGCCAAGGACAAACCGTTTACCTGCATTTTCCGCATCTGCCTTTTATAGCGCCACCAGGAGGCCCACTTTTGTAAAACACATTTTTTGATATTACTCCTCCAGATTCTGTCCAAAAATCTCACAAATCGTTACACAGTATCTCTATGGTCATGTGCTCAAGTCGGATCTGTCTGATATTTCAGATTCCATCCTAATTGGCTATAATTGGCTTTCACAGTTTGCAAGATTGCCCCGTTCTGAACAATAGCCTCAAATCATGAACGCAGCATGCAATTTACGTGAAATCTTTCACACATTTTCTTACTAGGCTGAGGAATAAATCCCACCCTTTTCACATTGGCCTGTTATAGCACCACCAACAGGTTGATTTTTGCAAAACACATTTTTGGAACAAAATGCCTCAAATCATCCAATTGCCATCAAAGGCGTAAGAAGAAATGGCAATCGGTACACATGATCTCTGTAGTCATGTGATCAAGACGAGTCTGATTGGCTAAGATTGCCTTCCAAAGTTTTCAGGAGTGGCCCGTTTTGTACAAAATGCTGCACATGTCCTGCTCATCCAGAATTATATCCTCAGAGATGCTATGAGTGATCTGGCTCTGCATTTCCTCAAAAAACAAAACAAAAAAAAACATCCTCCTAAACATTTTGCCAAACATCACACACACTCCTATCCTCCTGGTGGAGACCTGTGCCCGGAAGGGCATTTTTTCTAGTTGGAAGCTATTTTTCATGGCACATTATGTTTAATCAAACAAGTTTACCTCCTTAGTGATTGGGTCGTGAGTCGGGACGTTCTGTGTCTGCTGTCTGCATCAGATTGTATGCATGACAGGATGCTGCGCGCTCCAGTGATGGCTGAGAAATATTAGTTCATTTGTGTCGGATAAGGGCCTATTGGTGGGGTTTCCGCTAGATATTAAGGCCTGTTTAGGGTGTGTTTTAGCAGGGGTTTCGCCTGGAAGGCTCTATGGGAAACACTCACTCTTGAACAAAGTTGAACGTGAGAAAGTGACGTTCACACACGCCAGAAATGAACGCGTTCACAATGACGTTCATCAAGCAGAAATACAGCACGTTCAGTTCACGTTCACCCAGTTCATCGTTCGTGAACGATCGTTCTTTGAACGCGTTCAGAGACAACACTGCATGCTATATAGCGCATTGTAATGGGGACAGACTCCCGCGTGCTGTCGTAGTTTTAGTCGTCGAAATCAACGGTGGCCTTGAAACTCTGCTACAGGGTAAAGTACGCCAAAGACTTCACAGTGTTGCATTGCGGATGAAAACATTAGCGTGGAGACTGACGGATGATTCTTAATTGTTACCTCTGGCAAATTAGACTTCAGAGAGAGAGAGAGAGAGAGAGAGAGAGAGAGAGAGAGAGAGAGAGAGAGAGAGAGAAAACGTTCCTCGCTATGCAGTGTGAGGATGACCTTGCTGCAATGCCCCTTAAATAGTTTTTACTTGATGGACTCCCAAAGACTGTCTCTCTCAGGTGTCTCCTTGATAGACCAATTCATTTAAGTCTGTCGCCATTCCAGGGCTTCGACAGGGATGCTGTTTGCCTTGATGAGTCCCTGCAGTTTGCTTCATTTGTTTTGCACTCGTTGGAGGTGCGAGTGTTGTAATGTAAACCACTGTTCCCCTGCAGACACTGGGTCGGGACCCAATTGGGTGGGTCGTACGTGGCCAACCTTTTTATGGGCCTCTTTATATTTTGTTTCCTACATTTTGTTTTAAATTGTTATTGTTTCGAAACATTTTCAAAAAGCATCTACTCTTTCGAAACAAGCCCAAATAAGCAACTTAGAAACAAGCCCAAATAAGCAACTACACTTGAGAAACAAGCCCAAATAAGCAACTACACTTTAGAAACAAGCCTAAATAAATAACTACACTTTAGAAACAAGCCTAAATAAATAACTACTCTTTAGAAACAAGCCCAAATAAGCAGCCACTCTTTCGAAACAAGCCCAAATAAGCAACTTAGAAACAAGCCCAAATAAGCAACTACACTTTAGAAACAAGCCCAAAACAGAAACTACACTTTAGAAACAAGCCTAAATAAATAACTACACTTTAGAAACAAGCCTAAATAAACAACTACACTTTAGATTCTAAAGTGTAGTTGTTTATTTAGGCTTGTAATTGATTATGTGAGCGTGTTTCTAAAGTTTAGAAACACGCTCACATAATCAATTACACTTTAGAAACAAGCTAAAAAAAAGCAACTACACTTTAAGCTCAAATAAGCAACTACACTTTAGAAATAAGCAACTACACTACCCAAAAAGTCCCCAAAAACTTTAACTTCACAGAAACAAGCCCAGAGTCGCTTATGATAAGCGAACAGGGCTGTGCGTGTGTGCGTGCGTGCGTCTCTGAGTGTGTGTGTGTGTGTGCATGCAGCATTGCTGTACAAATCCAACTCATCTAAGTGAATGTACTTTGCCAGACTGAAACCCCAAGTAGAACATTGCATTGATCTACGTGGTGTGTTTCTTACGGTCAATTACAGGGATATGCTGGTAATTGGTGACCACTCAAAGGAACGTAAATCAGCCCGGGTCGGTCGCCCCCCACCAACTCCGAGAGGGGAGAAATCACGTAACATAATTGTGAGAAGTAATTGGTAGCACTACTTGTGCTATAGTTTAAATTGGACCCATGCAGAGTGTATAGACCAAGCTGTCTCAGCATTTAAATTATTCGCCGCAGTCTCTCCTGTAAAAGGTAATATATACTGTGCGCTATGTAAATTGCATGCAAAAAATTACAGTAGAAAAGAGGAGGCATCCATTTCCTGAGGGTGGCGTGGGCGTGGGGGTCGGGGACAAAGGGGTGAGGCACAGCAGAGCAGTTTAACCCCATCTCCAATTAGCTGTGAAAGGTCCTTTGATTTGAATGCAGCGAGGTTCAGCTAGGCCGGCGGTACATAGGACGCGACGCATCTCTCCCTCACCTCTCATTATTTCACTGCCTAATTTTCTGACATGGCTTGCAGAAGTCTCTCTCCCCAGATAGAAACACTGTGTGCCACGGCTTAATTACTGCTGCTGGAGCAAGAAGAAGTCTGAAGGACATTACACAATGGAGAGGAGAGTGACAGACAGACAGGATGGAAGGAAGCACATGCAGGGCTGGAGAATCAGGAGTTTCACTCTGCAGGAACAACTGTGGACTATAGTGTTGATTATCGACTATGTCTATGACGGTGACAGTGGATGTGGATCAGGGGTACAGTGGTTCCCAGTTCGATCCCGGGCTCCCCCAGAGTTAGTGTTGAAGTGTCCTTGAGCAAGATGCTGAATCACTATTATTGCTCCTGATGTGCTGGTTGGCGCCTTGCATGGTTTCCTCCGCCATCGGTGTATGAATGCGTCTGTGAATGGCTCAATGTAATGCACAATCTAAGTGAAGCGCTTTGGATAAAAAGCACTATATAAATGCACCATTTAACATTCATCTTATACCTTTCTTTTCCACTGAGTAAAACTGAATAAAAACAAAATAAAAACTAGCTATGATGACTAAATATATTGACAATTTTGTTAACAAATAAAAACTAGACTAAAAATGTTAGAGAGGGACTAGTGGAGAAGAGATCCAGTAGGACTAAAATACAATTTTACGCTTGGTTGCATGCTGAAAATAGTAGATCTACAAGATCACAAGTCACAATATCTCTGCAGCTGACAATTTCTATTATATTTTACAATTTACAATTTACAATTTAGGCATTTAGCAGACGCTCTTAATCCAGAGCGATTTACATTAGGCAGGAACAAAAGTATGGGAATACATCACATATATAAAATGCATTCAAGAAACATGCGTAAGCTAAGAACGTAACTAGAACATATCTATATAATAATGACACTATACATATTAACTATACATATATACTATACTATGCTATACATATGTAGGCTACTATGATGTGCTATGACTATATACAATGCAATTATTGTGCTGTCTACATGACATGCTATAAGTCTGTTTCAAATGCTATCTAAGTCTAAAAAGTGCTATCTAAGGGGGTAGGATAAGTGCTATGGGCCATGATGGAGTCTGAAAAGGTGGGTCTTCAGACTACGGCGGAAGATTGGGAGTGATGCCGCAGTTCTGACTGCAACGGGGAGTGCATTCCACAGTTTTGGGGCCAGAAGGGAGAAGAGTTTGGGACGTGTGGAGCGTTGGCCCGGCGTTTTTAGTGAGGGTACTTCCAGCTTTCCTGCGTTGGCTGATCTGAGTGCGCGGGAGGGTTTGTAGGGTTCAATCATGCTTGCAAGATATGGGGGAGCCATACCTTTGGTTGCTTTGAATGCCAGCATCAGAGTTTTGTATTCTGTGCGGGCAGCGACTGGGAGCCAGTGCAGGGAGCGGAGCAGGGGGGAGACATGTGAGAATTTTGGCTGGTTGAAGACCAGACGAGCTGCGGCATTTTGGATCATTTGGAGAGGCTTAAGTGCACATGCCGGTAGGCCAGTAAGGAGCGAATTACAATAGTCAAGTTTTGACAAGACTGTTGTCTGGATTAGGAGCTGGGCTGATTCCTGGGTGAGGAACGGTCTAATTCGTCGTATGTTATAGAGTGTGAACCTACAGGATCGAGTGACAGCTGTGATGTGAGTTTTAAACGAGAGCTGACTGTCCAGGACAACACCAAGGTTCCTGGCTGTTGGGACAGACGTTACCAGGGCGTTGTCTACGGAAATAGTTAGCTCCCGCATAGGGCAGGACTTAGCTGGGAAGAAGAGAAGCTCAGTCTTGTCTGGGTTCAGCTTGAGGTGGTTGGAGGACATCCACTGTGAGATGTCAGCCAGGCATGCAGTGATGCGCTCTTCCACCTGAGTGGCAGAGGGGGGGATTTTATGAAATGAATTTTATGAAATGACAAAGGTCCAAGTGGCATGCAAGAAACAAGAAGAGTTGAATTAGCTTTTTGTATGCAGTGTCAAGCAAAATAATCCCTTCCACTGAAAAAGACTATTAAAAAAGGTAGTTTTAAGCGGTCATTGTGTAAATGGTTATCGTGTTACAGTAAGTGGTAATTATCCATACGGTTTTAACCTTTATTTAATTAGACTGAAGTAGTATGAATTGATTCAACTCATTCTAGAACTCATGACAATTAATTCATTAGGCTATATTTAATTTCACATTAGACTCAAGTCGCTGTGACCTTATTGTGTGAGGTGACATATGCTGTGTTTATTCTTGTAACCACTTCAAAGCCTTAATGGCACCATTGTGTTTTTACATGTATCTCATATTGTGTCGTCACCGATACAGGTAATAGTCTGCCTTGCGTGTAATGGCTAGAGCGTTGATTCTTCATATCCATGAGTGAAACGGCCAAGATGATTTGTTTATTTTTCAAACACAGATCTAAGATCACCCTATGGGGGGGAAAAAACAAATAAAAAAGTACACAAACCCGTGGATCTAGCGATATTGATGTCAGACTTCTGTGCTCTACAAGTTAACACAGATATTATTATGAACTGAAATATAAATTAAACCATTGCTATTTGGATGTGGGATATGGTCATGTTCAAGCAATAACTTCAATAGCAGTTGTGGAGAAAGTACTCAAATGTTTTACTTAAGTAAAAGTATCAATACTGGAATGTAGACTCAGGGGCGACTCACACGGTCGCAAGATGTATAGCTAATGCAAGCTCGCAATGCATTTCCAATGGGAGTCACATGGTTTGACACAACATTTGTGTTGTATGAGGGGGAGGGGGGCAGTCGAAACACAGCCGAAAGCCATACAACAGCTTGTAGTCCAAAATGTTGTATCAAACCATGTGACTTCCATTGGAAATGCATTGGGGTGGCCATGACACTTACATCTTGCTTACATCTAGCATGCATCAATGTTGTATGCTAGGGCCTCACTCACACCTTTCGATCTACGGGCAAGCCCATCTAGAGTTTAAATTTTAAACTCTAGATGGGCCTGCCCCAAAGTTATTAGTGCAGCCGTGCCCGGCAGCCGGCGAAAACTAGAGTTCTCAACAGGCCCTCATCAAACCCTTTAGACTCAAGACATTGCCCCGGCTGCTACCCTTAGATCTCCATATATGGAGCTGACCTGTTCTGACATTCCATATGTTGATCTGACCTCATCAAACCCTGTACACTCAAGACACACTCCATATATGGCCAGTACAGAATTCATTCCCTTTGTTGATCTAACCCCCCCATGTGCCAAAGCGCCAGTGCTCGCCCAGCACTCTGCTGTCACCCAGGCAGATATGTTGATCTGACCCCCCATTCCAAAGTGCCATGAGGCACTCGCCCAGTAGTCTACTGTCACTCAGGCAGATGCGTGTATTAATAATAATTTCCTATAAAACCATGTTTCCTACTGTTTATGCACAAACCAAGTAACATTTATCACACATTATTAAAGTAAACTGCATGTGCGCGTAGTACCGCGTACGCGTGTGTGTTTTTTGATGCAGTTTTTGATGCACTCCTAATAATCACCAGTACAACACTGGATCAAATGCGCAGTAATTCCACCACATGCACGCATCACGGTGTGGGTAGTTAGCAACCGCTCATTTAATACAGTATGTGGTAATTATTAAAATATAATGCAGTTAAGACTACTATTACAATTCATTTCCCCTTCCAGTCATCTTTGCCTTGAAAGCATTTTTTTTTTAACATGGTGTGACTGTCTTAGTGAAGCACAGTCCAACACACCATAACTGCCTCCTGGGTCCTCCTATTTATAATGTTGAGCAAAATATATTATTATTATTATGCATCAAAGGGTTTTGTCAGCATATTCATAATGATTATTTCATTATTTCACTGAGTTCGTTGCATTACATTATTTTAGGTTAGTGTAGAGAGGCAAGTGGGACTATTCCCATCTTCGGAACATAAAAGGAACTATGAATAGCTTGTGTCACCAGCGGTCACTGTACTGAAGTCCCTTTGGATATCATAACCAAGTGCACGTCGTATCTACATCAATACATCTACAGAATGCATCGCGTTACATGCCCACCCCTGGGTGTGTGAGTGAGTGCATGTGTGCGCGCGTGTGTGTGTGTGTGTGTGTGTGTGTGTGTGTGTGTGTGTGTGTGTGTGTGGGACTCACTCAAACTAAGTGATGTGGATGACAAGCGTTTTACTCGAGCTTTACTTTAGCCGTGATTGATCAGCCAATAGAAATGATCACTCATGGGGCTGAAAGTGAAAGAGCAGACAGTCCACTGTCTTCGTATGAAGCCACAGCATCCATCTGGTCCGCCCGCTCTTTTGTTCGTGCCAGGAAGCAGCTTCTGCATTATGGGGGAGCAGGAGGAAGCAATCGAGTTCTCTGTATAATAAAGATGTTTTATCGGATACTAGTCCCCCACGCTCACGGAAATCATCTGAAACAAATTGTCAGGAAATAGAACGGGCGACGTTGAGTAGCTCGACTGCAGCGATAGGTATCAAAGCATCTCGATACTTCCTTTTTGCTTTAATTCACTATTATAACCGGGATTAAATGCTGGGCTTTGTTTGTTGTTTATACCTCACATTCTTGTTTGAGCTTCATACCCGGAACATGCACAGCCAAGTGGCGGGGCTGTTTGCAGGGAAAGTATTTCACTGTAAACGCATGTGAGTGAGTGACCTCAGAATCGGAGTCCAATCTGAGAAAATAACCTAAAGGAAAAAAGGAAATGATTAACAAGGATGAATTATGCAGTCTCCGTCAGGGAGGGACGTAGCTCGGGGAACGAACATCGAGTCGGATTTATGTGGAATGATTTAGGAGATAAAAAGAAAAAACGAGGACGGTGAGCGCTTGTATCGTCCGTTGTACATATCCATTTATGTAATTAAGTATGAGTGCTCGCCCGTTAGCCGCGCTGGTTAATAAGCTCCGATGGGAATGCGCTGGAAAGGCAGGTGAACCCGTGGCCCCGGAGATGTTAAACACAGATGAATAGATGCCGTAGCTTCAGTAAATCAGCTACGACGAGCCATGGAACAGGACAGCGAATGGGCCCCGGCGGTGAAAACCCAATATCGTGTAAATGGACATATTGGCCTCTCACAGATATTGGAAACCGCATAACCTTGCACCAGTGCAAGCTCACCTTTTTTTTTCTCCCCCCCCAATTTGCCCCGCAGAGTCGCAGACCCCCACCACTGATGGTGCCTGCGCTGCTGTCCCTGATCTCTTCACTTTTGCGTTCAAAAAGCTTCAGCAAAGGAGCGGCCATGGCTATTGTGGCCAGTGGTGTAAAGCAGGGGTACTCAACGTTTTTGGCCGGGGACCCCCGGAAATGCTTTGGCAATGTCTCGGGACCCCCGCCCCGCCCCCTCCCGACCCCCAATATAAATTGACTGCTACAATAACCTTAAACCATTTTGGGCGGGAGCCCCTTTTGGTGTTTTAAGCATTGTTATAATTTAGCTATTGAAAAATAGCAGATCTACAAGCTCATAGCACGCCACCGAGTGGCACGCTACGAGCTTGTAGGTCTGCTATTTTTGAAAAATCGTGAAAATAAAATTTAAAAATCTTTATATTTTTTTTTTTGAAAATAATTTGGGGACCCCCTAAAATAATTTGGCGACCCCCCGAGGGGTCGCAACCCACGGGTTGAGAACCCCTGGTGTAAAGCAGTGGTTTTCAACCCATTTCATATCAAGGCACATTATTATTCAGCATTTGAGCCATGGACCACCGTTTGATGACATTCAGCCCCTCAGACCCAAAACTAAAGAATACTTTGTTATCGTTGGATAAGATTGTGTCCACAATTCCATGCTGTATTGATGTTGGTAACATTAGGAGAGATAACAGCTTGTATGAGGTATAAAGTACAGCAGCCTTGTGTTCATAAAACAGAAAGATTGCGTATTGGGTAAGACTGGCGTTATGTATCTTTCAGGACCTTTCACTGCTTTGTCTCAACCATCACTCTATGGCTCTGCTCTCAGCCACCGCGGTGGATATTTTGACGTTTTTTTTTTTTTTTTAAATGTTGCCACTACTGTTGGAGCAGCCATAAACTACATAGGTTCATCCCGATGTTCTGGGCATCTTTGTAATGTTAGTGTTAGTAAAAAGCAGGTAAAAGAGTAACGTTTGAGGCAGACTGTACATCAGTCACTCTACCATTCACCTTAGTAGAAGAGGTTTTTTAAGAGGCAGGTTTACTTTACCCCACAGTTATGTCGGCTCCGCCTACAGGAAATGCGTAAGCTGCGACCATGAGACCCGTTTCTGAATTCGTCTATTCCTGAAAAGTCGCAATGCGAAAATGGAAGCCATCGTTCTTACGATCGAAATATTTAAAACAAAAAATCTTGTTTAAAAAAAGGAATCTGCCTAATGATGATGTCACTGGTGGACGAGTTTCTGAACTGCCCACAGCCCTCCTATGAAACACAGCCTGCAGTAGAACAAATTTGTGGTATTTTATCATGAACATTATATTAGAGGACCAATTACATGAAGATAGGTTGAAAAGTGGTGAAGTGGTCCTTTAAGTAACATTTTGAGGTAGTTTTACTTTTCTAGAGTATTTCCAATTTCCAATACTTTTACTTCTACTCCACTACATCTCAGATCCAAATAGTGTATTTTTACACCACTACATTTATTTGACAGCTTTTGTTACTAATTATTTTGTAGATTTTGATTATTATTTTTAACTATATTATTTATCGGCCCCAAAAAATGAGTCTGTAGTTGTTGTAGGTGAGAGGCTCTTCCGCGTTGCCCACCGAAGCGTGGCGTGGTTATAAGCACAAGTGGTTTGTCGTATAGCCAGGGCCATTCCTCTGTGTGATCCCCGTTGAGGCCATAATTAATACATTCTTTGACTGCACCATCAATCTTCACATGAATCTAAAAATAAAATTCATCAATGCAGCATGAAAGGGCGGGTACATTCCTGTAAGAGGTGTCAATGGTTGTTTTTGATCGATGCACGGGGAAGATAGACGCACTCTCGCCGGTTCGCACATCTGTGCTGCATTTGCGTGCGCGTGCCCTTGCTAAAAAAAGAACGCAGGCACGCCGTGGCACGGAGTACAATGATGAGCATGCCACCACAGTTATGGTCTATAAAGGAGTTTGGATGAATGTGGTCGTCGTGCAGTAGCGAGAACCAGGGCTGTTTTTCATGAGACTGTGACTCATGCTATACTAAAAATGGACCCTTACGTCTCAGGAGTTATAGTACACGAACCCTAGCATCCCTATACGATGGGGCAAACATTGGGCAGATATATGGGTTTTAAGTGTTTAATAATATCAAACGGTTTAAGTCAGGGGTGTCCAAAGTGTGGCCCGGGGATGAATTTTGTATGAGCGGCCAGCCAAACAGTATGGAATTTTTTAAAAGTTTTTTAAGTATAATTTGTCAGGATTTCTGGTTCCTTGTTATCTCATCCTTAACCCATTGATACCCGAGGCCGAATCTGGGAACGCCTTCTAGGGCCTGACCTATAGTTTCTGAAAACCTTCAAATTTTGATTCATTATTTTTTTAAATAGTTATGTTGCTACATGTATAGCAATAGCTGATGAGACACAGAGAGCGCGCCGGCATCAAGGGTAGAACAACGTATAGGTTGCACCAGGCAGGGAAATACCCCTCAATTTCAACATTTTTTATTTTTCATTAACAGAAGAAATGCACATAAAGTGCGCAAAGACCCGCACACCGTCTGCACTTGCAATACGAACTTTATTTATAGGCAACGTTTCGGTCAAAGACCTTCTTCAGGCATCTGCTGATAATAGGTAGCCACATAGCTACAGTATATACAAACACAGATCCACAATGACCAATCACAGTCGCCCTCGTTAGTATAGTATAGTATAGTATAGTATAGTATAGTATAGTATAGTATAGTATAGTATAGTATAGTATAGTATAGTATAGTATAGAGTTGTTGTGTGGAAATAATAATAAAAAAGTCCTGCCCTTCTGTGTAGCCTAGAACTGGAGGTCTACTGTAGAACTTTAGGTCATGTGACATCACAAATATCATAAATATGTACTCTTTGGCTTGCAAAGTACATGACCCCAAGTTCTAGAGAGGGGTTTTTTGTATTATTTTACAATTCACACAACACAACAACTCTATGGTATATAAATGACATAGTACTCTGTTGAAAATGAGTGGTATTCACCTTTAAGTGGTCAAAGAAAGGCTATTTTTGTTTTATTTACCGGTATTTTTGGGTGCATGTGTTTGGTCTGACTAGTCATTGGTCCGAAAAACGACAACCCACCTCAAACCCTAACCTATAACCATAACTGCAAGCACGGGAGCAGGCGCTAGTCCGAGGTGCAGATGCATGTCGAACCAATGCTCCGTCGGACCATAGTATGCCTCCCGTATTTTTACCTTGCACGTCTGGTTACATTTGGTGATATTGATGATGATGATGATAGTTATTTAAAATAGATTAAATGTGATGCATATGTATGTGGCTTTGTTATGGTCCGAAGGTACGTTATGTCAGGAGTAGTTGGCCCTTGGGTGATTTAATATTGTCTGAAAAAAAAAGTTTGGACACCCCTGGTTTAAGTGGTTAAATGAACACTGGCGATTTTACTTCGTATAGTGCCTCAACTCTAACATAATGATTTGGTTCTTCCACATCTCTTCGAAAGCCAGTAATTGGCCAAGCACAGCAGTAGCAGCTGAGCCAAAGTAGGTTTTCACCAAAGGCCTTACCCTCTGCCAACCTCAAAAGTAAAACACAAAAATAAACAAACACCAAACAAACAAAAAAAACCCCACTGAAGCGGTGTAGCGTGGTGTAACATGTCCCGCGTCGACACATACACAGTAATCATCTGTGACCTCATCCCACTACTTGCACTTCGATACCGAGCAACCGACAAATTAATTTGAGCAACCTCCTACGCCGCACGAAGCAAGGCCAAGGTCAAGACCCCCCAAGGAGCCAAGGTCGTGTGTGAGTGGGAGGGGGGGGGGGGGTGAGAGTGAAAAGCTTGAGTGAAAAGCTTGGTTTGAGAAGATGCGTCAGACTACATGGGAAGGCAGTGCTGCAGGTTGCAGTAGTATTGTGTTCAAGGTCTCCTATCTTTAGCTTGTTAAAACCGGGACAGCATCCATAGTTTTAGAATTTAGATGTGTTTGCATTGGCTATTCATTTTGCATACTACTCTGCCCTTCAAAGCAAAAGTGCAGTAAAAAAAAAGGCCAATATTGTGTTTAAAAGCGTTTCAACTGCATGGTCAGCCAAATGAGATATCGGGCAAATAAGTGATATTACACGAATTGTACATATGTTCCCACAAAAGCATGCCAATTTGACCTTCGGCATACACAAATAAAAATGTAGTTACTGCACTAAGGCGTTGTTGGGCAGTAACTGATTTTAGAAGGCATTTCGTATAGAATCGGCCTCAGGTATTAAAGGGTTAAAGTCAATATGATATAAGGGGGTTGGGTGAGGACGACGATTTCTGAGGTAAAAAAAAGAAAGAAAAAGAAAGCCACCGGTTTTAAAAGGATTCCACGGCTCTGACTCCGCTGCGGCTCGATCAGAAAATATGACGTACAGTACTGCTGCACAAGTCCACCTTATGAATCCTCCTCCATATTTCATAGGGAGCTGTCTATAGGTGTCACCCCTGTTCCCTGCCTGCCTGGCTGGCTCGGACGGATGGACGCCCGGGTGCCGGGCGGATGCTCATTCCTCATCCATGCAACCTTATTGCATTGGTCGTGTCAGGTTTGCAGTGTCACTCATGCATACTGACTAGCTGTATGCCTGCGTGTCACTTTGAGGTCCTTGTGCATGCCACGGCAGAGGCCATTAATATTAACATTAATACAATAATGTATCTCTCTCGCTCTCTCTCGCTCTCTCTGAGTCAGCACCATGGATATACTGTATGTCTTTGGTAGAATGGACAGGGAAAAAAAAGTATATGGGGTTAGATTAAATACACATGGAGTGCCACGAGGTCCAGCATATACTTGACTTTCCGGCCTCCGTCGGTGGCCATTAATATGCACAAAGAGAACATGGTAATTTCTTCACCTTGAACTGCGGTGTGAATGTGCAAAACAATTACACCTCCAGTTCAGGTTCAGGAGGCACGCTAAAGCACTCGATGCGGTCAACAATTCAGCTCGTTCTGAACAAACTGTGCTCAGAGGGTTATGAAAATATGTAATCCCCCACCTACACGCACTCACACACGCACGTAAGCACGCACACACATACTCGCACGCACACACACCACAGACATGCACAATATAGTGGTACCTAAACCTTTTAACCCGTGACCCAAAAGAGAATTTTGATGTCTCCCCGGGACCCACACTAGTGAAAATAACCGATCTACAAGCTCACAGCGTGTCGCTTCGCTTATATTTTCACTATACTAAAACATTTGTTTTCTAATTTATGGCATTTTTTTGATTTTTTTCTTGAAAATTACTGAAACAAATATATTGAATTTTATTTTAATTCATTTTTTGCTTTTTTGGTAATGTTTTTTTTAAAATGTTTTGGAATAAATAATAATTAAAAACAAAATGTAGAAAAATGTGTTCGTGACCCACAAATGGGTCCTGACCCACAACTTGGGAAGCAGTAGCCTAATGTAGATTATATGTAGATTTTATAGCAATGTCAATTATCCCATCTGTTTAGAATGTACAGTAACTTTACCACATGGGAGAAAAAATATATAATTTGGATCAGCCTGCAAAACCATATCCAATCATTCAGCTGGGCTCGGGAGATTTACAGTATTATTCTATCAACTCGCTTATATATTCCGTCTCCGTAGGAGGATATTCACTAATAACATGCCCAGTCGAAGACTTTGACTTTAATCAGCAGCTACAGAGTGATATAAACCATATGGGATTCAACAAAAAAAAAGAAACCAAAAACTTCATGAAGACCGCATGAAATTGACTCCTTGCTCACCACCCGTTTTGCAGGAGGCTGCAGGACGTTGCGTTATTGAAAATGAGCGCCTCCAAACTTAAAACTTAAAAATAATTACCTGCACTGAATTTCTGGACAGAAAGTATAGCTCATAACATGTCTATGGTGTTTTTTTATGAAACAAACACTTTGAAGAGGATAATTCAAGCTTTCCGTACAGCTACAATGTTGGTGCGTTTAACGTTGTTTAATAGAATCAGACTCAAGACTTTTCTGTTTGGATGTATGGGCTGTCAAGGCCAGAAAGTAGGTTTTTTTTTGCCTTTTTAGGCGTTCCAGCATAACTTTCGGGTACGATGATGTCACGTGCTTAGCCTCTATAAAGGCGATAGGAAGGGAACCGTTAAGACTGGATCGTTAAAGGACAACTTTAGTTTTTTTCAACCAAGGTTCGTCTTTTAGGTTGTTATTAGAGAAAGTAAAAGGTGATTGTATTTTTTTCATTTCCTGCTTTCTTTCGTTTTAGCGTTTTTAGCTATTTTTGACCGGGGTATTCAAACAAGTGGCTAAATATGTATTTTTTTCCCCCAAAATATTTACGGCGATTTCTTTATTGTTATTTACTATAGTCCTACTAGACCCCAGGAAATTACATATGACCATACTGTGTGTCGTAGGCTCACTCGTCAGTTTGTCACCTCCTCCTTTACATTTAATAGACCCCGCAATCTTTAGTGACCTGATGTAACTTCCTGTCGTCTAGTAGGACTATAGTAAATATGAATAAAGAAATCACCAAACAATTCTGTTAAAAAAATACATCTTTAGCCACTTGTTTGAATGCCCCCGCCCCCCCTGCTAAAATCGTTAAAACGAAAGAAAGCAGCAAATGAAAAAAAAAAAAGAACACTCACCCACTCACTGACTTTGTGAAAGGTGAGTCAGGGGTCCGGCCCGGTTCCGGCGAGCCTTCCTGCGTCCGAAAGGGTCGAGAAATGACAGAGTTACTGTGTGGGGTTCCCCGGAACATCCAGACCCTTGCCAGTTCCGGTCAGCCTTCGGGAATCCGAAACGGTCGTGAAATGACAGAGTTACCGTGTTGCAGCTTTCCGTGCTCGGGCACAGGGACAGACACAGGGACAGACACGTACGGGGACACACATAGCTGCGTGATGGAGTGGAGGCACCGCTCAAAAAGGCAAAATACCATAAGACCCAGCTAGTGTGAATGCTCTGGATGGAGTTATCTAACTTTTCAACAGTACCACTCGTTCTTGTATATATCAGATTGAGGTAAGAAAATGGTTAGTCCGGAATTCTCCTTTAAAGTGTCTTTTCACACGACTGGTTCACGTGTCCCTGACATTATGGCACAAAGCTTAACTTGTGCAGCTACCTGAAGAAATTTAATTAACGAGGGACTGGCGTATTTAATCACGCTCCGTGAGTTCACGGAGTTCCCGTGTACTTAATTTATTAAATAATATATCATTTTTAAATAAAGCTTTCAATGCCATGGCTCTGGCAAAGGTATAATAGATATAATATCAGTGGCCTAGGGGCAGGACAGCATTAGATATATAACTAAACTATACAAAAGATACAGATAGAGTAAGAAAAGGACTGTCGGATACAACAATACAAACTCCACTAGCCTACATCTCAGTTTACTATTTTACTTTTACTCCACTATAATTATTTGAAAACTTTAGTTACTTTGAAGTAATCTCTCGAGACAGAGTCGGCAACTCTCATTACTCAACGTGTAGAGTTGTTGTTATTAGGAATGATAACGGGCGCACCACATAGAGTATATAAAAGGATAGAGACTGATCTGGCGCGAAGCTCCGCCCCCCCCCCCCCCCCCCCCCCCCCGCGCTATTCATGTCAGTGGAAGTTGCTCAGTGGCATTTTGAAGCACCCAGAAGGATGCATTTTGGGCACCAAAATGTGGTGCCCAAAATGCGGAAGTGCAAACGCTGCACGGGGTTTCCTCGTCATACTTCCACGGGTCCGCCTGCAGTCCCTCCTCTTACCGCTAGGGCCGAGTGCCTCAACGTTGGAAAGCCTCACTGGCCCCTTGGCGCACCACCAGAAGAAAGACTGAAACAGAGTGAACGGGCCGACATCCGGCCTCTACAAAAGGAATTGGGCGGTCCCCGCAGAGGTAATTTTGTTTTTCATTTTTTGCAGATGGGTTCCCCAGATTGCTTTGACATAACTAAACATACATTAACAATTTGAATGCTGGCCATTTTGAGCAGAGCTATTCCGCCTGTGCTAAAGGTGATGCATTGAACGAAGGACCTTGTCTGAGGCCCACAGTAAATGTTCTCTTATAGCGAGAATCACACAGCATACCTCAAAAGAAAGCGTAACTTGTCCACTCTAATTTTTTTTTAAATTGTGATTTTACCATCTTCCATTCTGGAGATATGCACCTTTATGTAACACCTGCTTTTGTAGTAGCCTACTCTTCTTTTTATTTATTTTTTAAATGTTTTTTTTTTTGTGGCTTTCGCCTTTATTTTATATTTTTTTTATAGAGGGACAGACAGTAGGCTGACAGGAAATGGGGAGAGAGATGGGGGGAAGACATGCAGTAAAGGCCGTCGGGATCGGGAGTCGAACCCACGGCACACTGCCAGACTGGATTACCAGCCAAGGTGCCTGGACCACTGAGCCATGGCCCAGGCCGTAGCCTACTCTTCTTGAACAGAAAGGCTAATTAGAAGCGGTTTTGTCAGACGCTGTCTGACATAAAAACTCGGAAAGCCATGCTTGCGCTGAGTTCCCTACGATGTTTTTAGTATTACTGCCAAACAACACAACACATTTGCCATGTTCTATCTGACCGGCGTTGATCATCATGATAAAGAAATAACCGCTCGCACAGGCGATACAATCCATGCGTGAAGAAATGAAGAAAAAAGAAAAAAGGAGAGAAATCTGGAGTCACACTCGGATCAGATTACACACACAACCCCTCCCTCCATTGAAAGTCACATGAGAGAGCCCTCCCCTCCCTGAAACAAAGATATTATAAGATAAACAAGAAGACTGCAGCCAGCTTGGTTATGAAGCCATTATGTTGCCCCGAGATGCATGGGAGTCTCCAGCCTTTACGTGAGTGACAATACGGGGGCTGGGCTGCCTCGTGCTGTTTTCAGGAAGGGAGGGGGTGAGGCATTTTTTTTCTATTTTTTTGCGATCACGTGATCGGAGTGTTGTGCTATCATCCGATGCTAGTTGATAAAGTGCCCGGGTGTGTAGAAAGACGATTGAAAGTAATCAATAAAAGCATGGTAAACGTAGAAATCCGCTTCCCGCACGTGACGTTTGAGATTTGAACCACGTATAAATCCCTCGCCCGCATCCACAGTGTTAACAAGCCGTCAAAATACTTTGGCTATTTGAAAATAGCCGATCTACAGTCAATCTAAGTAAGGTACATACTATGGCTATTCGAAAATAGCCGATCTACAAGCCATATGGAGACATTTTATTAACCGCTTACCATTAGGCCTTGCCAGCTAATTTACTGTTAGAACAGTGCTATTTTACCCATTAAAAAAGGACAAATACAGGGTTTTTTTCTCATAATAAAATGCGCTGTTTACAAACCCGTCGTTGATTGCAGTGCTACGTGCGATACACCGGAGTCCCAGTCCAACCGGACGGGGGAATTAGCAGTACGTTATCGTGAGCACATGCACGCACACACTTTCCCAGAAAGTCACCAAGCCTTCACCGCATCGATGAGTTTACGGTCTACCGGGTTGTCTGCACTGTGTCTGTCGGGACATACTCTGTGTCAATAAGACGGCTGAATTATGAACGTTCCGCTCCTCCTCGCCAATATTATAGTGGCACATAATTGTCAAATAGCTCTCTGTGTGAGCAGTGGAAGGACATTTACTTAAGTACTGTATAAGTACAGTTTTTAGGTGTTTGTACTTTACTTGATTATTTATAATATCCCATACTGTTACTTCAACTCCACTACTTATATAAAATAGTCACAGATGGGGTATGTTTTCATATAAAATCTGTGATAGATCATTTACAAAGTGTCAGTTATTGAGTTATCCATGACTTGTTAAATGTTTAACAGTTGGCTAAGGATTTATAACTGATTGGGAAAATGTAATTATGATGTATCTCAACAACACTGCAAATGAGGGCAATTTCAATGTCTCTCGAGAATACATAAAGGTTTGAATCACTTACATGTACAGTAGGTGCTAATAATTTGCCTACTTAACTGGTATACTGGCTGTAACAATTTTAAATGACAGCGTGGAAGCATATAGTGAAGATTATCGTCGCAGACAGGAAGACTATATTAATTATATGTGTGGCAGTCAAAGGATACTGTAGACCCTTGAACATGTTGTGACATTTTATTTGAGGTATTTACGACGCGAGTTTCATGATGGCAGACAGCGATGCGCGCGTGCAGAGATACATATATCTTACCACGCGGCGTCTATTAATTACATCCAGTAGACTGGTACCGCTGGGGTGATTAGATTTGATTACTCAGAGTGGCTTGTTGATTTATGCTCTCTGGGGGGGAGGCAGCAGATGTCTAATAATTGCAGTTACATCGGTCCCCAAAGTTATAGTGTAACACGAGCGACATGCGTATAGCCCATACACGTGTCCCCGGCTCCGCTGTAGTAGGCTACTGCCGGCCAGATGTGTGATTCAGCCCGAGAATTATTCTAATCACTGAAGCATCCAAATTGAATCCAACGCAATCCCCAACGAACAGGGAAAACGTATGCGTGCATCACCATAGGGGGAATTCTCCTAGGCCGTTTTACTGTGTGTGCGTGCGTGCGTGAGTGCGTGCGTGCGTGCGTGGGAGACGGGGAGAGATTACGAGATTCTAATTTTAACAAACTGCCGAAGATTAAAACTACAATCTAATTTTATGGGGGACCAAAATGGGTAACGCAGCCACTACACTGTGCATCAAAAACATGCTTGTTCTGGAAAGAAAGACAAGCATAGATGCCATCATTCTTCCCTCATTTCCCACATATGCTATGGACAGATGCGAGTCGAATTCGCGTGGGACGTACATGCTAAACGCCCTACATGCCTTTGGGTTTAATTTGTGTGGGACATGCGGAACGTCCTACACATGGATTAAAGCAAAATAAAAATCTCACGACTGAAAAAATGTGTAAGGCCAAGCCCCTGCCCCAGAAAGGTGCACCGTGGGCGGGCAAATGCGCAATGAATGCATCGAGAGCTTGTAGATCTAGGCAATTTTTGCTGCACAAACATGCTTCCATAGAAGACATGCTGTCTTCTACTACAGTATGTAAAAAAAAAAAGGCTGTCACGATTACATATAGTTGACGATTAATTGTGATTAACGATTTAACAATGTTTTCTGCATTGAAATGTTACAATGTGTGTTTAGGCTTTTAGGCTTCGTATAGTCACAAATTGTGCAGGGCAGATATGACAAATAACTTAAATCTAAAACATTTCATGATTTTCAATACTTCAGTATTTTACTTTACTTTTTTTTCATAAAATATTTTATGAACTAGAGAAAGTGCCCCTCAGGGGACAGGTTCTCTACCAGGGCAGGTCAGGTTGTAGCCTCCTGGCAGTGCTATAATAGGCCAATGTGAAAAGGGTGGCATTTCTTCTTACGCCTTGGATGGCAATTGGATGATTTGAGGCATTTTGTTCCAAGAATGTGTTTTGCAAAAATCCCACAGGCCAATGTGAAAAGGGTGGGATATATTCCTCAGCCTAGTAGGAAAGTCCATGAAAGATTTCACGTAAATTGCACGCTGCGTTCATGATTTGAAAGCCAATGTTAGCCAAATAGGTGAATTAGCAGGCTAGTTTGGCATATAGTCTTTCCAATGAGCACAAACGGTTTGCAGTATAGGCTTGTTTATTGCCACTGGAGAAGTTGTAAAACTGCAGAAAAATATGCATTCTGTAATATGAATATTGTCAAAACATACAACATATTGCAACAGAAAAGAAAAAACATACAAACTGCTGCCACCATATATAATGTAATGTAGGCCTACTTTGTATGGCATGGAGTTGTAGCAAACAGTGAGGTTGATTAGCTTAGTTAGCTTCAAACATCAACATTTGCTTCATGTAGTGTAGTTTCAAAGCATTTGGATGGATAAACATCGCCAAATAGACAGAAGACTACAAGAAAACAAAACCAACATAAATATGCTTACAGTCATAGATTTCCCAAGGCTTGTCAAGAGAACAGGATCTAGCATGTTCTCTCCTCTGCTGTCTTGCAAACAATAACACATAGGCCTACTGGTACTGAAAAACATCACATGGTGCAAAACTAAACCTATAAGAAAACCACCACTAGGTGGCAATAATGCACACTTAGGCCCTCATTTATCAACCGTGCGTACGCCAAAATATGGGTGTACGCCGAAATTACCGCAATTTTCGGCATTTACCATTTGCGCCAACGTTTGATTTTGATCTTGTGCCAAGACAAAACTCACGTCTGGTCGGGAGCTGTCGTACGCTTTGTCCTCACCTGTTTTTCTGTCGTAGAACAGCGGAGCAGCATTGTTTGACCAGCTGAGAGGCTGTCACAGGCATCGAAACATATGTATTCACTCCTAAAATGTTTATATAAAACTGTATGTATATGGGCTAAATGTAAAAAAGGAATACATCAACGATGTGTCTTTGTGTCATATGAAATTAGTAGATTTCCAACTTTACAAGCAAGCAATTAAAATCGCGCTTTTAAAAACAATGTTGCAAGTTAGATGCGTAAGCCATTTAAACAGTGTTTTGCATGATGAGCGCATACATGCGAGGATTTGGGCTGTCTGTGCTGAAATATTTCCATGACGGGACGTTGGAGATTATAGTACAGCGCTGCAGCTGCGGAGAGTCCCAACATGGGTAGCCTACTGTAGCCTAATCTACAGCAGGCCGATGTCTTTCTGGAGTTACAGTATGTGCAATCTCCTCCTCGTTTAATAAACCCGACGCGTCGCTCGAATGCCAAATGTGTCGTGCCAGCGCAAGTGGGAACGCATCGGAGATAGTATAGGCTAACCCAGCCTGCAGCCCACCACCACCACTGTCCAGTGCATGCCACATGACATGAGGCTACGGTTTTGGCTTCAATATTCATATAATTGATTTGACAGTTGACAGCCCAACCACTGCAGCGACTGCGAGGCAATTTAAATCGTTGAACGTGCTGGTCAGTTGATCACGGTGTCACGGACGGACCACAGTGATAGAGAGAGACAGACAGGACAGGAGGAGCACCAATGCAAAACAGCAGCGTGTGTGTGCCTATTTGTTATTTAATTCATGGTTCACAGGTTCAGGTTTTCGTTCACTAATATTTCTTGTTGTATATTAAATTAAAAATACTTTAATAATTGAATATACAACTAACAACACACAGTGACAGTTGCTTGCAAATTGCGATATGTGCGTGCATGCGTGCGGGGGGGGGGGGGGGGTGAGGCGGACAGGGGGGAAGCGAAGCGAGAGGAGAAACAGACAGGGTAGGCTACAGCTTTATTTAATTCATGCAGGTTTATTTATTTAAGATACAACAAGTTGCAAGTTGCGTGTGCGTGCGTGCGTCTGTGTGTGTGTGTGTGTGTGTGTGTGTGTGTTTTTTCCTGTAACCATGGTTTCCAGGTCGTATTGCAGTTGTTCATGTCGCAAAAACGAGGGCGAGGCTTGATTTCATAGGGCGTGCCAGATAGATTTCAGCCGTCACATTTATTAACGTCGGAACGAAATTAAGGAAGAAACAGCTGTCTGCGATCACTTTGTAAATGCCGACCCGACGTGGGTGTACTACGAATCCTACACTCGAATTTGGGGCAGATTTTACACTCGATTGATAAATGAGGGCCTAACAGTGGGCATAACAAAATGCAATGTCTAAAACAAACTACTGTTGCTAAAACTTCTGTGTTTAATGGCTACCACTCTTTCTTTCCCCTTTCTTCTTCTTCCCATACGGCATTGCAGTGTTTCTTGACAAACTAATACATGTTAAGTTCATTTGAATCTAAACTAAAATATTGTATGAACTAAAAACGTATTTAGCCATCACATTAATATAAAATGTGAAGTACAATTCACACTTTATTAGTTAGCCTATGCAATAAAACTTAAATAGTATATTTACATTGTACTTTTATATTTGAGTTGATACAACATGATACAAAATAACAGTGTAGGATGGAATATGAAATATCAGACAGATCCGTCTTGAACACATGACTATAGAGATAGGCCCTCATTTATCAATCGAGTGTAAAATCTGCCCCAAATTCGAGTGTAGGATTCGTAGTACACCCACGTCGGGTCGGCATTTACAAAGTGATCGCAGACAGCTGTTTCTTCCTTAATTTCGTTCGGACGTTTATAAATGTGACGGCTGAAATCTATCTGGCACGCCCTATGAAATCAAGCCTCGCCCTCGTTTTTGCGACATGAACAACTGCAATACGACCTGGAAACCATGGATACAGGAAAAACGTACTGCCCGCCTCACCCCCCTCTCTCACACACACACACACACACACACACACACACACACACACACACACAACTTGCAAGCCCAACTAACTGGTGTGTTGTATCTTAAATAAATAAAGAACGAACACCTGCATGAATTAAATAATTCCCTCTCACCTGTTTCCCTCTCACCTCGCTTGCCTTTCTGTCATGTCCACGCACGCACGCACGCACCTCAAGGCTACATGACACATCGCATCGCCATGAATGGAATACGTTTGTAGGCCTATAATAATTTTACCCATTCGTGCGCAGTGCACGGCGAAGGCGATCAGTGAGACTGCGCACTGCTGTGATAAGTCCTGTGGGTGAGTCAGTGATGCCTGCATGAGAGATAGGCTACCATGTCGTCAAGGCAGTCATAATCAACGTTTATGGAGTGATTTGATCATTGATGAACGAATCATAAACATATGGATGAAGGTTTGCATGTGTGCCGGTATGTGCTGGCCTGGGCTGGCGACGCACGCCTCCCGACCCCCGAAAATGATCTCGCTTTTATCTGAACTGTCAAAGCGCTTATTTAAATGGTGAATGATTAAGCCCCTTACGCCTATAGCCTGCTACAATTGCAAATAGGCAATCTGTATGATTGTCATTGTCACTTGGAAATAAAGGCGTGCAGTCCATGTGCCTTTTTTTTTAAATAATATCACAGTGATTCTATAGGCATCTGATGTCACGCTCATGCCGCATGCGATGTGCTCCCAAATCATCTCACAAGTGCGCTCGCATAACAAGGCCAGTAAAGCACTGTTTGATTAAGCACAAACTAATACATTGTAAACATGTTATATTGTTTTTAATTGCGCGATTCTAATTACTTGTAAAGTTGGAAATCTCTCTTTTTCTTTTTCTTTTTACATGTATATACATACAGTTTTATATTAACATTTTAGGAGTGAAAACATATGTTTAGATGCCTGTGACAGCGTGTCAGCAGTTCAGACAATGCTGCTCCGCTGTTCTACGACAGAAAAACAGGTGAGGACAAAGCGTACGACAGCTCCCGACCAGACGTGAGTTTTGTCCTGGCTCAAGTTCAAAATCAAACGTTGGCGCAAATGGTAAATGCCGAAAATTGCGGTAATTTCGGCGTACACCCATATTTTGCCGTACGCACGGTTGATAAATGAGGGCCATAGTGTGTAACGAATTGCGGGATTTTTGGATAGAATAGTAGGCCCAATATCAAAAATTGTGTTTTTCAAAAATCAGCTTCCTGGTGGCGCTATAACAGGCCATTGTTTAAAACGGCACCGTTAAACCGACCGGGTTAACGGTGCCGGAGATTAGCTGGTAACAGACGGACGGACGGATGGACGGACGAACGGACACACGCACGGACTCACACACACACACACACACACACACACACACACTGCAAAACATACTCGATTCCCATGCCTTCGGCCTGGTGGAGACAAAAAGTATTGCAAATCATGAAATGTTTGATCTACAAGTCTACAAGTTTGATCTACATGTCATGACACCATATATGGCCAATGTTGATCATCTCTGCTATATTTCGTAAATGTAGACATTTTTCAACATTGAAACGATTGATGATTATGCAAAAATATAAATTGTGATTATCTAAAAAAAGATGTGATTAGGCGATTATGTAATAATTTTCACTGGTCTATTAAATTGCATTTTGCTCGTGGCTGCTGTTTATTCTTTGGTACCTGTGTTGATTTTGACAGGACATTTTGATTTTAGTTTTAGTCATAGTCTCTTGAATAGTTGTGCAAGCAGAGCGCCCAAGTGGTCTATCCGGCGCTTCTATGCGTACAGTATGCCGTAAATATAATGAAAGCCAGTTATATCCCGTCATTGATACATATCTTCATTACGTCACACTCAAAATCAGTATATATACCACAGCATACACATAAAACAACACAAGTGACCACAATATACTACTTTTCAACTTACAACTTACATATACATACATTACCTGTTAGCTAACCAATATTGAAACATATCGTAATTACGTCACCATTGACGGCCAGTTATAACCCGACTTTAGTATTTAATTTCAATGTTTTACAGAAAGGCTGAGATTTGAAAGTTCGTAGCGGTTGACAGTAATTGTGCGCTCTGCTTGCGCAACGCACAAGTAGGCACTCGACAGAGTGCAGTTCTAGTTTTCATTTAGTTTTAGTCACATTTTAGTCACCAAGAATATTTGACTGTTTGTCTAGTTTTAGTCGACTAAATATCATACGATTTTAGTCGACTAAATCTAGTTGATCTAATCTCACACAGTTGTGTTGTGGGCTTGTATTTTCAGCATGCAACCAAGTGAAAAATGACCTATGATCGTGTCCACTAGTCCCTTCCTAACATTTTAGTCTAATTTGTATTTCTTGATGAAATTGTCAATATATTTAATTTTAGTTTTAGTCAGCATAGCTTAGTTATCATTTTAGTTTTCATCAGTGGAAAAAAAAGTAGTCATCAATCAACACTGCTTGTGTACACACATTTCACAAGAGAACATACAAACATGTGTGGCTTTTCAAATGCAAATGTCAGAGCACGAACTGGGGGACAAAAGACCACCTTCTGTTCATGGTGTAAATCTAATAGGATTTACATACATGTATTCATCACCACTGTCCCTCAAGACATGAAATGCACGTTGAGATCAGTGGTGTAAAACTGTAAACTAGTAACTAAGTACATTTACTCAAGTACTGTACTGAAGTAAAATGTTGAGGTAGTTTTACTTTAATGGAGCATTTCCAATTTTCTATCATTTTACTCCTACTCCACTACATCTCAGAGGCAAATAATGTATACTTTTTACTCCTACTACGTTACCCACTTCAACATTTTAGCCATTTGAAAATAGTCGATCTACAAGCTCGCAATGTGTCACATCACAACCCATTGTGAGCTTGTAGGTCTGCTATTTTCAAAGAGATTTTTTTATGCATTTGAAAACTTTTGATACAGGACATTCTGCATAATGAGTACTTCCTACTTTTGGTACTTTCAGTACATTTTGATACCAATACTTTTGTACTAAATTGTGACTTTTACTTACGTATAGAGTATTTCTACATTGCAGTATTGATACATATACTTTTTCCACCACTGGTTGAGGTGGATCAATGTAATGCCATGGACAATATAAACTGCATACAAACAATGTAAAATCCCGAGACTTCATTTATCTCAATATAATTGCGACTGTAGGTCGCAGATTACTATGAAAACTTGAAAAACCCACCTGTCGCTCCGTCACTCATGCCTCCATATATGGTTGTCAGTCCATCACACCTCGTGACATCACGTCTCGTGACACACTCCATATATGGCTGTCTCCATATATGAAGTTCACGACGCCTTGTGACACGCTCCATATAAATTATGGCCGTCTCCATATGAATATCACGACGATGTCGATCTGACATCATCAAACTCTCTACACTCAAGACACGCTATTGTGGCCATGAACCCTGGCCATACCTGTTTTTCATTGTGCATTTTTTGGTCAATGAAAAACAGGATAAATTAATCTCAATATATGGCCATATTGTGACAGTTTGAATACCTTTTGGGTACCGACCGGACTCGATCAGAGACGATTCTAGCATTGATCTGGGACAAACACATGGCCTAACTTGTCAGTAAAAAAAAAAGAATGACAATTGTTAGGCCAGTGGCGTACCCAGGAATTACGTTTTGGGCAGGCAAGATAAGTGTTAATTGTCGTCTCCCCGCGCACAATCGTAGCACTAAAGGTTTTCAAAGAGATATACCTGCCAGACGAGTAGGATACAAAGGCTGAAATGCATGCATTTACATTCCAATGGGTGATTGAGGGTCGCGCTCTACCGCAACGGCCAATCAGCTGTCCATTAATAGTTCTCAGGTCTTGTTTTTGTCGTCATTGTATGGATTTTGGCCAGGCCAGAAATGGATTTGGACAGGCGGACGCCTGCCCTCGCCTTATTGTAGATACGCCTCTGTGTTAGGCTAAACTTGATGAACTTGAGAAAAGGCCCGTTATGATGACCCTTTCTCATTTGACTTGCAGTGTTACAAACTGGACATGAAACAAAGTGCCCAGAATGTTATCATCATATCCTTCAAAGAGGTGCAAGGGATTCGGGGTGACTTTCCTCATCCCACTTCTCTTTAATCACGTTAAAAATGAAACTGATTAACGCACATGGCGCTCGGAGGCACAGGGGTACCGCCTACTCCCCCTCTGCTGCGCCATCGCTATCTCTGTCTCTGCTCTGTTCTTTGATGTTGTTGTTTCTGTGCGTGTCGGAACCGCCCCCCCCCCGTCATTTGAATATCACACGGAGAGGTGCTCAAACTCGGCCACTCGCTGCGCCTTTGTTGCCGTGATTAAAGCAGGTGTCGCGCATGGGTTGGCCTCGTTAATGACGGCTCGCATTTAAATAGCTGTCACTCGGCTGTCAGAGGCGACGCGGGAGGAGGGAGTGTTTGTTTCCCGGAGGCCTTCCCAAAAGCAACTCGCAACGCATCTCCTTTACATAAGCTTAACCTAGCTTCGCTAAAGTTTTGTATACGAGCCGTACTAATACCTATGAGGGCTGTCCTTTGAGGCGAGTCTCTTATAAACTTTAAAAAAAGGAAGATGAGAGCAAGCTTAACTGCCACGCTACACCAGGCTTTTCGCGCACAAAACGCGCGCGTTTACCCCTGCGCGTGCGTTTAATTTAGGTCCAGTCCTATTTTAAAAAACGCACGCGCGAGCCGCGCGTTTAGGGTAAACACGCGAGAAAAGCCTGGTGTAGCTTGGCCGTTAGTCAGTCAAAAGTGTACCAATTCACTTGCAGATTGTTCATACGTTTTTATTTAAGCTTCTACAGGAGGTGGTAAAAATACAGCATCATTTTATTTTTAAATTTACAAATTACAATTGCCAAAAATGTTTGATAACCACTTATCTAGTGCAAAATCTGTGGAGGAGCCTCTTCCTATAGAATCTGCATTGTTGTGAGCTACAATGCATTTATAATTGACCGTAAGAGTCATTATGAAATGCTCAAATAATGTGTTGTGATTATTGTTGTGACGGATTGAGTATTTATGAGTGCTTGTAGCTATACACTGACACCACGCTAGACAGGAACGCCCAAAAACGTCACATCCGGTTTTAGCCTGGGGTAAGAATTTTCTATGGCTGCCAATGCAACTTGGTCCAATCCTTAATCACATACGGACAAACATCTATGCCGATGCTATCTAACTTGCGGAGGTAGCGTGCCTTGTCCACGGGCAACAGATCTTTCAACGTATGGCATTGCAAATACGTTTGATAATCGCTACTCTGCTCAATATTGTTTTGAAAATGCCGCAAATTGCATTGCAGTGAACGAGCGCAAATCACAACTTCCCCCGATGGTGGGCGGAGTCACAGTTTGAGGCGCTGTTTACACTCCGTGGTGTCAGTGTATACTCTATAAGCAAATTATAATGCATTATAAGCATGTTTATATAATAAAGCACTATTTGGGAAGCTTTGCATGGCAGACAGATTATTTTCTTGGTTTCCATTTAACCCATTTAGACCTGAGGCCGATTAAAATAAAATAAAAAATACTTCTAAATCCTAAAAGTTTTCAGAAAATCTTATATTCAGTCAGTGGTGCTCAACCTTTTTCATGTCAAGGACCCCCATAATTATCTGTGTTTGGCCGCGAACCCCCATCTGAAAATATGTTTTTTTCCAGGGACACCCCACAGAAGCAAAGATTTGAGTTTAAAAACGTTCGCTCTGAAATAATATAATATTCAAAGATGTGCGCCACATTTTCACGATTTTTCAAAAATAGCAGATCTACAAGCTAGAGATGGGATTTTTGGCTCTTTGAAGGGAGCCGGATCTCTGGGATCCGTTCCTTTCAAAGAGTCGTTCAAAAGACTGGCTCTTTTGAACGACGTTCCCGATGGGGGGGGGGGGGTGTGGGGAGGGGTGGGGGGGGGAAGGGGGGCAAAAAAAATAAAATGTCTGCCCAGTGTCCCCCCCAGTGCCTCCCCAGTACCTCCCCAATATCTGCCCAGGGCCTCCCTAGGGACTCCCCACTCCCCAGTGCCTCCCCAGTGTCTCCCCAGTGCCCCCCCCCCAGTTGAAACCCCCCTGCCCCCCTCCTCCTCTAAAAAGGAACGGCTCCCTACTGTGAACCGGATCCCATCGTTCCTTTCAAAGAGCCGTTCAAAAGATCCGACTCGTTCACGAACGTCACATCTCTACTACAAGCTCATATAGCGCGGCACTCGGTGCCGCGCTATATGAGCTTGTAGATCTGCTATTTTTCAATAGCTAAAGTAAGGCCTATAACATAATCCTTAAAACACCAAAAGGGATTCCCCTCCTGAATAGGTTAAAAGGTGAGGAAAATCAACATAATGTCTGTCAACTCCATACCAATAATGAAAAATGGATGCTTAGCAGCCGTCCGGGTGGGTGTATTAACTCCCATCAGAGCCAGAGCGGTACACAGGACCCCCATATGTCAAGAGCAATCGTATTGTCCTTTGCAGAACAAATTGTGAATCGTATTTACAATAAAAAAGGCTCCATGCAGCCGATCGCTCCGTTTGATTGTTTTGCTGCCCTTGATCGGTCAACAGCCACGCTATACTCTCAGCGGTCCATTCCTGAAGCCCTTTTTAATCATAAGGTAGTTGGCTGAAACAAATAAGCATAGGAGGGAGGGGGGGAAAATGCCTTCTGGGAAGTAATTAGCCATAGCCGTGCTGTTCTATGACCGTTAGTGGCATTAGCTCTTTAATTACCGTTGTAGCTGACAAATACCCAAGGGTTTTTTTTTATTTATTGTTTTTTGGAAGTAAAATGTAATCACGAGAATTAGCATTCTGAAGGTGTGCTTGTTTGCTTATTGTACTGTAAACCAGAGTTTACAGTACACTTTGTTCACCATAACAAAGTGATAGGCTCTAGTATGCACACAGAATAGCTCTTCCTTCCGGGCCCCTTCCTTATTTCCTCCACAGGTGTTACCCATGATGCTAATTAAGGCTCTGTTCCATTTAGTGTACAGTGGTTCTCAAACTTTTTAAATCAAATTTTCATTTCATAAAAAAGCATAATAGAAAAAGCTAGGTTTTTTTTGCCCACCTACAGGTTTGAACGCAAACACATATTACCTGCATATTTTAGCATTGGGGGAGTGTCCATATGCTAATTATATTCGCATTTTGATATTAATCCCCTTGACCTAAAAGTAATCAGGGCATACCGATTACACCTGGGTCTGACCACCTCTTAAATGCAAAAAGCAATGTTTGATTTTACACAAGAGCGATCTGTGCGCTGCTCAGCAGTGTTGCCATGTCTGTTTATTACAAGCGACTTTGGGCTTCTTTTTCTGTAAAGTTGCTTGTAAATATTGGTAGTTGTGGTTGCTTTTCTTGTTTCTAAAGTGCTTATTTGGGCTTTTCTCCTAATGTTGTTTAAACATTGGCAATGTCACTGCATGTGTGACATGTCAAGGACCCCCAGATGAATGCATTTGCCCAACTAAGGACCCTAATCCAAAAATATTTTGGGCCAGTATGACCCCCATGGCAGATGTGTGTTTTTAAATGTTTCAATAAAATGCTTCAAAAATATTCCACAATTGTCACTTTTTTCCAAGATTCCTTTTGAAAATAGCAGATATACCAGCTCACAATGCATCCAGGGGCGCAACTGGGTAGGGGATGGGGTGGTGCAGGTCCCCTGCCAACGTCACATGTGTACCCTCCAAATTAGTTGGGGGGGGGTCCCCTGCAACGTCACGAGCCGGAGGGACAGACAGTAGGCTGACAGGAAATGGGGAGAGAGATGGGGGGAAGACATGCAGTAAAGGCCGTCGGGATCGGGAGACGAACCCGCGGCACACTGGCAGACTGGATTGCCAGCCAAGGTGCCTGGACCACTGAGCCATGGCCCAGGCCAAGAGAAGATTTCTACGGCTCTAGCAGTGATTTCAGTTTAATTTCAAGGACCCCCAGTTTGACAAGCATTGCCATTAGGCTACGGACCCTCTTTTAATGCCAATTCTACCTGTGGGACTCCAATTGATAATGCAAAATCAATGTTAATTTAACTCTGAGAGCGTACACATGACATGCCATAAGGGTCCATTTGGTTCCAAACTATCATGTAGCTGGGTACCCCCTGGAACTCGCTCAAGGACCCCTGGGGGTCCCTGGACCCCACTTTGGGAACCAGTGCTCTAGTAAGGCCGTGGAAGTATTTTTGTATATTATTATTATTACACTATTTTTGGATTCATGGGGAAAGGAGGAGATCGACGCATCGCCAATGCAAGCTCCACAACGGTCAACTCTGGTAAGCTGCAGTCGTTTATTTTTTCTTCCTTTTTTTCTCTCTCGAGGTGCATGGATTTTGCAGCCCAACACTAACTACATGTTTAAAACATGCGAACCCTCTCCTCTCCTGAAAACTGCCCAGGAGATGATGGTGTTGTACATTTTATATAGAATAGGCTACTTACAGACGGTCAGTGAGTTTTGACCATGTTCGAGGCACTGCTGATAATGTGGTTAAACTTTTACGTTTTGAGACACATGGGAGGAGGAGGAATCACAGCTAGGTAATTCATAATAATAAACGCAGTTTTGTATGTGCATTGAGGCACTGGAACAACCTCTCTGTAGTCCGACCCCAAACCCTAACCATAACCCCACATTTTGGTGGTTTGACCCCCCCCCCCCCCTTCCCTAGGGGGGGGGGGGGGGGGGGGACGGATTTTTCTCTCTATCCCCCCCTAGCGTTCGTTGGGAGTTGCGCCACTGAATGCATCACATTGCAACGTGTTGTGAGCTTGTAAATGGGCACCAGTGTCACATTGGCACAAAGGAGGGTGACAACTGAGTGCTGTTGGCTTAAACATCAGTATAGTCAAATAACATTCTGCACAGCACATTCTATACATTCATTAAAACTTTATATTTGTGGACAATCAAAATATGAAATTGTAATGTGGTGTCATTCAAATTAATCTTGATATGGCACACTGACTATCTAGAAAATAAAAACATGGCACTTCATTTAAAAAAGTTTGCAGACCCCTGGCGCTTCTTTTGGGATTATTTTTCATAGACCTATATATTATACACAGAGACACAGAGAGACAGATACATATATCTCTATATACAGTATGGGCATAAAAGGGACACAGACAGATGGGTGGAACGGGTCTGACACAGGTACAACGGGTATTGCATAGCCGGCCGGGTGGGGCATGGATCACCAACTTCCATCATCCATCAACTCGGTTCTCTACAGCCGGGCACCGGGGATAGATAGGGAATTTACCGGATTTCAGATTCGGACCCTGTCATATAAGTGCCTCCACCAGGTGGCAGCACCACTTTCAGATTCGGGCACCCGCCCGAGTGCCCGAAGTGGAAGGGGGCTCGTTCAACTCCGCCCGCTCCCCGCCCACGAGGCCCGGGTGCCCTGATCTGAAGCCGTATGTTCAGAGTTCCCAAAGTCGAAGGGTCAACTCCGCCCACTTCCCACCCACAAGGCCCGGGTGCCCGACTGGTTCAATCCTACCGTAAATCTAGGCCTAAAACGTGACACCTCAAAGTGGGGTACATTGCATCCACTGGTCAATCCAAGGGCCTACCACTCCACTCTCTTGATATGTTCTTTCCCAACTCTTGGAGAGTATGTAGGCCTTTCCCTGGACCTTCTAGCCCCTAGGATGACCCGAGGCCCACCACTTAAAAACCACATGCTACGGTGCCCAAATCTGAATTTAGGTGCTCAAATTAACTCAAACTGAAGCAATTCAACACTTCCTCCTGGGGTCATTTTAGGGGCTGGGACCTCCAGTAAAATGCCTAAATACTCTCCAAGAGTTGGGGAACAACATATCAAGAGAGTGGAGTGGTAGGCCCTTGGATTGACCCAGGACCAGTGATTCAATGTACCCCACTGGAAAATAGCAGATCTACAAGCTCGTAGCGTGGCACTCGGTGCCGCACTACGAGCTTGTAGATCTGCCCAAAGTTGAAGGGCTTCAACCTTGGGTACTGGGTAGCTGAAGTTGAAGCTTTCAACTTCAGCTATCCAGTGCCCAAAGTTGAAGGGCGCTTCAACCTTGGGTACTGGGTAGCTGAAGTTGAAGCTCTGCCCTTCAACTTTGGGCACTTTTACATGTAGGCTGACCCAAAGTTGAAACAGTTGCCAGGGGGACATCTTTGGGCCTGGGGTCCTCATCGTTTGATATGTTGTTCCCACAACCAAGAAGAGTATTTTACCCTTTACTGGAATGACCCCATGAGGAAGCGTTGACCTTTACTGAATTGCTTCGGTTTCAGTTCATTTGATCACCTAACTTCAGATTTGGGCACAATTACACCATTGCTTCAGTTTCAGTTCATTTGACAACCTTCTTTCAACTTTGGGCACTTTTACATGTAGGCTGACCCAAAGTTGAAACAGTTGCCAGGGGGACATCTTTGGGCCTGGGGTCCTCATCGTTGGATATGTTGTTCCCACAACCAAGAAGAGGTTTACTGGGGGTCGTAGGCCCTAAAATGTCCCCAGGAGGAAGCGTTGACCTTTACTGAATTGCTTCAGTTTCAGTTCATTTAACCACCTAACTTCAGATTTGGGCACCCTAACATGTGGTCTTTAAGTGGTGGGCCTGGGGTCATCTTAGTGGCTAGGAGACCTTCTAGGCCCTAGGATGACCCCAGGCCCACCACTTAACTCTTTGAGAGTTTCAAGGATTTCTATATAGTTTGTGGACTTCTCTATGGCAGAATGGCGTTTTTGAATGATTTATTGAAAATTCTCTGTTGTGAATGTGTGACAACGAAAGACCTTCAGAGAAAGCTTGGCTTGTCTGCTTCCAGGAAAGAAATGAACTGAGTTGATAAAATGTTTAGTTTTTGTGTTGGAAGCCATTTAAAAGAGCCTGCATTTACACTGGGTAGTGTTTCTAGGACAACAAAAAGAGTTATGCCCGGTTGAAGTTTTATTTTCTAAATAACTTTTTTTCTGCTGGGCGTACATAGCCATGCAATATCTAATTTTAAAGGGTGAGTTGTCTAGTTCAATTAAAATGAAATAAAAAGTTTCTCACATGTACCACTGTAGATATTTTGCCATCTATAAATAGCATGGTCAGTCATGATCAATCTGACCTATCCAGCTAAAAGTCCCCCTATCTCTGAATTGGAACATCATATAAACTCAATTCTTTTTTGGGGTAAAATTAGACATTCTAACGCACATTTTGATATATACCATGTTTACATAGTCTTACCAGTACCTTGTCTATTCATGCATGTATCTCAAAAACCTGTTGTGAAGAAACAGTTTTGATAAAAAACACATCCAAGGACATTGTTTTGATATGACTTTGTGCCCATGATATGTATCAAAATATAGACTTGAATGTATACTGTATTATAACAAAAAATTGGGTTCTTACCATCTACCGTTACAGAGTAAATCACAGTTGAAACTCGCTTAGTCAAACCATAAACCTCAGAATAGTGAACAAAATAGCCATGACAGGTCTAACTCATTGTAAAAGCGTCTTTTATTTTTTATGACTACTAACCAGGGCAGGAATTTCACGGCGGCCACGGCGGCCATGGCCGTCGTTGCCCCTCTCTTTGGCCGTGTGCCCCTCGAAAAAGTATATGCCCATACGGCCACAGTGGCCGTGGTGCCCCGACCGGCGCCCACAGAAGTTCATTTTACCGTTTTTCCTCTGCGCAATTTTCCAGTCATTACGGTAACCAATGTTCCCCTCACGTCCCGCGCAGAACAAATCTGTGTTGTAGTTGTGTTGCCATTTGCAAAGTGGTTTGATTCTTTTGCGGTACTTTGCCTTAATAACTACCCCCGCTGCCGCTGGTCGTCATGACACGCGCGCGCGCGCACACACTGACACACACACACCCGCACACCTCCTCCTCCGCGCCACACATACACGCACTGACAGAGTAAACAGAGGGCATTTAGCCCACACGCTGCCTACTAGTGTAGCTAATCTAGCTATCCGGTCAAACTGTAACTATCACTCAAAACAAAATAATGTTTTCTACAGTTGCGACAGTGTGGCGGTCCTACGTCACATGCATTAACGTTGGTCGCTGGTCGGACATGGTCCAGCTGATTTATTTTTGTCTAATGCGAAACAGCGTGGCTGTCCATACAAGGAGGAGGAGAGATGATCTACCGAATCTATCTAGCCCACCAAAACAAACATAAATGTACTTTTGCGTCGCATTATGGATAGCGACAGAAAGACACCATGGATATAATTAAACAATTGTTCCCCTGTGCACAGCACACACTGTCTCCAGGTAAGAACAAAAAACTGATTTGAAGCTGCACTTTCACTTTGTGTTGACTTACTGCAGAGTCCAGTCCTGCAGCGGTGCAGCCAGGTGCAGCCCCACAATGGAGAAATTATCTGTCACTAACCTCTCTACAATGCCATGTTATTCAATGTATTAGTTTAGCACAAAATAGGCTATAGGCTTTTCTAAACCAAGCCCTTATTCAAAAGTTATGTAGGCTGTCATTGTATTTTATGTGAATGAACTCACAGTTTAACCCAATGATCCTCCATTTACATTTCAAGGACCCCCAAATTAAATGTATATTAATTAGCCTAGGGTGACAGCCTGACAGGGTCCTAGGCCATTTCATTATGATTTTCATCTCTGGACTGGGTCCCCAAAACATGTTTACAATATTTTACAACAGTAGCTACTTATATTTTGTTCTGAACCAATGTTCATCGGAAAATCATTTTTTAATTGATGGCCTTCATGCCCTGGCACTTGGCCTTGTGCCCTCAAAAAGTTGACCACACTAAAGGCCAAGTGGCCTTGCCCCTAAAAGGATGAAATTCCAGGCCTGCTACTAACATAATACAATTATAATAAATATTACAGAAAATAAATAGGCCTACATACAAAACAGTTGTCCCCAAACTACCCAGTGTCCCCAAACCACTGCATTCCAGTTGTTCTTGACGGTGTGTGTGTGTGTGTAGGCTAAATTTAAAAAAAAAAAACAACTGAAATGAATTAATGCATCCGGTTCAGTGTCGGAGAACTCCATCGCAGTCTTGACTCTTCGTCTTCATCATCATCATCATCATCATCATCCTCCTCCTCCTCCTCCTCCTCCTCATCTGATGCCAGTTCTAAATATATAAAAATAAACATTTAGCTGTAGTCAGCCCGGCCAATAGCCAGTTGGGGGGGGGGGAACGTAGGCTATCTGACATCATCGTCATCATCATCATCACACGGAGACACACTAAACAATGTACAATCATGATTGTATACAATATACAATGAATGCGGTTATCATGCAAGCTCAGACGTCAATGAAACGTCATACAGATCTTATATAATACGCTACTGTTAGCTTCACTCCCCGTCCCCCCTCCGATCCTTGTAGCAAGGTCATCATAACCACGCGTTGCTTCAGTAAACGATGCATGTTTGTTCTCCGTCTTTGTAGACAGTAAATAAAAGGAGCGAACATTACTCTAAAGATCAGATCGCCTATAAGGCACGCTACAATATAAAATAATTGTATTGCCATGCGTGCATGCCTGCTACGATACATTTGTACTGCACCGACCAACCCCCCCTCCAGCCATTAGCCAGCACCAATGCACCGACCAACCGATCGACACCAACCCCCCCATTAGCC
This sequence comes from Electrona antarctica, assembly GCF_951216825.1. Taxonomy (NCBI): domain Eukaryota; kingdom Metazoa; phylum Chordata; class Actinopteri; order Myctophiformes; family Myctophidae; genus Electrona; species Electrona antarctica. Next base: position 33,122,066 of record NC_136801.1, read on the forward strand.
AGCACCAAAGGTGCTGGCTAATGGCTGGGGGCCATCGTGGTGAGTCATTCTGGCGTCATGATCTGACTAGTAGTAGTAATTATCCAAGCATCTATTTGTAGCGATCATCTTATGATTTCTGATCACTATAGAAGGGCATTTTCTACAATAAGATTACCTCAAAACATTCCGGGTTGATCGTCTTCTTCAATGGTTTCCCGGTATAGCTCATCGGACGACGATGGGGAGACAATGAAAAAAGGAGGGAGGGAGCAGCGAGTCTCGCTGTAAGCACTGGACCAGGGCTACTCCGCCTGGAGAAGGCGACTGGGACGCGTATGGATCAATACTACTACCACAAAACTCGCTCAAATAAATAGTACTGCTTTCAACTTTTTCTGCTAGAAAATCGCTCGGGCGAGACGGCAAAACAGGCAAAACAATGAAAACTATGAAGACTCCCTCTGCCCCCACTGTTTACAGGGGGTGGGACCAGCTTCCAATGGCAACACGTACACGTGTGTCACGTGACACGGGTTTTCTGGGTAATGTAGTTGGAATATAAGCTCAGGAATTTAAACAGCGCTTCGGAGCATATTAATATGTTTAGATTAATCAAAAAAGAGAAAGACGCCAATTGGCGTCATTGATCATTTACAGAATGTAAGCAATGACGCCAATTGGCGTCTTTCACCTTCTAAGGGTTAAAGACCACATGTTAGGGTGCCCAACGTTGAAGGAAGGTGGTCAAATGAACTGAGGCAGAGTGCCCAAAGTTGAAAGAAGATGGTCAAATTAACTGAAGTTGAGGCTTTGCCCCTGGGGGCCCCTAAGGGCCCAGAAGGCCCAAAGAAGGACACTGTGCTCTATTGGGATGTGGGAACACTATATTGAAAGATTGGAGCACAGATCTGTCAGGAAAAAGAATATGATCTTAATGGTCCAAATGATGGGGAAGGGTGTTTGACTAATAGGCTGCAACACGATCTGTGAATCTTAGGCTGATTAGAGACGGGTTTTTTTCCTGACAGATCTGCGCTCCAATCTTTCAATATATTGTTCCCACATCTCAATAGAGCACTGTGTCCTTTTTTGGGCCTTCTTGGCCCTTAGGGGCCCCCAGGGGAAAAGCTTCAAATTCAGTTCATTTGAGCATCAACCTTCAACTTTGGCCACTTTTACATGTAGACTGACCCAAAGCATCAACCTTCAACTTTGGCCACTTCTACATGTAGACTGACCCAAAGTTGAAAGTTGATGATCAAATGAACTGAAGTTGAGGCTTTGCCCCTGGGGGCCCCTAAGGGCCCAGAAGGCCCAAAGAAGGACACTCTATTTGGATGTGGGAACAACATATTGAAAGATTGGAGCACAGATCTGTCAGGAAAAAAATATGATCCTAATGGCCCAAAGAATGGGGGAGGGTGTTGGACTTATAGCCTGAAACACCATCTGTGTAAAGACGTTTTTTTTTTCCTGACAGATCTGCGCTCCAATCTTTCAATATATTGTTCCCACATCTCAATCCTCAAAGCCTCAAAGCCTGAATCTGAAGTCGGTGGGCCGAACGGTTCTCCAGTTATGTGGATTAGAACCGTACACACACACACACACACACACACACACACACACACACGGTGCATTTATAGTTGTGCAGATTTTCAACGTTTTCACAGAACACACACACACACACACACACACACACACACACACACACACACACACACACACACACACACACACACACACACACACACACACACACACACACACACACACACTTTCTACAAATATGTTGGATATGTGTTGATTGTATTTACAGACATTTAACCACTTAAACACTCAATTAGTAAACTTGACTGTTGCATCTTTACCTGGTCTGCTCTTTTTGTCCCCCTCTCCACCAAACCTCTACAAGCTTGTAAATACAATTTTTTGTCTCTGATTAATGTATTGTTAAACTGATAATTATGCTGAGTATTTCTAATGCTGTGCTGTGAGTAGGATGGGCACTTATAAGCTTTTAAGCTTCAGCCCATGCCTTTTGATCACCTTCACGGGTCTTCATTATTTTTTCCTTCTCTGCTGATGTAAACCGTGCACTTGAATCTGTTCTGTGAAGATGTTCAAATAAACTAAACTAAAGAGTAACTCTGAGGACCCCCTTAGAGTTCTGTTGAAAACCCCTGTTCAGAAGATGTTTTTATAGCAGAAGAAAATATGGTAGCACTGCAGTGCTCCACTTCTAGAGTAATTGACAGTAGTAGTAGTAGTGTTTTCCTGCACAACAACATAACTTGAGAAACGGAAAGATTTCAGATTTTCTTTGACAAACGGTTGCACCTTGATGCACACTAACACGGTCTGCTACTAGTCGCTAACAGGCAACACCCACGGACCTCTACTGTGTGTTGACACGCTTGCAGAGATTTCATTTATATGACACCATAGAGAGAAAATATAAACAATTTAACTATTTTTGTTTTGCGAAATAGAAAATGTCAGGTGGAAACCTCATACAGTACATGCATGTTGCAATTGTTACTTTTCAGGATTCAAAAGTAGCAAAACTTCACCTTGCTAAAATAATGGCCTAGTTAATTGTGTGCCTAATCATCTCTTTGTGACACTGCCCACCACTGTCTAATGGCCTATGTTCCAAGACTCAAGAGTGTGACCTGTTCTAGGCCATACAGGGCAGTATTATGCGTGTCTTAAGTACCAGGTCTTATTACTTAACTTAAGACCTGGAGGCGTGGTCAATGCTGTTTGGCCACTCAGAATAGCCAAATGGCATTGACCACGCCTCCAGGGCTTAAGTTAAGTAATAAGACCTGGTACTTAAGACACGCATAATACTGCCCACAATGTCTAAAACTCCTGACAGGCTACTACTTTACTACTGGGGTGCATGGGAACAAAGACAAAGTGACTTAAGCAAATGCAAATTGGCCTACGTCTGGATTAAGTCTCTTACTTCATTAAAGATGGAGTGCCGTGATTCTTTTCCCCACCCTAAAATGTGATCATCAGGTATTACTATTGGACGTGCCCACCAGTTCATTAAGTAGGATATGCCTGGTTTGCCTGGTGGGTGGCTGAACTGAAGCCGCACCCACAGCTGTTGTTGTATGATAAAGGGGGAGGGGTTAGGGGAGGGGATGATATTGTGGTGTCACTATATCACTGTTTTTTTCATTGGCACGTTTGACTGTCAAGGTTTCAGCCTCCAGGAAGAAACCCTAAATACAAAGGGAAGACATCATTGCACATAACAACCATGACAGATCCATCTTCAATACTTTGGCCTGAAATGAAATGAAATGAAATGAAACTAGAAAAAGTGCCCTTCTGGGCACAGGTCTCCCCCAGGAGGATAGGAGTGTGTGTGTGTGATGTTTGGCAAAATGTTTAGGAGCTGTGTGTGTGTGTGTGTGTGTGTGTGTGTGTGTGTGTGTGTGTGTGTGTGTGTGTGTGTGTGTGTGTGGCTGTGTCTGTGTGTGTGACGCGGCTTGGCCTGTTGTAGCGCCACCATGAGGCTGATTTGAAAACTGTCAAGTGGCATTTCTTCCAAAGCCTAGTGGGAATATGCATGCACAGTTTCACCACAATCGGACGCTGCGTTGAGTAGTTGTGGCGATTTGTAAGAAACGGGTACAAAGCGGGCTACTCCTGAAAAGTTTAGAAGCCAATTGTAGCCAATGAGGGTGGATTATGAGAAATCAAACAAACCCGTCTTGATCACATGACTATGGAGAGCATGTGTACCGATTTGCGTGAAATTTGGATAAAATCTGAAGGAGTAATATTAGAAAATGTGTTTTACATATGTCGGCCTCCTGGTGGCGCTATAAAGAGCAGATGTGAAAAATTCCAGGCAAAGGTTTTTCCTTGGCCTCTAGGGAGTTGGCATACAAAGTTATCCACAGTTCCATGCAGTTAGAGGTAAAAACACTTTTCGGCCAGTTATAGCGCCACCATGAGGCTGAGTTGAAAATGTCCATGTGGCATTTCTTCCTCGGCCTAAGGGGAATGTACGTGCACAATTTCACGGAAATCACACGATGTGTTCATGATTTGCAGCATTTTGTTTGAAACTGAGCACTCCTGCGAACTTTGGAAGTCAATCTTAGCCAATCAGGATGGAGTCTGAGAAATCTGAAAGACCTGTTTCGTTGAATGGCTCTAGAGAGACTGTGTACCAATTTGCGTGTTGTTTGGACAAAATCTGTAGGTGTACTGTCCAAAAACTTGTTTTGCACAAAGCGGCCTCCTGGTGGCGCTATAACAGTCCGTTTTGGAAATTGGGGCAGAGGTTCATCGCTGGCATCCAGGGAGTGTGTGTGCAAAATTTGGCATCGACCGGGTTAACGGTGCCGGAGATTAGCTGTTCACAGACAGAAGGACGGACGGACGGACGGACGGACACACACACACACACACACACACACACGGACGGACGGACGGACGGACGGACGGAGTGCAAAACATACTCTCTCCCCATGCCTTCGGCCTGGTGGAGACAATGATTACTATATTTACCCAGGGTATCTGGGCTAAGCTCAAGAACTTGTTTCCAGCCAGGCCCTGCTCATAGAACACATTTCATCGTAGTGGTTCAATGCCTTGTTCAAGGGCACTTCAGCGGTGGTAATTTTAACGTGTCGGACCGCTGATTCGAACTGGCGACCTTCCGGTATCAAGACCGCTCCGCTATCCGTTCGGCCACCGCTGCCACTATTATTTAATTGTCTTATCTTACATAACTGATGAACAGCGTAATTTGTCAATAGTCATGATGTTGCTATAATCATTTTGAGTGAAATGATTTATAAATATTATACAGTTTGTTTTGGTTCAGTTTTTCATGTTTTCTAAAACATAAATTAGCAGATCGCTGATCTGCTAATTTTGATGCTTTTTGTGCGATGATGTAGTCTAGCGTGATCAGGTAGGGCCGTTAATATTTATGAGAAAAAAAGTTAAAAGACGGAGATAAGAGGTTTCTTCCCCGACAGCTATATACGATATGTATTCAGGCCCAAATCTAATTCAATTGTAGTGCTAGTGCGAAACCATGCCTGCTGATTATATTCAACCTATTGATCGTCTCATCCTGAGAGAAAGGGGAGATTAGCGGTCAACTTTCAACACCTCGATCAATAATCATCTCCCTAATTGGGTATTAGCAACAAGAAAGTGCACTCAACCGCCACACAAACAAGGAAAAGAAAGCTCAAAGAATATGCATTCCAGGGCAGGCAATTTGTGTCCGTTATTCGAGCAAGTGCAGGCGTATGCCGCGATGTGAACCTATAAAAATGTTGGTTGGTTACAGTAGAGTAACTATAGTAATTGTAATGAAAAGTTAGTGTGTTGTTTTAATAGAGATTAATTTGGTGATGAATGGGACTGCATTTCTGTGGTGCAGGGGGTCTTCAACAGGAGGTCCAGGACCCCTAGGGGTCCTCAGAGTTACTACAGGGAGGTCACCAAATCTGTGATTCATTTATTTATTTTACATGAAGAAACCTAAACATCCCTATTGCGAGGAGAGGTTAGGCCAAAAAAACAGCAGATCTACAAGCGCTGCGATGCGTTGTGAGTAGGGAAGGAGCTTGATGTTTTTTTTTAATGATAATGAGCACCAGCACCTTATTGAGCGGGCTTATCGAGCCAGGCTTTTATCGAGCAAGGCTTTTATCGAGTCCACTATTGAGCATTTTCTATTATTCTGTGTGTACCGTCACTTATATACAGGGACGTGCACACATAGACATCAAAGGGGGCTTCAGCCCCTGCTAGGGATGTTAATAGTTAATCGTTAATCGATTAATCGCCGAGGCCGGGGCGACTGATGGAGGGGAAAGGAACTGGTCGGAATAGCGTGTTCCTTCCACACGCTACGTCCGGCCGGGGAAACTCCCCCCGTCAGGTGAAAAGAAGCAGCTTGGACACCTCATGCATAGAAGGAAGCATGAGGTCAGTCCCCAGGTTGGCAGAGGAAGTGTAGCACCCAGGATTACATTAGATAATTGACACTGGGTGAAAAAATGCGTTGCAAAATCGTGGGTAAAAAAAATAAGAAAAAAAACGATTATTTCAAAAGTCCCAGATGTAGGCTACTAGGTTGGTTTGCTCTTGGGTTGCTCCTCCGCTTCATCTGAAAGTAAGCCGGGCAAGTGTTCAAAAAGACGCTTCTCCAGCTGTTCGTCAACGTCCGAATTTGGTCGCAGCGCACACCACAGCAAGAAGCCAATACAAAGTAGACTGAGAGGAAGAACCTTCCACCAGGGTCGCTGATACTGCACTCCCAAGGAGCGCTCCACCTTCCAGGTCTTGTGGCTGCCTTTGCTGGTGGAGAACTTGATGGGCTCATTGTTCACGTCTTCACCATCTGCTAGTTTCCCGGATGGAGCCAACCTCTGGGAGGTCAAGGTGAAGAAGGGTCTGACATGATTCAGTGTCCTCAGACCTGCTGTGCTGCCAACGTATATGCCACGACACACGGAAAGGTGTACCACGACACCACCCATAACACGCATTTTGGTCGTATTGACGGAGTGAACGAGTATCTAAGGTAAAATGTCATCGTATAAGGTCACGGTGCGTCAGCCATGCCCAAATATGGACTCCATGAGTCAGAGTTATAACAGCCACAATGGTTAAACAGGACACACTCAAACATATTGAGGTACCGCATGTGACGACCTAGTATACATACTTTTTCCCCCTATAATGTTTATCCCAGGATTTTGGAACCCATTTTCCACCCCGTGCCAATTGCCTAAACTGTAATCCTGGGCACTACGCTCCCTCTGCCAACCTGGGGAGAGCAACGGACTGACCTCATGCTTCCTTCAATGCATGAGGAGTCCAAGCCGTCCTATTCCGGGGGAACTACCGGGTACCCCCGGTAGGACGTAGCGTGTGGAAGGAACATTCCAACCAGTTCCTTTTCCCTCTATCAGGCGCCCTGGCTGACCAGGATTAGTTTTTTATGAGGGACCCTATAGGGACACCGAGAGAACATGCAAACTCCACATATAGAAAGGGACACCGTTTCGCCACCCCCACCTAGGGTATGGGCGCTGATGACGTGAAGGAGAGAACACGCACCCAGTGCTCACAGCGTCCCCGGCAGGAATCGAACCAGGGACCTTCTAGTAATATTAATTTACACTGATAGTCTATGAAGCCATCCATATTGTGTACACTATTGAACTAATTTACTGCCGCGGTTGCACTCTTTCACCCTTACTCATGAATATTATACTGTAGATACATGTAACAATTATTTCATAGTTTAAAAACACAGGATATTACAGTCTAGTCAGGTTTGTTTTGATGGTGTTCTGGGAGAATAGAGCGTGGAATGTGACACAATGGACCAAAGGACACACTCATTCCTTCAGCTCTACTAATGGTGAGTGAAATTAATGAATACAACCTACACGTACGTCTTTTCTATTTAAACCGTTAAGACCTGACAATGTCAGTATTCTGGAAAAAATGTATGTTGTTACTTGTTACATAAGTGGTGCTCAAAACTCTTTCATGCAAGGTTCGCCAAAATAATTATGTATTTGTCCGCGGACCAGTATCTCAAAATATCTTTGTCAGTATTGTTTTTTTTCTTCAAATAATAGCAGATCTACAAGCTAATGAGCTCATCAGCTATGAGCTTCTTTATCTGCTGTGTTTGAATAGCCAAATATATAAAATAATGGTTAAAAGTGGTTAAAGTAAAACAAAAATGATACTGCTACTTTCCCGGTTGTAATGGGTTACGCTGATAATTATGCACGGGCAGCATTCATTAGCCAGTGTTATTGTTCTCCGTTGCTCTGTCTGGTGGGCTGACTCGTGGTGTTAATTTGTCTGGGCGCTGAGGAACTGTCCACGGTCACTTCATTATTCACCGACTCGCTCCCACTCCCACGGCGGAGATGCAGGGCTCCATCTTGCGCCACCCTTATCCCTTATCCCTAAACGTATTTGCCATTTTTTACTATTTTGAAAAATACATTAAAATAGTTCAACTAGCCGATCTACATCGAGACATTGTGAGCTTGTAGATCGGCTATTTGAACTATTTTAAAAGGTTTTTTAAAATAGTAAAAAATGGCAAATTAATTTAGGGATAAGGGTTAAGGGGTGATGCAAGATATAGTCTTTTTCCTCCCACTGTGGAGGAGGTGGCAGAGGTGGTGAAAAGTTACATTAAGCCATTAAAACCGAGTAAGTAAATGTCATTTAAGATTTCTCTGGCTGTTCAAAAACAGCAGATCTACGAGCATAGATCGGGTCACTTCGTGCTGCGCTATGAGCTTGTAGATCTGGGCTTATTATTATTTTTTCCGATGCTCCTTTTTATTGACACCACGTTTAAAATAAGAATTGAATGCACAGAATATCAATACGAAGCAACTGAAAAACATGTTATTTCAATGGTAGTGGATGGAGAGAAAGGATTTTTGTCCAAGCACGAAACGGCAACCAATGGGTGCGAAGAGGGGCACATGGGCGCGACTTGACAAAGGGTGAATTGTTGCTGCATATTGTTACTGCATATTGTTATTGTTAATATGCAGCTACAGGTTAGTAAAATAATAGCGTAAATAGTATAAAACAGTCGTGAAGCAAACAACATCAACTCAGGCAATGAAAATGCAACTGTAAATTAAATATCACGTGATAAATTACGTGTTATCGGATCGGCATAGACTGACATACTCGCCGATACCAGCACTTTAGGAAGCTATCGGCAGCTTTTCCGATACTGATAGTATCGGTAACGAAACAGCTCCAGGGGATTTGAACCGGGAAAACTTCCAATTATTCTACAAACTGTCCATGACAGCTATAGAGAGACTGACTTCTAAAATAAAACCCTTTATTCTGAACGGTTTAGCATTCCGTTTTGGTCCTTCTCGTGGCATTTACCTTTAATTGATTGGTCTCTCAAACATGTTGTGAATGCCGCCGCGTGAACTTATGTCCTCAGCAATCCCACCTGGCTCGCCTTCTTAATCAGAAAACTGTACAAGGCTAGGGTAGATGTACACAGCTCATGGATCGATCTTGATCAATGAACATGAATATCACATGTTAAAACATGCGGCTGTTTGGTAGAGCCGTCACGATTACAAACTTGAAGTTGTTTTTGACATTGGGACATGTCAAAAACACAATACAAAATTACATTTTTGTTTGGCTTTCCAGGCTTCATAATCAAATATTGCAAGGGGCAAGATATCCTATGACAAATAACTTACATTACTGACATATTTAATAATTGTATAGGCCTACTTAAAAAAAAAAGCTGGAATACAGTACAAGCTTACGTGTCACGATTCATGAAGTGACGCGTTGCAAGCTTTTAGATTTTCTCAAAGATTCTCTCAAATAATTGTGATTAAACGATGTAAAACATGTAACAGACCTGTTATATGCTGTTTGTTTTAAATTTGCAGCACATGTAGGCCTACATCTAAGACAGTGCACAGCCAGTGGATAAACATCTGAAAATGTTCCAACTGCACCTCAAAGTCTACAGTCTACAGTAGAACCAAGAAAGGAGTATGCTGCCAGAAGATCAAAGAGGCGGGTGAATAAACAGAAGGAAAGGCTATACAGACTACATTAGCTTTGACTGACACGACTTTGACTTATTCTGAGAAGTTCAAGGTTGCCTCTCGGGTGGAGAAAGTCCAGGTCCCGGCCGGGGGAACTATTAGTGTTGCCAAGTATGCTTATTATCAGCGATTTTGGGCTTGTTTTTTTTGTAAAAGTCACTTGTATTTTGGTTAGTTGCAGCCGGATTGCGTTTTTTTTTCTTCTAATCTTGTTTAAACCAGTGGTGCTCAAACATTTTCATGTCCAGGAAAACCAAAATATGTATTTGTCCTAACTACTGGGCCGGCCTGGTCTGACTAACAATATAGGCCCCACCCGGCCCTAAAATGTCGGGTTGGGTAGAGTCGGGTTTGGGTTCACCAGTCAGCATCATCATAATAATAGTAAATACACAATAAACCATTTTTATTTTATTGGCCTGGCCCAAATAATTAGCATAGATTTTAGGCCAGGCCAGAAAAGTTGTGTTGAGTCGTGTTCGGGGCAGAATTTGAAGACTCTACACCACATTAGCCTGGGCAGCATTCCTTTTCGGGTTTGAAAGGTGGAAAGCCTGGTGACGCGAGGTTAACGCCACATAGAACTACAATAGACCTCCTTGCTTATTTCTCTCACTAAATCTGGCAACAGTGACGGCTGGAGGCTCATTCCTCTGAGCCAGTGTTGAGCAGGGGGAGCTACAGCGATCGAGACCCCCCCCCCCCCCTTTCTCTCCTCCCCTTCCCAGCCGCTGGTTCATCAGTGTCCCCCGAGGCCTTCTGGGTAAACAGCACTCGCCAGCCTCGAGGCCAATTAGTCTCAAAGACCCAGCCTAGTGATCAGTGACAGAAGAGGGAGGAGGACTTAATTCAAAGAGCCAGACTCTTTGAGAGTTCAGCTGCATGTCCTAATCACTGAAAAGAACTCAAAGTCCCAGGCGTGCAGTTCAAAGCTTTTTTTGGGGGGTGGGGGGGGGGGATATCAGGGGAAGTTTATCTGTTAGCTAAAACAAAGGCCTGGCGTAATAATAATAATAATGCATAGTTGGTGATTTATTATAATCACGTCGTCAACGTGGAAAAATACAGAGACTGGAATCAACAGAAAGGTTGTTGGAAGGTTTCCTCTTCCACAAGCTACACTCACCCACAAACTGTACTGGGCTTCTGATCGGCTTAACGAAGACCTGAGGCCGATTCTAAAATACAATACAAAATCTTCTAAATCCCAACAGTTTTCTGGAAAAATATGTCTGCAGTGCTCAAACTTTTTCACGTCAAGGACCCCCAAAATTATGTATTTGGCAGCCGACCATGTAGGCCTATCTCAAAATATGTTGTTCCAGGGATTGATTGATTGATTGATTGAAATATTTATTAACAGTTTGCAGAATTACAGTACATTTCAAGCACAAACTCAATACAAGAAGCACAGATTTGAAGCAAACATGTTATATATAACACTAAATCCTCCTCATATGCAGAGATGTGCACAAATGTTCAAATTATCTACAAGCTCATAGCGTGGCACGAAGTAGCACTATGAGCTTGTATATTTGCTATTTATTTTTTTGTAAAATAAAGCATGAAATACTTTGCATACGTGCAAACAGGTGAAATCTAAAACGACAGATGCTTTCAAGGATTGAATGCATTAACAATACACATTTCCCCATCGCGTAATTCACGGTTCCATGATCACACATATTTAATTTTTATATCTCTCCATTTACAATCCATCCGACGGTGGCCGGCCGCGGCTTGTAAAACGTTATAGACTGGCAACTTTGGGAGGCGAGGTTAACCCATTTAGACCTGAGGACGCATCTGTGTCACCTTATAGCTTTTAACCACTTTAACCACCAAGTGCCGCGCTATGAGCTTGTAGATCTGCTTTTTTTAAATTGTGAACATCTTTGAATATGAACGTTTTTTAACTCAAATATTGCTTCTGGGGGGTTCCTGGAACAACATATTTTCAGATGGGGGGGTCCGTGGCCAAATACAGATACTGTATTATGTGGGTCCTTGACAGGAAATAGTTTGAGAACCACTGATATAGAAACATAGGTTTTTCCAGAAAACTGTCAGGATTTAGAAGGCTGCATGGTCTCGGGTCTAAATAGGTTAACTAGAGAGCATGTGAATCGCAAAATGCATGCGCTAATTAGAATTTACAGGGATCCGTCTCCTGTTTCCAGGCAACGGCAGCCGAAGACGAGTTCTTCTTTGGCGGGATATACCGTACGTACAGTACCCTCCTCCTGATCCACCATGACCTCCCAGAGCGCAGTGACCTTTTCCTTAACACTTACTGTAAGCCCTACTGGCTTTAACCGCATGATATGAGAGAGAGCTGTACAGGTTATTTTGATTGCGTGTGTGTGTATGTGTATGTGTATGTGTATGTGTATGTGTATGTATATATATATATATATATATATATATATATATATATATATATATAGAGCTGTACAGGTTATTTTTGATTGTGTGTGTGTGTGTGTATGTGTATGTGTATGTATATATATATATATATATATATATATATATATATATATATATATATATATATAGAGCTGTACAGGTTATTTTTGATTGTGTGTGTGTGTGTGTGTGTGTATGTGTATGTGTATGTGTATGTGTATATATATATATATATATATATATATATATATATTTCCCCATCGCGTGGGGAACAAGTCTGTAGCCGCCATCAAAGTTTCGAGCGTCCACATTGCGGTTATGTTAATTATGCATGTCGTCCTGACGAGAGCGGTAGAGGAGCGGTGAGGAGGAGCGGTGGCTGCGTGCTGCCTATCTTAGATACTAATCTATTCTACACTACAGCCAATTTATGCCATCCATAAACATGTTCTAAACTTTGACCGAGATATGCGCAAACTCCCCCAGAGAGAAGAGGTTAACCGATTGGAGCAGCAAGCACTTGTGTGCTGAACTAACCTGATCACCTCAACTCTCTGCACTTTATTTATATATTTATTATTTATTCACTATTCATTGCAATGTTGTTTTTCTGCACTGTTGTCTTGTCCCGTTTTGCACCTGTCCTAATGTTGTAACTGTACTCTGCTGTCCCAAAACCAAACCAAATGTTCACATGATTCTGCATCTTCATATATATTTAGAAAATCAGCAACAAAGCAATACTGCCTCATCAAAGTTGGTGTTGTGACTGTATACATTGTCAGTTACTTGCATGAGAGGGGAGATGTGGTGGAGTTAGCAGAGGACGATTCTACAAATGCCTTCTAAATCCTGCCAGTTTTCTGAAAAACCCATGTTTCTTTGTCAGTGGTCACTGGTTCTCAAGCATTTTCATGTCAAGTACCCCCAAAAATATATGCAATTGGCCGCCAACCCCCATCTGAAAATATGTTGTTCCAGGGACCCCCCAGAAGCAAATATTTGAGTTACAAATGTTCGCTCTGAAAGAATTTTCAAAAATTTCCACCACATTTTCACGAGTTTTCATAAAAATTTGCTATTTTTCAATAGCTATAGTATAACATAATGCTTAAAACACCTAAGGGGCTTCCGTCCTGAATTAGGGTTGCATTATCTCCCCATGTAATACAAATTCATTCAAGTTTCATTTATTCTTGAAATTACACTGAGTTATCGATTGATTGATTGATCGATTGATTGAAATATGTATTAACAGTTTGCAGAATTACAGTACATTTCAAGCACAACTCAATACAAAAGACTGTTAACTGTGAGTGGACGACCCAATAAAGCATTACACTTGTTTACAAGAGGGTCCACCTTGTTCAATTCATCAAAACATTTAGAGACGTACAAATAGACACTTCTATAGCCAAAGAACAGAACAGAACTTCATCATAAAGGAGGTAAAAAGGGAAAAGAAACATATACAGTGAGGGGGAAAACAAAGGGGGTTTGAAGGAGTCAAGGGATTCACATGTCTTAATGACTGTTGGTAGGGCGTTCCACATTTTGGTGGCATAGGAGCGAAAATAATTTAGTCCCTTGTTTGTGCCAAATCTGGGTTGTACATGGTTTGTTGCACTCCCTCTGGTGTTGTGGGTGTGGACTTCGTTAACATTAAGGAAGTATTTAGACAGGTACATGGGTATCTTGGTGGTGTATCGAATCTTGTGGACCAGACCCATTGCAAACTCAAACTCATTTTCAGTGTCGTCGAGTAATACAATATCATATAAAAAACATCACAATACATCAGAAGATCAGGAAAAGGAAAACAAAAGGTATACATATGAATTACAATTTCAAAACGATCTAAAACAGTTACATAATTATTGTGGGGATCTGTATGCTCACCAAGGTTTTAAAACGACTCAAGGGTACCAATGTGGTCAATTTTAATGTAGTTTGCAGGTCATTCCATGTATTAGGGCCACAGAATCTAACAGCAAGGTCAGAGTTAACGTTTGGTACCTTGAATTTGGGGAGATTACTTGATCTGGTGTGGTAGGGTTCAGAGTCCCATTTCAGAAATTATGAGATGTATTTAAGACAATCTCCAAGCATGGCTTTATAAGAACAGGTGCCAATGCCAGGAAAACTGGCTTTATTTCTATACAAAAAGACAATTTTCTGTCGCATACTGTAGCTCTGTCGCAAATGAAATGTCTGCAAGCATGTCAACACAGTACAAATTCAAGAAAAATAACCATCTCGGGCAATATGTTTTAGCCTCACAATCTATTCTTCTCAGTAGATCTCATCTCAGGGAGGAAACAAAAACACTTCCAGACAAGGTAACAAATCCACTCTTGGCAGACGCTGCCTGTTAGCAACTGTTTTAGCGCGCATCAAGGTGCAACCATTCATGTCGTTATGTTGTGCAGGAAAACACTACTGCTACCGTCAATTACTCCACTAGAAAACACCAAAGTATGGCAGCACTGCATTCTTCCATATTTTACAGTGTCACACAAAATATCAAAAGCAGCCGATTTATCCATTTCGAGCTTGTGGATCTGCTACTTTGGCCGTTTTTGAATTTGAATCCTCGAAAAGTAACAGTTTTGTACAGGAGGTTCAAATTCCACCGGACAGAGAATATATACAGTAGCGTGTGTGTGTGTGTGTGTGAGAGAGAGAGAGAGAGAGAGAGAGAGAGAGAGAGAGAGAGAGAGAGAGAGAGAGAGAGAGAGAGAGAGTGTGTGTGTGTGTGTGTGTGTGTGTGTGTGTGTGTGTGTGTGTGTGTGTGTGTGTGTGTGTGTGTGTGTGTGTGTGTGTGTGTGCGTGCGTGCGTGCATATTTTTTTTTTAAAAAGGACCAAAATTCGCCATTTCCACTTCAGTGTGCCTGTAATCAATTTAGCATAACCATTTCTGTGCTCGCAGATTGAGCCAGAATGTCTGTAGCTAGAGGCAGATGGCAATCATGAAAAGTTGAATTATTGCTGCCAAGTCTGCATATAAACTTAGGTTTTGAATGTGACATTGAAATTATTGGCATGCAAACCATTTCAAACTGGCACTTTTTCTCATTTGGGCGAAACGTAGCCTAATTTTCAGACAATAATTACTACCAGACAGTTGCATGCAGCACTTATACCGGACAGTTTCAACAGCCAATGGTTGTTTTAGAATCTCATAAAATCGCAGATTTTGTATCTATCATTTCATGAAAAAACCTGGGTTGTGTGTTGTTAACTGAGATTTTTGGGGGCTTTTGAGATGTGACTTGTTCTGCCTCATTGAAAGCCATTAACCCATTTAGACCTGAGGCTGATTCAAAAAAAGAAAAAGGCTTCTAAATCCTAACAATTTTTGGAAAAACCTATCTTTCTATGTCAATGGTGCTCAACCTTTTTCACGTCAAGGACCCCCAGAATTATCGGAATTTGGCCGCCGACCCCCATCTGAAAATATGTAGTTCCAGGGACCCCGCCCCCGACCTCCCAGTGTCAGGGCGGACGCTCTTAATGCCACTGAGCTGGTAATACAAATACAACCAAAACACAAACCACCAAGATGACCTGAACTTGAACCAGAAGCCATTTTAGCAGTATTATTAATACACAGGAGACAGTGATGCTGTCATTAGAGCTAGAGTCTAGTCCTCTAGTCCTCTGAAACTAAAATGACTAAAACTAAATGGAATTTTATTCAAAAAACTGTGACTAAAACTAAATAAAAATTGTGTTGTCAAAATCAACACTGTCAGGCATAAAGTGGCCACAGAATACTGATGGACTCCTTGTTTCTAATCTCTGCACGAGTACTTAATAATACCAGTAACTAATTCATCTAATTAATTATTTTTGGTTTCATTAGCGCCCATGCAGCTCTAATGAAAGTCTTAGAGTGAAACCGATATTTAGGATCAATAACCGACTTTCTCACGTGGGCTTTTCCCCTCCTTAACAACTAATTGACATGAAACAATTCAAATAGATTTTTCATAATTGTCTAATTTGATTAGACTGCTTAACCAATAACCACTTGACCTTGTATTATACTTGGATGTTCATTGGCGGCATGCAGAAATAGCGATCTACTATTTTCACTATAAATAAATAAAAAAACAATCATATTCCTAATCGAGACAAATGTTTGAAATAATGGTGATATTTATTTTAAGTCATTTAGATCTGAGACCAGATTATACCAAAATGTCTTTTAAATCATGTTTTCTGAAAAACCTATGTTTCTATATCAGTGGTTCTCACTTCTCAGAGTATTTCATGACAAGGAAAGGACCAGAATTATTATGTACCGTAATTGGCCGCGGACCCCATCTGAATATCTTGTTCCAGGGACCCCCCAGAAGCAAATATTTGAGTTAAAAACGTACACTGTGAAATAATATATATATTATTCAAAGATTTGCACACATTTTCACGATAGAAAAAATAGCAGATCTACAAGCTCGTAGTGCGGCACTCAGTGCCAACATTCTAATTTGTTTAAGTTTTTTGTTTTTTTTGTGGCTTTCGCCTTTATTTTTATTTTTTTTATGGAGGGACAGACAGTAGGCTGACAGGAAATGGGGATAGAGATGGGGGGGTGACATGCAGTAAAGGCCGTCGGGATCGGGAATCGAACCCGCGGCACACTGCCAGACTGGATTACCAGCCAAGGTGCCTGGACCGCTGAGTCACGGCCCAGGCCAGTGCCAACATTCTTACATGTGTTGTAAGCTTGTTTGAGTCAGTGCAAAAAGATCACTATAGGGGGCGCGCCTAACTCGTTTACACAGCTTTTTTGAAAACATACCTTATACCCCTACCTAACAATGCCATGCCAAATTTTTATGATTTTGAGTTTATCCCCAGCTACTTTATGTATATTTTTATACCAATACATTTGTACTTTTACTTATACATTTGAATTCCAGACATTTACTTGTAACTCTACATTGAAAAAGTTACTACGTTTTCCACCACAGCCCCTAAGCCTAAAACATTAAATTATGTGAAATGTATACAGGACAGGTATATTTAATAAATACCCTTGGTTTGGCAGTTTTCAAAAAATAAATTATCACAGAATCAAATGTTGTATGGTCATGATTCACCAGGATCCTGGATGGCTTGATTCTGGGTTTAAAAATATAAATATGGGAAAAATTTATGGAGTCAGGAACGGAACGAAAGGGAGCCTGAAGAAACGCCTGGCTTTAAATGTGTTTACCCCAGTAAACAGGGAGGACTTGTTTTCAGATATGTTGGTCTCTGTTACTGACACATATCTTATCTAACAGTTTATAATAATAACCCCATATGCTACGTTCATGCTGGCAGATACAAAAGAAACAAAGATGCAAAGCGTGGCTTTGTATCTGAAGTAAGTTGAAACCAGCTCAACCTGTTTTTGTATCTTTGTAGCTGTTGTAGCTTTTGTAGCATTGCTACAAACGGCGGACTTATATCGTTGCATCTTCGTGTCGGTGGCTTCCATTGAAAATAAATGGTAGCTGTAGCTTTGAACGCAGCATGTGTTACTTACTTTCATGTTTTGTTTCATGTATTTGGATTGTTGATTGTGACGCATTTGTGATTGATAAATTAGGCTTAAACCAGCACAGACATAACTTTGTAAACAACCTATAAAGCACATGGTTGCTTGTACGTGCACACCAGGAAAAAATAAAATAAAAAACATTTTTAGAGTAGCAGATGCACCTCTAAAATTTGTAATAGCAATACAACTCCTTGTAAGTGTTTTTCATCCGTTTCACTTGACCTTCATGATGGTGCTTCAAGCACCTATACATGAATCTCATTGTCTGATTACGTCATGTCCACTATGGTGTAAGGAACCTCAATACATTTTAAGCTTTGGAGCTTATTCCACAATTTATTGTGGAATAAGCTCCAAAGCTATTCCAGTATGCGGACCTTATTATCTTTGCTACAGTACGTGCACACCACCATGGCTCCTCTCAGTCCTCCGTCACTCTCTCCGTTTTGCTTCAGAAAATGAGATTTTTTTTCCTCCGGACATCGTGACTGAACTTTGCTTGTCCCCAAAGATGCAGAGTTAGCATGGTCTGCCAGTCAGTCTATCACACAAGAACACACTGGCTTTTGTGACCAAACTGGCAAGCGGAGATCTTTCATTCCCGTCTCCTCTGTCGGTTCCTAGACAATCTTCACAAAAGGAACCTGCAGCTGGCGCGTGTGCACGGTGTGTGTGTGTGTGTGCGCGCAAGTGTTCCCCATTTCTTTGTTGATTCAGTGCACAGTAGCAGTGAATATCTGTTCACACACAACACCTTCATTAACCCCACCCCCACCACACACGCACGCACGCACGCACGCACGCACGCACACATGGCAGTGTCTATCTTTAAGCTGGAACTGCTGGATCCTGCCTTTACCTGTACAGTAGCCTACATCTGAGCATGTTACTGACTGAGGGACTTCTACCAGCAGACTAGTTAGCCAATTGTGGCACATAATCCTAAATCCTTCCATGCTAAGTATTATATATGGGATGTAGTGAGTGGAGACACAGGCAGTTTAGGCCATGTCAAATTGGATTGGTAATTAAGACAGACAATGTGCCCTCAATACCCTCATACCTGTCAAACTACTTTTCCAAAGTGAGTGACAACAATCTGGTACTATACCCAAATACAGAACCAACATGGGGAAGTTCTCATTCTACTTCTCTGCCACCAAAACGTGTAATAATGTCCTTACACAGGCTTACACCATCCCATTAAAGGATGTGCAACACTGGTTTCTTTCGAAACTGGCCTGAAAAAGACACCAGGTGGCCATAAGGGGGGGTGAATGTCAATTCCCATAGAAAGGTGTCATTCACTCCCACCGTGTTTCCTGTTTCTCCTTTGCCCTATTTCCCATCAGTACGTAGGCCTATCCTTTATCCCTAAACTTCTTTGCCTTTTTTGAGCAGTGCCTCCGCCCCATTACGCAGCTATGTATGTATCTACATCATTTGAACTCAGACCACAATCCTCTGCACCCACTGCAGTTCGGTTTTCGCTCCAACCACTCAACAGAAACAGCTAACTGTTACTTTTTGGAAAATGTAAAGTCAAAGTGTGATGCAGGTGGCATAGTGGGCGCCGTATTTCTGGACCTTAAAAAGGCCTTTGATACGGTGAACCATCAGTACTCTTGTCAAAGCTCTCTTTATTTAACTTTTCTATTGAAGCAGTCAAATGGATGAGTTCCTATTTAACAAACAGGAACCAAAGTGTCCGTATAGGTAACACTCAGTCATCATATCTCAACTGCAACATTGGAGTTCCTCAGGGATCAATACTGGGACCCATTTTGTTTAGTTTATATATAAATGATCTGCCTTCTGTTTGTCCAACTGTGTCCAACAACTAGCAGCAGATAAATTAACTGCAGCCATGGTCCATGTATCTGACTGGCTGAGGAACTCATGTTTGCATCTGAACACAAAAAAAACTGTTTGTACTTCTCACGTAACTCCTGCACAGACCCTGACATTGACATTCTTATTGAGGGTAACAGCATTCAGGTAGTATCAGAATTGAAATATCTTGGAATCACACTAGACTCAAACTTGACATTTAAAAAACAGATTAAAAATGTAGCCAATAAAATCAAATTCAATCTATCTAACTTCAGACACATAAGACCATATCTCACAACAGACGCAGCTAAACGCTTCATGCATGCTATGATTTTTTCACACATAACATACTGTTTCACAACCTGGTCACAGACAAATAAGTCAACGTTAAAACCCATAGAATCACTTTACAAACAGACATTAAAAACACTGGACCAAAAGCCCAACCGTTACCACCATTGCCATATAGTTCAAAAGTACAACTTATTTACTTTTGACAGCTTCAAACATTTTGCAGATGCTTGTCTCATTTTTAAAATATTAAATGGACTTCTATAGTTAGTGCTCACTTCGTTCGCAACTAAGCTGTGTGACATTGCACTTTAATGTTGCATTGCACTTTCAAAGTGACGTATTTGGGTTGCATGTTGGATAACAACCTTTCCGGTGGATAGCATGGCATCAAAGCCAGTGATGAAAGTCTGCCAAAGAACAATATATTTTGTTGGGCAGCATCTCCTCTTTTATCAGTCAATGTCATCCTCTTTATGGTTCACCAACATCTCAATGGCACTAGAAACTAAACCACAGACCTCTAAAAGCAACGGACGGACGGACAGACAGACAATTAATTTTATTTCATTGTCATGCCTTGATGTTCAATTACCACAATAGCCCTTCATTTAGCTTATTAGCAATAAAACATTTTGTTGTATTCAAACACATTCTAATATTATCTACCTTTCATCGTTTTCAAATAAAAATGTTGACCTTGTATAGCTGACTGTCTTTCCATTTATATCTGGGACCCCATTATTTTTTATTTCTATTGTAAAATCAATGTCAATTTCACTCGAGAGTCCATTTGGTTCCATTTTTGCACTCTCTGTTACAGACCCTGAAAAGGGTCCACTTGGTTTACTTCCTATACAATCCAATCTACTTTATTTATAAAGCACATTTTTATACAACAAAGTTGAAACAAAGTGCTGTACACAAAGAAATACTAAAATATCAAAGAAAAAAAAACAACAATACATAAACAGGGCAACATAAGGACATAATGCAGTGGAAGCAGCAACTCTTAATCAGTATGTTCAAATGCCAAGGAGTACAAGTGAGTTTTCAGACATGATTTAAACACAGGCAAGGTTTGAGAAGCTCTAACATGGGGTGGAAGTTCATTCCACAGTGTAGGTGCTACAACGAAAAATGACCTATCCCCCCGGGATTTCAGCTTTGATTTAGGGATCTTGAGAAGTGACTGGTCAGTCGACCTCAGGGCCCTTGTCGATACTTTGGGAGCTACAAGTTCCGATATATAGACTGGTGCCAACCCATTTACAGACTTAAAAACAAACATTCAAATCTTAAAGGACAACTTTAAGGACACACACACACACGCACACACACAATTAGCAGCCATATTAATAGCGCGTGTGTGTGTGTGTGTGTGTGTGTGTGTGTATGTATGTACGTATATATCGCGATATTAGGCCCTCGATAACGATATCACAATATTCGATATTTGCGATATATTGTATGAAATTTCATCAACGATATATCACGATATCTGCAACTACAAAATACTTGGAACTGAAAAAAAACTGCATTATGAACATAAAAAATAAGTTTTTATTTTATTTTTTATAATCGATATTTTAATAATCGATATCGATTATTTATCGCGGGAGGACATATCAATATATATCGCAATATCGATATTTCAGCACACCCCTAATGTTTTCTCATGCCAATAAAGCTCCTTTGAATTGAATTGCTATTGTTGTTGGTTAGGGTCACCTGCCACAGGGAGGACGTAGAGCCTTCGTCCTACTCCCCCCGGCCAACACTCCCCAGGAGTGCATGCAGTGACAGATATCACCCTCCCGCCCGGCGGCTGCCCTCCACCGAACAGGCCAAAATTGTGTTCGCACAGACTTTGTTAAAAATCTAAAACTATAGATGAAAGATTGTGAAGATACTTGGCCAAGAATTCTCCAAAGAACCATTGTCCATGTTTATCAAGTAACCTTCTGCACCCACCCACCCAACAACTAAATCGTCAGCTTCTCCAGTAACCTTATGCACCCACCCATCCAATAACTAGACTACTGTCAGTGCAGTGTTTTGACCTCTTTCCATGCATTAAACATGCTGCCCAGCAGCGCTATAAGAGTCCCAAGTATTGTGAGCCAAACCGTCCCTGTGAATGTGATAAGAAAGCCAATGCAGTGTCCTTGTCCCGGCGGTGGCCTCTTTTCATTTGAGCCACCTTTTTACTGCCCTAGTGCAAGCTGTACACATGTCAAACTTGCAAAACTATTATTGCACTTGTCCTACAAAAATCACACCCGTGTGAACTGAGTGGTGTAAGGTCTTATATAGACTGATCAACTGTGGTCTGACGTAATGTCTGACGTAATGAAATCACACCCGTGTGAACTGGGTGACCATAGCAACCATGCTCATTTTTTGGTACGAACAGACACGTAAACTAATAATGAAATCACACCTGTGTGAACTGGGTGACCATAGCAACCATGCTCATTTTTTGGTACGAACAGACACGTAAACTAACAAAGCCAGTTGTAGGAGTGGTTTACACCACTCAATAACAAAGCCAGTTGTAGGAGTGGTTTACACCACTCAAAAACATAGTATTCAAGTCAACTGAGCTGGCTCAAACTTCAACCAATAGTCTTTCTTCAAACACAGTTCTTATATGAAGAGATCTAAAATCCCCCTATGGGGATTTCAATGCAAATAAAAAGTACACGAACCTGTGGACTGGCGCCCTCTACTGACAGTGACGTCAGGACTTCGGTGCTCTATATCAAAACACTGAACATTGGAAGAAAGAAAGAAAGAAAGAAAGAAAGAAAGAAAGAAAGAAAGAAAGAAAGAAAGAAAGAAAGAAAGAAAGAAATGTCCCGACTGGTTTTAGCTTCATGTTAGCTTTCATAGTAGCAGCACCATGCATTTCCAACTATAAAATTAAATAACAGCATTCAACTCTCCAGCATCAAAACGTTTAAAATGTTGAGCAGAGCAACCAACTCACCAGGATGATCCATGAAATCACTTGAGAGAAAAAAAAACTCTATTGTCAACTGTAACTGCAAACAGCTCCTTCAACCACGTTGTGGAATGATGATAGGCTATTCATAATCCAGAAGTTATTCACGTCACTCTTTTGAGTCTTTTCACAATGTTTATAGTAAATAAATCTCACATAGCTCAGCCTAGCTGTCATGAATAGCCTATAGACCAATTATTTGTTTACAAACATTGGGACTGGGCGCACGGGGGACTGTTTCATGTAATCAATTCCCATTTCCCAACATCTCCAAACCTGTTGTTTTGGGGAGCGCTGGTTTCAGTCCATTCAACCTCCTCTTGTGTGTTGGCTAGTGAGATGCACCCTAGAGCCAAATTCCAATACCCAAAATCTCGGCCACTCGCTCACTCCCACTCGATCACTCGGGGTCATTCCAGCTTGACCCGGAAATGGTTAACGTTCCGATTGTTAAAGTGCTCCATCGAGGAGGAGAGTGGAGTCGAGTGGAGGAGCCGAGTGGGCTCTCCGAGACCGCATAGAGCGAGTGTACATCAGGTGCAGGCTCGGTGGGGTATGTTGTCTCCTCGCTGCGGATTTCCGCATCACGTGTACATGTTTTTTTCCTTCTCCAGTGACATAAGTCCGCCTCCTCCACATGTGGCACAGAAAACACTGCTTGAAACCCGATACTATGCACCCCCCCCCCCCCCCCCCCCATCCACTAGCTGCCGGCCGCTGCGGCTGATGAGACGCTGTCGCTGACCCAACACACACATGCACGCACACACATTAAACTAAAAAGCTTTGCTGTTTGTTGAAGAGACACATTTTCGCTGAATTAATAGAGCAGAGCTTCAGAATGATACAGTAGCCTATGTATAGCCTATGTGAAAGTGAAAGGACCACAACAAGCCACTGGCTTTATTGCGTTGTGTGATATAAGCATAATAAAAGTAGGCTATATTGTGCGCACCTCAAAAGCTATAGTTAATTTCTCTCTGTGCATGCCTGAATGCACAGACTGCTATGAATGACGGTGACAAATATGTATTTATTTATATGTGGACTGAACTGAATATGTAAGTCAGAGAGACTACCTATAATAATTCCTGTTATAGTGTCCGTTATTTGCAAAGACTGTCGGAGGAGGGACTGTCCGAGGAGGGGGGGGGTTATTTATACGAGCAAAAAGGAACGCGGGCTGCGGGCAGGTCAGGAATTCCCTTCACATTCACAATCATATAATATAAAAGTGTGCGCATCCTGGCGCTTATTCACTATTTCAGGAATAAATAGCCTTGTTGCACATGTTACCAATACATACACATTGGCCTCGGTTACATGCACAAAAATGAATTGTCTATTCTGTAGACTGTATGGCTCTGGGTTCAGAGTTCCAGTGATCCAGCTGTGTGACACTGTATTGTTCCACCACTTTTGCTTTGGCAATGTAAACGTATGTTTTCCCATGCCAATAAAGCCCTTTGAATTGAATTGAATTGATTCACGTCATAAGTGATCGCGGAATGTGCCGTCGCTTTGAAATGACAGCGGAGTACATTCCGATTCTAGAGGCAAATCCACTCCACCACTCTGTCCTCGCATTGAATCCTCTCCTCCTCCACTCCTCCTCGCTGGGGGCGGAGCCGAGGAGCGAGTGGAGGACGCGAGGGGAGTGAGCGAGTGTGAAAGTTGCGGTATTGGAATTTGGCTTAGGAGACATTTATACTTCATTGCGCAACAGTATTGCGCACAGAGAACAGCTGATATACAAGATCATACCGCATCCTCGCATCGCGGACGTGACTGTTGTGAGTGTAGTAGAGGTCTGCGTGCGCGACCACCCTGGGCAAGACCTACGCTGAAAAGACTATCAGCGGAAGTTGCGGGATTTTAGCGGAAGTATTGCCCAAGGAAATGACGTTGATGCTTTACAAATCAGTTTACATTCTCCGCGAATGAAACAAGTGTTGTGATTGGTCGGGAAAATATCGTATCCGGGGGAAATACATCTGACTGATGTTCCGGAGGATACATCCGCCTGATAGCTTCTCTGCCTTACGTTGTGACCAGGCTCTTCTTTTCGCAGAAAAGTAAGCCTGGGACCGAGGCTAGTGCGCGACACCATCGCGGGACGAAGCATACATTATAGGCTACTTGATGGGCTGCAGTTGTCTTGTTACCGGCTGCAGCCGTGCACAAATAGGCTCTGAAATGTCTTTGCTCTGCTGCCGTGATCATGATCGAGCGCACCTCCCGACCGTTCTTATGACTGCGACTGGAGGTGTGGTTTTGAGGACAACTGCTTTAAATTGCTATTATTGTTCAGTTCACACACAACAGAAACCAATGGATTGTATATTTCAAGAGTGAGAGAATAGGCCTACAATAAAAATCCTAATCATTCTTCCTCCACACTGGCAGAAAAACAGCATCTGAAAGTTTGATGGAGCATTTTTTACACGTGAGTGCATTTAGAACTTTTCCATTGCATCTGACTTTAGAACTTGCTGTTCTTGTGCTGCCGGCCTGACAGCACGCGCATGCTGGTGCTTATCACTGTGACGTCGTCGTCGTCGTCTGTTAAATTAGACAACGTTGTATGAGCTCCTCCTGCAGCTTGGTGGGAGCAAACTATCCTTCACTATTTTCAAATGGCTGCACGTATCTACAGTAGGGGAGAACGGGATAAGATGAGCCAGCGGGTAAGTTGAACCACCCCCTTTATCTAGAAAACTAGAAAACTGTGTTGCCATGTGACCTTAAATCTAATAAGCATCCATCATTTACACCTGGCTGTGAAGTTAGTTAGCACATGGGGGCACATGGGGAAAGTAGAAAACATTATTTTACACAAAAATCAAAGTAAAAGTAAAATTTCGACACATAATGTAAAATGACTGTTATACAAAGCAGAATGTACCCAGGTCTAAAATTTTATATATGACATCCTGAAATATGTGTAGATCATTAGATTGTATACTTCCATCTCATTTTGCCTTGCTTCCAGGACAACTTAAGCAAAAAGTGGTTCATCTTACCTTCTCCCCTATAGTCAGACCTATAGGGCTGATTGGCTGAAGGGTGTAGTTTTTGTCATAAATAATCGAAATCTATAAAGTACTGCACAATAAAAACTTATTTTTAAAAACGTTTCGGTCATAGACCGTCTTCAGGAAGGTTACTGCTTACAAGGCGTGCAAAAGTCTTTGTCATGCAAATGAGGGGAAGACAAAATAAAAAGTGGTAAATGGTGCATTTATATAGCGCCTTTATCCAAGGCGCTTTACATAGATTGTGCATTACATTCACCCATTCACACACACATTCATACACCGATTGCGGCGGAAGCCATGCAAGGTACCAACCAGCACATCGGGAGCAATTTTTGTTTAGACTTTTAGTTTAGACTACTCAGTTTAACTGCACTCGTCTACACTCACAAAGGCCATTTCTGTGTAGGACTACTATTCTGCAGCTTGGCAACTATTCCGAGGTCGACCCGAAATTCTGCAGACACTTTTTGGCTATTGTGGAATCCTGGGGGGTTAGAATAGAGTACCGTAGTTGTTTTCCTTGGCACTGTGGCAAGGGGACATAATTGTAGTAGTATCCTGAGACTACGATGGAAGAGGGCAGTGGTTCTCAAAGTGGGATCAGGGGACACCCAGGTGTCCAGCTGGAAGTAGTTCTAGGGATTGAGTCCCCATCGAAATCAGTTTAAAGCTGCACTATTAAACTTAATCTCTTCTACTTATAGTGCTGCCATTTGTACCATTGAGCTAATAGAGCCTGCAGGGCCGCTTGCTCAGGGGATACATTTGTGTCTATGACCTTAAACACGATCTAAATTGTATTAACATACTCAAGCATACGGATTGAACAAAATTGACATTGTATTGGAAACTTCACCCTTTTTGCAAAAAAATATGTTAATGACGTTTGTAAGATTTAGAACACTTTCCTGGGGGTCTTTATGTTTGTAATATGTGGTTTTAGATATTTTAGATTTCAGCAGTGAGGCGAGTGAGCCCAGTGTCTCTGATGTCATCGACACTGGGCTCACTTACTTCCTGGACTACATGTTGTCTCAGTAAGACAGCCCTCCCCCTATCCACAAGGAGGAGTAGTGCACCAAAGTATTATGGGAATTGTAGTCCAGAAAGGAAGTGAGCCCAATGTCGATGACATCAGTCAGCTCACTGCTAAAATCTAAAATATCTAAAACCACATATTACACACATAAAGGCCCCCAGGAAAGTGTTCTAAATCTTTTTTTTTTTTGTTATTATTGTTTTCTTTTTTTGTTTGTTTGTTTTTATACAAAAAGCCAAAAAGGACAGTGGCGGATTAACCCTTCATGGTGCCGGGTGCTACAACCCGTTTCGGTGCCCCCCGTGATCGTTTTGTCAGCCGGGGAGGATATTTGGAAATAGATGTTCTACAAGCAAGCTCACAATGCATTGCGGTGCGATGTGAGCTTGGATGGAGCTATTTTATCTTGACATTTTTTGAATATTTTCTAAACAATTTATTGGGGGGTATCCCTAGCTAGCTGGTATACTTATAAGGGAGGCTGAAATCAACCAAAAAAGAACACGCACATCCAAGTGCCTATAGGCAGGGTGCTGGATTAAATAAAGTCACAAGTAGATAAATGAAACAATCCGCACATCATTTTCTGCTCCGAGATTTCTTTACTTAAAGTGGTAACGTTTCGAGCCGTTATCCCTGGTTATCATTTTCGATGGGGAGGGGGGGCCACAGCCAAATTTATATTAATTTGGGGGAAAGGTGTGCTAATAACCACTGGTATAGGGTGAAACACATACAGGTACTGATGTCCAGATGTCATTCATGTTGCTTGAAATGTAAATGTTGAGAAATCAATAGGCCAGGCTGGTTGCTTGGCGTGGGCGTCAGCGGTTATATTAGTAGGCAGATGGACCAAACTGCCATGAGGGGAAGGCTTGTTCATTTGAGAAATAAACATGAAAAATTGTGGAAAACGTGCAAACAAATTCTACCCTCCCCGTTTTCCCAAATTGACGTTCAAACGATAGCCTCAAGATTCTTCCGAATCGAGGGAATAATCGTAGCCTTGACGGAAAGTAGTTCACAACATGTATTTTTATGAAACAAAAACGTAGCAGATTGTAAGAGGATAATTCAAGCGTTCCGTACAGCTGAAATGTTGGTGATTTTAACATTGTTTAATGCAATCAGATAGGACCTTTCTGTTTGGATTTATGGGCTGTAAAGGTCAGAAATTCATCTTTTTGCCACACATCCTGTACGATATGATGCCGCGCGCACAGCCTCTATAGGCAAGGCCGCGTGTCACCTTGTAGTCTACCATTCAGTAACACCCCCCACCACCACCACCACCAGCACCAGACTGAACTCACACTGTGTTGAAAGGTCATTACGCATGGGGGGGAGTGACCACATCTTGGCAAAAAGGCCAGCCCCAAAGGCAAGGCAACCGCATGCGTCTGAATAATCTATTAGACCAACACGCACGCACGCACCCGCCTGCACGCATGCGCACACACCGACACACAGGTTTGTATTACCATACTTGCGAGGACATCAACATTTTAGGAAAGGCGATTTTATTAATGACATTTTTTGAACACATTTCGCCATTTTCAACCATGATCCTAACACCGGGAAAAAATAGCAGATCTACACGTTCGACACGTTGTGAGTGTTGTATAGATCAGCTATCTTTCAGTGCATGTGACGTGGCACGCAAATTACAAGTAGGCAATATAAATAATGTTTAACTTTAATTCCAACCCGTAAACCTATAACCTCTGTATGCCTAACCCTAACCCCAACCTGAATCTTTTTCTAAACCTCTAAAATAGTTTTTTAACCATAAAACAGTTGTCTTCAGTAATACAAACACATGCACGCATTTGTGCGCGCGCGCGCACACACACACACACACACACACACACACACATGCATTTGCATATTTGTGTGAGGCAGTCTGCTGGGCTTTTATGATTCACTTTTTAATGCCATCCTGTGTTACCGCCGTGGAATTGAATGACGCCGAGTGGAGGATGTTTAGCATAATTTGAAAGCAACTTTTCCTCGTGGCACTTTGGGAACACAGTAATTAGCAAAGGATGCACGATGAGGGGAAATAAGCAGCATTTTACCGTAAATACTTTGCATGAAAGCCCCCATGTCTGTAATGCATTATCATTTTTGACTTTCATTAATATTATCTCGTTCCCACGAGATGGGAAGTCGTGGGAACGAGGTAATATTAAGAAAAAAGTTAACATGACAGAAACAAAAAAACATATATTAGGCTACTCCAACAAGGCATCAATAATGTTCACACACTTTTTTTCTATGATTGTAAAGAAGACATTACGTTAACCGAAATGCGCAACATAAACAAAGAAGCATCCGGCCGACCCGGAAGTGATTGCCCTCCATTTGCGCTCCAGGCATGGTCGTGGCCATGATCTGCCGCCTACAGGGCTCCAGACTAAGGGGGTCCCTACGTCCCGGGGACTATAAAATGTCTATTTGGGACTTAAATTGATCTCAGCCGGGACGGTTTCGGGACTAGAGGAGTTTTTGCACTGAAAATGTGCATATCGTGGGCACCTACGGGCAGCATGAGACTAGCAGTGCTGCTTAAATGTTGCAGCGGTAACCGGCAACACTTCAGCCACAAACTATTACTGCAGAGAGAAACCTGCAAAACAGGCGCAGCAGTCTGTACCCTCATGTAGCAGTCAGAAAAATGCTGTGTTATTTGAAGAGGAGAAATGATTTATAAAACAATAAATAAATAAAATAAAACGAGAGAGAAGAACAGGCAGACAGACCATTCACACAGGCACAGCGCTCCCTGCAGCACAAGGAGATGTACCCCTCCCTTTCCCACATAAAAAAACTTGCATATGATAACAGCCAAAAGTTAATATATGTAAGGAAACTGTCGCAAAGTAATACTGTACATGAAACAGTGGCTCTCAACAGCCTGTGGACGGTGGATGGAACAATGTGGTGGATGCATCCTGCTATTGGTAAGATAATAAGATCCATAAAAAGATATCACACACCTAACAACGGAGGTGTTACCCTAACACCCACGATGACAACTTCGAACCGCAAGTGAAAAGATCACAGTGGGCAAGTTGAGGCTGTGCATTGAACTACGTATGTGTCTGAGCCTGAGGTTCTGACGCACAGATCAGTGAAAAACTACGTTTTCAGTGCCACACACGCAGACGTGTGCATCCGAAAGCTTTTACCTACTAATTAGGCCTACCTAAATATTCTGTATTGTGACTGTGCTTTTACTACTTTGTTGTATTAACTTTTGTACATTACTTTGCACATATTCAGAAATGCAACGGCGACCCCTCTAACAATTTTGGTTACCCCTCTGGGGCTGATCTAAAGATTCTAAGAAGGCATTTACTTCAAGGATTAATGCAATTTATGATTATTCTGATACCTTGATAGTATACCTATTATGATTCCTTGCCACTTTCAAAAGCAATGCTGGAAGTCTTTAAATAACTTATATGCTCTGCCCTCACATTAGTGTGAATGGTTAGAATGACATCAAAATTAAAAAGAAACAAAAATCGGGACTGTATACATTCACTTTGGGACGGTTCAAATTGTATTTTGGGACTGTTGGGATGGTTGGTGAAAAACGTTAGTCTGGAGCCCTGGCCGCCCGGACTATTATCTTTCATAGCACAACCTCGAATTAATGTTGTATCAAGCTC
Organism: Electrona antarctica; assembly: GCF_951216825.1. Taxonomy (NCBI): domain Eukaryota; kingdom Metazoa; phylum Chordata; class Actinopteri; order Myctophiformes; family Myctophidae; genus Electrona; species Electrona antarctica. The sequence continues at coordinate 33,152,529 of NC_136801.1, forward strand.
TAAACATGGTCCTTTATCTCAATCTGATCGTGTGTGTGTGCGTGCACGAGGAGATTTCAGATATTCGATGACTATACACACCATGGGAGCTACCGGAGGCTAACGATGACTGCTAATAACGGTAAATAAAATACTATTAATTCTGGATTAAATTACAGAGGTCATTTTGACCGTTTTTTGAGATTTTCAAGTTGATTATTTTTGCCCATGAAGCTTTCAGAAGGTTCCCCTTCCATGACCATCATCATCCATCATCATTCAATCATCTCAGAAATGTTTGACATCTGAAACATTTTCTAAATATGAATTTAAGCACATGCTACTTCTGTCTGATTTTACTTCAGACATGCTAGTGTTAAACAAACCCGAGCGATCTTGTGTTGGCAAAGGCTGTTGCAAGCACGAATCCCGAGACTTTGCGTGTGTGGCAAATATTGCGTTTAATGAGCAAAACATAAAACATGTTCATTTGCCTTCACTTTCTCCCAGAGTTTGTCAGTGTCTCAAATCATTGCACTCGGAGGAAAACCAACACTCATGGTTTTGAGTGCATGTAGGCCTAGGTTAATTATGTAGGTTAAGTATGTTTAGCTTTCATTTCACTGGAATATTTCCAATTTGTTTTTTCTCCTTTATTTACCCAGGGTAGTAGCTGAGCACAAGTGCTCATTTTCAGCAATGCCCTACACATAGAGACACACAGGTTTGTATTACCATACTTGCGAGGACATCAACATTTTAGGAAAGGCGACTGACCAGTACAACAACAGTCTTATACTGTTGGCCACTAAGCAGCTCCACTGGAGCAGTTGGGGGTTCGGTGCCTTGCTCAAGGGCACCAGACTTTTCCTGCCCGTCGGAGGAAACGAGGGCGCTCATCTAACCCTTAGGCCACCGCTGCCCTATTGTCTATGCTTTAACCTCTACTCCACTACATCTTAGAGGTAAATAGTATACGTTTTACTCCACTACAATTAATGTAAAACTTTAGTTGCTATATAAATCCTACATTAAATCTTTTTTTAATATATTTTAACTTGTCATACAGGACATTATTATGAGTACAATTTTACTTTTGGTACTTTGGTGGTAGAGTATATTTCGATACCAATACTTTTGTACTTTTACTCACGTGCATTTTCATCACCAGATTTGTAGTTGTTACAGAGTATTTGAATATTGTACAATTACATTGTATTGATACTTTTGCTCACGTAAAAAAAACACTGCTTTGGGGAATTTCTTGTCCATACTGCACCGTATCTGACAAATGTGTTCCAGTCAGATGGTGATGGACATGACGCAACCGAGCACACAGAAACCTAACAAAGTGTCATCACTTTGACTACAGCAGTGATTGCGTGCACTTTCACATCGCTGCAGCACATACAGTATACAGTAACAAAATGTATTCGTCCACAAGGATACACTTGACAAGAAGAAGACTGACATTCTGGTGTGACTTTAACAATTGCCAGTTAAGAGAGAGAGTGTGTGTGTGTGTGTGTGCGTGTGTGCGTGTGTGCGTGCGTGCGTGCGTGCGTGCGTGCGTGCGTGCGTGCGTGCGTGCGTGCGTGCGGAGAAGACAGTTTCGTAATATCCTTGAGTATAGCTAAGGGGGGGGGGGGGAGAAAATAAAATATCACACAAGTGAGGGGCGCTGCTCAAGTGAGGGGCGCCCACTGTGGCTGCCACATGACGTCACGGGGCACATGCTTAAAGCAAACCAGGGGCGGTCTGTCCGTTCCCTGGCCCGGGACTCCAGGGGCCCCCGGGACTCCAGGGGCTCTGGACTACAGGGGCCCCCGGGGGGTCCCGGGACTCCAGGGGCCCGGCCTTCCAGCTGTCAGAGGATCACCATTACACAGTCACAGACCTTTGCTTGGTCGCACTTTGCAAGCCCTGGTCTGCCTCTTGGCACAGCGGGCCCATTCAAAGCATTATCTCAGGGTGCTACACATCATGTCTATATGTCCTGTAAGTACACTTAGAAATAAAACTAGTTGACTAATCATTACAAGTGGCTCTTATTTTGAATAGGAAGAGGCAGTCTGTTTCGTTGAAGCCAAGCTGCCATGACAAGTTATGATGCCGGCAAGCACTGTCTAACCAAATAGAAAACAAGAACCCACGTAAATTAAACACAAGCTTTTAGCCTAAATTAAGTTCATATATTTACGGTATAAAAACCATGCATCTGTGACTTAAACAATGTTGTACACACTTTGTAAGTATGTTACATGGAACCGTCACGGAATTACGGGAGTAGTTCATTTCTCTGGCTCACGCTGGTAAAATAATCATCAACAGCTACCCAAAAACACATCAACAGCAGGTCTACAGTACAGCACTGTTACTGTAAACACATCAACAGGTCTGCCTGCAAGAATATGATAATATCCTCTGACTAGACGGACGGAAGGGAGTTTCAGGTTTTCATAGTAAATGCGACCGATATGGTCGCAATAAAATAGTCCATAGACTTGGCTGCCACATGACGTCACACGTCACAGGGTTGCACACACAAAGCCACATGTTGGAGGGGTACACTGTCGTCTGGGGTCTGGGAATCCAGAATCATGTGAGCCTGGGGGTCCCGACCCACAGGTTGAGAACCACTGCCTTATCTGATAATTGTGCTCATGCTTTGACGCCGGGCAGCATCATCACGGCCCTGCAGCGCCATACCTCCCAGCAGCAATGAGCAGCCATGTGTCATCATCTGCTGACTGTAGCTCCAATTAGAAGACACGCATGTCCCCTTCTGGGCTCCTCGTTGGTGTGTAGCATGCAGCGGAGAGACTGAGAGAGCCGACATGTATTAACTTAGCCTTATTAAAGCAAGCAACAGCTATACATCCATCTATAGCTTCTACATACAGTAGGTAACATGAAGAAGCTAGATGGATAACAAATGTAGAAGCCATTTAACTAAAGGTTACTGATGTGTTTTTCTGAAAAACGGCGGATAACATAAGTGAAGAAAAAAAACACGCGTCAATCTGCAAGGACCTTAGTGTTGGAAAATAAATCTTCTCCACAACTTTATGATAACACTGCAACTTCTAGAGTAAGACGACCGTTGTCGAACAGACAACAATAAATGAATGAATTGAAGTCAATTAGCCTTGACCTAATCTCTAAATGAGCTCACTCCGTTCTCTCCTGTCCTGCTGAGTCATGGAGCTACTGTACCAGCCACATTCTGTGCTAATTAAGAATATGGTTAATGCGGAGCTCTCCTTGACATTCTACTTTCACATGACAAGTGTAAGTATAGGAGTACTTTGCCTCAATTCTCACCCTTCTCTTCACATAATTTGTCCTAATGCTCATTATAAAATGGCACCATTTCTGAATGCTCACTCTGCAGTGTCTCATTGGTGGTGTGTGTGTGTGTGTGTGTGTGTGTGTGTGTGTGTGTGTGTGTGTGTTCTGAGAAAACGTTGAAAATCTGCGCAACTATAAATGCACCGTGTGTGTGTGTGTGTGTGTGTGTGTGTACTGTTATAATCCACGTAACTGGAGAACCGTTCAGCCCACCGACTTCAGATTCGACACACGCGTTCCACACCCCCTGCACAGGAAGTGCAGTGCCCGGTGTCGGACCCACGGTTGTCCAGAACCAGCACACACACGCCTTTGCCCTAGCTCTGGACAGGGCCCCTGCCCTGACAGTTCTGGTTCAGTTCAGAAACTTGCCTATCGGTGACATCATCAGTGGGGATTCCAAACTAACAGGCAATAAGCCTATCTCACAGAATTTCCCCGCCCCCCTAAATACGCCCCCTTTCGGGGTTAGTGGTGATAGCGTGACGTCACTCCATAGACGCTTCATGTTAACAGAGGTCATTTAAGAAGTCTACAACTTTTGTTTTCTCAAGGTAAGGTTTGTTCTATCTGTTCAACGTGATTTACCATCTTGTTTGCTTCATAATAATATTGGTCTGTCACATTTTTACATTAGAAAATGTACTTAGATTCTCCAGAGAAAAAAACGTGTAAATGCTCATGTTAAAGACACCACTATTTACCGGAAGTGGGCGTGGAAAGCGGGCTGTGAGATAGGCCTATTGGAAGAAACAAATCACACCTGTCTGAAGTGAGGGGCGCTCTTATCATCGTACATCATCATGCCGTAACATGTGATTTGCTCAGACAGATATGACGTAAATTCTCCTTTTGGCCGTGCATGGAAGCTTAGGTGTGCCCAGAGTGACACCAAGCATACAAAATGCAGTGGTGGAAAAAGTAGGCTACTCAAGTAAAAGTACTGCAAATTGCAATACTTTAATACTGCAATTTAGAAATACTCTGTTACGTAAAAGTTAAGTAAACATCTGGAATTCAAAATTGACTATAATTAAAATTATACTTAAAGTAAGTACCACCAGTACAAGTAGCCTACTCATTATGCAGAATGTCCCATTTAAAGATTTCAAATGAAAATAGAGGGAGAGGGAAGTCTGGAGCACTCTGGTGGAGCTGTTGCCCCCGCGACTACGGATAAGCGGTTGAAGATGGATGGATGGATGGATGGATGGAAATGTCACAACGCAATGTGAGCTTGTAGATCATCTATTTTCCAAGCGGCTGAAATGTATATAGGGCTGAAGTGCTTAATGTATATGTTTTGTACTAATAATAATCATAATCTACAAAGTAAGTTTTCAAATAATTGTAGTGGAGTAAAAGTACAATATTTGCCACTGAAATGTGGAGGTAAAAGTAGGCCTACTTAAAATGGGAAATACTCCAGTAAAGTAAAAGTACCTCAAAATAGTAGGCCTACTTAAGTAAATGTAATTAGTTACTTTCCACCACTGATGGGCAGCCATGACAACACCGTCAACACAGGTGTTGTTGACAGTACTTAGTCAACCCAGACCTCTGATTGGTCCAATGACGGTCTCTGGGCAGCAATAAGCCAATCGGCAGAAGTGGCATTCATGGTGACGGACAGCCTGGCAGTCAGGTGTCGAGGAGCAACGGGAGTTATAACAAAAAGAAACGGACAGATCTCTGAACAATACTGACACGTACTACATCAACCAGAAAGAACTCCACTCACCTGGACAAAATAATTAAAGCCCTGGGCTTAAACCATTAATACCCATTAGTATGTTGCTATATCAGTGGTGCTCAAACCTTTTCATGTCAAGGACCCCCACAATTATAATGTGTTCGTGCGCGGACCCCCCCCCCCCCCCCCCCCCCCCATCTCAAAATATCTTCCCCTCCCCCCCACAGAAGTAAGAAGCAAAGATTTGAGTTGATAATGTTTGCTTTTAAAAAATAGATCTATTCAAAGCTTTGCACACATCTTCAAGATTTTTTAAAAACAGCAGATCTGCAAGCTCATAGTGTGTCACAAAGTGAGGCGCTACTATGACCATGTAGATCTATTTTTGAAGAATCGCGAGACACACACACACACACACACACACACACACACATAGCTAAAATAAAAAATTGACACAGGATGCTTTCACGGTGATAATGGGTTAAATCTCAGGTTTGAAAGGAGCGAACACCTATAGCATGTGCTAAAGAGATCGATATACACGGACAGACGAGACAAAGAGGACCGATCAAACCGTTCAGGAAACGAGACCACTTAAGCAAAGCACATAAACACACATGTCAATATAAGGGACTCTCGGGGTGGGACACGGAAAGCACGGCCGGTTGATTTCATTGCCATGACGAGTTCAAACGCCATCGCCTTCAATTAACGCCATTGATTTGGCATAGATCTCTGAATGAGTTTGACGTCGATGTTACTGTATTGACCGCAGCACCATCACGCACTCTCTCTCTATCGGTTTTTGCTAGACGTGATTCGCAATCGCGCGTGCTGTCGAGCCTCCAGAAAATTCCAGCGGTCATTGACCATTCAGTTCTTCACTCAAAGAGGAACGGTATAACGGCTTTGATGTGATCTGGGAGACGAGGCACGTATTGCGTCCAGACACATGCTCGGACGAGATGTCTAGCTCCACTTTTACACCATTGGCTTAATGGTGAATCAAAAACAACTGGGACTGGGGGCGGGGTTGGGGGTGGCGGGGGCGCCAAAAGTCAATATGTCTGCTCTAGCTGGCCAGAATATCTTTGGCTTCGCCTCGGAATCACTTTGCATAAAGTGACTCAGTCAAACCGATTAACGCGCCAGACCAGACGTAGGGGGAGAAGAATGCTAAATGGCAACAGACGCGGCGAGGATCACTGGCCAGCGCAAGCTGTGCACATCAGTGTCAACGAAGCCGCACTATATAACGGGGTTAGTCCGTCAGGCAAACATGTCCAGTAAACATCTACTACCGAGTGGATTATCGTGGAGTTTGCTGTGCTCCCTCATGCTCCCATGGAAGCACAAGTAGTAAAGTACATTTACTCAAGTACTGTGTCTGTACTTCACGTCAGTATTTGTATTTTTGAGGGGTGCTAGCCCCTCCTATGTCCAGCTTTTGGAGTGTGTGCACAAACTTTGTGCTACACAAACATTAAAATGCCATTGACAATGAATGGACGATTTTGAGTGTTTCTGTAAACACAAACATTGTAGACGAAGGTGAGGACGCAAATTGGGTTTCTCCGGAATGAGATGATGTAGTAGGAGGATGATGTATAATCACCCCTCACTTCACACGGGTGTGATTTTCGTTTTACTCTCCCCAATTTAGTGGCCAATTGTTTCCTCCCCACACACGTTTCTGTGCTGTCACTGTTGTTGTATCCACTGACTCAGCTGCCAGTGAGGCAGGGCCGGTCCTGAGCAATCTGGCGCCCCAAGCAGGATTTTTCGCGGCGCCCCCCCACCCCCTCAAAAAATAAAAAAAGTTTTTTTTGTTTTTACTCTGTCCCAAAAATTGAGGAGACACTGTGGAGGCACTGGGGGGACAATGGGGACACTGTGGAGGCACTGGGGGTCCATTGGTGAGGCACTGGGGAGGTACTGGGGGGGACACTGGGCAGACAGAGTTGGGACAGAGTAAAAAAAATAAAAAATGTATTTTTTTTTTTTTTTGCTCGAAGCTGCTTCGTCGGCCTGTAGGAAGAACCGGGCCTGCAGTGAGGAGCCCCCACCGGGAGGACGTTCAACCTTTGTTCTACTCCCTGCCGCCGAGCCCTCAAGCCAGTATGTGCAATGATGATAACTATATCACCCTCCTCCCCGCCCGTCCGGCTTCCCTCCCCCGAACACGGGCCAATTGTGTTCGCATTGACGCTTGACAAAGCTCGATGCACGACAGTGGATTCGAACCCACAACCTCCATGGTGGTTGGCAAAGACTATAGCACTGCCCCAACCGACCGCCCAAGTTGTTGTATTTTTGAGTGGTGCAAACCACTCCAACAACCGGCTTTGTCTGTATGTTTGTGTACCTGTGTACGTGTTTGTGTACCTGTGTACGTGTCCGTGCACAGGTGAGCATGGTTACTATGGTCACTGACATTAAGTCAGACCACAGCTGATCAGGCTATATAAGACCTTGCACCACTCAGTTCACACGGGTGTGATTTTTTTGATACTTTGAACTTTCACTCCACTACATTTCAAAGACCGGAAGATGAACCCTTGCCAGCTCCTTTCCAGTGGCTCCCTGTGGCTTTGACAAAGAATTACTATGGAAATTAATGCATGGTTATTCATTAAACACTTAAACTTCCATTGATCATTACTGTATACTGTGCCTAAAATCGTAACAAGTCTAAAAAGTTTAAATAGACACACGCACTCACGAGCGTGCACACGCACACATGATTTGTGTATTCACTGAAATTAGCTGAAGTACTGCCCAAACATTTGCAGATCTGTGAGGTCACAACAAGTAGCGATGCAACGCGAGTCAAGACCGAAAGACCGAGTGTTGGAGGGGTTCGAGTCCGAGTCGAGGTAGCCTACTGCAAGAGGCAAGAGCGGGCAGGCACATCAGCTGCGCTCCATACCTAGACCTGAGGGCGATTCTAAAAAAAATGGCTTCTAAATTCTAACAGTTTTCTGAAAAACCTACTGTATGTTTCTGTGTCAGTGGTGCTCAACCTTTTTCACGTCAAGGACCCCCAGAATTATCTGTATTTGGCTGCAGACCCCCATCTGAAAATATGTAGTTCCAGGGACGCCCCTAGAAGCAAAGATTTTAGTTAAAAACGTTCGCTCTGAAAGAATATATATTCAAAGATGTGGTGCACCACATTTTCACAATTTTAAAAAATTGCAGATCTACAAGCTCGTAGCGTGGTACCGATGTAGATCTGCTATTTTTCAATAGCTAAAGTATTACATAGCCTAATGCTTAAAACACCAAAAGGGGTTCCCGTCCAGAATGGGTTAACATTACAAGACAGCCGTCTATAAGCACCAGACAGCAAAGTTAATGTGAATGGGCTTCTCATAATATGGGTACAATAAATAATTTCATTGCATTGTAGTGACTCATGAGTCGTGACTCGAGTGGACTCGGTGGGGGAGGAGTGCCGAGTCTAGACCGAGACTAAAATATGTGGACTCGAGACCGGACTTGAGTACTACAACACTAATTTACTCCCCATTTACACCCCCTCATTTTTAAGATCTTAAATGGACTTGTACCTCCACCACTGAAACAGTTCATCTTAGGTCGAAGGGACAGTGGTGACAGAGCAACAAGGGCAACTACCAGAGGGGCCTGCAAAGTGCCAACCAGATGTAGTGTGTTTGGTAAAACAGTCTTCTCTGTTATAGTCTCCCCACAGACGTAAGAGAGACCTCCAACAATTTGACCTTCAAATTCAACCTGAAGAGGTGGCTAATTTGAACAAATCAAATCTGTAATAATGAGTAATTATCAGCTCTATTTTATCACTGTGTTTTAGCCTCCTCAGGGACTACAGATGTAAATTAGCTTATAGCTAACTCTGATCCATTTACATAGATGTGAAAACTGACGTGTTGATTAATGAGCATTGTCCCTGTCAAATAAATAAATAAAGATTTGCTCTATTGCTGTTTCCCATCTCCACTATCTTATATACTGTCAATACAATCTAAAAAAGCCCCCCCAAAAAACATCTTTAACTTTTTGGTTTGCTTTCACCACCAACCCGGTGGCTTACTAGGTATATCTGCAGCAAGACATGAGCAAACAGAAATTAATATGTACTTTTCCAAAATAAGCTCACTCTGTATTTGCTGAAAAAATATGACAGAGATGAGAGAAAATGAGAGAGTGATCTGCTACAGAAAGCAGAGCAGTGTGAATGTTTTGTATTTTTGAAAGGATCAAAAATACATCATCAGGTACTATGATTATACTAGGAGAAAGATGTTTTTCAAAAATGTTGACAGAAAGTCTTGTTTTTTATGTGGCCACACCCACCAGTTAATTAAGGCCTGATTTACACTGGCAGCCAATCTAGCCTGAATCTAGCCTGAATCAGATCTGTGTCACTTCAAGATAGAAATCCGATTTGCTTAAATAAGTCTAAATGCAGACAGGTCACATGGAATCCGATTTTTTTTAAATGTGACTTGAGTCAGAGGTGGTTTCAAATCCGATTTAAATCCGATCTGAGATCTGTCTCAGTCTGAATGCAACGACCACATGAAGTGACCTGTGTCACATATCAAGCTGTCCAAACGTCACCCGCAGCGCGACCCGAGCGCTACTAACGTGACGTCATTACATTTAAGTAATTCAATTTAAGTAAACAAACAAGAGAGAGAGAAAAACAACCAAACGAGAGCAAAAGAAAACAAGCGAGAGGACAGAAAAGAGAGGAAAACAATATTGCAACACACGTTTGTTTTATAGGAATAATGTCACTTCATTATGTCAGCACTACAGCGGAACGGACAGACGGTGAAATCTGTACCAAAGTCCTGACGTCACTCGCTCATCCCTTGGTCCAGGGTCGAAAAAGTTTAATTTTAAATCGTCTCATATAAGCATTGTGGTCCAAAAATAAATAAACTGTCAAAGCGATATGTCGGGGAGGTGTCTCTGTATCGTTACAACAGTCAGTCACTCATATTTGATACAGTCTCTTTCTAGCGAAAATTTTAATAATTCAGTGACAGCAGTGACAGCGTTGATTCTTTATATCCATAATGAGTCAAACTGCTGTGATCATTTGTTTATTTATTATGAAGAAGTTAGTGGAATTCCGAAGGGGGGTGGCGGTTAAATGTAAACCGGGTAGGATGTGAAATGACAATGACGCTCCTCCTGTCATGTCACTTGGGGAGGAGGCACACTGGGGGATGCCTCCGTACAATATTCTAAACTTCTCAAAATGTACAGAAACAAGGCCGTTTATGAGGATATTTCTCACGGAATGGTAGAGAACGGCTACACAGTCCTATCTGCAATGTCAGATTGTTGTTGGTTAAAATAGAAAGGAGAGCTCGTAGGAGAGTGTAGTGGCAATTTTAGAATGTCAATTATAACTATTAAATATATAAGTAGTACCTTGTCTTCCATTCAGTCAAATAGGATGGACTATCACAAATACGCATTCGGACTGACCGACAGCTGTCACCTGACAGCTGAATCAGTTTCCAAGCCAGGCAGCCAAGGTGTTACTATTGCCAAATAGATATATACATCTCATCGTTCCATCCGACTGTAAAACACCATGTCAGCAATACACATTGGGTTAACTATTCCTGTCAGAGCAAAAAGGAGACTACCAATACAGCTGTCAATCTGACAGCTGGAGTGACCATGCTCAAGAAGACCATTGTCAACAAAGGTGTTGCTAGTGGTGTGCTCTCTCATCTTAGCTTGGATGAGAATAGCATGTTGTTTCCTGCTTGCTTAACTCCGACCATAAACAGAGATGTTGTATGACCACCTGTTATTATCTGCCTATGTCCGTTGTATTTGAATAAACACCTGTCACTGACTGTCAATTTGGGGGTGTGTGTTTGGGAAATTTGGGGTGTATGTCATTGATGGGGAGAGGGGTGGGAGAGAGCTGCTGGACTTGCAACCATTCTGCTGTACTGAGATGATCAATAAAGACCGATGACGATATGCCTGACTCCGGGATGCTGTGTCGTGCCTCCAACTCTGTCTGCTGATCACGAATGATGAAACCTTAGTCCTCACTTAACAAATGGCGCTGTGAGCAGGGTCAATATCTCGTCTTCACCATAGATGAGTACTTGGTCAAAACGAATCTTAAAATGGGGGCAAAGCAGAGCCGGAAAACACTCCGACAAACTATCATCGATCAGCAAAACGACGCACAGCAAAGAGAGACGGCACTTCGACACCAACTAAAGGACCAGAAAAAGCTGATGGACCAGGCAGAGTCACGTGTGACACTCCTGGAACAAAAACTTCAAACTACGGTGACGCAACTACTACACGCCAAAACAACCAACCACCAGGACCAAGCCGACTACACTTTGCACGCCAAAACAACCAACTACAACGATGAAGACGACCAAGCCAACACTGTTCCTGTCAACGAAGAAGACCAGAACAGCTACTACAACGACCAAAGGAGAGACACACGACTACACGTGTCCCTACCAAATGACAGCTACTACAACGACCACATCAACTTTCAACTGACCAAACCAACGGAACCAAGAATAACCAATCAACTGAGCGGCTTCCAGCTAGACCACATCAGCGAGCCTACCCCAAGACCAAGACAACACCCACCGCCGTGGGAAGCCTGGTGTAACCAGCCTGGCAACCCAGGACCATACCACAGCCAACCAGTGAGAGGAGGAGTACATACCCGAGCCAGGGTTGAGGCTGTACTCCAGAGAAGGAAGGACAGAAGAAGACGGCAACTAAACTACGCACGCCACATGGGAGAGGACTTGTGCTATTACTGCGGCCAGACAGGTCATATGAAACGTGGGTGTCCACTGAACCATGCTGCTGTACTACGCCGCACAGCAACGACGGGCCAGCAAACCAATATTGGCTAAAGAAAAAACAAACTACGAAAGGGTAAATACAATTGAAAATAACTAGATCTTTAGTTTGTAATTTACCCTATGTGATTTAATCTATTTTAGTCTTACTACATGTGCAAGTAGTGAACTACAAAAGTTTTGATAAACTACTAAAAATCTAATCTAAATTTTAATCTAACTAGACTCCAATCTAAAATTTGTAAAAGTGTAGGCAAGAACAACAATGTTAGAAAATCCTAAAATAGGATGATAAGATATTGGAATTCATTTCCACGCACATATACTGTACTAATTTAACTCCTCATTTCTCCTAAACACCCCGTCCCCAAAATGGCAAGACGGGGAGGGGTCATTGGTACAGCCTATGTGTGGGTTAGTTAAAAGGAATACATTTATAGTTTTGCAAATAAATTAATATGGATCTAAGTAATTATTCAAAAGTGAGTGTTTCAAGGTGTTAAATCAATAATGTGAAATCAATCATTTATGATGGCTTGACAAGGTTAAACGTCTAATATTATTTTATCTCCTGTCAATTATTCTGGTATTTACTAGGTAGCACTAGGCCTTTTGTATAGAAAACAGAGAGAAAGGATTTATTTTCGGGGTGAGATCTGCAAAAAATCGAATCTAGTGAGCTTACGAAAGTTAAATAGTTCCTTTCTCTTCAAGGTTGAACGTCCTTTATCAGTATAGTAATACATTGATATAAAGCAGTTTCGGGTTGAACGTCCCTTATCAGAAAGTCACTGGTATAAATATTAAATATTCTTTGGTTGAACGCTAACTTAAGTAATGTAATACAGAAAATGTGGAAGAACGCAGTTAATATGAAGACAAGAGACACCTCACCTTGTTCAAATCAGTAACAGTTTAATTTGAGTTAATTCGATATTGGAAAATATAAATGTCTGATTTACAGCTTTCCTTTCTCTCTCTTTCTATGTCCAGCTGGCAGGAGGGGGGGAAGGAAAGGGGAGTTTATTTGTGTGTCTGTGTGTTAAAAAGTAGAAAATAGCCTTTTCGCTGTCAGTCTGTTTATTTATTGATTTTCGGGTGTGAAAAACAGCCTGAGAGGTGGACTAACAGTGACCATGGTTTTAGTTTTGTTTCAATGGAGAATATCCTAATTTTAAAGTTTTACCAGGTTAAAGTTTTAACCTGGGTAAAGTATTCAATTATTTTAATTGTTGAGTGTTTAAATTCTATCCTAATATGATCCATTTCAATTCTTTTAATTTGAGTTAAATCATTTCAGTTCATTTGGTTCTTAAACTAACTATTATAGGTATTTTGTAGTGTGGAATTACAAAGTTAAAAAATAGTATAGGGAAAGAAGAAAAACAATTAGCAGATCTACAAGCTCTACTATCTTCCTAAATTTCTTCCTAAATTTAACTAGATGTGTTTACTATCTTCTAATTTAACTATAGATGTGTTTTTCTTGATTCTAGATGTGTCCAGTAATTTTAAATTTCTTAAGAAGTGTAATTTTTAAAGTTCTTAGACGTGGGAAAATGAAATAACAATAAATAGCGAAGCCTTCTTTATCTCATTTAAATCATCAATATTGTCATTCTATAAATCTCTTGGGCCATGTAAATTAATATGAATCAATTTCCAAATGAAAAGCGGTAGAACTGTAGTGGCAATTTTAGAATGTCAATTATAACTATTAAATATATAAGTAGTACCTTGTCTTCCATTCAGTCAAATAGGATGGACTATCACAAATACGCATTCGGACTGACCGACAGCTGTCACCTGACAGCTGAATCAGTTTCCAAGCCAGGCATCCAAGGTGTTACTATTGCCAAATAGATATATACATCTCATCGTTCCATCCGACTGTAAAACACCATGTCAGCAAATACACATTGGGTTAACTATTCCTGTCAGAGCAAAAAGGAAACTACCAATACAGCTGTCAATCTGACAGCTGGAGTGACCATGCTCACGAAGACCATTGTCAACAAAGGTGTTGCTAGTGGTGTGCTCTCTCATCTTAGCTTGGATGAGAATAGCATGTTGTTTCCTGCTTGCTTAACTCCGACCATAAACAGAGATGTTGTATGACCACCTGTTATTATCTGCCTATGTCCGTTGTATTTGAATAAACACCTGTCACTGACTGTCAATTTGGGGGTGTGTGTTTGGGAAATAAAAGGGGGTGTATGTCATTGATGGGGAGAGGGGTGGGAGAGAGCTGCTGGACTTGCAACCATTCTGCTGTACTGAGATGATCAATAAAGACCGATGACGATATGCCTGACTCCGGGATGCTGTGTCGTGCCTCCAACTCTGTCTGCTGATCACGAATGATGAAACCTTAGTCCTCCCTTAACAAGAGCTCGTAGCCAAAAAATCTTTTTAATTTGTATTTTTTCCATCGGATACGAGCTGTGCGAACTGTTTTGTTAGATTGTTGTGGCAGCGGTGGCCGAACAGATAGCGGAGCGGTCTTGATACCGGAAGGTCGCCAGTTCGAATCAGCGGTCCGACACGTTAAAATTACCACCGCTGAAGTGCCCTTGAACAAGGCTTTGAACCACTACGATGAAATGTGTTCTATGAGCAGGGCCTGGCTGGAAACAAGTTCTTGAGCTTAGCCCAGATACCCTGGGTAAATATAGTAATCATTTAATTTCATTTAATTTCATTTCATTTCATTTCACCACGGTAACCAAAGCAGATATGTCGATGCAGGGCGGCTTTGCGTTGAGTTGTTAAAATCAGTCTGAATGCACAGATCGGATCTGGTCACTTGCAAACGGTAGTGTGAATGACCGGGCCAAAAGATCGGATTTGAATCTGATCTGACTTGAAGTGACTGCAGTGTAAAGCCGGCCTAAGTATGCCCGGTTCAGGTGACCCACCTGAACTGAAGCCGCACCCACACAGCTGTTGTTGTATGATAAAGGGTGGAGGGGTTAGGGGAGGGGATGATATTGTGATGTCACTATATAATTGTCTATTAGAGTAATGTTAATTCCATATAGATACAGATACATACAAAACAGGAAAAAGTACAAAAATCACGGCATTCCTTTAAGAAATTGATCAAATCTCCAACCTCCACTATTACTTCTGCTGCTATAGGTTTGCAGCAGCAGCAGCAGCAGCAGCCATCAATGCGTGGTGATTTCACCACGGACAGCGATTTCATTAAATAATCATTCATTAAAATATCAGAGCATCTGTTCTCAGACACGTCGGGTTCTCGTCCACACCTCGCTAGAGGGAGTTCTACGGTATATACTCCCACCAGCGGGAGCTTCCAGCCAAATCCCCCGAGAGCTTTGGGAGATGTGTCCTAGCTGCCTCTCATTTGCACTGCATTCTGGAGGGTGGAAAAAATAACATTTTAATGAATGCTCATTAAGTCCTGTTTCATGAGGCTCAAATGGTGTTCTGCCGTTTCCTTTTTAGCCAAAAATGTGCTCTTTTGTTAGAAAAGGTTGCCGAGTCAGTCTCCCGGCGCCCTTATAGACCATCGTATATATAGACCACTGGTTCCCAAACAGTGGGTCGGGACTCGGGACCCATTTGTGGGTCACGGACATATTTGTATGGGTCTCTTTATTTTGTGTTTCCTAGACCTATAGGTTACATTTATATGTTTTTAATTATTATTATTTCACAACAGTACACGTTTTTAATTATTATTTCACAACATTTTCAAAAAACATTCATTTTCATGAATTAAAATCTAAATTAAATGATCTTTGTCAGTAATTACATGAAGAAATCAAGGAAACATCGAACACATGTTTTATGAATTAGTGAAAATAGCTGATCTACACACTCACAACACGGTACAAATTGACGCGTCGTGAGCTTGTAGATCTGATATTTTCACTAGTTTGGGCCTGGGCAAACATCTGTCTTTTTTGGGGTCTTGAGCACAAAGGTTTGGGAACCACTGACATATATACAATATCCCCATTCTCACAATTCTGTCACTAATCATAATTATTATTATTATTCACTTAAGTGAATAATAATAATAATAATAATAGGGATAATAATAATATCTGGGACTTATATAGCGCTTTTCATATAGTACTCAAATGTACATGTGTGGGGGACAGGGGGAGGGACAATAAGGGAAAAAAAGGACAACTTTATTAGGAGAAACAAGTAAAATTAGAATTAAAACCAATAAAACAGTACATGTAGCATAAGTGGTTAACTACATGTTGTGCAGTAGTGCACAACATGTGCACTATTATTATTATTTTTAATAATAATAGTGCACATGTTATTATTTTGCAAGGGAATGGCTGGAAATGGAAATGAAGAGTTTACATAGTACACATAGAGTACATGCATAAACGTTCCTTAATGATTATATCTGGTTTCAGTTTTTATATCTGGGATATATTTTCTCTATCATTAGGTTATTTATGCAGTCAGTTTTATTGGGGGTGGGGCGGGGGTCCCGAGACATGGCCAAAGCATTTCCAGGGGTCCCCATGCAGCCAAACATGTTGAGAACCCCTGTGGTGTACTAGTGTGCCATGGAGTGAGAAGCCCAAAGCCATGGACCAGTGATAATGATAGCAGCTAATGGTAGCACGGCCAACATCATTATGGGTGAAAACATAACGGTTTACAGTGCAGTGTAGCCTACACACACACACTGGATCTCCACGTATAGTCCATCTCTATACTGATGCCTGCTTTATTTGGCTCTGCCGAAGCAGAAAGGTTGTTGGGCTCCGAGTAGATATGTAGGGCTTGCCAAGTGCTTTTTCTCGCTTTTACGTCTTGTCTCTCTTGTTGTTCTCTCTCTCTCTCACACACGTGTGTGTGTGTGTGTGTGTGTGTGTGTGTGTGTGTGTGTGTGTGTGTGTATTTTAGTGCCAATATATTAAAATCTAAATTATTGTTTTCATGTAGGATTTAACTTTTTATATTTTGTTCAGAATTGTTCTAAAATGTTCTAGTATACCGGTATAATAAAAGCAAAGTTAAACTTGGGGAACAAATTGCAATAAATCGCTATAATGGTATAGGAGAAAACAGGCAAACAATGATTCATTCTGGGATTGTGTAGACTTCTTGTGAATTAAGTAATGCAGATGTTAAACAATAATGTAATGTAACTCTGTCTTGAGAGAGTAAAATCGTTTAGCTGGGGACCACGTGGAACCCCCTCAGCGACCACTGGTGGTCGCCGGACCACGGGTTGAAAACCACTGAACTACAATACGAAAGTAAACAACTAAATCAACGTTCACATATACCTTTGTGACACGCTGTGAGCTTGTAGATAAATGTATAGGGCTGAAGTGCATGGGTAATTTGGTATGCATGTTTTGTAGGCCTAATAATAATAATAATAATCAAAATACAAAGTAACTATAGTAACTAAAGTTTTCGAATAAATAAATGTAGTGCAGTAGAAGTTAAAAAAAATCATATTGGCCTTTTTCTGAACCCTCTCTCTTTCTTCCTTTTTTTTATCTTATTTAGCTGTTGTTATTATTATCATTATTATTATCTATGCTGCTGCATTGTCGAACAAAAATAAGTTTTACTCTTTTATGTACCTTGTGTGTACAAGACGTAACAATAAAGCAACGACCTTGATCCTTGGACCCATGGAGCGCGGTTTGAAAGAATGATTTACCAATCCTGTGTGACTGCGCCGCACGTATTTGATGTGATTCTAATAAAACATAATTTATCTCAGACAGTAGAACTGTGAAGAAAAACCCCCGCCTTACATCTTCAAACATCGAACACATCTAATACAGTGAGCAGATGCGCGCCGACCGCACTGCGGGAGGTCGATCAAGAAAAAGTGATTTTGTCATTTTTGATAGCTCTCTCTCTCTCTATTGCCGACATCACAAGACTTCATCTGCACTACACAGAGATCAAGCCACAGACAGATGTACAGCTGTGTGTGTAATTACAGACGTGCAGTTATTCATGCTCCAGAAGCATCCGCGACATTATTACACCTGCGCAGGAAAATATTACAGGTGGGTAGAAATTCAACAGCACTATAGGAAAGATTGTGTTTGATGGATTCAGCCAGATTTAAGACTTTTGAGACCTTTTTAAGCTCCCTTCTTTCGTGTGTCAACATCAGATGTCCAGCTCAGTAGCGTGCCGCCACACCCTCGTCTCAGGTCCCACATCGAATAGGACTTGTGACATCATGGCTCACGTGGGCTCACAAAGCTTATGTTTATTCCATTGATGGAGTTCCTAGAATGAGCAATGTAGCGACAGCGAATGTAGCGACTAGCAATGGTGAATGTAAACAATGATGTACAGTAAACAAACACAGCCTTGTGATATAGGTGGAACGGGAGTGGTTCTTGTACAGGTCTATCCGGCAGTCCGTCACGCCACCTAGCCACCCGGAATGCACATTACAGCGTCTACGTGTAAAGGCAGAATACAAAATGAGGAACGGGACGTTTCCGTCTAAAAGTGGCCTTGATACCAAATTGTCAATATTTTCAAATAGTATCTAAGAGGCAAACATTGTGAAAATAGTCGATCTACACGGTTACGACCTTAGAGTATATATTAATAGAGACGGCACCGGATTTCTCCTCCCATCCACTTGCATTAAGTTGCTCAAAAGCGCATTAGGCGATTTCACTCCTCCTTCCGGGTAGGAACAGAGTGCATTCTGGGATAGATTGGACCCAAACACATGAACGCGCTGCCGTTGACTATCATTGCGCCGTTTGCGCGCGTTCACATATGAAACATTCGTTCACATATCATGGACCTAATAACATGAACGTGCGCAATGATAGTCAACGGACCAGTGCTGGCGCGAGCCGCAATGACAAATTCGGCCACTATGTCCATTTCGCCTCAGGGTTTCCTCCGGGTGCCGTGTCTATTAATATATACTCTAAGGTTACGACGCCTCAGACTGTGATCCTTATCTTCTTAAAGTAGAATTCAGGAGTAGTCATTTGTGCCATGAGTTTTTCTTTTCGCCTCTACCACTTATATGATATAATAACATCAGAATTTAGTAAGAAAACGGCTACTCTGGAATTCTCCTTTAAGACTATTTTCTTTTCAATGGCTTTTGCACTTATTTCATATCAATTGTGTTTTCATGGTCTTTGGGTGCACTTGCATCATTCATGCTTTGTTGATGCTTTGATTGGACTGTGTACAGCACTTTGGCCAATCTCCAAATGTGCTCTATAAATGAAGCTTTATTTCATTTAAGAAACTAGAAGAGTGTGGTTGCCTATATCTCTATAGGAATATTGTTCAATTAGAAGAGTTGAGTTGGGTGTGTCACTGTATACTGTCCAATCAGACGAGGGCAAAGCGCACAAATGCCTTGGGAAGAGTTCCGAATCGCTGGCCAATCAGAGGGGAGAATAGAGAGTTAAGCGCTGGAGTGCAATAACAATAGTCTGCTTGCCTACAACCATCCACAGAAAAGATAGAACCTACAGCTGCGCTGGAAAGGAGCACATGTATAGAAATTCAACAGCAAAGGAAAAACTGTGTTTGATAGATTCAGCCAGATCTCACTTTTTAGTCTCTATAGCTCACGATCATCTCTCCGTACATCGGTCTTCCTCTGTCTTTGCCTCTCTCTATCTTTGTCTAGCTCTTGTTCTCTTTGTTTCTCGATCGGTCTCTCTCTCTCTCTGTCTAGCTCTTGCTCTCTCTCTCTCTCTCTGAATATCTGTCTTTCTCTGTCTTTGTCTCTCTATCTCTCCGTCTAGCTCTTGCTCTCTCTCTCTCTCTCTCTCTCTCTGAATATCTGTCTTTCTCTGTCTTTGTCTCTCTATTTATCTCTATCTCTCCGTCTAGCTCTTGTTCTCTCTCTCTCTCCCTGTCTCCGTATCTCTCTCTCTCTCTCTCTCTCTCTCTCTCTCTCTCACCATCTCGCTCATGGATGGTATAATCATATTGATGGGTGGCAGGCCTTATGGGCTGCAGATCAATGGGGCCTCCTGTCTCAACTCAAATAATATAGTACCATGTTGTTTATGTCGTTGCTTCTACTTCTCAGCTGTGCGCTGATGCTGTGCGGTTATGGGGTGGGGGGGCTACTGCTCTGGGCGTTTTGGTCAATATTCTAAAACCTGTTCTCAACCAGTGGTCCTTGAGGGGGTTCCAGGTGGTCCATCCCCAGCTAAATGATGGAGAGTTACCTAATGGTAACCTAATGAACCATTAAAGAACTTTCAATTCATTTCAAGCGCGCCAAAATGAGTAGAACCGCTGCTCCTTCGCCTGGAAAGGAGCCAGCTCAGGTGGTTCGGGCATCTGGTTAGGATGCCTCTCGGGCAAGAGTTAAATGCTTTTAAATTACATCTGCATTAGACCTACTTCTTTGCCTGTTATCTCTTTATGTTACCACATCTATATGCAGCATGGAATTCTGCCCAAAATGTTATCCAACAGTAACAACATATTCTTTAGTTTTGGGTCTGAGAGGCTAAATCTCAACAAATGGTGGTCGATCCGCGGCTCAAATGCAAGCACACACACACACACACACACACACACACACACACACACACACACACACACACACACACACACACACACACACACACACACACACACACACACACACACACACACACACACACACACACACACTCCCGAGGCTATAGGAAACTAGTTGATACAGCATAAATGGACCTTAGTGTGCAGTGTCATTTTGCCCCTAATGGTTATGACTGCAACTAATGAAAACTGTGCCGCTGCTAATGAATAATGATTCAAACATTCATGAAAAATTACTGCAAGTTCAACGGCCACAGTAAAACGTGAGCTTGTTCTGGAAATGACACACACACACACACACACACACACACACACACACACACACACACACACACACACACACACACACACACACACACACACACACACACACACACACACACAGGCTGATGCATTAGTGACCTCTACAGGCTGCCAGCAGCACTGCATTTTAGTGTCACTGGATTTAGCAGCAATGATCCTGATATTTTCTTTTTTCTTTATGTCTGTGGAATGACAGCCATGCCGATCAGTGTTGCCAGATTTTGCAAGAGAAACAAGCGGCCAGGTCTATGAAAACAAGCCCAAGAGAAGAAGTTTTATCACTTTACATTGGCTATTTTCAAAAAATATACAGGTATATTGAGGGGAAAAAGTGAACTGTAAAAGGTGAACTGTATAGAATATTTAAAACACAAATCTTGTCCTGCCACAAAATATGTTCATATAATATGGGGGTCCTTGACATGAAAAAAAAAGGAAACACGCCCAAACAAGTAACTAAACTAGCCTACACTTAAGAAACAAACAAGACAAAAAAAAAAAACACAACCCGCAACTAGCAATATTAACATCCTGATTTCCGATCACGTGATGGGATTGGGACAACCCTAGTGGCAACACTGATGCGGATCCCACCCTGTGTGTGTGTGTGTGTGTGTGTGTGTGTGTGTGTATAATAGGGTTTGAAAGGACCGGTGTCTGTCTATAAAGTGAATCTAGTATTGACTTCACTTAGCCACTCAGATTGCTTCCCTCTAATGAGGGTAATCACACCACCAGTGGAATTTCACCGCCATCAGATAATTACACATTAGAAAAGCTAGGAGGTGTGTGGAGTGTTGGGAGATAGATTAACTGATTGGTTTCCCCTAGTCTAAATAAACTGTCTGATTGGATAAGTGCCCCCCGCCACCCCCGATCCCACCCCCAGCAGTTTATTATGGTTAACGGATTGTGACAGAGAGACATTAATGTCAGATTTAAGAAGAGCAAACAACCAGAGGTGTGCATTATTTGTCCAATGTCAATCCAAATAGTTTAGCAACTGTTGCTGAACATTTGTTGTGTAGGTGTGTACGAAGCCTAGAGGCCTAGTTCACACCTACACAACAAATGTTCGGTCCGTGTGTGATGCCCGATTGCTTTTTGATTGCTGCTCCAATTCATTTTCAATGGGAGTCACATGGTTTGACCAAACTTTTTTTTTGTATGAGGGGTAAGCAAAAAAAAACGACCAAACATTGCTTGGTGTTTGGTTCGTACACACATATCAGACAAACATGCTCTGTGCTGTCCGTGTTTCATGGCCGACTCAATGCTTTTCCAATGGAAGTCTTGTGGTTTGACCACAAGACTGGGGGGGAGGGGGGCAATCAAACACAAGTGTTTGGTCAAACCACGTGACTTCCATTGGAAAAGCATTGGGGCGGCCATGAAACACAGGCAGAGCACAGCACAGTTGTTCTTTATGTGCGTACGAAGCCTAATGGTACATGTGAATGAGGCCTTACCGTGCAACATGAAAACTCCTGTCGGGTGGTCATTAAAAGTTGATTTCTCCCTCTGTCATTTCCTCGTAATTCTAGTTTATTTGAATAATGTCATCAATTTGTCCAGTGCATAGCCTACTGCAGGCCTGGTTGACTAGATTTAGAAGACATTTTGATGCTCTTGCTACGGAAATGATGGATTATTTATATGGAGAAATCCCATCATTTAACATGCATCTCTATGGGGGACCATGCTGGGAGCTGGAAACTGTAGAGGCTATCATTTGTTTTGGGGCGGAAGTTGCAGGATTTTGGCGGAAGTACCGCTCAAAGAAATGACGTTGATGCTTTACAAATCAAGTGTTTTGATTGGTCAGAATAATATCGTATCCGGGGGAAATACATTTGTTGGATGTTCCGGACCGACACTTCTGCTGATAGCGTCTCTGCCTTAGGTTGTGACCAGGCTTTTCTCTTCGCAGATGAGTAAGCCTGGGACAGAGGCTAATCATTTACAATTTAGGCATTTAGCAGACGCTCTTAATCCAGAGTGATTTACATTAGGCAAGAACAAAAGCATGGGAATACATCACATATATAAAATGCATTTATCATGAAACATGCGTAAGCTAAGAACGTAACTAGAACATATCTATATAATGAAACTATACATATAAACTATACATACTATACTATGCTATGAAGTGCTATTACTACATTACAATTATTGTGCTGTCTACATGACATGCTATAAGTCTGTTTCAAATGCTATCTAAGTATAAAAAGTGCTATCTAACGGGGGAGAAGGACAGCTTGCCCTGTCTCCTCGCTGCAAACGTGCCTATTGGACAAGGACGGGTTGGGGAGGGACTTAGCGAAGGGCTAATTCAATTTGATGACGGTTCACCAGGTATACGATTTGATTCTACGATGCATCACACTTTTCTATATTACTGCACAACATTTAATGTTTCATCAGTCAATACAAGCATGCAGTCAGATATACCGAACAACATATTTTATTTATAATTATTACACGGCTTGGTTGAATGCTTGATTCTGATTGGTCAATCGTCAAAATCAGCGGTGTGTTATTTCTGGATCCGCTCTATAACAGACCGATGTCTAATCAAACCCTCTGAGCACCTGCTGCGCCCCGCTTGATTTACTGCTGTTTCCAACATGACAGCCATGATGTAAACACACATACAGTGTCCTTTACAGCAAAACATTGCTCTCAAAAAGGTTTTTGAAAACATTTCAGCGAGAAATAGACGGTGCAGTACCCGAAAATGGATTCTATTTGATCAATTCACTTCCTTGTTTTCCGACTGTGCTGCAGCTGGGCAGACGCCGGCCAGCGCGACACTTATGGGAATACTTTCATTACCGTAAGCAAGGAAATATGAGTCGTTTTGTTGTGTTTTGGGTCAATTTATTAATTTATGTATTAAAGGGATAGTTCAGATTTTTTGAACTTAAGTTGTATGAAATACTTGCCATTAATATAGTGGTTGCAACTGTATTAATTGATTGCCCGAGTCCAGTAGTGGGAGTTCTGCTCTGGTTTTGGTCAATATTAGGTAGTTCCGGTCATTTTGTGGGGGGCACTGGGGCCACGCAGTAAAAGTAAATGAATCCACAAAACGAACGTAATTTGTATTGTTGACCTATTTCTAAAATATTAGCGCGACTTTCGTTCAACTTTGACCCCTCTATCACATGGAACTATTTTTTGGGCGTAGTGATATGGACACAAAAAACATAGTTCTGTGTGATAGAGGGGTAAAAAAAGAACGGAAGTTGCACTAATATTTTAGAAATAGGTCAACAATACAAATGACATTAGTTTTGTGGATTAATTTACTTTTACTGCGTGGCCCCAGTGCCCCCCACAAAATTACCGGAACTACTTGATATTTCACCAAAACCAGAGCAGAACTCCCACCACAGGACTCGGGCAATCAATTAATACAGTTGCAACCACTATATTAATGGCAAGTATTTCATACAACTTAAGTTCAAAAAATCTGAACTATCCCTTTAAGTAGCCGTGTAATAAGCGGGATAATGTATGGCTGAGTGGTCATTGTTTATAGATAAATCACCCTGTCTGTGATTTATCTATCAACAATGACCACTCAGCCATACATTATCCCTTAGCCTATATTATATACAGTATTATTATATATATATATATATATATATAAATGTAGGCTTTGATTATCAATTACGTCACATTGCTGCATTGCATTGGTGCACGGCAGAATTGCGATGTTTGCCAAATCAATTATTTTTTGATACCACTACAAACAACTATATTGATTGTTACGTCAACATTGAGGTAACCACGCAGATGGCGATATTTGAGTCATACCTTATAGTGCACTGGCATTGTTGCACATTGACAAAAAACAGGCAGCAGTGTTTATTTCGTCGACTAAAACTATAACGAAAAATGTCTGTCGACTACCTTTTTTCACTGACAAACTAAATGGAAACTAAATGATGATGACTAAAACTAAATATACTGTCGATTTTGTCAACAAATAAAAACTAGACTAAAATTAGACTAGTGGACAAGAGATCCAGTAT
Organism: Electrona antarctica; assembly: GCF_951216825.1. NCBI lineage: Eukaryota > Metazoa > Chordata > Actinopteri > Myctophiformes > Myctophidae > Electrona > Electrona antarctica. The sequence continues at coordinate 33,177,317 of NC_136801.1, forward strand.
AAGTCATTTTACACTTGGTTGCATGCTGAAAATAGCCGATCTACAAGGTCACAACGCGTTGCAGTGCGACACGTTGTGAGCTTGTAGATCGGCTATTTTCAGCAAATGTAAAAACAGTCATTACGACGGCATCAAGGTCCGACAAAATACATTTTAGTCGACTAAATCACCTATAGAATTAGTCGACTAAAACTAGCTAACACTAAAACATTCTGGGTGACTAAAATGTGACAAACTAAATGAAAGCCATTCAAGAGACTAATAATGACTAAAACTAAAATAGAAATTTGCTGACAAAAACAACAGCGACAGGCACATCTACAGTACAAGCTCACACAAAGTGTGTCGCATCTCAAGCAACTATCACTCGTTCGGGCGTGAGACCAGTGATGGCAGAAGTACTCGCATGATTTACTTAAGTAAAAGTATCAATACATACCCTAGAAATAGTCTGTTACACGTGCAAATCAGGTAATCAAAATGTATAGGCTATACGTACTTGAGTAAAAGACTTGGCGTCAGAAATGGTTAAATTAGGCCTACGAAAAGTAAAAGTGCTCACTATGCAGAAGATCAGATTTCACAAGTTTTCAAATGTATAAAACAAACCACTGTACTGTATGTCTACAGTGGTTTCGTAATAATAATACAAATCTGCAAAGTAACTGCTAATGTAGCCTTAAGCCCAAATCACACCAGTTGCAACTCCTTAGACAAAACCGTTTTAAGGTCAACTACACCGGGGCTGCAGTGGTTCAGGGGTAGAGTGGCCAGATGGAAACCGTAAGGTTCCTGCAGTTCAAACCCGGGCCCCCCCAGAGTTAGTGTGGAAGTGTCCTTGAGCAAGACTCTGAACCTCTAATTGCTCCCGATGTGCAGGTTGGTGCCTTGCATGCAGGGTTTCCTCTGCCATTGGTGCGTGAATGTGTGGGTGAATGTAATGCACAATCTATGTAAAGCACCTTGGATAAAGGCGCTATATAAATGCACCATTTACCATTTACACCAATGCAACTCCTTGCAACTGGTGTGGTTTGGGCTTCATAATAAGTCAATAATCAAATTGACTTTCATATCTACACGATTCTTAGTGACCTTTCGGAGAGACATGTGGTCTACCAGAATGCACACCACATGTACAAATCGATGTTGACTGCACATTTTCATTCAGTTTTAGTCATAGTCTTTTGAGTCATTTCAGTTCAGTAGGTTTAGACATCATAGCTTAGTTTTTATTTAGTGTGTCAGTGAGAAGGTAGTCGACGGACATTTTTTCGTCATATAGTTTTAGTCAACAATGGTACAAAGGCTAGGAATCCTGCATTGAACATTACATAAGCCTGACACTCTTACCCCCTTTTTGAAACTAGCTCCTCGCCACTTGCCCTACACACTTCCACTTGGTTTGAGCATAGATATATGAATAATAGAGACGGCAATGGAGGCGAGGGGAATCCCGGTGCCGTCTCTATTATTTATATATCTATGCTCAAACCAAGTGGAAGTGTGTAGGGCGAGTGACGAGGGCTAAGTTTCAAAAAGGGCCTTAGAGAGTGTGAATGAATTTCCATTCCGTGCGAGTACATCTGAATGGCTGTGATTAGCAGATTCCCCGGGGGCTCGGTGCCAGGCAAAAACATTACAGCCATCTTCCACTTCAATCAATATTATTTTGACAGATACATGAAAAAAGGAGGCAAAAATGAAGAGCAACGCTCAAGGTTTTCGTTGTAATTGCAGGCTGGATTGGTTGTTTCCCTTTCGCCGGAAAATAGGATATTGCCAATGTTCTTCCAAAGCATCTGCAAATGATATGACCAACCCCAATTGCAATATCTGTATTTTTATTCAGACAAATGCATGTCATTAAAATGTTTGATGTATTCTAGACTTACAAATCTGAGCCAGTATGGTGTGGTCATGACAATACAAGGTGGTATGACACTTTGGTGGTATGAAATGATGGTCAAAATAATAATAGTATACAGATTGAATTGGTCCATGAGCCAAAACCAAACCATAAGTAAAGCAGGAGACCAGACAGACACATTCAGCATATCGTCACTTGTCGGGTAGAAACCTCTTATCTCCGGCATATTCTAACTTATTATTACTACACACTACAGTGTCACACGGAAGCATCAAAAGTAGCAGATCCACAAGCTCAAAACGTGGCGCAAAGTGGAATGCAGTGTGGAATGCACTTCGCATTGCACTCAGAACTGGATTAACCCATTTAGACCTGAGGACGATTCTACAAATGTCTTCTAAATCCTGACAGTTTTCTGAAAAACCTGATTTTCTATGTCAGTGGTTCTCCAACCTTTTCATGTCAAGGACCCCCAGAATTATCTGTATTTAAAATATGTTGTTCCAGGCACCCCCCCAGAAGCAAAGATGTGAGTTAAAAGCGTTCGCTCTGAAAGAATATACATTCCAAATTTGCGCCACACGATTAAAAAAAGAATAGCAGATCTACAAGCTCATAGTGCGGCACTCGGCGCCGCGCTATGAGCTTGTAGATCTGCTATTTTTCAATAGCTAAAGTATAACATAATGCTTGAAACACCAAGAGCGTCTGCTAAATGCCTAAATTGTAAAGTGATGAGTTTTAAGCTTGTAATAGATAGATCTATTACTTTTGCTGCTTTTGAATTTGAATCCTGAAAACAGGATGAGGTTTCGATCCGACAGAGACGATAAAACAAAACGAGGTTTACGCTCATTTCTTCTCCCTTGGGGCGTCGTCTCTCTCAGCCGGGAAGATGTCGATCTCCTTGACGAGGCGGTCGGCGATGGTCTTGTTGTTCGCGGAGACCATCCTTCTGGACATCAGGTCAAACGGCCCACCTATGTATGCAGTGGTGGGAAAAAAGCACTCAAATGTTTTACTTAAGGAAAAGTATCAATACTGCAATATATAGAAATACTTTGTTATAAGTAAAAGTCTGGAATTCAAAATGTAAATTATTGGCGTACAAATTTGACAAACTGGCTTCAATGTCAGACCTGTTATCTGTTCACAGTGAATGATTCATAATATTTGTTGAGCATTCAATCAACGATCCTTTATTTTCTTAAATACTTTCAAATGTCTTTTTTTTCATTTTATCGTCTACTCAGGCTTTCGGGAGCACCCCCCCCGAACAGTTTCTGTCCTCGATGGTTCTGGTGACTCGTAATACGTGAGGGGGTCGTTTCTCTGTCTCTCTCTCTCTCTGATTTCGGGAGGTGTAGTTCCAGACTCTACTGTACACAGCATCCGGGGATTGTGGAATAGTTAAAATAAGTTGAGCTGGTTTTGACATCAGATACAACGCTACAAATATGCTGTGTAGCTTTGTATCTTTGAATCTGCCAGTGTGCATGCAGCATCAAAGACATTTTACCACTCATCCTTATTCTGTGTCGCCTCTCCAAATTCTAACTTTTTGTGGGGTTTTATTTGAACACCTTACTTACTATCATACTACAGCGTCACACAATAGCATCGATAGTAGCAGATCCACAAGCTTCAGATTGAGCTTCAGATCGACACGCTTTGAACTTGAATCCTGACAAGTAACAGTTTTGGAGGTTTCCACCCGACGGAGACGAAACATTGGCTCTTGTTAGCTTTGACCGTTTAAAAGTTTTCAAAAGCTTGTGCAATGTGTACAAAACATTACATGGACTAAAAGCCTGCGTCCTCTGAGATAATCTATAAAAAGAAAGCCGGAAAGAGGCATATTGGTATGAGGGCGACAAGCGAGAGGGGATTGTGAGGTGCATGTTTAGATGCACCTTTTGCACGGAATGCATTATCGATTCAGGGCGGCCGCACTTGTTGGAACAATCTGCCCATCGAAATAAGAGAATGTTCGACCTTCATTCCTCTCAAAGCTCGGATAAAAACATGGGATTATGGACAAATAAACCAACAAGTGCTGTGAGCATTTCTAATTAGATCTGTATCTCAGGCTTACAGTACTGTATATCTCACTTGCACATAGGTGCGTGTGTGTGTGTGTGTGTGTGTGTGTGCACATGTACGCATGATGTGTGTTTATTTATTTCCGTTGCGCTTTGTCAATGTTTTTCATGTGTTGCAAATTGTGTTTTTATCGCCTTGTTTCATGCTTTCTGTGGGGACTGCCGATGGAAACTATTTAGTGTTCATTATGTCAGGGGCGCTCGGGTGGCGCAGTGGCAAATTCCCTGCCCACCGCCGCGGAGGTTGTGGGTTCAATTCCACCGCGGTGCATTCGCCATCTTACCCAAACTGGGTAAGATGGCTTTTCATTACTATGCATCTCACACATGTGGAACTTTAAAACTGAAGAACGTGATTTCACGATTTAAAAGACTTGTAAGGATTACTTTGAGATCCAGCTGTACTTGTTAATATTAAAATGTCTATAATCTTGTAATGTGTTTGTGTTTAAATTGTATTTCATGTTCGCTGTAATCAGGGTGTCATTCATTGGAAAAGAGACCTTGCGGTTTGAGGTTTGCATGCATTTGTAATGCTGTTGAGATCTTACACACACACAAAGTCGACATTTAAGACACATAATTATGTGAAACACAGAAACAATAGCCCGCCAAAAGACATTTTTGACGACAAAATCAACTGTAGATTTAGTCGACTAAAATCTCATGATATTTAGTTGGCTGAAACTAGACTGTTTCCTATGTGCAGGTGTCCTACACACTTAATAACACAATATTTATGATGTTTTGGTATAGCCATACAGCTAACCAGTTGAAGAAATTGCAGATTGAGGCGTTAACGACTGCGGTTATGAAATAACTGAGATCATTAGGGTTTTCTGGAAATAGGCTATCTACAAGCTTTCTACAAGCTATCTACAAGCTTAAGCTTGTAGATAGCCTATTTTCGGTGCAGGACACACTTCCATATAGAAGACACGTTGACTTCTATGGAATCCAAATGACTGAAATTGGTCGTTGGCGACTGAGAACTTTTAATCCGTGAACTATACCCACCGTCCACGTCCATCAGGACTCCCCCGGCCTCGGTGACGATCACGGCCCCGGCGGCGACGTCCCAGCAGTGGATCCCGATCTCGAAGAAAGCCTCCACGGCCCCCGAGGCCACCAGGCACATGTTGGTGGCCGCGGTCCCCGAGCCACGGAGCCTAGACGAGGTCAAGGTCACAGCACCACACAGGGTCAAGGTCACAGCACCACACAGGGACAGGATACATGGCATTAAAGCAGCGGTTCCCAAACTGTTTTAGCCTGTGACTCAAATTTGAAATACATTTTCTTTTTTGGGTTGTTGTAGGAAAAGAAAATGGCATTTTTACGTGAGTCGTGATCTATTAATCCATTCAGGACGGGAACCCCTGTAAGCCCTTTTAGTGTTTTAAGCATTATGTTATACTTTAGCTATTTAAAAATAGCAGATCTAAAAGCTCATAACTTGTAGATCTGCTATTTTAGGAATATCGTGAAAATGTGGCGCTGGGGGGGTTCCTGGAACAACATATTTTCAGATGGGGGTCGGCGGCCAATTACATATATTTTGGGGATCCTTGACATGAAAATGTTTGAGAACGACTGACGTAGAAACATGGGTTTTTCAGAAAACTGTCATGATTTAGAAGGCATTTGTAGAATCGTCTAAATGGGTTAAAATTGTTCCGTTTGAGAGGGTGCACAGCCGTCTATAAACACAACACGCTATATCTCGTCTAAACATGTTAAATTGAAGGGTAATTCAAATTGTACCCATCATTTTTATAACGGACAATTTACTTTTCGGGCAGGTGCCTCTGAGACCTTAAGTGTCGACCCCTGCGGTCGGTCAATAGCAGTAATGTGTGAGTCATAGCCTGGCCTGTCTAGATACTCCCCCACCTTTACACAGAGAAGTTATGCTACCCCCCATCAGACTCGGGCTCCCGCAAGCTGCATCATACTCCCCCACCTTTACACAGAGAAGTTATGCTACCCCCATCAGACTCGGGCTCCCGCAAGCTGCATCAACAAGATGGAACTTCTCCTTTATCCCGCATGACATAAAGTTGTTCCACTGTAAAAAAATAAAAAAGGAACACGCCGGCTGCACTACTAACTCCGACAACTCCCCTCGGTCACTCACTGACCGTCTGCGCTGTGTCTACCTAATGGTCTGTCTGTGACTTGATAACTGAATGTACAGTTGGGTGCCACCGATATTGTCCCTTTTTTGACCCATTTAGGCCTGACCTCAAAATTTAAAAAAAATCCTTCTAAATCCTCCAGTTTTCTGAAATAAATATTTTCACGATTTTTCAAAAATAGCAGACCTACAAGCTCGTAGCGCGCCACTCGGTGGCGCGCTATGAGCTTGTAGATCTGCTATTTTTCAATAGCTAAATTATAACATGTTTAAAACACCAAAAGGGGTTCCCGCCCAAAATGGGTTAACTGTCCTTTTGCGCAGATCACGCAAACCTCAGCAAAAAGAAAAGGACAATATCGATGGCCTCCAACTGTATATGAGATAATGTCTTTTCATGAAAGGTGCATTTTGTCTGTGTATTGTTTATGATGTTTGCCCCTGCTGTGGGACACATTCATTCCCCCTATGGGGAAGAAATAGGTTCTTTGTTAACCACTTTACTACTAGCACTACTGGCTCCCAAACTTCTTAGCTCGCCAAAAGAGAAATTTGATTCACCCCGGCCCAGGAACCAACCGAGTGAAAATAGCAGATCTATAAGCTTGTAGATCTTTTATTTTTCCACTACCTCTTAAACGTTTGTTTGCTAATTTGTTGAATGTCTTTGATCTTTTCCTTTATTCATTCATTGGATTCTTTTGAGAAGTCACTGAATTTGTTTTTAATTCAGGAGAATTTTTTGGGGGTTTTCTTTTTAATATTTTGAAATATTAATTGAAAACAAAATGAAATGGATATTTACTCACGAGTTGCGACAAATAAAAATGTGTCCGCGACCCACAAATGGGTCCTGACCCGGCACTTGGGAAACAGTGACCTACAAGGAACACGATGTGCTACGAGCTTGTAAATGTGCCATTTTCACCAGACTATCGCTCCTTTTGACATTCAGAGGATACAGGTGCCAGGCTGAAAGGATGTTAAGAACAGCGTGCGTGCGTGTCAACTCACCCGTGCACAGGTATACAGAGAATCTTCTGCATGGTGGAGAAGATCTTAGTGACCGTTTCCTTGTCTCTGTTGGATCCCAGCTCACTGATGATCATGGTCTTCCTGATCTCTGCAATATGAACCAGTGAGATTTGATATGCTGTAAAGTATTATTATTATAACAGCACACACACACACACACACACACACACACACACACACACACACACACACACACACACACACACACACACACACACACACACACACACACACACACACACACACACACACACACACACACACACACACACACACACACACACACACACACACACACACCTCTGACTGTACATACCCGTCACGTCGGACACCTGCAGTCTCTCTCCGTCACAGAAGGCACCTTTCCCCTTCCTGCCCGTGTACATCTTGTCCTCTAAGCAGCTGTACACCACGCCAAACTCCAGCTGGATAAACAACACAAGCATTCCCCTTCAGATCACCGTCTCAATCAATCAATAAATCCTTATTTCACACTCTTAATACAGTGGTTTTCAACCTTTTTCATATCAAGGGCCATTATTTATGCTGCATTTGAGCCACGGAGACCACCCCCTTTGATGAGATACAGTATATACAGTAGCCTCCCAGACCTCAAAACGTAGAGTAGTTTGTAGTCGTTGAGTGAGATTTCGCAATTCCATGCTGCATCGATGTTGGTACCATTAGGGGAGACAACAGGCAAACGGATCGAAATAACAATTCTTCTACATTCTCTAATTCGTGTGGACTTGGAGATGTTCAACAATAATTGAACTCTTGAGAGCGTAAAATGAGATCGCTCTCAGGATTTAACCCATTTTGGGCGGGAACCCCTTTTGGTGTTAGCATTATGTTATGTTTTAGCTATTGAAAAATAGCAGATCTACAAGCTTGTAGGTCTGCTACTTTGAAAAATCGAAGAACGACTGACATAGCTTTTTCAGAAAACTGTCAGGATAGAAGACATTTTTAGAATCTGATCTCAGGTCAAAATGGGTTAAAGATCTATAAGGGTCCATTTGGATACAAACTCTCAATCTTTTTAGCTGCAGGGGATCACCCGGAACCCCCTCCAGGACCACTGGTTGAGAACCACATGCTCTAATAGATCCATATAAAACACAATACTGGGGACAACAAAGATTCAAAACAAGAAAAGGGGAAAAAATAGGTACATAAAAAAGCACTCTCTAATGTCTCCAGAAACAAGAAGAATAGGCTACCTAATTACTTTACTTGTTTATTTTTGTGCTTTTCTTTTTTCTTTATTGCTCTGTAAGGCACTTTGCGTTGCATTCATGTCATGATAGTTGGTATACTGTATATAAATAAAGTTTATCATAAATGCTTCTCTTCTTTATCATTACTAAAGCCATTATACATTTTCAACCTCGTCATAAAACAGATTCCTGAGAACAGCATATAGAGTGTTACAGATGCTACTAATGAAGGCTCTGTTCCATTCTGGTCAAACAGAGTCAGGGTGCTGCTGTTGTGCGTGTTGGCTCCAAAGGGCCCTGTAGAGGTCTGTAACTCTGAGAGTGTACACATGGAACCACATGGACCCGTCGGGGTCCATTTGGTTCCATACACTATCAGAGTTATGGGGGTCCTTGAAATTAAAAAGTTTGAGAACCACTGCACACTAAATGGAACAGAGCCTTAATTAGCATCATCGGTAACACCTGTGAAGGAAGTAGGGAAGCAACGCAGAACTAGGAAGAATATTATTCTGTGTGCAGGATTCTGAGAGCATCATGATATAATGTCCCCCATAGCTGCACCACAAGGGGGCAGTATACAGTGGTGTACAGTAAGCTTTAAAAAGGGCAATCTTGACATCATCATTACATTATTGTAAACATGTAGGTGACATATTGGCTTGTGCATATCATTTACAGCAGTGGTTCCAACTAGACTATTTTCCACTACTTCTTAAATATTAGTTTTCAATTTAATGGAATTTATTAGATTTGGCTTTGATTTATTTATGACATTACTGGAAAAGAATCTTTGAATTTTGTTATGAATTCATGGAAATTGATTTTTTGGGAATGTTTTTTTGAAAATATTTTTGAAATAATAATAATTAAAAACAAAAAGTAAATAAAGGGACCCATAAAAATGTGTCTGCGACCCACAAATGGGTCCCGACCGACCCGGCGTTTTAGGAACCAATGATTTACAACATCATCACTAGAATCTGTATGCCGGAATATTCAGGGTGAGCGACAAAATAGCAGCCAGGAGAATGAGACTCGCAGGACACTGCCAAAGACACCAGGATGCTGCCAGCCAGCAAACTGGTGCTGTGCTGAACCAACACATGGGCACCGGTCACGAGGACGTCCCATACTAACATATGTGGATGTACTCAAGAAAGATGCGGGAGTGCAAAGCACCAACGAGCTGGCCGGATGTATGGAGAACCGGGATGACTGGAAGAGACGATGGAAGGCTCGTCTGAGGACGACCTAGAGAGACTAGTGATGTGACCCAGATATATGACCATATGTGAAACATTGAGCACCTTGCATGGTTTCCTCCGCCATCGGTGTGTGAATGTGTGTGAATGGGTTAATGTAATGCACAATCTATGTAAAGCACCTTGGATAAAGGTTTAAATTGACCATTTAGAGGAATGCTGTATGCCTTCAGATCCTCCTTAGTTCCCATAATGTATTCACATTTTGCAACACTGTGAAGTGTGTCGTTTCGGTCACTATTACAAACTTTTTAATCCCCGACTTGGTTGTTTGACTGACCTCTTTATTGACGGCGAAGCCGATAGACACCGCCACGAATGGGAACCTGCGAACAAAAAGGCAACTGTTTCAGTTTTGTGATAAGTTTTAGGAACTAGGACTATTCCGGTGGGCCTGAAGAGTCTGCCCCAGTGACACAAAGGTCAAAGGCCACAGCTTCGTTGGAAACGTTTGTTCTTCTCGCTATTATGACAAAATGTGCATGTAAAACCGAACAGATATTACCAGTGGTGGAAAGTAAGTACATTTACTTGAGTACTGTACTTTACAATGTTGAGGTATTTGTACTTTGCTTGAGTATGTCAAATGTTCAGTACTTACTTGTACTTTTACTCCACTTCAATTATTTGACAACTTTAGTTGCTTCGTAGATTTTGATTATTATTACAAAACGTACATTAACCACTTCAGCCCTATATACTTTGCAGCCTTTTGAAAATGCGACGCACTGAGAGCTTGTAGATGTGCTATTTTCAAGATATTTGTATACATTTGACAACTTGAAATGGGACATTCTGCACAATGAGTACTTTTACTTTTGGTACAGTACATTTTGATGTTAATACTTTTGTACTTTTTTTTTTAAAGTACATTTTGAATTCTGGACTCTTACTTGTAAGTTGTAACAGAGTATTTCTATATTTGCAGTACTGACACTTTTACTTAAGTAAAACATTTGACTTGAATACTTTTTCCACCACTGCATATTACCCATGTACCTAAAGCGAATGTATAAAGCTAAACAGATATTACCCATGTACTAAACACATATTACCCATGTACCTAAAGCGAATGTATAAAGCTAAACAGATATTACCCATGTACTAAACACATATTACCCATGTACCTAAAGCGAATGTATAAAGCTAAACAGATATTACCCATGTACTAAACACATATTACCCATGTACCTAAAGCGAATGTATAAAGCTAAACAGATATTACCCATGTACTAAACACATATTACCCATGTACCTAAAGCGAATGTATACAGCTAAACAGATATTACCCATGTACTAAACACATATTACCCATGTACCTAAAGCGAATGTATAAAGCTAAACACATATTACCCATGTACCTAAAGCGAATGTATAAAGCTAAACACATATTACCTATGTACCTTATGCAGGGGTCACCAACATGTCTGTACACGGACAAATGTGTCAGTGGCAAAGACTTGGTCATCTCTGTGGCAAATGTTTGATTTTCTGTTTTACACACCATTTATAATGTTCTCATTATCAGAACACCCACACATACTGAATGCCAAGTCTCCAGGGTTTCTTCAGAATATGCACTTATTTATTATGACACTATGGCACATTAGCAGTTCTCAATGTTTCATTTGAAGAGACCCCCTTGACTCTGAGTGTTCAAATGGAACCAAATGGACCCTTATGAACACTCTAGTTACAGACCTATTGTGGTCATTCAGGGATGTCTATTTATGCGTTTCTGGTAATATGGAATGTTGACAAAAATCTCCACCACAAGCCAACATGGAGATGACCTTATGTGACTCGTGAATGTAAAACCAAACAGATATTACCACTGTACCTAACGTGAATGGTAAACCAAACAGATATTACCACTGTACCTAACGTGAATGGTAAACCAAACAGATATTACCACTGTACCTAACGTGAATGGTAAACCAAACAGATATTACCACTGTACCTAACGTGAATGGTAAACCAAACAGATATTACCACTGTACCTAACGTGAATGGTAAACCAAACAGATATTACCACTGTACCTAACGTGAATGGTAAACCAAACAGATATTACCACTGTACCTAACGTGAATGGTAAACCAAACAGATATTACCACTGTACCTAACGTGAATGGTAAACCAAACAGATATTACCACTGTACCTAACGTGAATGGTAAACCAAACAGATATTACCACTGTACCTAACGTGAATGGTAAACCAAACAGATATTACCACTGTACCTAACGTGAATGGTAAACCAAACAGATATTACCACTGTACCTAACGTGAATGGTAAACCAAACAGATATTACCACTGTACCTAACGTGAATGGTAAACCAAACAGATATTAACACTGTACCTAACGTGAATGGTAAACCAAACAGATATTACCACTGTACCTAACGTGAATGGTAAACCAAACAAGATATTACCACTGTACCTAACGTGAATGGTAAACCAAACAGATATTACCACTGTACCTAACGTGAATGGTAAACCAAACAAGATATTACCACTGTACCTAACGTGAATGGTAAACCAAACAGATATTACCACTGTACCTAACGTGAATGGTAAACCAAACAGATATTACCACTGTACCTAACGTGAATGGTAAACCAAACAGATATTACCACTGTACCTAACGTGAATGGTAAACCAAACAGATATTACCACTGTACCTAACGTGAATGGTAAACCAAACAGATATTACCACTGTACCTAACGTGAATGGTAAACCAAACCGATATTACACTACTGTACCTAACGTGAATGGTAAACCAAACAGATATTAACACTGTACCTAACGTGAATGGTAAACCAAATATATTACCACTGTACCTAACGTGAATGGTAAACCAAACAGATATTACCACTGTACCTAACGTGAATGGTAAACCAAACAAGATATTACCACTGTACCTAACGTGAATGGTAAACCAAATATATTACCACTGTACCTAACGTGAATGGTAAACCAAACAAGATATTACCACTGTACCTAACGTGAATGGTAAACCAAACAAGATATTACCACTGTACCTAACGTGAATGGTAAACCAAACAGATATTACCACTCTACCTAACGTGAATGGTAAACCAAACCGATATTACCACTGTACCTAACGTGAATGGTAAACCAAACAGATATTACCACTGTACCTAACGTGAATGGTAAACCAAACAGATATTACCACTGTACCTAACGTGAATGGTAAACCAAACAGATATTACCACTGTACCTAACGTCAATGGTAAACCAAACCGATATTACCACTGTACCTAACGTGAATGGTAAACCAAACAAGATATTACCACTGTACCTAACGTGAATGGTAAACCAAACAGATATTACCACTGTACCTAATGTGAATGGTAAACCAAACAGATATTACCACTGTACCTAACGTGAATGGTAAACCAAACAGATATTACCACTGTACCTAACGTGAATGGTAAACCAAACAGATATTACCACTGTACCTAACGTGAATGGTAAACCAAACAGATATTACCACTGTACCTAACGTGAATGGTAAACCAAACAGATATTACCACTGTACCTAACGTGAATGGTAAACCAAACAGGATATTACCACTGTACCTAACGTGAATGGTAAACCAAACAGGATATTCCCACTGTACCTAACGTGAATGGTAAACCAAACCGATCTTACCCGTGTACAAAGTTGGTGGTCCCGTCCACGGGGTCTACGATCCATGTGGGGTTGTCAGTAAACACACATGGCTGGCCGGCCGCTACAGACTCCTCCCCGATGAAGCTGGAACAGAGCGTGACAAAAACGTTTATTAAAGACATTGCCGTCCCTAACGTCCAGTGTTGTTTTAGTCGACTAAAACTAAGACGGAAAATGTTCGCCGACTACCTTTTTTCACTGAGGAAAACTAAATGGAAACTAAATTTAAAACTAAGCTATGATGACTAAAACTAAGACTAAACATACTGACAATTTCGTCAACAAATAAAAACTAGACTAAAATGTTAGGAAGGGACAAGAGATCCAGTATAAGTCATTTTACACTTGGTTGCATGCTGGAAATAGCCGATCTACAAGCTCACAACGCGTCGCGCTGCGACACGTGAGCATGTAGATAGACTATTTTCAGCATGACTATTTTCATTACGATGGCATCAAGGCCCGCCAAAATACATTTTAGTCGACTAAATCAACTGTAGATTTAGTCGACTAAAATCCTATGATATTTAGTCGACTAAAACTAGACAAACACCAAGACATTCCAGGTGACTAAAACTATTCAAGAGACTATGACTAAAACTTGCTGCCAAAAACAACACTGCTAACGTCTAATAAGCATATAATGCACAGTATACACCCCTGCTATACCGTATGCTCACGCACCTTCATGCCGTATCTCAGGTTTATGTGTAAATAATGTACATTTTTAACTTTGTTTCTTTTACTTGATATCCTTGCCCTCCCTTTTTCTTCTTCCCTTTCTCTTCTATGAAAAAACATGATACGGCCGGGAACTATGCACAAAAACTAATTTCACCTACTCCTTTACTTTGTAAATCTGTGCTGCGCGCGCGCGCACACGCACACGCACACGCACACGCACACACACACACACACACACACACACACACACACACACACACACACACACACACACACACACACCCCCCCCCCCCTTTCCAGTTGATAGGCCTATAGGAACTACTTTCAGTTTGACTTTACAAAAGAATGTGCAATTCCATCCGAGAGTGACAATGTGGTTACTTCGGCTCGTTGCTCAACCTGAAAATCTGGAGTGTTTGAACAGACTCTGGTCTACATGGTTGTCTCCATTTTTCAGAATATTTTGATTTATAGTCTTTTGAATAACACACCATTTAGTCTTAGACCTATTAATCTTCTGAAAAACCTTAGTCTTAGTCAACAAAATTAACACTGGTTGTCTCTCATAGTGTAAAGATGGGAGGTCTTCTATGTGTAAGTAAGTAAGCAAGTAAGTGTGTGTGCGTGTGCATGTGCGTGCGTGCGTGCGTGCGTGCGTGCGTGCGTGCGTGCGTGCGTGCGTGCGTGCGTGCGTGCGTGTGTCTGCATAGTGACCGACCTGTGCGAGGGGAACTTCTCCTTGACGGAGGAGATGATGATCTTCTCCACCATCTGGTCCGTCTGCGTCACCAGGTCCACCGAGGAGCTCTTGGTCATGATCTTCACGTTGTTCTGGAGCGCGTCCCTGATCACCTGGACAACACAGAACATTAAGGCTCCCAAACATTTCAGTGTCGCACCCCCCCAATCATCTTTGAACTGGGGACCCCCAAAATAATCATCTTTGAACTGGGGACCCCCAAAATAATCATCTTTGAACTGGGGACCCGCAAAATAATCATCTTTGAACTGGGGACCCCCAAAATAATCATCTTTGAACTGGGGACCCCCAAAATAATCATCTTTGAACTGGGAACCCCCAAAATAATCATCTTTGAACTGGGGACCCCCAAAATAATCATCTTTGAACTGGGGACCCCCAAAATAATCATCTTTGAACTAGGGAACTGGGCTCAGACAGACATACAGTGTAAGAGTATAAGCATTAAATGACATGAGCAAATGTATTCACAGTCAGGCTAAACATCGTCTAAGTCTAATAGCCCCGGGGGAACGTTCCACAATTTTTAATAGTCACCCCGTTTGAGATTACAAACAATAAATCATGTCCGGGCCGCCGAGACAGGCCCTCGAGCAAGAGTCTGAGGTGCAACTTTGGGCTTTTGACAGTCACTCTTAGATGTGTGATGAATGCCAGGGCCAGTGGGACGGGGAGAAACGTGTGACAGCTCCATGGTGGATGATGGCTCAGATTTATTTCATACCTCCCCGGCTTTCCTGGCCACAGCCACAGCGTGGTCGAACGATTCCTGCCATTGGTCAGCCATCTTGGTTTTTTCTTTTTTGTTGTCTTAAGTTTCTTCTTGACAAGAACCTGTGAAAAATGAAAGTCGTTCGTATGTCAGACTTCACGGCGACATGAAAATCGTTCATTAGTCACCACCATTGGTGGAAGACGTGCTGGAATTATTATGATGTTTTACTTAAAGGACCACTTCACCACTTTTCAACCTATCTTCATATAATAGGTCCTCACTAATAATCATGAAAAAATGGTGCAATTTTTTTCTACTCTGTCTGTGTCTCATAGGAGGGCTGTGGGCAGTTCAGAAACCGTCTTCCAGTGACATTATCGATGGGGAATACAAGCCAATAGGAACTGCAGGCTTTCTAGTCCTGAAAAGTTGCAATCCGAAAATGGAAGCCATCCTTCTCACGATAATGAAAATCTATTTTTTTTAAACAAAATCTTGTTTAAAAAAAGATCTGCCTAATGATGATGTCACTGGAAGACGGTTTCTAAACTGCCCACAGCCTTCCTATGAGACACAGACTTGAGTAGAAAAAAATCGTGCCATTTTATCATGATTATTAGTGAGGACCTATTATATGAAGATTGAAGGTTGAAAAGTGGTGAAGTGGTCCTTTAAGTAAAAGTATCAATACCAAAACGTAGAAAACAGTGAAGTGGCCAATCGAGTGGCAACGTGAGATGAGATGAGAGATGAGATATACTTCATTAATCCCCGAGGGGAAATTGAAGCGTTACATCAGCATAATGTGGCACCGCAAATAAATAAAGCTAAAACTACTGGACAAACAGAAAAAACAACAGACACAAGTGGACATAACCACACAAGACCAGGACCACCAAGGACCTCACCATATGCCATTTGGGGGAGGCAGTTCGTATGCATTATACTATGAGAAACATAATACACAGAGTAAATGATGGAAAGTTAGTAACCAAATGGACCCTTATAGATCGTGCTCGGACAGACCTAGGGACAGACCCAGGGACACACATAGCTGTCTATAGGAGTGGTTGCGTTGCACCACTCAAAAAAAACACAAAAGTTTAAACATTGGAGGGAGAGGATCTGCCTTCGGAGGCCGACAGAACGTGACATGCATGCCTGCCTGGCAGTGGTGGAAACTAAAGTAATCAGGTTCATTCAGGTTCATGAACTTGATGTGGTCATTGATGAAGTATACATTTAATTAAGTACTGTACTTAAGTACAGTACTTAAGTACAGTTTGACCATTTGAAAATAGACGATCTACAAGCTCACAATGCATCGCTGAGTGAGCTTGTAGATCTGCTATTTTCAAAAGATTTGTATACATTTTGAAAACTTGAAATGGGACATTCTGCATGAAGTCAAGAGTATATTTTCTACTTTTGAAAATTAAAGTACATTTTGATACCAATACTTTTGTACTTTTACGCAAGTACATTTTTATTTCCAGACTTGTATGGAGTAGTTCTACATTGCAGTATTGATACTCTTAAGTGAAATAATTGAGTACTTTTTCCACCACTGCTTGCTTGGCACAACCTCTTACAACATAAGGGCGGTTACGTAACACTGTGGTTGTCGCTGGCATCCGTACGTCTGTCTGTCCGTCCTGTGAAAAAAACTGACATTGATGTCAGTAGCATTGTCAGTGCTGTTTTGATATATTAGTGACCTCACTATCAGAAGCAAGCTTTTGTTTTTAATATATTACAGTCAGTTGTATCTTGTGTCGGGTGCTTTTCTTTAGGGTGGGATGGGGAGTCATGTTCATCCACTTACAATTTAGGCATTTTTGCAAATGGTCTTATTCCAGAGCGATTTGGTAAAGACAAGGTAATACATCAAATGCATAGAGCAGGGTTTCTCAAACTGGGAAATTCACCCAAAATTGGCTATATTGGGTGAATGTTCACACGTGAATTCACGCCACACGTCAATCAGCCAACTTAAAAACATGCTCAACTGTAATAGACTTTATCTCACACCCCTGCTGCCATAGCCATTGGCCCGGTTTCCCAAAGGACACATGGTGTAAGAGGTATGGTGTTGCACATGCTCAGATGCCCTCTGAAGCCTAACATAGACATTTCGTGCATAGTTGTGCCACGCAATGGTAGGCCTCAGAGTCAGGTCTACCATTCACAGGCTTCTGTGTGCGGCCTAGAGGACATCTGAGCATGTGCAACACCATACCTCTTACACCATCTGTCCTTTGGGAAACCGGGCCATTTTCTTTTTAAGTGGTGCAACCACTCCTATAGACCAGGGGTGTCTCGGGACCCCTGACCCGCCCCCTCCCGGCCCCCAATATAAATTGACTGCTACAATAACCTTAATAATAGAGACAATACACCATAAATAAATACTGAAACCAGATAATCATTAGGGAAGGTGTATACCGGTATGTGTACTATATGTAAACTCTTTTTTCCAGCCATTCAGTTGCAGCAAAAATTGTATTTTTTTTGAAAATAATTTGGGTACCCCCCAAAATAATTTGGCGACCCCCAGAAGGGTCGCGACCCACGGGTTGAGAACCCCTGCTATAGACAGCTATATGTGTGTGTGTCCGTCCCTGACACACACAGGCCAGGGAGGAGGGCTTGTACAGTACAGTACAGTACAGTACAGTACAGTACAGTACAGTACAGTACAGTACAGTACAGTACAGTACAGTACAGTACAGTACAGTACAGTACAGTACAGTACAGTACCACTCACTTCAGACAGGTAATTTTTCTTTACAAAGCTGTTTCGTAATGTGTTCACTTCTTACTATCCTATCTTGCAGTACATTGTGTTTATTGTGTTTGTGTTGTATTATATGCCCGAGTGCAGCCACGACTTCTTGCTAGGGAGGTTTGCACAAAGAGTCTTCAACTTGTACTTGTGTCTTGCATGTTTGCTCTTTTCTGATCTGCTGAAAGACTGTGCAGCTACATGAGGACAAGGACCCGGTGGTGGAAAAAGTACTATTTGTTTTTACTTAAGTAAAAGAAGCAATACTGCAATGTAGAAATACAAATACAATGTAGAAATACTATAAGTCCAGAATTCAAAATGTACTTCAGTACAAGTACACAAGTATTGGTATCAAAATGTATGCCAATAATAAATGTATAAAAATACTTACAAAGTAAAGTAAAGTAATAAACAGTATATAAATATTTCCACATGCTTAAAAAAAGCAGATCTACAAGCTCATTGCATGGCACAAAGTAACACTCTAAGAGCTTGTATATCTGCTATGTTTGAAAAGCCAAAGTCAAAAATAAAAATGCTTATGGTTTTTATTCATGGTTAAAGTGGTTCAAATCTAAAATGACACACACAGACACTTTCCCGGATTGAACGTCTTAACACACAAAACAAAACTATGCACTGCAATTAATGTAGCATAGGAGGCTACACCTTGCCAATAAAAGTTGTACAGTAATTTAATTTACCCATGCATGCAATTCTGAAAAGAACTAACTTAATACAGTACCTTGGATTGGAAAGCGGGCACAGCAGGGATGTCAGGACAGGAGATGACTGTGGATGCGATGAGCTCCCTGGAGTCAAAAGGAAAAAAAAGGTGTGTGTCGCTGCGAGAGAGTTGATTTAAAACATCTGGCATGAGAAACTTAAGACGGGGAAAAGTACTAGTACCGCCCTCACTGATTTAGTCATAGACAACCCACGGGAACAGGAAAAAAAAACAAAACAAAAAACAATGAGCTGCCACAGAGACAGAGAGACAGGCCTGCAGCAACACGATGAGACTCGATGCGCCGTCAAAGAAATGGTGATGAGGCAACTTCCCTGAGATACAACTGACTAGTACATCCTCTTTGTAAATTAGTTCAGTCATAACACTTAGCGGATTAATTTGTCACTTTTCTAGACACACACACACACTTGCAGGCTGTTGTGTGGCGTCTGTGGTGTATTTTTTTTATACAAACAAAAAGGCAGAAATAATCTGCGTTAGTTTACCTTCATTGTAGTCCGTTGGTTCTCAACATGGGGTCCGGGCCCTCAGGGGTCCTGGGGGGGTGGGGTGGGGGCTCTATTAGAAAAATAACAGATCTACAAGCTCAAGCTTGTACATCTGCTATTTTTGAAAATATTAAAAAAAATTAAAAAAAAATCTGAAAACGTTTGGAAAAACTTAATTAACAACTAACAAATCTACATGTCAATCTACTTGACATGACAAAGTTTGAGAACTACTGATTCGGTCAATAGATTATACATTATTACACTTCCCATGGAACTATACATTATTACACTTCCCATGGAACTACAAGATTGGCATTAAGACAAAAAGGAAGAGGGGGGGGTTCCTGTTTCCTGTCTAATTACTGTACCAGTTCCTTTGTTACATTCCACTACGAGGAAAAAATATCTTTTTCTTTTAAATAGTCCCTTGATAGACTATTGTGTGACCCTTTTAGTCGGTTTGTTTAGGAGGGAATAATACTATTCAGACATACAACACATGCAATAGAACACATCACTCCCCACAATCTCTTTTTGTACCGATTGTTGCTGCCGGGCAGAAACCTCTTATCTCCATATTGTAACGTTTTGTGTGGGGTTTTTAGGGGTGCACGATTATGAAATTATGACCGAACTCCGATCTCCGATTATTTGCAGGGTCATATCTGACCGATACCGATTCTGACCGATTCCGATATTATGCAGAGGACCACGATGGAAAAAAACCTTAGGCTCTAGGGGCGTCTTGGCCCAAAGCCTGTTACTCTTTTCCAAATGTCTGTCTTCACAACTGGTGAAAATCGATTAAAATAATCTGGATTGTTTTGAGACCAATCCGATTTTTATGGCTGATATGGCCTATTCCGATTACGCTACCGATTATATCGTGCATCCCTAGTTGTTTTTTGTATTAACGTCCTTCTTGATCGAACTACAGCGTCACACAAAAGCATCACAAGTAGCAGATCTGAAAGCTCAAAATGCAGTGCGAAGCAACACGTTTTGAGCTTGTAGATCTGCTGCTTTCGAATTTGAATCCTGAAGAGTAACAGTTTTGGACATAATGAGGTTTCCACCCGACATAGACCATAATACCGTTTTGTATTTGTTGACATGTACTCTACTAGTGTGCACGTTTTATGTTTACATGTTGATGAATTGATTATGCATATAGGACCACAACAAGTCCCCATTAGGACATTTCTGACATTCAACCTACCAAACAAAACACAGATCGATGCAATGGTTCACTCAGGCAAAATGTATAACTTGTGCATACTGAATAGACCCAATATAATATACAGTTATTTCACTGGATTTTCCATTCCTGCCAACCTGACATAACAGGTTTAACACACGCACGCACACACACACACACACGGCTATACCGAGGGAGCATGATTTAGTAGTCCAATAAAACCCTGCCAAGAGCATTGCAACACTCCCTGCCATTTGCACTCTACCTACATATTAATTGCACCTTTTCATACTGCACTGTAACTGACATTAAGATGAAGTTTATGACAAACTCTGTTAAAAGCATTGCAGCAGATTAAAAAAGATCTAGATTCGGACACCAAAGTTGCGATCTCATTTAAATTTGAGCAAGAACCGTGCAGCACTAGTTGGCTGTCCAATTCATTTTAGTTAGTCTTGTGTTTTTGCTACAAGAGAGAGAGACTTTAAGACAGGTTTATAAAGCAAGCTCTTAAAGCTGCTATAAGCAATGATGTCAACATTTTAACTTTTTTTGTATTCAGACAGCCAGCAATGAGTAAAACGCTCCCAAAAATAATTTAGTCTCTGTGACACATCTAGGGGCCACAATCTGCATTCAAAGATTTTCCTAGAAGCTTTGTCATTGGTCGATTTGCCTGTCTACTTCCTGATTGGTCATTTCAACCAGGTTTTTTCCTTCCAATGACAAAGCTTCTAGGAACATCTTTGAATGCAGATTGTGGCCCCTAGATGTGCCATTGCTGGCTGTCTGAATACCAAAAAATAAATGAAAAAACAAAGTCAATAAAATGTTGACATATTATTGCTTATAGCAGCTTTAAACAAAAAAAATGAGAAGGAAAATCGACATTTGACATCACATCACATTTGAAGAAGAATTGTGCAGCACTTACTGGAATTTCAAATAAGGTGGGGAAACACTGCCGAGGTTATGATTTGGCCTCACCCAAGCTCTCTAAAATACAGGGACACTTATATAGATATATAATATACATTTTACAATAAATTTTAAATCTAAATTTAATTTTGATTGATTGATTGATTTATTAACAGTTTGCAGAATTACAGTACATTTAAAGTACAACTCAATACAACAACTGTTAACTGTGAGTGGACGACACCATAAAGCATTACCCTCGTTTACAATAGGGCCCACCGTTTTCAATTCATCAAAACAATTAGAGACGTACGAATATACACAACAAGCCTGTTTTCTCAACTCGCTGTTTTCTGCAAGACATTACTCTATAAGCCATATCTCCAAAACTGGTTGGCCAAACTGAACAACCAATGTCAATTTGAAGCTATGATTCCCTGCTTTCATATGACATGAAAAAACGAAAATTCAAAAAATTCCAATGGCAGTCCCTCAGTCAAATTTAGTCACATATAGTCAAAACAGGAAATCATCATAGAGGAGGTAAAAAGGGAAAATAAACATACAGTGAGGGGGAAAAGGGGTGGGTGTGGGATACACACATATTACAAACTATGTGAAACCACAACATCAAATAATCAAATAAAATAGTGTGGTTTAAATAACTTGTTTTTGTTCCCTACAAAATCACAACCGCACATCACAACCGGTGCAAAACAACCGGCTGGCGACCGGAAGTGCAGCGGCAGCCCAAGCTGAACGCGGAAGGTTTGGATGCATATAGATAGAGAGCATTAATCTTCATACCACAACAGCCGCTACGGTAGTAGTAGAACCGTTCCATTTTCATACATTTTTCATGTTTTGTTTTTAAAAGGAATTGATATGGTTATCTAGATATGAACTAGTATGTTAATATCAGACTCTGAACTTGACCCCTATCTGTTGCACAACCTTTAAATCCACTGACAGTCTTCATGCTAATAGAGGGAAACATGGAGTCAGCTGAAATACCAACACTTAACCCTCACACCTTCATTAATAATACATAAGGTATGCGATATGTTTGGCACCGTGACCCCTTTTCCACCGGTTGGTTCCCAATGGGAGCCAGAGCTCCAAAATTGGTGGGCAAACTATACCATATATTAAATTGTTTATAGGATCAATACAAGTAAATTAATACATGATAACCCTTCCACAGTAGTAGCTTTTTCATATTTTCGATTATTTTGCATATTTTCCTACATAATGCCTTATTTGCATATTTAAAAATGTAAAATTTGTAATACAATAAATCATTGTCTTTGTGTAAGTACTCAATTGGGGAAGTTTAATGGTGATAACAATCTAATATAGGTATGGTTTTGCCCACTCAATTCATAATTAAAGTTTCAATTTTGGAGCTCTGGCTCATGGACTAAAAAACAAAAAGAACTGAACCGGTTCCCATTGGGAACCAACCGGTGGAAAAGGGGCCAGATTGCAAAACATAGTTCACGTTCTGAAACAAAGTTTACTGTCCTATATATATATATTTTGTGATTCTTTGTTCAAATGTTTCAATGGGAAAAGGCGTCAGTCTTGCACTTCAAATGATCAATGAAGTGGGACTTAACTCTAACCCTAAAGTTGGTTGCACACTGGACGCGTTTTTCGGAAAAAACGACGGAAAAACGCAGCTAAAAATCCGAAAAACGCGTCCAGTGAGCAACCACCTTAACACATTTTGGGTGGGAACCCCTTATGGTGTTTTAAACATTGTTATAATTTAGCTATTTTTGAAAAATCGTGAAAATATTTATTTCAGAAAACTGGAGGATTTAGAAGATTTTAATTTTGAGGTCAGGCCTAAATGGGTTAAGGGTCCTTTCAGACGGGGGGAGCGAGTAGTACGCAGGCCTTGGGGTGAAAAAAAAAGCTCACCACAATTCATGTCTAGTCACCCGCGGGCGTGTCCACCAAACGAGCATGTTTTGTTTTTAAAAGGAATTGATATGGTTATCTAGATATGAACTAGTATGTTAATATCAGACTCTGAACTTGACCCCTATCTGTTGCACAACCTTTAAATCCACTGACAGTCTTCATGCTAATAGAGGGAAACATGGAGTCAGCTGAAATACCAACACTTAACCCTCACACCTTCATTAATAATACATAAGGTATGCGATATGTTTGGCACCGTGACCCCTTTTCCACCGGTTGGTTCCCAATGGGAGCCAGAGCTCCAAAATTGGTGGGCAAACTATACCATATATTAAATTGTTTATAGGATCAATACAAGTAAATTAATACATGATAACCCTTCCACAGTAGTAGCTTTTTCATATTTTCGATTATTTTGCATATTTCCCTACATAATGCCTTATTTGCATATTTAAAAATGTAAAATTTGTAATACAATAAATCATTGTCTTTGTGTAAGTACTCAATTGGGGAAGTTTAATGGTGATAACAATCTAATATAGGTATGGTTTTGCCCACTCAATTCATAATTAAAGTTTCAATTTTGGAGCTCTGGCTCATGGACTAAAAAACAAAAAGAACTGAACCGGTTCCCATTGGGAACCAACCGGTGGAAAAGGGGCCAGATTGCAAAACATAGTTCACGTTCTGAAACAAAGTTTACTGTCCTATATATATATATTTTGTGATTCTTTGTTCAAATGTTTCAATGGGAAAAGGCGTCAGTCTTGCACTTCAAATGATCAATGAAGTGGGACTTAACTCTAACCCTAAAGTTGGTTGCACACTGGACGCGTTTTTCGGAAAAAACGACGGAAAAACGCAGCTAAAAATCCGAAAAACGCGTCCAGTGAGCAACCACCTTAACACATTTTGGGTGGGAACCCCTTATGGTGTTTTAAACATTGTTATAATTTAGCTATTTTTGAAAAATCGTGAAAATATTTATTTCAGAAAACTGGAGGATTTAGAAGATTTTAATTTTGAGGTCAGGCCTAAATGGGTTAAGGGTCCTTTCAGACGGGGGGAGCGAGTAGTACGCAGGCCTTGGGGTGAAAAAAAAAGCTCACCACAATTCATGTCTAGTCACCCGCGGGCGTGTCCACCAAACGAGCATGCACGCGACAATTTCGCAGGACCTCGCCCATTAAAATACGCTTGCGTAATCCCCCCCCCCCCCCCCCCCCCCCCCCGAGGGCATTGCTGCACGGTTTTGAAATGGACTATAATGTGACCAGAATGGAAACAAGTTCCCAGGACTTTTCTTTGTGTTATCCTGTTAGCCTAAAGGTTTTACTGGGCCGTTTACATTTCTGCCAATGAAAAATCAAGAAGAAAAAAGGCGAAAGAAAGAGGAAGGCAGTTCACATTGGGTCATTCATCCAGGAAGGTTTGACAAATGAGTTACCTGTAAGTACCGTTACAGACAGACAGACAACTGGTGCAAAACAGTCCCGTCCAAAAATCGAATAATTTGAACAACACTCAAATAACTGATATGCTTAGCTTTGATTTGCTAGTTGTACTTCTTCAGGAAGTTGGGGGCTGAAGTGAAATGTGATTACAACAACAACAAGTGTGTTTCGTTGTTAAATTGTCTCAAAGCTTTGTAGCAATTCCCCCCACTTGTGAAAGAGGATAGGGTCACATTTGCAACAACCATGAACAACCGTGAAATACGAGTGACTTCCCTGCAAAACCATTAGCAGTGTTGAATGACCAAGAAACAGAAATAACCAACATTGCTGTTGGGCAGAAAGCTCTTATCTCTATATTTATACATTGTGTTTAACCCATTTAGGCCCGACCTCAAAATTTTAAAAAAAAATCTTCCAAATCCTCCAGTTTTCTGAAATAAATATTTTCACGATTTTTCAAAAATAGCAGACCTACAAGCTCGTAGCGCGCCACTCGGTGGTTGCGCTATGAGCTTGTAGATCTGCTATTTTTCAATAGCTAAATTATAACAATGTTTAAAACACCAAAAGGGGTTCCCGCCCAGAATGGGTTGAGACAAAAAAAAAAGTCCTTTACTTGATCATAACAGTGTCACACAAAAGCATCACAAGTATGGAATGGACATATGAGGTTTCCACCACCCGACAGACGACATATTCATATTGTAATTAAATATTGCCTTGGTGGGGAATGAATTCAAGTTTCAAGAACTTGCAGTGAGTGCACATCATTGTACATCTCTGTACTAATATTACATTTCTGCTGCACCTTTGGTGCGATTAAAAAGGAGAAGTACTACGGCCGGGTTGTTGAAACAGGTTTAGACACGATGATCTGGTGATACACACGCCACACCTTGCATAACTCCATATTACGAAACACCCAAACCTGTCTTCACTGCATTGCTATGAACACTATTTGGAAATGATTGTCTAGCGGCTATTAATGAGAATATAATAGTAGCACGAGAGTGAATTGTAAAATCGGTTACAAATCTATTCCTGAACATCCATGTCAAAATATCTGTACCTTCCAATTCCAATTAAGCACTATGATTCCCCTTACGGTTAATATAAGAATAGACACAAATATTGTGAGGTATTTGCAGTGGCTTTATTATAGTTATAAATGCCCTTTTGGTCTTCCGTTTAAAAAACAAACAAACATAAACTTAAACATATTAATCCAATTAGCGGTAATTCAATATTACATAACAGGTACTGGAAGAGTGCCTTAACACAATAAACTGTAAAATTGTTAACAAAAACAAGCATTTGGGCACATATATTATTGCCGGGTACTTTACAAAATACAGTGATGGAAAGTAATAGTGGTGTAAAGTAAGTAAGTACATTTACTTAAGTGCTGTACTTAAGTACAATTTTGAGGTATTTGTATTGTATTTGAGTATTTACAATTTCCAATACTTTTACTTATACTACTCTAAATCTTGGATCACACAATTGTACTTTTACCCTACTACAATTATGTGACAACTTTAGTTACTAGGTACTTTGTATATTGATTATAATTATACAAAACATACATTAACCACTTCAGCCATACATTTCGGTCATTTGGAAATACACAAAACATTATGAACTTGTGGAGCGGCTATTTTCGAAAGGTTTGTATACATTTGATAATTTGAAATGTCTTCAAGGGAAAAGCTCGCTCGACTCAAGGACAGTCTGGAAGAGTTCATATTTGAAATGGGACATCCTGCATGATGAGTACTTTTACTTTTGGTACATTAAGTACATTTTAATGCCAATACTTTTGTACTTTCACAAGTACATTTTGAAATCCGGACTTTTACTTTACTTGAAAGTATTTCTATAGTGCAGTATTTTTCCACCACTGACAAAATATCAAAGTATTCATATTACATTTTCTTTTACCTCTAAATAATGTAATCAATTACAATGAATGAGTGCTGTACATACAGTACTGTATTATCATTAGGTTCTTAAGGCAAAGACTGAAACCTGACATTTTAAAAAGCGAGCAGCCGTGTGTGTGTGTGTGTGTGTGTGTGTGCGTGTGTGAGTGCGCCGTGCGTGTGTGCGTAATATGTTCAGTTAAAGCAGCACTATGTAGTTTGGGGTATCAGTGTTCACTTTGGCAGCCAACGTCTTGACTTCATTACCCAAGAGTCTCTGCAAGGATGTCAGGCGAGGACGTGCTGTGATTGGCCAGTCTTCGCTTTGACTACTCAGTTCTGCCTCGGTGCCTTGGCAAATGCCAGGTTGAAACTCGTCTCCCCGGCCTATAGACGAATCCGTGGAGCGGTGCCAGGTGTGGGCAATAATTACTGAGGTGTCAAGCAGCGCTTAACTCATACATCGCCAAGATCGTCTTTGGATGTCTTTTTTGCATGTAAAAAAAAAAAAATATATATATATATATATATATATATATATATATATATATATATATATATATATATATTACAATTCACAACTCTGCTCTGCACGCGCTCGTAACACTTCGGTTCCGGTGCGATGAAAAAAAAAAACAGAAAAAAAAAACGGAAATGAAACGGCTTATGCTGTCTATGGGAACAGAGTTTTTAGACTCCTAATATCTCCTGATTCTTCTTCCAGGCAGAACCTGTTACATAGCGGTTTCACACTTCCTGTTCCCCCGTTTCCGAGAGAAACGGCTTTCCAAATAAGACGGTTAACATTGAAGTGAGCGGCGGTAACCGTGGCAATCTACGAGTATCGATTCAGAGTTAATGGTACTACACCTCAGCTATGGCTGCGCCCAGGGCTGCTGGGCACCCCTCCGTGGATTCGTCTGTAGGAGCGGAAATCTCTAAGTACCCGACGACTGGATTTCATTTCCCCCTCACTGTGTGACTAATTAACAAAGTGCTTTCTAACGATCCATAATGAAAAACAGATTATATTATTTTATTACACTACAAAGAAAAACATTAAGCAGCTTTCTTTAAAAAAATCTGTACCAACATACAAAAAAATGATAAATAAATCAAAATATAGATTTTTGACACACGATTCATAATCGTCCATGTCCGCATCGCGATTAATCTATGAATCGATCTTATTTCCCACCCCTACTGTACATATAATACAGTCAAGCCCCTAGCAGGGATCTCCCTGAGTCTATACATTCATGGAAGGATGATTGCTTAAACATGTAACTTTATAAGTTTGTGGGACAAAATATGCTAGCCTATGTAGTTGTTCAAAAGTTACATGGTGCTGCTTTACCTACCCAGCCCTTGCGTGTGCGTGTGCGTGTGTGTGTGTGTGTGTGTGTGTGTGTGTAGAGAGTACTAGCCCTCGGTGTCATCTCGTCCACATGGGAACACGGTGATCTCCTTAACGAGGCGTTCCGCTATTGGACGGCTGCTGGCGATGATCAGCCTGCGAGACATCAGATCAAAAGGACCTCCTGAAAACACAAAGGGGAAAAAAAAGGTATTTACAATTTTATGCGAGTACGTAAGCGAAGAGGTTAGTAATACTAATAATAACGTGTTCCTTTCACACGCTACTGTACGTCCAGCTGGGGAAACTCTGCCCTGTCAGGTGAAAAGAAGCAGCTTGGACTCCTCATGCATAGAAGGAAGCATGAGGTCAGTCCGCTGCTTCAGATCAGCATATCAACATTATGTATTCGGCATTTGAGCCACAGAACACCATTGGATGAGATTTAGGGCTATATCTTACCGCCACACCTTACGCCATATCCCTAAACTTACAGTACTTGCCATGTTTCACTATCTTGAAAAACATTTTAAAATAGTTCAAATAATTGGCTAGTTGAACTATTTTAAAATGTTTTTCAAGAAAGTAAAATATGGCAAAAATACGTTTAGGGATAAAGGGTAAGGCACACCCAAGATAGGGCCATTAGCCTGATCAGATCCAAGACTTTGAATATGTTGTTATCGTTGGATAGGATTCTTTCTACAATTCAATGCTGTATTAATATCGGAGAGACAACACTATTTTTTGGCTATTCGAAAATAGATCATATTTCTTTTAGAAACAGCTGTTTATTTGTTTTGCCAATGGGTACCCAGATTACAAAAATAAAAACATCTGGGTTTCCGAGGCTACTCTGTCAGTGGCTGACCTGAAATGTCCACGATGACCCCCCTGCTAAACTTAACTAAATATACGGACAATTTTGTCGACACATAAAAAAACAGATTCAATGTTAGGGAGGGTCTAGTGGAGAAGAGATCCAGTCAAACTAAAAGAGAAGTCATTTTATGTTTGGCTGCGCTCTGGGTGTCGCGGTCTGAAAATAGCAGATCTACAAGCAACCTGACCTGAGATGTCTATGATGACGCCCCCGGCCTCTGTGAGCACCCCATTCGACCGTTATCACACCTTTCAATAGGGCCAGTATGGCCGTTATCACACCTTTCAATAGGGCCAGTATGGCCATACTGGCATACTCACTGTCTCAGTATGTCACTGATGTCCTGACGGAGGCGCGTCGTGTCTGGTGGCCTTGAGCCACGTGAGGCACCGCCAAGCGAGGCGCTAGCCGAGCGAGTCGCCGTGCCGAGCGTTGCAAAGGCCACCAGACCAGACTCAGCGCCGTCCGAGTTACGTCCCGATAGGCAGAGAATAGTATATATTAGTAGCCCCTAGTTTCCATGCGCTGACAATAGTTGGAAATGACACGTCCACCAGGGGGAAACCTTGACCAGGCTATGTTCAGCCAAGGGTGAGTATGCCAGTATGGCCCATGTGGTAGACTGACCTGAGATGTCTACGATGACGCCCCCGGCCTCTGTGAGGATGGCGGCCCCCCCGGCCATGTCCCAGCAGTGGATGCCCATGTGGTAGTAGGCGTCGGCCGCTCCGCACGCCACCAGACACATGTTGACCGCCGCGCTGCCCGGAGACCGGATCCTGCAGGTACAGATAAAGACCTTAAAGGAGCATTCAGTGATTTGGGAAAAACCCCCGGTCCGCCCCGGTAACACACCAGGGAAACTTCCCCCCTTGTCAGGTGAAAAGAAGCGGTTTGGACTCCTCATGCATTGAAGGATGCATGAGGTCAGTCTGTTGCTCTCCCCAGGTTGGCAGAGGGAGTGTATAGAGCCCAGGATTACATTAGATAATTGACACTGGGTGAAAAATGCGTTATACAATCGTGGGATAGAAATTTAATTAAAAAATAAATAACAACAATAATAATACATTGTACCTATAATTTTACAATGGACTGTTGACTTTTCGGGCAAGTGTGGCATGACCTTTGGGCAAGTAGAACATGACCTATACTTGCTCGACGGGCAAGTGCCTCTGAGACCTTGTCACCTTAGTGCCATCAACCCTGAATAATAATTCCCTCCACACCCCACATCTTTACACCTATAAAACCTGTGATTCCTCTGAGTCATGACCTGCTAACAAGCCTGTCAAAAGAAAACCTAGCAAGTCGAGTTCCCACTCGAGGGTGCGACACTGTGACAGGATATCATAAATTCAGACTTCACACCACGTCGTCTGTGTCTCAGAATCAGTGGTGTAAGTGACTAAGTACATTTACTTAAGTAGTACAGTGTTGAGGTATTTGTACGGTCAGTGAAATACGCAAAATATGCAAAGAAGAGCCCTCATTCGGCCGAAACGGAAGTGATTGTCCTCCATTGCCGCGCCAGCCTTGCTCCAGGCTGTTTAGCATGTATAAAGGGCCAATTTCTATGGGTCCCTTTATATTTTTTCCTACATATTTTTAATTACTACCATTTCAAAACATAATAAAAAACATTGCCAAACAAGCAGAAATGTCTATGACTTAAAAACTAAAATCAATGATTTGTTTTTCTTCTGTAATTTCATAAAGAATTGCAATAAGAAATGTCCAGAATTTAGAAAACAAATTTAAGTTTAAGAAGTAGTAGCTGATCTACAAGCTCACAACACGGCACGAAGCGGCGCGTTGTGAGCTTGTAGATCTGCTATTTTCTCTCGTTTGGGTCCCGGGCAAACATTTCTCTTTTGGGTCACAGGCTAAAAAAGTTTGGGAACCACTTCAGTACAGTACGTGTACAGTACAGTCTATTTGCCCGCATGGCTCCACACAACTGACGGACACACTGCACGATGCTACTGTACACGGCCAGTCAGGAAAGGAGCAGTGAACTGCCAGATGTTATGGACTTTATTTGTCATGAAAACAAGTCAATTTTTGCCAAGAAGAAGTTTGCTCTGCAAACACCTCTCTCCCCTGTGTCTGTGCAGCTGCTGTGGGGAGAAGAGAGTACAGTGGCTCTACTTACTTCACCATTCTGAGGTTTGATGGCTGGAGTATTCTGGAGGGTTTTTTTTTTTACTTCTCAAAAATTGCACAGAAGTGAAATCTGAAGCCATGGCGGCTTCAGATTTCAGTGTCGGTGTCTGGGTCATGAAACTTGCATGTTGTCGCGGTCGGGGCTTAAACCTTGTATGCATTTAAACTTTTGGTGTTCTTGTTTTCGTACGTTAATGGCCTACTTCGTCATTGTGTCACACAGAAGTAGCGGTAGCGTGGTCATTCGAAAACGGCGAGGAAGGGGTTGAACTTGTATGCGTCACAGTGACACAATTTGTGTAATATAGTCGTTGATTATTTTGTGCTACGCTGTTGTCTGCCTGCCTACGCCTTCTTTGCAAAGATAGGCTTTACGTGCGTCAATTACATGGCCGTGCGCATACAGAAACACACACACACACACACACACACACACACACACACACACACACACACACACACACACACACACACACACACACACACACACACACACACACACACACACACACACACACACACACACACACACACACACACACACAGGACCCCACCGTCGAATTAACGCACATTAACATTGGTCCAGCAATAGCACAACAGGGTGGCACATGCGTCGCATCCAGAAAGCGACTGAAAATGATATGAGCGTAATGTCTTGACAGAAAAGTTATCGGTCGGTGAACCAATATTCTCCAGAGCTTGCTCCATGCGCGCCCACCCTTCTAGACCAGGAAGTACGCTGGCTGAGGCCAGGCTAACAGATGTCTAACAGAAAGCTATATCCAGTCTCCCAGTTAGGGAGCATCGGGAGCATGCTATGGATACCGTCAGAAGAAACGAAGCAAAGCCTGGCATTACATTGAGCCACTAGCTAGAAGCCAGAAGTGTTGCCAGATTCTGTAACTGTAAACAAGCAACCAGGTCTATAGAAATAAGCCAAAAAGAAGCACAAATCTGTATAAGTGACTTTGGGATTGTGTTTTTGTTAAGCAACTTCTCCTCTTCGATTTTGAGGACAAAAATAAGAATTGATTAATCAAAAATCAAAAAAATGTTATGATTTGTTTGATGCGTTTGTTTTTAAGCAAGTTCTCTTCTGTAATTTTAAGGGCAAAAATAAGAATGAATTAATCAAAATGTATCACATTAATTGATTCATAATTTGTAAAGCACGCACACCTGAGAGTCCCTCCCCTGGCCTGCATCGGAGCAAAGCTTTTTCCTGCAGGAAACACTGAAATCATTACCCTGTTCTTCACGCAGTGAAAAACTCAAGGATAACTCTCAAAATGCACGGACATTCGAACAGTCACACATAGGGAGAAGTGTGTGTATGTGTGTGTGTGTGTGTGTGTGTGTGTGTGTGTGTGTGTGTGTGTGTGTGTGTGTGTGTGTGTTCAACTTACCCGTGCACAGGGATGGTGAGAATGGCCTTCATGTTGTCCATCATTATTCTGAAGTGCTCGGGATCTTTTTTGAAGCCCATTTCTGTCAGAACCAGAGACTGGCAGATGTCTGTGTCAGGAAGAGAGGGAGAGGAGAGGAGAGGAGAGGAGAGGAGAGGAGAGGAGAGGAGAGGAGAGGAGAGGAGAGGAGAGGAGAGGAGAGGAGAGGAGAGGAGAGAAAAAGACACAGGGATAAAGAGAACGTTTGTTGACAAAAGAAAGGACAGAGAAGAAAAACCGAGAGAGGATTATCATTTCACAGCGTGTGTGTGTGTATATGTGTGTGTGTGTGTGGGGGGTGGGGGGGGTCGGGGTGCGTCTGAGGTTGAGATAGAGAGACTATCATCATTTAACTGTGACAACCTGACTGAGTGCGTACACCGAATGGCTCCAGATCGCACCGCTGTAGGAAACACAGTCACTTCATCTAAACAGTTTTGAGGCCGTGATGAAGAACTACCGGCATCCACACAATCGCTCAATCACTCCCCACAGCTGCAGATGCTGCTGCTATTGCAAACAGGAGTCATAGAGGAGATGGCTGTGTGTATCTGTGGTTACTGGCTCCCTCTGGCGGGGCTTTACTGAAACTGCAACAAATGATTCAAGTTGAATAGTCTGGTAGTGCATGGGTGCGAGCTTGTAGAATAAACTACTTTGGCTTATTCGCTTATGCTTCAATAGAAGAAATGCTGGCATCTCCAGAATGCAAATGACTGAAATCAGTCGTGGCGACTGAGAACTTTAATCTATACGTTATTTTAGTGTAGTGTACCTTGTTGTCCAGACACCTTGATAGGAGCTCCATTGCAGAAGGCTCCCTTTCCTTTCCTGGCCGTATACAGCTTGTCTTCAATGCAGCTGTAGACGATCCCAAACTCCACCTGGTGGACGACAGAACACAACTCAGAGCAGAATTTAAAGATAGTGTCATGATTTGTATGTGGCCACACGCACCAGTTAATTAAGTTTGCCTGGTGATGGGTGGTGATCCACCTGAACTGAAGCCACACCCACAGCTGTTGTTGTATGATAAAGGGGGACGGGGTTAGGGGTGGGGATGATACTGTGATGTCACTGTCATTTCAATTGGGCCTTTTGAGAAACCAAAAATACACAGGGAAGACATATTTCAATATTCTAACCACACCTGGGCACCTTTTAGAGTAATGTTAACACCATAGACACATACAAAACAGAAAAAGCACGGCACTCCATCTTTAAAAACATTCTACGTCTGTAGCAGCTATACAAACGCTACAACAGCTATACAAATAAGTTGAGCTAGTTTCAACTTCAGCTACAAATCTGAATCTTTGTATCTTTTCTATCTGCCAGTGTGAAGGCAGCATGAGACTGGACTCTGCATCAGTGATGTGATAAGCCCAGACTGAATGCCGTTCCCAGGGCAACAGCTCTCGTCTCATCACATCCGCCTAGCATCCTCTGTGCACAAACGTTAGCACCTGGCAGCGCAACTTTACCTCCTGCATCCATTTAGCTTTATATTGCATATATATGCGTCTGTCTGCCATTAAGGCCTGGATGTCAAATAACTTCCTCCAGTTAAACAAGGCTAAAACAGTCAAGAGGAAGTTCTTATTGTTGCCCGTGGCAGCATTTTTCCCATAGTGGTTGAAGGTATTGGCTCCCTCAAGGATAATGTGGGCCCCAACCTCAGACATCTTGGTGTAAATGTCGAACAAACTCTGCATCATGACGCTCCTGCTGCACATGTTTCTTCTACCTCAACAATATTGCAATGTTTCGGGTGGAAACGTTGCACGTCCAAACACTTTTCAGGACTCAAATTTTAAATGTAGCAAAAGCAGCAGAGCCACAAGCTGGAAACACAAGTGGATCTGCTACTTTTGATTATTTGTATAAGATGATTTATGTTGTTGTACTGTACAGTGCTTTCCTAAGCACTTACATAATATTAAGTGTGTGTGTGTGTGTGTGTGTGTGTGTGTGGGAGGATCTCGGTGAACATGATTTTGGGGAGGCATCACTGCAAGATTACGGGAACGTGACAGGTGCAATTAACACATACACAAAGACATCATAATGATGACATATGTTCTGAAATTTCATTCTCTCGTGAGACTCAATCAGCCGGAATCAGCAGCCAACCTGCGACGAGGACTTAATTCAGAATGCTGAGACTGTTCTCTGCAACATTCTTGAGGCGGTGTTGTCTGGTCACAAAGCTTTGTTCTGAACTAGGCTGGGTCTGGGACCATAGGGGGACCCCCGGGGGTACTCAAGAGTTACTACAGGGGAGTTACACAGGGACTTTTTTTTGTTTTGTTTCTTACATAAACACTTCATCCCTACAGCAATAGAGGATATCATCGTCACCAGACGGAAATTATGCGGGTAAAACTAGGCCTACCGAGTGGCAAAAAAACTGCTTTCTGGCCTCGACAGCCCATGCATCCAAACAAAAATCTGATTGCATTAAACAACGTTAAACTCACCAAAATTGCAGGTGTACGGATAAGGAACGCATTAATTATCTACCTTTCCATCTGCAAGTTTTTGTTTCACAAAAAAAATCGACCATAGATATGTCGTGAGCTACTACTGTCTGTCAAGAAATTCCACGCAGGTGATTACTTTTAGCGTCAAGAGTTTGGAAGCGCTCGTTTTCAATAACGCAACATCGTGCTTTTAGAAACAGGTGGTACACAGGACCGTTGAGCGATTTCCAACGAGCGCTTCCAAACTCCAACACTCCATGCTGTTCAATGTTTTGCCACTCGGTCTAGATGAGGGGGGGAAAGTTACGCATGTGCATACTCTCTAGTCTAGTCTATACTATAGACTAACTAGAGAGTATGCACATGCGTCACTTTTCCCCCAGTCTTTTGAGAGATATATATATATATATATATATCTATATATATATATATATATATATATATATATCTATAGAGCGTCGCATACCATGGCCCAGGAAATGAATCCCAATGCATTTTTCCCATAGACATTTCAAAAAGTATTTATTTAAAGACGGTTACGCCGCGGACAAAGCCAACTCGAGTCGTGACAACTCATGACAACACAAACAATATTTTGGACCAAACAAATAATTACATTTTTCTTCTAATTATTTGTTCGGCCCAAAAGATTGTGTTTGTTGTCATGATTTGTCACGACTCGAGTTGGCTTTGTCCGCGGCGTAAACGTCTTTAAATAAATACTTTCTGAAAAAGGAAAATGAACGGAGAATCATTTCCTGGGCCATGGTAGGGGGCGGGACTGCGACGCTCTATAGGAATATTGTTCAATAAGAGACGAGTTGGGTATGTCACCGTATACTGTCAAATCAGATGAGGGCAAATGAGTGCACAAATGCTTTGGGAAGAGTTCCAAATCGCTGGCCAATCGGAAGCGAAGATAGAGTTATTGCATGATTTAAACGATTTTAAAATTATTTAAGCACTGTGACTTTAGTGTAATAACATTAGTCTGCTGCAAGCACACTAAATAGCAACCAAACCACTAAATAACGCCTTGCAGTGTGAGGCATTGTGAGCTTGTAGATCTACTGTTTTTAGAAAAAAGGGTTTGGTTGGTGAAGAACGAAAAAAAGAGCAGACGTCAGTACAGAGATAAGTATTGAGGGTTTAAGTGGTTCAATGTCTACAAATGTGTATATATCCAATAACGAGTAGTACAGGTGAAAAACCAACTCAGTGGCCTTGTGGTTAGAGTGTCCGCCCTGAGACTGGGAGGTCGGGGTTCAATCCCCGGTCGGGTCATACCAAAGACTGTAAAAATGGGACCCAGTGCCTCCCTGCTTGACACTCAGCATCAAGGGTTGGAATGGGGGTAAGTCCCTGCGACATACTAGCGTCATGTCCAGGGGGTGTACTTGTACATCAAGCTGCCTCACGCTACAGAAACAGGAGATAGGCTCCTGCCCTATGGGCCCCATGGCTCGGCAAGGCTACTTACAGGTGGAAAATGACATATTCCATCCATAGTGCACCGCAGCTCAGAGCATGCACACTGGGTCTAGTTTGCCTTTTTACAGCAGCCCATTTTGGGACAAAACACTGTGGTCAGTATCTGCTGGTCATTATGAAAGTTAGTAAGCAATCAAAATAAGCAATGTTGCGTAAGACCCACCACCGCACACCATCTGAGGAGCGGTGTGCTCTGACAGCTCTGTATGGAGTTATGCCATTTTTCACCTGTACCACTCGTTCTTGGATATAATGACATCATATTAGGGTAATAGCTGGTACATTCAAAACCTGACCGGGTCCAATTACAGCAAATAAATGCTGAAAAAACAAAAAGACAAAAAAAACTACCTTTTTCTTCACGGTGAAGCCGATTGATACGGACACGAAAGGGAACCTGGGATGGAGAAAAGAAACACGAAATGCTTGAGGCCGGTAATTTGGTGTATTCCTTGCGGATTGGAGCGCAGAGGAATCAATTTCTATTATCTCTTCAGTTTCATCTAGGTGAGCTAATTATCCTTGACAGCGAGGTCATGCCCAGAGAGAAGCTCATTAAGGATTAAAAACTATTAAACTAAAAGGAGGTTCGAGAAACAAAAACAATCCATGCAGGGTAACAACATCATCAAGTCTACAGACAGTTATGTATACACGGGCAACATAATATATTGACACAATGGGCTATATGCACATAAACATAAGCGGCAGCTAGAGGCGGGATCAAGGCAGCACTGTGTATGCCTTGATCCCACCTCTAGCTGCCGCTGATTGGCCAAGCCGTTTTGTGGCCGGGCATCAAGTCTGCCTGAGAGTTCCCAGATTGGAGCAGGAGGGGAGAACCCAGTGTACTCTCTGCTGCCCCATCTGGCGGAGTCAGGTTAATATGCACACGCCATTTCGGAAAGAACTTGGGGCGGGCCCGTCTAGAGTTTGAATGGACAGGTTTCAGTCAAAAGGGAGACATCGAAGAGGAAGGATGGATGGGGAAGGGTCGACATATGGGATGTCAGAACAGATCAGCTCCATATATGGAGATCTAAGGGTTTGAGGTCAGATGTAGAGTTGCTGGCCAGTCTTGATGACACCAGTATATGTATATGGGCATTCTCATATGGGCTAAATATTGATGACATGATTAATGATGTCACGAGGCATGACCATATATGGAGGTGTGGGGTGGGTGATGGACGGACGGACAGACTGACTGACGGGAAATGGTAAATACATAGGCTATGGTATACAAGGCTTTGAATGCCTATGGTATTTGGTTTGAGTATTCCTACTCTATTACATCTCTCCATCTGGTCAAAGGGGGTGTCCTTAACGCCCGACATGGTTTTCTGAGATATTGAAATTACTGATATTGGAGAATCCATACAATCTTTATTATGTATCGTTCCTCTTCTAAGAGGGTTGGAGGCACTCGACTATGTCTCATGTCTCACCACGCCTCTCACACCTCTTGATATGTTGCTTTAAAACATACTCTAGCTGTTATACTCTAGCTGCTAGAGTATGTTGGACAAAATTAATCTGTATGCTAGAGTCTAGCATACAGATTGGACAAAATTACATTTTATTCATAAAAAAGTATATATCAAGCTTGACAAGCTAGGACTTGGCTGCATCTATTTCATTTGACCTTAAATGTTTTTTAAACATTTCCAAAAATGTATTCTGCAACATAATAATCTTTGATGTCTCTTACAGTGAGTGAGGTTGTATCCTGAAAAACTGCACCAGTCTGCAGTAACTAGAACATTATAAACTTTTATAGTATTTAGAAGCTTCACTGAGCAGCGTTTACATTTACATAGCCTTCTAAAATGTCAAGCTAGTATGTCATCCTTTTTTTAATCGTACAAGACAAGACCAGGAATAATAACAACAAAACATTAGACAATAGATTAAAACAATTATAACCCATAAAAGAACAGAAACACTATAGGTCATAAATAATTACCATAGCAAGTGTTTTTTTTAGCAGACATTCTAAATCCAGAGTAGAGTTCTCAATCTCTGCCCGAACCCGGCCCGGCCCGACCCGGCCCGACATTTTCGGGTAGGGCCGGGCCCAAAATGCACGATAATTAGTCGGGCCGGGCCGAGCCTCGGGCTCTGTGATTTTCCGTGATTTTTTTTGATTTTTTTTTATATAATTTTATTATAACAAAAATAACAATTCTGTTGTTTGTGTAATGTATTTATTTAATATGAAGAGGGCTGAGCTGGTGAATGTTGGCGATTAACTTTTACAGTTAAGGCTATTATACTATATGTGACTAAAGGAGGAGGAGGCGATGATCAGCAGCAGGCAGCAGCGCACCAAAGTGACAGAATAGAACGGTGGTTGTTGAACTTGCTACCGCTGGCTGGCCTCTGGTTTGCCAACCAAATGAGCTGCTTACTGCTCAGCATCAACTA
The DNA here is from genome assembly GCF_951216825.1 of Electrona antarctica. Classification (NCBI taxonomy): domain Eukaryota; kingdom Metazoa; phylum Chordata; class Actinopteri; order Myctophiformes; family Myctophidae; genus Electrona; species Electrona antarctica. The sequence continues at coordinate 33,216,510 of NC_136801.1, forward strand.
TATAACTTAAGACAACTTGCCATATGCGTAAATGTTTTATACGACCATTGATTTATCCGCAATAGCTCGTTTTGGAAACGTCGGGGCTTAACGAGACACTGCTGTCTCGTTGAACCCAGCTGGGTGAATAAGCTAAATTAGGCTACCTAATCAACGGTAAATGCTCCATATAACTATGAAAGCGCCTGCACGTAATATAGTTACATGATGACCAAGCAATGTTACAGTCACACTGTAGGCTACAGCTATTTGGTTTACAAATCGTATCGCAGCGCGCTGTAGCCTACAGCTATTTAATTTCCCCATCGTAGCGCAGCGCGCCTCGTTGTGTGCCCACTGCCCAAAATAAAAGATCTGCAAGCTGTCGACAGACTCGACACGCCATCGAGCGGCATGTTGATGGTTTGTATGTCTGTTCTTTTGGTTAGGCAACGCACATTACGCGTGGTATGTGGGTTTGAGAGGCAATGATTAATGTAAACTATACAGTAACCTAGTAGATTATAGCCAAGTTGACAATTGTCATAATATTGCCAGTAGCCTATTGGACATAATTAACTGCGTCGCTTCAGAGGATCGCTGCTACTTTGATTCAGAAGATGTTTACTCACCCCTGGAAATTGCTGGAAACCATTAGAATGTTGAAAATGGAACATTATCAGCCAATTAACGTGAGATACATAAATCCTTTATTTCGGCGACTAGACTATTAGTGCGTTCTCTGACACGGTCGTCTCAATAATCCACGGCGCCGCGGCCATACAGTGGCATTTTTCTTTTTTTCTCTTTTTTTTCACTCAGGCTTTTTCGGGTTTTCGGGCCTGACATTATGGTAATTGTTAGGGTCGGGCCGGGCCTCGGGCCGACCAAGTTAGGGTAGGGTAGGGCCGGGCCTTAATTTCCAGGCCCGATGAGAACTCTAATCCAGAGTGCCCAACAGTAAGCAAAGCAAACACAAGGAAATACATGAAATGCAGATAGTAATCTAGGATCCTAGGTAAACCAAGAGCCTATCATCAGTCTCAACCAGTGGTCCGGCCCGGGGACCACCAGTGGTCTTTGAGGGGGTTCCAGGTGGTCCCCCGCTAAATGGTTTAGAGTTGGTAACCAAATGGACCCTTTAGATCTTTAACTCTTGAGATTCTCAAGAGTTAAATTATTGCAAAAAATCTGCATTACTTAATTAACAAGAGGTGCACACAATTAGAGAATGTAGAAGAATTGATCATTTTGATCGACGTTTGCCTGTTCTCTCCTACAGCATGGAATTGTGGACAAAAATGTTATCCAACGAACAACAAAATATTGAAAGTCTTGGGTCTGCTCGGCTACATTTCATCAGGTGGTCCATAGCTCAAATGGCGAATAAATAATGGACCTCGACACGAAAAAGGTTGAAAACCACTGGTCTACTCTAAATATTACCAAAACTAGTCTCTCCTACCTGTGGACAAAGTTGGTGGTGCCGTCGATAGGGTCTATAATCCAGGTAGGGTTGTCTGTTAGGAGGCTGGGGGATCCTGCTGCTACAGATTCCTCCCCGATGAAGCTTCACAAAGCAGTGCACAGAGCAGTGGAGGGAATTTAATGACACGGTGATGGATGTTGACATCAATGCTTGGATTTATTGTACACAATAATATGTGGCCAAATTTGACTGAGGGACTGCCATTGGATTTTTTTGAATTTGTTTTTTCATGTAATATGAAAGCAGGGAACCATAGCTTCAGATTGACATATTGGTTGTTCAGTTTGACCCACCAGTTTTGGAGATATGGCTTATAGAGTAATGTTTTGCAGAAAACAGCGAGTTGAGAAAACATGCTTGAAAGGGTCACTTCTGTGGTCTCTAAAATTACACCTAGCTACATGTTTAGGCATTTATTTCATATTTACATGTCGATTTCAGCTCTGACGCTTATTTCAGACATGCTCTAGTATGTGAAGAGTCTGCCTGTGCCATCAACTCATTTTGGATTTTAAAAAAAAACTGGTCACATATACATGTATTACTGTGAATTACTGCAGTATGTGTCAGATGACAACAATAGACTGAACGCTAGACGTGGCACCATTTGTGTTGTAGACAGACATCATTGCAATCACTAGGCCTGTCACAATTATTACATAATCGCCTATTATTTCAGATAATAGCGAGATCATTTTTGCATAATCGTCACTCATTTCCATGTTGGAAAATGTACATACATTTTCAAATATTTTTCCAAAAACTGCGGAAATAGCAGATCTACAAGATTACAACATAGTGAGGCCACTGAGGTGTTAGCATAGTAAGCTTGTAGATCAACTATTTCCACTATTTTGTATATAATATATATATATATATATATATTTTTTTTTGGAAATAAAGAATTAAAAATGTAATAATTTCTTTGTCATATAATTTGCCCTGTGACATTTGTGATTACGAAGCCTAAAAGGCAAACAGAAATACAATTGTAATCCTGCCAAGCCTAGCAATTACCCTTCTCCACCAGGAGAGGGAGACAGCAGGTGTAAAATATACAGATTGTAGCTTTAAATCAGGTTCACAGAACATATAGTATAATCTAGAAACATTAAGTATAGGCAATGGCATACAGTCTATCTATAATATAGATAAAGTCATATTATAACTAATCACCGTACGAAGGAACCATGCATGAAAGTACACACACACACACACACACACACACACACACACACACACACACACACACACACACACACACACACACACACACACACACACACACACACACACACACACACACAGGGTGACGGCCGACTGCTGGGCTGGCGTTTTGGCATGGGGGGTCAGATCAAAGATGCGCCCGACTGCAGGACTGAATATATGAAAACTTACTTTGGGGAGCACACATGTACAAATTGACTTGATTAATTGCCCCGCACCAAACGCACCCGCGAGGACAATATCTGACTCCAAGTCGCAGCAATTTATTACTGAGTGAGTAACACACGCAGCGCCACAACTTTAAATTAGTCTGCTACCCGGGCGGGCATAGAAGTGATCTATGGCTGTGTATCTGGAATATATGAAATGTATGTAATAACACAGCCAGTCTAGGGCTACGAACGCCCCATGATCAAGCAATAAGCTCTTTGGCCTATTTGTTGGGGACCATATTTAAGCTATACTAAGTACTAGCCCTGAAACATGACCCGTGTTTTGTACACCTCGCTACATTTATATATTTTAAATCTGAACGCTTATGCAGACGTTAACGTCGCAAATACAGCACGGTGCGCAAAACAGGGTGAGGTTCCGCTGTGTACGCTCGTGAGGAACGAGCTCCATGTGAACCATAGCCTGGAACTCACCTATGCTTTTTATGGCATAGGCAGCTCCCGGCAGGATCCGCCGGGAGAAACTATGCGCAGCTGCGCGACATGAGACTAATTACTTAGAGCGACAGAGAGAGAGAGGAGTGTGTGTGTGTGTGTGTACATGTGTGCGTGTGTGTCAATTTAACAAAGGTGCAGACGATCAGAAATCAGCAGAGAGTGAGCGATGTTTGCGCTACTCTATGCCGAATAAGCCTATCTCACAGAATTTCCCCGCCCCCCTAAATACGCCCCCTTTCGGGGTTAGTGGTGATAGCGTGACGTCACTCCATAGACGCTACATGTTAACAGAGGTAATTTAAGAAGTCTACAACTTTTGTTTTCTCAAGGTAAGGTTTGTTCTATCTGTTCGACCTGATTTACCATCTTGTTTGCTTCATAATAATATTGGTCTGTCACATTTTTACATTAGAAAATTTACTTAGATTCTCCAGAGAAAAAAACGTGTAAATGCTCATGTTAAAGACACCACTATTTACCGGAAGTGGGCGTGGAAAGCGGGCTGTGAGATAGGCCCTGGAAATAAAAACGTCTGGGTTTCCGAGGCTATGTGAACCATTGGCTACCGTAGTACCTGTGTGTGGGGTACTTCTCCTTGATGGAGGAAATGATGAGCTGCTCCACCTTCTGGTCGGTCTCAGTCACCAAGTCGACAGGGGAGCTCTTCTGCATGACGGCAATGTCCTTCTGCAGAGCCTCACAGATCATCTGGCAGGAAGACACAACAACAACAAGCATGAGAGCACACACCTGGGGGACTTCACCGCATGATTGCATGCATCTGTTGATTCAATTATCCTAATGTGTTCTGCATTGTGGTTTTGTACAGCAGCACCGGCGGGGGTGGGGGCGGGGGTGGGGTAGGGGCTGTGCCAGTGAAGACAGACAATCGTTTTGGCCGCAAGCACATGCATCTTCTGCTTGATATCTCAAGTGGCAGTCACACACTTTTCCTGACAAAGACAGATTGTGGATGTGTGTGCGTATGCCACCTGCTCCCTAATGGTGCAATTATATAATATGGAAACGCTGACATTGTTTTAGTATGCACATCCAAGCGTACTAGGTACGGTCATGTACAATGCACTGTCCCTGTCCCCCCTTCCCCAAAAGGACAGGAATACATTTCCAATTATCTGCTGCTGCTGAATACAGGAAAGGTGGGCACTAGGGAACTCTGCACACCATCTTTTTGGGGAAGACTGGGCAGCCTTTATCACATGCAAAACACTTTGTCGACATGAATCCCAAGACTTCAGTCTTCAGGTGCCCACTCTTCCTGGTAACCACTCCTTTTCAGATGAGGATCCAAAATAAATATGAATTTAGGGGTGAGAACTAACTTATAGCCCCTTTCGGGATATCCCAAATACAGAAAAGGTAAACAAGGGTCCCGAAAAGGGCTATTCTTTAAGATGCTCTCACCTTCCCAGCCTGTTTGGTCACCTCAACACAGTAGTCCATGCACTCCTGCCAAGGGTCAGCCATACTGACAGCAAAACCTTGAAGAAATGACCAAAGAAAGTGCACACATCACGAGGCCACATATTATATTATCATACTAATGCGACACAAAGCATCTTACGGGGCAACTACACTAAAGTGTGAAAGACTGAATGAATAATGACAACAAGAAGCATGAATACAGACTTGCAGCTAGCCTAGTGTGCTAACAGAGTAGCTAACTACTGCATGCACACATTGCAAGGGAGGTTATAGCTTACATGATAGCTATAAAGACTATAGTAGTAGTATGAAGCAAAAACAAAAAATAGGTTATCTTAGGTTTATTGACATAAACACGGTACAATGACAGCAGCATGGCTCTTCACTTACTGACGGACTGCTCTGATTTCTGACAGCTACTAGTACTGACTGAGCTGAGCTGAGCTCGTCTTGGGCGTAGCGTTGCCAGATGCTGTGAGAGAAACAAGCACAACCGGGTCAGTCAGTCTATGAACGAAATGAAATGAAATGAAATTAAATCTATATTTACCCAGGGTATCTGGGCTTAGCTCAAGAACTTGTTTCCAGCCAGGCCCTGCTCATAGAACACATTTCATCGTAGTGGTTGATGCCTTGTTCAAGGGCATTTCAGCGGTGGTAATTTTAACGTGTCGGACGGCTGATTCGAACTGGGAACCTTCCGGTATCTAGACCGCGCCACTATCCGTTCGGCCACCGCTGCCGGTGGCCGAACGAGCCCAAAAGAAGCCAGTGGTGGTAAGAAATAGTAGCCTACACAATTATTTTACTTAAGTAAAAGTATCAATACTGCAATGTATGTATTCCGTTACAAGTAGAAGTCCCGTTTTCACAATGTGCTCGAGTAAAATAGACGATCTACAAGCTCACAATGTGTCGCATTGCGAGATTCACGACGCGTCACACATTGTTAGCGAAATGTAGCCTATTTTGAAGTGGTTAATGTATGTTAATCAAAATTAAAGTCTCCAAAGTAGGTAACTAGTGCCTAAAGTTTTCAAGAATGTAGTGGGGTAAAAATAAATTGTTTGGCTCTGAGATGCAGTAGAGTAGAAGTAAAAGTATTGGAAATGAAGTGTACTTAATTATAGTAGCCTTATTATAAATTATTATATATTATATATGCACTTTATAGTTACGTTCCACCACTGTAAATAGCCTAGGTAACCCACATGAACAATTAAACCTAGGCTATACTATTTGAAAATTATAGCCTATCTACAAGCTCAAAACGCATCGCAACGTGACATATTATATGAGCTTCATGTAGATCTGCTATTTTTGAGTGGTGTAAACCGCTCCTACAACTGGCTTTTGTGTGCAGAAAAAAATGAGCATGGTTGCTATGTTCAAAATAATTTCTGACGTAATTAAATCACACCCGGGTGAACTGGATGACCGTAGCAACCATGCTCATTTTTTCTGCACAAAAAAAGCCAGTTGTGAAATCACATCCGGGTGTGATTTCATTACGTCAGACATTACGTCAGACCACAGCTGATCATGCTATATAGAACCTTACACCACTCAGTTCACACAGGTGTGATTTTTTATTTTAGATTTATTTTGATCTTGATGAAATGACAAAGTGAAAAATGGGGAATATGTTTTAAATTGAATTTGAAACTAATCAAACAGTCTCTGGAAACCGTATTCCTAACCTTAACCTCAGTAAAACTATGCAACCCATATTTCTAAATCATATTCCTCAGTAAAACTATGCCTAACCCTAAACTTATCCCCAGCAAAACAAATAAAAGAAAACAAGAACCGCTCCTGTGTGCGGTCGACAGAAAAAAAAGAAAACAACTAGTTTTTTTGTTTGTTTTGTTTTCTTATTTGTTTTATTTTTTTGTTTGTTTTTGTGAGCCTTCCGTATATTAATTTTGAGAACCACTGATTGATTGAATAGCCTACTTTGATTGAATACTTTATTAGCAGTTTAAAAAAATACTCACTCAGTAGGTGTTCCCGCAAAACTTCCGGGTATGATGATGATATCATGTGTCCTCTATACAAGATCTGCTAAGAGGATTTAAAACTCAACATTGTATTCAATTAATTTAAGTTCTAAAGCAACTTTACAGGAAAAACAAGCCCTAAGTCGCTTATAATAAGCAGACCTGGCAACACTGATAATTTAGCAGCCAGCAGGGGTGGGGCTAAACAAACTATATCACACTGTTATTGGTCAACTGACAGCACTTGCACGAAAAGACGCTCCTCTCATTGGATAGCCTAGGACAAGGTAATAATCTTCTCAAAAATCGTAATACAAAAATCACACTCATGTGAAGTGAGGGGTGCTATTTATCATACATCATCATACACATTCTGTGCTCAGCCAATCCGCTGAGCACATTTCGTGCTCATACACACAAACACACAAAGCAGTGCATTAAAACATAGCTAGATCGATTTTAAGACAATTCAAAATACAATAAAAGCAGTTGAATATAAGGATCCAACTTCAATGTCCAATGTGTCCATCTTGCATTTTCATCCTCCGATTATTATTATTTATTATTATTTTTATTTAATTTTTTGAGGGGCTCTAGCCCTAACCTGACTCCGCCAGATGGTGTATTGAGAACTTGTGTACTCAATACCGCCACCATCTGGCGAAGTCAGGTTACGCTAGCCCCTTGTATATGCCCAGCATTGTGTGTACCACATTTGTGATGTTTGATTGGCTGAGCACGGAATGTGATGTATGATGATATATGATGATGAATGTGATATTGAACTCATTGACTCAAGGACTTATTGTTTAAGTTGCCCAAATGTGCCCGAAATGTGCTGACCTCAGCACATTTGTAATGACGGCTATGGCCGTTTTTAGCTCAAGGAGTGTGTTTTGTGCAAAACGAATGCTTGGAATGGATTCAGAATCATGAAAAACCCCTAGTTTGACATATCACATGGTACTATTGAAGCATGGTGAAATTTTGTCATTTTTGACATGTCTGCCTTATATAGGATGTTAATGGTATGGTCACATATAAACCCGCTATAAAACAAGTTGCTCAATGCAGACAGCCGGTCAGCAAGTGGATTCATGAATGTATAGACAATATTATAGGCCAATAAAAAAAAAACTATACCGAATTTCCCGCTCCACACCCCCGACTGCCGGACTATGAGAGCCTTTTATGTCAATTAGTGGACCTGCAGGCTTCGGCGCCATGGGACTGTCCAGTAAGTCACATCTCCATCTTAAACACCAGGCCGCCGGTCACGGTGCATTGGAACAGCCCTGCTTGGTTGCAGTGGAACTTGTATAGCTTTCCTCGTTTTCCACAACAATGATATCAGGTGTAATTGTCTGTGTTTTGTCCAGTAGTGCAACATAATTTACGCCGTGGGAGGGCTTTGCTCTGACACCTGTCTTGATCTCTAAACATGGAATTTGGTTCAGTGAGGGTAAGCTGTGAGAACGACGCAGAGATGGATCCTTCTATCCTCAGACCACCAGTTTCATCTTGGAGCTCCATAGAGGGATGTGGAGAGGACAGTGACTCTGTAACAGGATGTTCTTCCATATCACCATGCAAAGGAATAGTTCTCTAAAAATCATACCCATTTGAGGGGCGCTCTTATCATCATACATCATCATATTCCAGCCAATCACAATTTGCATCCAATATTTTGTCTTAAAGCTGGCCATTCATTGTCAATGGCATTCAATGTTTGTGTTTACACACACCCTCAAAGCTGGACATATGAGGTGCTAGCACCCCTCAAAAACAGAACAGAGAATGGGAAAATCCAACCAAGGACAAAGATTAACCCAATACTTTTCTACAATGCCAGCTCTTAGAAATGTAACCTCCTTGCCAACTGACTCTTTGAGGTTATAGTAAAATAAGAATTGGAGTTCCAAATTACCTTGATTTGTTTAACTAAGCCAAATACTAGCCAGAGACGTGTTTATATGTCATTCTGTGTCTCCAAAGAGATTCTAAACAAATCTTGTATAAGTAATTTGCCACTCCAATTCTTATTATATTATAATAATGCAGAGAATCCATATATCTGGACTGAGAGTTGAATGACACTAAAGAGCCAGGCCTTTACCAACACAAGAGCTTCTCTCTCTCCTTAGTTTAACTATAGGGAAGAAAGAGAGTCTACCAACGCGCCTGAAGCCTGGAACGGCTGGTCCGGTGCATCACAGGAACAAGGACAATAGTTGCAGAAGGAGGAGAGGACACTGGAGGAGCACAGACATTTATTTTATTAGGTGCTAGTACAAGAAAAAGACTAACATTTATGTTGTCTTCATCAGAGTTAATGACTCTATAATAATCTTGTCACCAGGAGGAAGGGTTGATGTCTGCCATGGACTTCATCTCCATCTGACCAGACTGGTCCGTCTACCCCCCAAACCTCAAGTTCTGGACATATATGAGCATACTCTAGTCTGGAGAATTAGTTCCACAGGCACCTGGGCACTGCTCCTTTTAGTATCTTGAAAACCAGACACATTAAGAGCTGGGGAAAGTCTTTTATTTTGTCCCCACCCTGAGCTATCCTCGACCAATGCAGAAGAGACCATGCTGGGCAAGACCTATCCGGTTGAGTGTCCAAACTGAAGTATGCAAGCATTTTGTGGAAGCACCGCCCAAGGAAACGGTGTGGAAACTTTGTAAATATTCTGTTTACATTCTCCGTGAATGAAACGAGCGTAGTGATTGGGGGGAAATGCACGTGACGGGAGTTCAAGGTTCAAGGTTCAGCGTGTACCTTTCCCTGTCCTTCCTCCTCTTGCCCTCGCTCTTCTTCTTGTGCGTGTGTTTGGATGTGTCCTTCGTGTCGTGTTTGGATGTGTCCTTCCTGTCGTGTTTGGATGTGTCCTTGGTGTCAAATGTGTCCTCCTGACGCCTCTCCCGGTCCTTGTGATCGTCACGGCTCTCACGCTTTTTCTTGTGTTTGTGTCTCTCCTTGTTCCTCACGGTAAAAGTCTCGCTCTCCTCCTCGTGTCTGCGCTTACGTTTCTCCCTCTTATGCGTGTCTTCCATCTCTCTGCTCTCATGTCTCTCCTCCTTACGCGCGTCTCTGTCTTCCATCTCTCTGCTCTCATGTTTCTCCTCCTTACGCGTGTCTTTGCTCTCGCGTCGGTGCTTACGATTATCCTCACACCTGTCTCTGTCCTCCCGCTTATCACGCTTGTGTCTTGCGGTATGTGTTTCACCGTCGTCGTCTTTCTTCTTGTAGCTGTCTCTTTCTCTGTCTCTCTCCTTCTCCTTGCTGTAATTCTCGTGTTTCGCCCTCTTCCTCACGGTGTCGCTGTCCTCCTTACTGTCACGCTTGCGCTTGTGTCTCTCCTTATCCCTGTCTTTCTCTGTCTTATTCTCTTGAGTGTGCTTGTGTTTGTCCTTATCTCTGTCTCTATCGTTCTCCTTCTTACTCTCTTGAGTGTGCTTGTGTTTTTCCATATCTCTGTCTCTATCCTTCTCCTTCTTACTCTCCTGAGTGTCCTTGACTCTCTCCTTATCCCTGTCTCCACCTCTCTCCTTCTTGCTGTCATGTCTGTGCTTGTCCTTTAATGTTCGCGTATCGCTGTCATCATTGATCTCGTGCTTGTTTTTGCCCTTATCCCTGTCCCTGTCTTTCTCCTTCTTACCCTCGTGAGTGTGTTTGTCTTTCTCCTTACACCCTCCTCTGTCTCTTTCCCTCTTGCTGTCATGCTTGTTGTGGACATTGCGTGCGTCCTTCTGCGTCATCTCGATGACCTCTTTGCTCTCGTGCTTGTTCTTGTGTTTATCTTTATTATACCTCTTTAATCTGTCTCTCTCCGATTTGCTCTCGTGAGCGTTCCCGTCTTTGTATCTGTCTCTGTCCTTCTCCTTGTGATTCTCCTTATCAGTAGACGTCTCTCCTCTCTCCTCTTTGCTCCGACGCTTGCGTTTCTCCTCCTTCACAGCATCCCTCTCTGTGTCCTTCTCTTTGCGCTTGTGCGCGTGCTTGTGTTTGCGCTTGCGTTTCTCCTTCTGTACAGTAAACCTCTCTGTGTCCATCTCTTTATGTTTGTGTTTGCGTTTTGAGTTCTCGTTCGTCTCCCTGTCCTCATCCTTGGCCTTTCTCTCACTCTCCCTGTGCTTATCCGTGGCCTTTCTCTCACTCTCCCTGTCCTTATCCGTGGCCTTTCTCTCATGCTTGTGTTTGCGTTTCTCCCGCGTCTCCTTCCTCTTCCTCTTGTGCTCGTGGAGGTGGTGGAGGGGGGAAGTAGTCTCCTTGGAGAAGAATGGCGTGGGTGTGGCGGGCACAGAATGCACGGGCGTGGCGGGCGCGCAATGCACGGGCATGGTGGGCGTGGAAAGCACAGGCCATTCGATCGTCGACGGCGGTTCTTTACCTGGTGTTGAGGGGGTCTCCAGTGGGTCGACGTCATCGGAATCGGAATGGAGACTCTGATCAAATGCTTGGCTGTCCGTTTCCACACCGACGACGTCCTCTTCCATCACGGTGTATTGGATCTTGAGGCGGCGGCGCCCTCCTCTGCTATCGCCCTCATCGGCCCGCTGCTGTAACGCCTGTTGTCCCGCCTCCGGCTCCGGGGGACAGTCCAGAGGAACGTCCTCCTCGTATTTGTGGCTCTCCTTGTTCCTCGCGGTCAACGTATCGCTGTCCTCGTGTTTGCGCTTACGTTTTTCCTTCTTATGCGTGTCTCTGTCTTCCTTCTCTCTGCTGTCATGTTCTTCCTCCTTACATGTGTCTCTGTCCTGTTTGTCTTTGCTCTCATGTTCCTCCTCCTTACACTTGTCTCTGTCCTGTTTGTCTTTGCTGACGCGTCTGTGCTTACGATTCTCCTCTCTGTCTCTGTCCTCCTCCGGGGGAGAGTCCAGAGGAGCGGCGTCCGCCTTCCTCCTCGAGCGCCGCGGGGGCCGGGGTTTCCGCACGCCGTCGACTCCTGCTCGGGGGATTGGGGGGTCTGGCTCCTTGTCCGTAGCGGTGCGAGCGTCCGCTCCTTCGGGAGTGTGTGCCACGGCGTCGTTGACCCCCGGCTCGGACTCGAGCGCAGCGGCGTGCGTCTCTCTGCGGTCGTCCAGCTGTTGAACCTCCGGGCCCCCCGGCTCCGGGGAGGAGGAGGAGGAAGGCAGGCAGGACGGGCGCGTCTCGCCAAACAGGGCGCGATAGAGGGTCACGGCGTCGCAGCGCAGCCGCCAGTCGTGGGAGGTGCCGGAGTTCATCAGCGTCCACAGCCGCTCGACCAGGGCCTCGTCGCGGAGAGGCGACGAGACCGCCGCCGTGGTGAAGGGTGGGTTATCTGCCAGCGCGCCGAGCACCTTGTGCCTGACGTAGTGGACCGGATCGCTCTGGGCCACGTCGAGGAGCCGCGCAAGCTCCGCCTGGCTCCGCTCCGCCCTCGCGTAGTCCACCAGCGCCTCCAGCGCAGCGACGCGGACGTCCACAAAGTGTCCATACTCGGCGTAGGACGCGAAGATCGACGGGTCGCTGGGAACGTGACCGCTCCTCTGGAGCCGACGGATGGCCCTCAGGCAGCGCACGGTGACGGCGTTCCTGAAGCTGGGCAGCAGCTTCTCCATGTTGAGGAAGCTGGTGATCTCCTCCAGGACGAGGCGAGCGTCCACGCTCAGCCCGTCCGCCGTCGTTGTCGTCGTCGGCTGCTGCGCCTTGTCCTCGACACCGCTGGAGGAGGAGGCCACCGATGATGCCGGAGGGGTCAGGGAGTTGGCCAGCGCATCGACCAGGTCTGCGCGGTAGTAGCCATCCGAGAAGGCGTTCTTCCGGTTGTCGTTGTACTTGATCAGGGCGACGACGAAGCCGAGGACGTCCTTGGGACAGACGTTCTCGCGGGTGTCACGTAGCAGCGCCATGGCGGCCGGCATGGTCTTCTGCAGGAAGTAGCTCTGGAAGTTGCTGAAGTCGTTGGTTCTGACGATGCCGGGACACGCCTTGCAGCAGAACATGGCAGCGAAATGGGAGCGGAGGAGGCCCTGCTGCGGCCCCGCGCCCGCCGCCGCGGCGTTGCCGATCTGGGCGAGGCGGAAGCAGGCCTGCATGCGGACCCTGTAGAAGCACTGCTCGTCGACCAGTGCGTCGACCAGCGCCCGCGCGGACGCCGGCGTGGGGAATGCCTCCAGGGCTGCCGCGGCCTCCTCCTGCGCCACGGCGTCCCTTTCGAAGCGCAGCTGGTACTGCCACATGAAGTCGGCCTGCTCCAGCCGCACGCGCCGCAGCAGGCACATGTCCGGGTCCACGCGCACCCACAGCAGCGGCGAGTCGGCGTCCATGGCCGAGAGGTCCATGTCCACCTCCTCGCCGCTCACCAGCGGGATCTTCTTCTTCTTGTTGCGCCGGCTCTTGGAGTGGCACGGGATGTCGAGGCGCGCGCCACTTTTCTCCTCCAGCTGCAGCGTGTGGTCGAACGAGCCATCCAGCTCCTGCACTGTGACCTTGACGGGACCCACGTAGCGCCGACGGGCTCCGTCCTGCCGGATCTCCAGCTCCAGCACGTTCCTCTTGCGGTTGAAGGCGAAGCTTCCCAGGAAGACAGCGGCGCTCTGGTCCACCCACTGCCCGATGAGCGGGGCGACGTCTTTGCCCGAGACGTTGGAGATCAGCTTGAGGAACCCGTCGGTGGAGACGAGCATCTGGCTCCACGCCGGTGGCGCCCCGCGAAGAGTCATCGTCTGGTGCTTCTGCTGCGCGGACGCAGTGGCCGCCGTGCCGGCCAGGCTGAGAAGCTTGCCGACGACCTGCAGCATGAACTCCATGCTGACGTGCTTCTCGATCAGCCTCATCAGCAGGTGGGTCTTGCGTCGGAACATCTTGCGGTACTCCCAGGACAGTGCGTGGGGCCGCCGGACGGCGAAGTGGAGGTGAGACGACTGCATCGCGTTCAGGTTGCTCTTCTCCGTGCCTCCGCCGAGGGTCGGGTGCAGCGCGACGGCGTCTCCCGTCCTCAGCTCGTACTCCACGAGCTTGTCCAGCTCCTCCTTGACCCAGTGTCGGTACTCGTTGACTCCGAAGGCCTTCTTCAGGTAGAGGCCAAAGACGTAGCCCGAGATGCCCTCCGGCACCCACCGGTCGGCCCAGGACGCCCCGGAGATGAAGCAGCCGAAGAACTGCCGCGCCAGCGCCCGCGCCAGACAGCGACGCGTCAGCGGGCTCTGGTCGATGATGGCGGCGCCGTGCAGCAGGTTGGTGCTGAGCACGCTCATGGACGCGTACGAGGACGCCTGCGCGTACGCCTCGTCCACGAACACTGTCTTGAAGCTGCCGTACGGGTAGCGGCACGACAGGATCTCCTCGTAGAAGTCGAAGGCGTCGCGCAGGAACGCCACCGAGTGCCGGAGAAGCGGCAGCAGCCGCGGCAGGCAGAAGTGAGTCACCCCGTGCACACGGGGGTCCGCGAGGATCTGGAAGGGCCCCACGGCCAGTGAGATGTTGGGCGCGGCCGTGGGCACGGAGAGCGCATAGCGGAAGGTCTTCCGGCTCATGTCCTGCGTGTAGACGGTCTCCAGCAGGTCCCCGCACGACACGGCCGTCATGCACGCATCTACGGTGAACTCCAGCCTCCAGGTGCACAGCTCCGAGTAGGAGTCCACGCAGGGGAACCAGAGCCGGGCCTGGTGTCCAACAGAGAACATGTGAGCCGCTCTGTCGGCCATGCTTCCATCGCCGCTGCCGGGAATGACAAAGTGGAGTCCGCCCTTGGGCCGGTCCAGGTGAAAGTCCACGCGCACCTTCAGCGCCTTCGGATCATTGCCAGCGTCGTCCTGTTGCTGTTGTTGCTTCCGGAGGACGTCGGACTGCGACGCAGTCGGGACCTCGATGTCCAGCTCTCCGCGTCCTCCGTCCCCACCGTCGGGATCCACGGCGCTCACGGCGGCCGCACAGGCGGCCGTGAAGTTGCCGAGGCTGCGCTGCTTGGCGTCGTCGGGGCGGCACACCTCCAACGTGGGGTCGCTGTAGCTGAACCGGGCCTCCGTGTCGTTGACGTGGACCCCGTGGATGCTGCACTGCTTGCAGTTGAGGCGGATGCGCGCCAGGTCGCCGGTCGGCACCAGGGTCAGCTCCACGTGGCCCGTCACCGACCTCTTCTGGAAGTTGACGCTGCTGATACACACCACCTGGTGGCTGAGCTGGAAATGACGGGGGCTTTCCCATCCTTTGTCCTTCTTTCGGTTCATCGTTCAAACATGCTAGGAAACGGATGGGGGGGGGGGGCGTGGGGGGTGCGGGGGGAGTGTATGGTTCTTTATCTATTTGGACGTCAATTCAAACTTTAATATATATGATTTTAATTCATTATTACTCTTAAGTAACTGTATTTTACGGAAACGGTTGCACTGCGGCGTCAACGTGTTCAAACCTGATTGCCTTTTGTATTGTCCTGTATTGTTTATATGACGCAGCTGCGATAATGTCTCTGCCCCTTGATTGGCCGGCCTGTAGTTGTGTGTCAATGTGATTTGACTGGATGGTTATTGATTTATATTATTATCATAAAGTGTGGAGATCATGATACTACAGTTATATGTAAAGCTCTGAACAAGCAGCTTGTTTGTTGCCGATGATAAAGGGCTTCAGCATGAGGGGTTTAACTTGTACAGCTTTTCGGCGCTATAGATGAGGAACACCCAATATAGGCTGAGCAGATGTCTGGTGTGACGTCACGCGTGACATAAACTGTTGCCACGCGACGCCCATCTGCGTAGGGCGACACCCATCTCCGCAGGGCGACGCCTATCTGCGCAGGGCATAGCGGCATAAACCGCTGCCACGCAACGCCCATCTGCGCAGGGCATAGCGTCATAAACCGTTGCCACGCAACGCCCATCTGCGCAGGGCATAGCGTCATAAAATACTTTTCGTATTTTGAATGTGTTGTTTTCGTCGACTAAAACTAAGACGAAAAATGTCCGTCAACTACCTTTTTCCACTGGCGAAAATGAAATAAAAACTACATGAAAACTAAGCTATGATGACTAAAACTAAGACTAAATGTGTATGTACTGTATGTCGGGATAAGAATGGTGGTCCCTTATTGGCTGTTGATGGTGACGTAACTAAGGTACGTTTCAAGGTGGGTATAAGGTCAATAACGGGTCTAAAGGATTTAGAACAGCAGTTGTAATAGACATTAGTTATAGTAGCAGTACTTGCGCTCTCTGCTTGCGCACAAGTAGGCCATGTATTGTGTGCTAGGTGCAAGTTGGCAGCTCGACAGAGTGTTTTCTAGTTTTACAATTCCATCAATCGAACGGATGCGTTTTACAATTCTATCAGTGGAATGGCCGCGTTTTACAATTATATCAGTCGAACGGCCTAGTTTTACAATTCTATCAGTCCAACGGCCTAGTTTTAAACTTCTATCAGTCGAACGGACGCGTTTTACAATTCTGTCAGTCAAACGGCCGCGTTTTACAATTCTATCAGTCGAACGGCTGCGTTTTACAATTCTGTCAGTCAAACGGCCGCGTTTTACAATTCTATCAGTCGAACGGCTGCGTTTTACAATTCTATCAGTCGAACGGCCTAGTTTTACAATTCTATCAATCGAACGGCTGCATTTTACAATTCTATCAGTCAAACGGCTGCATTTTACAATTCTATCAGTCGAACGGCCTAGTTTTACAATTCTATCAGTGGAACGGCCGCGTCGGTGGCCGAATAAGTCACATAGAAAACTCATTTATTACCCAACTCTTTGAGAACACAACATTTCATTAAAGTGCACTGTTTTAAAAGTGCAAGTGCATATTTCTGTGAGTGTGAACCCAATAAAAGTAGTTTTAATCAGTTTTACTTTATGATGTATATTTTAACCAGGAGAGTGTATTAACAGACTCAAAAATACTTAAACTGAAACGGAGAAGTTCTGAAGCAGAAGACAGACCAAGAGACTCAGGCACACCGATGAAGAGGCGCAGGCCAGGCAGAGAGATGTTTCGGAGTTCGGTTTTATTTGCAGAGTACAGAATACAGCAGTATCCTGGAGCAGGAGCCTGGATGGCTGACCACCGTGGTGGCCAGCCCAACTGAACACGATCCTTACATTGAGTCAGAATATATAGGTACATGCACAAAACAGTTATTTACAATTATTTGCAAGGATACCCACATGATTGACACCTTAACCTGCAGCTTTTGAAATAGCCTGAGTGATAGATCAACATTGGCCAGGTTCATCCTGGAAGGCCTGCTGAGACCCTAGCCTAGGTGTCATGACTAGGGATGTGCCGATGAGACATTTTGGCCAATATCGATATCCGATATAATGAATTGCTGTTATGGCCGATAACCGATATTACCAATGTCGATATGATCTCATTCTGTATTATAATAATTTTGTCCATTCTGAAAAATACATGTAGGGTATCTGCAGCACTGCAGGCTTAGGCAAGCCAGATTTAACACTAAATACCTATATATTTATATTGTGAGCTTGTAGTTTTGTTCAAGCTGTTACTTTGGGCTTGTTTATCTGTAAAGACCGATTAATCGGACCGATTAATTAATCGGTCTGATTAATTAATTGCACCGATGCTGATTAATCTAAAAACAACTAGAATTGGCCGATAACGATGTGTTTGCCGATTAATCTCCCATCACTAGTCATGACATAATGTTTAAGCAGATGGTCAACAACTGAAACCAACTATATAAACAGCATGAAGCTTGCACTTAATTAAAACTGTCCCATGAATGTGAAATAACAGAAAACATGGTCAGTGTGGTTCATCAAATATTCTTCATATACCATGACATTGTTGAGGGGCTCTAGCCCCTCCTATATACAGGTTAAAAACGCCATTAACAATGAACAGAGTTTAATGTTTGTTTTGTCTGTCACTGAGAAATTCGGCATATGACATTATGTTCTGATATCGCGATGATGTAAGACGATAAGGGTTGGTAAAGCGCCCCTCACTTCACACGGGTGTGATTTTTCATATTTTTTCATAATTTCAATATATATTTTTTAAATATAATATTAAACAGAATAGACTTTAAAGGCAGGGTATTATTGTCTTTGGTTATAATAAGTACTAACTAAGTAGGTTCTGATATTGTTCAGTAACAGGAGTCTCCTCCATGTATTTATTCAACTCAATTGTTTAATTGTATTGAATTCATGGTTCTATGGCTTGGTGTCACCTCGACCCATGATGGACTTCTTAGTGTTTCTCTCAGGTTTCAAAAGGATTATATAACACTTTGGTCCAAACAGTGACACCAAAATTCCAAAGCTAGATGCTAAAATAGCAAAAACCTCCACTACATCTGCATATTTGCCTGGAGAGCTTATATATGCTGGGATGAAGGCTATCCACACGGCACAGAAGATCAACATGCTGAAGGTGATTAACTTGGCTTCATTGAAGTTGTCTGGAAGATTTCTTGCCATGAATGCTAGGAGGAAGCTGAGGATTGCCAGTAAACCAATATAACCTAATAGCACTGCAAATCCAACTGTTGATCCCACCACACACTCATAGACTATCTTATCACTGTGATAGTGTGTGTTTTTATGAGGAGCTGGTGAGGCAGACACAAGCCAGGCTATGCAGATTGCTGCCTGGATGGAAGTAAGAGCCAGAACTGTTCCTCTCTGCTGTATAGCACCAAACCACTTCATAATGTCTGTACCCCCAGGCTTGGAGGCCTTGAATACAGCCAAAACCACCATAGTCTTTACCAGGATACACGAGACACACAGCACAAAGCTGATCCCAAATGCTGCATGCCTCAGCTGACAAGTCCAGAGCCTGGGACGGCCAATGAACAGAAGTGAGCACAAAAAACAAAGTATGAGTGAAAACAAGAGAAGGAAGCTAAGTTCAGAGTTATTGGCGCGCACCATGGGTGTGCTTCGATGATAGATGAAGATTCCCAGTACAATGGCACAGATAAGTGTGCCCAGCAATGAGATGATTGTCAAGGAGATACCAAGAGCCTCATGGTAGGAGAGGAACTCCAGGCTCTTAGGAACACAGTGGTCACGCTGGGGACTGGACCAGAAGTCCTCTGGACAACTGGTACACTCTGTAGAGTCTAACAAAGATGACAAGGTTAAAGGGACATACAAGTACAGTATTGTCCTAAAGATACTGTACATTACTACATGGTGTAAACCAACCAGTCTCATTGCTGATCTCTCCCTCAGAACAAGCAATGCAGTCAAAGCAGCAGATAGGTTCCCCTTTAATTCTGGCCACACGGGTTCCGGGGGAACAGCTCTCACTGCACACTGACTGAGGTGGCTACAGAGGAAATTAAGAATGATATATTTTTGTACAAACTGAATTACATTCACACCAGCTCAGCATTAGCTATAGAAAGCTGAAGTGACCTTTTTAGATTCAAAGTTCCAGAAGATTCTGTCTTCATCCAGGATGAGTTCTTCACCTGCAGATGCTAACTTCTTGACCACACCTACATTGTGAACTTTTGTGCTTCCATCAGGGAGCCACACCCAGTTCATGACATCATAGATTGGTAAAGCATCACCATTCTCATCAAACGATAAGTGATCACCAAATGGTGTAGAGAAGTTGATCCTTTCCAGGTAATATACAAGCTAGACATGGTGATGAGCAGAGTTATGAAGAGCAATTGACTATAAAAGTGTGTTTTGAGCAGCTGCTCAAAATATTACTTGCACAATGTACATAGACAAGGGAAATAGATTTTGATGTACAATTTGTACTTGAAATTATTCAGACACCACTGCATATCAGGTTTATGGGTAATAATCACAACTGTCCACTGAGTGAAATAAACAACTAAAACTAACAATTTAATAACTACTACAGGCTCATAATTATTCCGCCCCATCATGACAAGTGTCTTTAGCAATCTTTTGTGTACACCCTTTGGCCTTTTGCTGTTGACCTGATCCAAATTGTATATATAATCAGATTGGCCCAGACACCAGCCAAACCTAAATCATTATTAGTCTAAATTTGAACCCAACTAGAAACATGTAACCTGTGAAATGAGTGACATTACACCTGCCATGACTGTATTGTCCGCAAACCGGCACAGCTGTGCCCAATAAAAGGCCCTTTTCCTGGCACACATTGCAACATGTCATGGATGGCATGGGCCAGAGCATACACAGCCTTGTACACATTGTACTCTGGCCTGAGGTCAGATACATCCAAAAGTGCGGTTTCTGCTGTTGCTAGGTCCTCTTGTCCTGTACACACCCTTCCACCAGCATCCACCCACTCTGACGGAAGGGGGGGGAAATTACACTGAAATGTGTGCTCCCAAAACCGCCTCATCTGAAGAAACACAGTGAAAACTTAAAGCATAAATCTCTAAACTAAAGCACAAAGCTTGTGAATGAACACAAAATTGCAACTTAACCCATTTAGGACTGAGGCCTATTCTAAAAAGGCCTTCTAAATCCTGAACTACGTTTTCATCAAATATGAATTCAAAATGAAAAGAAAAATATATTTTGCAATATACTGTACATAGCAACAACTAACCCAAAGGGGTTTCCCGTCCTGAAAGGTATAGTTACAAAAGGGGATCCCGTACGTACATAATGGGTTTAAAAAATGAAACGAAAGACTCACTATGGTATTGCCAAGGCTGTTGTCATGGCCATTGTTGGGATGGATTTTTAACAAGAAGTCCTTTAGACCTGGTATCTCTCCACGACGGATGGCAATGCCCAGGGTGCCTCCCAGGTACGGCATGAAGTCTAGAGTCAGGAGCTTAGGATATGTTGTCCAGGCCTCACTGGCCATCCATTGCAGACCTGTCACATTCTGCTTTACCACCTATACGGTATATAAATCATTATTATTTATTTTTTTCATTTATTTATTTATTTCGAACATTAAAACATAAAAGAACAGGCAATGGAAATAAAGGAAGAACTAGATTTAAAATAATAATAAAACAAGAAATAAAACAAGGGATATCTAATATCCTTATAGTTTATGTTCGAAAAAGGGATAGGAAGAAGTTTAGTTAAAAACTTATCGGGTCCTACCCCTTCTTTGTGTATCAAAAAAATAAATAAAAAATAAATAGTCAAGCATATACTGTACAAGACAGTCAAGAGGACATACATTTATACACTCACAAAAACGTATGCGTACACACTTTACCCAGCTATTCTATCCTATTTCACCTATTATCCCTTTCACTGAAACACAGTGGTATTTTGCATTGGTCCTCACTAACGGCTGATTAAACATACATACCCCTCTCAGATCATAATGAATCTCTCTCTTCTGGAACAACCTCTGGATGTTGTTTGGTAATAATTTGTTTTGTGCTTTATACGTTATTTGGACTGTTTTCATGTCAACCAGATCTTTGAATTTTAATGCTTTTAAATTGATAAAGAGTTGATTTGTTGGTTCTCTGTAGACAGTTTCATTTACAATTCGTATTGCTCTTTTTTGGAGGATAAATATTTATTTAGTATTTGTTTTATATGTGTTTCCCCACACTTCCACACAGTATGTTATGTATGGCAATATGAAAGAATTGTATAGCATATATAGTGAACTTTTATTTAAGAACACCCTGAATCAACACACATGTCTGTGTGTTGATTCACAAAATATTGAACGAATTCAAATGAAAAGTATTAAAAAGTCTGTCTGTCTGTCTGTCTGTCTGTCTGTCTGTCTGTCTGTCTGTCTGTCTGTCTGTCTGTCTGTCTGTCTGTCTGTCTGTCTGTCTGTCTGTCTGTCTCCACCACCTGTCTCCAATAGTCTGGTTGCCCTTTGGGCAAACAGACTATTCCGGAGTAATCTAACTTCCGCTGTGATTGGCCGAGCTTTGCATAACGTTTGTATTAGCTAATTGGCTGTTGTTGGTTACGTAACCAATCTAAGTTTTACAATCGTTTATAAAGACATGAAATCCCTTGAGGGGCAGAAGACTTAGCACAGAATTTACCCTGTGGGATTAATAAAGGTCTACATTAAGTAGTAAATGCGTCAGCTTGGAGTTGTTATTGGTGACTCCTGTAGGACTACACCGTACAATGCAATCAGTGGCTTAGAATCAATATTCTTGTATGAAAAGGTATTAAATACACCTGTCCAAAATGTAATTTTAATGGCCCTTTTGTCCATAACAAAACGTGACATTGTAATTGGCTGACAATATTAGTGGGACGGGCCTATGTAAGCGACTGCAGCAACCACACTTTTTTCAAAATTTGCGACCTTTCTAGTTATTATTATTATTATTATTATTATTATTTTAATTTATTTAGAAAGTGGTTAAATTGCTTTCCCACAACCTCCTCCATGAGATGAACCATATTGCTCCCATATTCAAATGCAATGACCACACGAGCTGTGGATGTCCTCATCACAGTGACAATTCTCTGAAGTTCAGCTGGGTCGTGGTCCCAGGGCAGAACCTCCACGTACGCCAGACAACCAAAACCAGACTGGGCCAGGTCAGACTGGAATGACTGGGCAGCATTTCGGCCATAGGCATCATTATTAAATAGCAGTCCTGCCCAGGTCCACCCAAACCGCTTTATAATTTGGAGCATAGCTTGGACCTGATGGATAAAGAATGGTGGGATAAGACCTGCTTAGTTTGATTATGCACATACTGTAGTGTAAAATCAGTGAATCTCCTGCGTATAACCCACATTCATTTTCTTTTGATGCTGACCCTAAACCTAACCCTTCAGCTCCAGCAGTATTATACACAAAGAAATGAGAGGCGATATGCAATATCAATAAAGGGAAGTGATGTGTACTACTTGATACCAACAGATGTTTTGTCTGTAGAAGTTCACCTGGAAGGCATCACTTGGGATTGTTCTAAAGAAAGATGGGAACTTTTTCCGGTCACTCAGACAGGAGCACGTGGAATAGTAACTTACCTGAAAATACACAAAAGATATATTCTGTAATATACCTATACGGTAATATAATTATTTATTACACGGCTTGGTTGAATGCTTGATTCTGATTGGTCAATCGCCGAATTCATCGGTCTGTTATTTCTGGATAATGACTGCTCCGCTCTATAACACACCGATGCCAAAACAAACCCTCGGAGCACCTGCTGTGTTCCGCTGATTTACTGCTGTTTCCAACATGACAGCCATGATGTAAACACACACACAGTGTCCTTTACAGAAAAACATTGCTCTCAAAAAGGTTTTTGAAAACATTTCAGCGAGAAATAGAAGGTGCAGTACCCGAAAATGGATTCTATTTGATCAATTCACTTCCTTGTTTTCCGACTGTGCTGCAGCTGGGCAGACGCCGGCCAGCGCGACACTTATGGGAATACTTTCATTACCGTAAGCAAGGAAATATGAGTCGTTATGTTTTGTTTTGGGTCCATGTATTAATTTATGTATTAAGTAGCCGTGTAATAAGCGGGATAATGTATGGCTGAGTGGTCATTGTTTATAGATAAATCACCTTCAGGCTGATTAACCACTGACGCGACAGCGGAGGTGTTTACATTGCATATAACGGTCGTAGCAAAAACAGACGATCTACAAGCTCAAAACGCGTCGCAGTGCAACGCGTTTTGAGGTTGTAGATCAGCTATTTAATAGTTTAATTTAAATCCTGATTTTTTTTTTGTGCTATTTTGGAATTGGAATCCTGAAAGATATTTTAGACTAAAGTAATTAAAGCCGGTCATGTTTGCATCATTGGAATTATAACAGAAATGAAATAATATACTTTATCAGTATTCCAATATTAGGGCCACATTAAGTTGGGGATGGGGGCCGCATGTGGCCCCCGGGCCGCCAGTTGCCCATGTATGCCTTACATAATTTCCCCCTAACAAGCAGAGCACGTCAGTGGAACAGAGCAGGGTGAAACTCTACACTCACTTTCCCTGCTCAATCCCACGCTAAAATGCTCAACATCGCTCACCACCACCACTCAGCTTGATTTCCCTCCGCTCGGTTCACATTTTCAATCACACAAAAAAAAGAAAAAAGGGATAAAGAAGGGACTGCATTGTGTGCTGCGAACACACAGAGGCAGCTTTAGCCATCAGGAGGCCTGGTTCAGAAACACAATGCCGTATTTTGACAAACACGTATACGAACACTTCAGCACTCACAACAAAACACACTATAGCCTTGCGTAGCCAGCCTTCATCTGGCGACTGTGGTTCAAGAGGTAGAGCAGGTCGTCCAATGATCCATGGGTCGGCGGTTCGAATCCCGGCTCCTCCTGTCTACATGTTGAAGTGTCCTTGGGCAAGACACTGAACCCCAAATTGCTCCCGATGTGCTGGTTGGTACCTTGCATGGCTTCCGCCGCAATCGGTGTATGAATGTGTGTGTGAATGGGTGAATGTAATGCACAATCTATGTAAAGCGCCTTGGATAAAGGCGCTATATAAATGCACCATTTACCATCTGCCTTTGCAATGCATATTGCCACGCAGTGATATCACCATCGCTACACAAGGCTAAAAACACAACATGCAAGGTTTGTTAAAACTTGCATGGTGTGTTGTTAACCCCTAATCAATCACTAGGTTATACTTTGTTACGAAAAAACACAAAGATTATCCTTTTTCATAAGACAACGCAATAACATAATAATAATAATATATACGATTTATATAGCGCTTCAAGGTATCCAAAGTCGCTTTACAGAACAGAAGTAAAAACAAATGTATTAGAAAACTAGTTGAAAGGTTAAAAGGTTACATTGTATAACAATATACAATGTGGCAATCTACTGCCCCCCATGCTCCATTCAAAGTCTGCCAGCTCCACTTACATGCTCTGTAACAAGTACATATTGTTTTCTTTATCAGGCTGTAGAAAGACTACACTGTTTATCATTATATAATATATAATTTATAATAAACTAAAATAGCCAAAAAGAATAGCCAATTAAAATGGTCATGGTGAAAGAAGAAAACTTACCAAGGACACTCTGTACAAACCTAATACACTAGAGATGGCAATTGAACGTGTTGAGGAAGAGTCACCCACTATTCCAAGCACTGGAGGGGAGCCAACACAGCTCTCATTCAGTTGAAATTGTTCTTCTCTCCCACTGACCAATGACAAAGCTGAACGGAATGCTACTCCAAGTCTGAAACAATTATCATAGATACTGTATCCCAGAGTCACGTTGGGTAGCAGGCTGGGGTTTCTGTTGATCTCAGTAATGGCAAAAGCCATGGTCTGGGCCATTCTGAACCCGGGAATGTCAAATCTAACAGACAAAGTTCCACAGTAACCCTGACAATTTATCTTTGTAGAACTACATCAAATAATCCTATGATGCTATAGGCCTATATTAAAACAATGTTCTCTTGCTTGCTTTTTTACGTGTGATACTCACCCATAGCAAATGAGATCCTGTTGCTTGGAGGTGAAAGACAGCTCAGGGAAGGCAGAGGAGAATTGGATTGAAAACAAGCCACCCAGAATAAAGTCCCCAGCCTTGTAAATTCTGTTGAATTTAAACGGTGCCTGTAACTCACAAGAAGAGGAAGGTGAGGAAGACAAAGGAGAGAATGAAGAGAACAACATCAAGCACAAGTACACATATGGAATCAGTTGTATAACTACAGAAGCGTTCATGACTGCACCTCCTCTCCTCCTCTGCACACTTTGTCCTGTTGCTAATTTTTATACACAGTGTTAGGCCATCCCCTGAGCCAACGTAGGCCATAACATCATCGATCACACCTTCAACACACATCAACACCCTAGCAAGGCAGAGGCAGAAGAAGAGGCAGGGCTTTACATACGTCAACAATGCTTTCATATCAAAGTCCTGTTATGTCAAATCAAATCAAATCAGATCAGATCAAATCAAATTAATTTATATAGCACATTTAAAAACAACTCTCATTGTACCAAAGTGCTTCAACATATCAAAAAGAGCAATACAGTACAATACAATACAGTAAAATACAATGCAGAAATATAATATAAGACAGTCAATGAAACAACAGGCAATTAAAGCAAAAATAATATAAAATATAAAAGTGCAGGATCATGAGGGGGATTCAAAGGCTTGTGAATATAAAAAGGTTTTAAGTCGTGATTTAAAAGACTCAACGGAGGGAGCAGTCCTAACAGCAAGGGGAATGATGTTCCAAAGTGTAGGGGCTGCGACAGCCGCGGTCGCCCCTGAGCCTCTTTTTTGGTGGTGGAATGTGTAAGAGACCGCATTCTTCTGACCTGATACGTCCTGATGGAGGGGGCATAGGATAGGAGGTTTGATTGATTGATTGAAATATTTATTAACAGTTTGCAGAATTACAGTACATTTCAAGCACAAACTCAATACAAAGACTGTTAACTGTGAGTGGACGACCCAATTAAGCATTACACTTGTTTAGAAGAGGGTCCACCTTGTTCAATTCATCAAAACATTTAGAGACGTACAAATAGACACTTCTACATAGTCATAGAACAGAACAGGAATTCATCATAAGGGGGGTAAAAAGGGAAAAGAAACATATACAGTGAGAGGGAAAGGGGTGGGCGGTCGGTGGGGGATTCAGATTTTACAGGGCCCAGTTTCGAATTGCAGCCGTCCGTAGGTGCCCTTTGAGAGCGGTTTTGAAGGAGTCAAGGGATTCGCATGTCTTAATGACTGTTAGTAGGGCGTTCCACATTTTAGTGGCATAGGAGCGAAAATAATTTAGTCCCTTGTTTGTGCCGAATCTGCGTTGTACATGGTTCGTTGCACTTCATCTGGTGTTGTGGGTGTGGACTTTGTTAACGTTAAGGAAGTATCTAGACAGGTACATGGGTTTCTGTGCCATTCCAGCATGTCAAAGTGGGCAGGGGTGAGGTGGGTTCGGGGGGTGAGGCCAAGTAGGAGCCTGACCAGTTTGTTTTGGGAAGTCTGGAGCCTAGTTGTAAGGGCCTTTGAGGTGCTGTGGTACCAGGAGGTGCATGCATAGTCAAAGAAACCTTGTACGAGGGCTCCTGTTAAGGTCTTCAAGGTGTTTTTGTTGACCAGTGAGGAGATCCTGTAAAGGAATCTTGTTCTTTGGTTGACTTTTTTGATTACGTTGGTGGCCATTTTATCACTGGAAAGATTAGCCTCCAGGATGGAACCTAGGTAGGTAATTTCATCTTTACGTGTGATAACATAGAGCACCGAAGTCCTGACGTCACTGTCAGTAGAGGGCGTCAGTCCCCAGGTTCGTGTATTTTTTATTTGCATTGTAATCTCCATAGGGGGATTTTAGATCGCCTCATATAAGAACTGTGTTTGAAAAATAAACCGATCACCCCGGCCTTTTCACTCATATGGATATGAAGCATCGACTGAACAAATATACCCAAAGAGTAACAAAATAAGCGTTAGAAACGAGCCAAACAACCCAGAGACTACATTTCCGGATAGGTGGACGGCTGCATCTGCCCGTCGCACAACAGAAACTGAATATTAATTACGTTTATTTCATTGATATTTAATGTTTCGTGGTTAGTACGTGTCGAGTCACCACCAGCTGAGCTTACGTCAACGAGGAATCTCAGGAACGCGTTGACAGCTGGGCATGACGTATATTAGCAGCGACATTGCCTTCATATGTAGTTTCAAGGCTTTTGCGGCCACATTAATTCCATTTTCTCCAGAAACTGGCTGTTGTCACAGTCCCAGGCAGGACTGTGTTTTTCTTGTCTGTCTCTGTGTTGTCAGTGTCTGTGCTATGTGTGGGTGTGTGTGTGGGCGTAGGCTTGGCTCCATTTACCACTTGGCTCACCTGTTTCCAGTCCCTTCATTCTCTCCAATCTACGCTCCTGCCTGCCATCAGCTCATCACCTCCAGCCTATAAAGCCCCGGCCTTCCCACTCTACAGATCGCCAGATTGTTGAATCAACCACAGTGGTAGTAGACACTCCTAGCCAGTATACCAGTGTTTGTTCCCAGTGAACTTCAGTTTTCCTTGTGTGTTCTAGTGCTTTAGTTTGCATTCTGCCTGTACTCACCGCTCTCCTCTCCTCCTCCTCAGACCACACCTGCCTGCCTCCTGCCTGCCTGCCTGCCAGCCCATGCACTGACCTGCCTGTTTGCATCTTGCCCTGCTCTGCCTGCCTGCCAGTTTGTTTAAATAAACACCCTTGAACTGTCGAACTTTTGTCTGTGTCTGCATTTGGGTCCGCCAGTTCTTGGTACCGTGACAGAACAATCTGGCCAGAATGGACCCAGCAGACTTGGACAGAGTTAAGGAGGCCATTGTTAAACAGGGGCAGTGTTTGGGAAATCACGAGCAAATGTTAAAGTCTCTCATGGATAGCGTGGCTGAGATCTCAAACCAACTGACTGCCATCAGCGGCGCACCACCACCTCAACCACCTGCTGCTGACGCTGCTGCCCCCATGCTTCCAGTCGCTCATGCTGCAGAGCCCCATATTCCTCCACCTGCAAAGTACTCTGGTAATCCAAATACTTGTCGTGAGTTTGTTACTCAAATCCAGCTAATTTTCAATGCTCAGCCTTCTCGATTCACTTACGAGGCAGCTAGAATTGCTTATGTAGCCAGCCTATTGGAGGGACCTCCTCTCAGCTATTTTAATGCTTTACATGAGCAGGGTTCACCTGCTGTTCAGACTTTTGCCCTGTTCATTGCTGAGTTAAAGCGTATTTATGATCATCCGATTAGAGGACAGCAGGCTGGTCAACAACTGTTGAGACTTCGGCAGGGCAGGCGATCGGTGAGAGAGTTTGCCAGTGAGTTCAGAGCTTTAGCGATTGAGTCAGGGTGGAATGAGCCGGCACTGCTCACCGCCTTTCAGAGTGGGCTCACCCGCAGCGTTGGCAGAGAGATGGCCTTGAGGAAGGAACAGCCTTCCCTGGATGAGGCAATAACCACTGCCATCAAGATGTCGGACCAGATGGCTCAGTGGCAGGCAGAACCCTCTCCACCCAGTCCTACAGCGCCCTCTGTCGGAGGAAACTACAGAGCCCCGCCTGCTGAGTTTGGACGTCCTCCTCCTCCTGCTGAGTCTTCCAGTGAGGAACCTATGCAATTGGGCCGGGCCCATCTCACGCCAGATGAACGCCTCCGCCGAAGGAAGATGGGGGTGTGCTTTTACTGTGGCCAGCCGAACCACCACATTGCCACATGTCCTACGCGGCCAAAAGAGATGGCTCATCAGTAGCAGTGGGGGTTCTGGTGAGTCATGTTTCATATTCCCCCAAAACCCGATCCCGTATGCAATTTCATGCCACTCTTAGTTTGCATACTCAGTCATTGTCACTGCTTGCTCTTCTTGATTCAGGGGCAGACAAAAGCTTCCTAGATACGTCTGTAGTCTCCCAGTTGGGCATTTCACTAGAACCACTCGCCTCACCTATGCAAGCTAATGCTCTCAATGGCAATCCTCTGGCCCGTGTGACTCACCGTACCGAACCCGTCCACCTCCTTGTGTCTGGTAATCATCATGAACAAATTCAGTTCTATGTAATTTCCTCTCCTAATGTACCTATCGTCCTAGGTCAGCCATGGCTACAACTACACAATCCACATATTGACTGGGCGGCAGGCAAGGTGGCGAGCTGGAGTCCATAATTGTCTCTCAACCTGCTTACGGTCTGCTCGTTCACCATCCGAGGGTGCCAGCTCCGGTCTGGTGTCCCTGCTGAGTACCATAACCTTGGAGAGGTTTTCAGTAAGCAACGTGCCCTGTCATTACCACCGCACCGCCGTATGACTGTGCCATCGACCTGCATGAAGGAGCCCCACTGCCTACTAGTCGTCTCTACAACCTGTCTCGCCCAGAGAGAGAGAGCATGGAGAAATACATCCACGAGTCATTGGCAGCTGGCATCATTCGGCCCTCTTCTTCCCCAGTTGGTGCTGGATTCTTCTTTGTGGGTAAGAAGGATGGTTCATTACGCCCCTGCATTGACTATCGAGGCCTCAATGACATCCCTGTTAAAAACAAATATCCATTACCATTGCTTGCATCCGCTTTTGAGCCCAGGCAACTATTTTTTCCAAGTTAGACCTGCGTAATGCATACCATCTTGTTCGTATCCGGGCTGAAGATGAGTGGAAAACCGCCTTTAAGACACCCATCGGCCATTTTGAATATCTTGTCATGCCGTTTGGACACCAATGCTCCAGGTGTATTCCAAGCACTGGTCAATGATTTCCTCCGTGACCTAATCAACCGTACTGTTTGTTTATCTAGATGACATCTTGATCTACTCCCGCAACCATGAGGAACACGTGGTGCATGTCCGGCAAGTGTTGCAGCGTCTTTTGGAGAACCAGCTCTTTGTTAAAGCGGAGAAGTGTGAATTCCATGTCCAGTCTATCACATTCCTCAGGTTCATTGTCGAGAATGGCCAGGTGAAGGCGGACCCTGAGAAGGTGCAGGCAGTGGAGAACTGGCCTCGACCCGCATCTTTAAAGCAACTTCAACGTTTCCTTGGTTTTGCCAACTTCTACAGAAGGTTCATCAGAAATTATAGCAGTGTTGCAGGACCCCTTAACAAGCTGACATCCTCGTTGACTCCTTTTTCCTGGAACGCGGAGGCTGAGGCTGCGTTTAAGGAGTTGAAGAGGCGGTTCACCACGGCACCGGTTCTCGTCCACCCAGACTCATCCCGTCAGTTTGTCGTAGAAGTCGACGCTTCAGACACCGGGGTGGGGGCAATCCTGTCCCAGAGGTCCGCTACAGATGGGA
Source organism: Electrona antarctica (assembly GCF_951216825.1). Taxonomy (NCBI): domain Eukaryota; kingdom Metazoa; phylum Chordata; class Actinopteri; order Myctophiformes; family Myctophidae; genus Electrona; species Electrona antarctica. The sequence goes on from NC_136801.1 coordinate 33,246,991, forward strand.
AGCTCCATCCCTGTGCCTTCTATTCTTATCCTTTGAACTCTGCTGAGCGCAACTATGATGTGGGGAACAGGGAGCTGTTGGCTGTGAAGCTCGCCTTGGAGGAATGGAGGCACTGGCTAGAGGGTGCTGAACATCCGTTCATTGTGTGGACAGACCATAAGAATCTTGCTTACATCCAGTCTGCGAAACGCCTCTACTCCCGCCAGGCTCGATGGGCCCTGTATTTTGGTCGGTTCCGCTTCACCCTGACTTACCGCCCTGGTTCTCGTAACTTGAAGCCGGATTCCCTGTCACGCCAGTTCTCCGCTGAAGAATCCACTGGCCAGCCGGAGTCGATCCTTCCCTCTTCCTGTGTGGTGGCAGCTGTGATGTGGGATATCGAGTCACTGGTGCGAGAGGCTCAACGGGTCCAACCGGATCCAGGCAACGGACCCGTGAACCGTCTCTTCGTCCCCGAGTCTGTTCGCTCACGGGTCCTCCTCTGGGCACATGCTTCCCGCTTTGCCTGCCATCCAGGGGTCGGCCGCACTCTGTCTCTCCTCAAACGGCACTTCTGGTGGCCCTCCATGGCCCGTGACACCCGTGCATTTGTGTCTGCTTGTGCTGTGTGCGCTCGTGGGAAAGCCTCTCATCAGCCGCCTGCTGGTTTGCTCCGTTCTCTGCCTGTCCCTAGTCGACCCTGGTCGCACATGGCTTTGGACTTCGTCACGGGCCTTCCTCCATCCCAAGGCAACACGGTCATTCTATTGTGGACAGGTTCTCTAAGGCTGTGCATTTTGTGGCCCTCCCTAAACTGCCCACATCGCTTGAAACAGCTGACCTCCTTGCTTACCATGTCTTTCGGCTCCATGGCGTCCCTTTGGATATTGTTTCCGACAGGGGTCCCCAGTTCATCTCACATGTATGGAGAGCTTTCTGTCGTGCCCTCGGAGCATCTGTGAGTCTATCTTCTGGTTACCATCCACAAACTAACGGACAGACAGAGCGAGCCAACCAGGACCTGGAAGCTGCACTGCGTTGTGTGGCGGCCAAGAATCCCTCCTCCTGGAGCACCCACCTGCTGTGGATCGAATACGCCCACAATTCTCTGACCTGTGCTGCCACGGGCAAGTCTCCATTTGAGGGGTCTCTGGGGTACCAGCCACCTCTCTTTCCAGCCGAGGAGGATGACATCGCCGTCCCATCGGTTCAGGCTCACCTACGACGCTGTCGCAAGGTGTGGAAGGATGCACGAGCTGCCTTGCTCAGTTCCGTGGAACGGAACAGACGGTTTGCCGATCGCCATCGGACCCCAGCCCCTACGTACCAGCCAGGTCAGCGTGTGTGGCTATCTGCTAGGGACCTCCCCCTGAAGACTGATTCAAGGAAGCTCTCCCCCCGTTATGTGGGTCCTTATGAGGTGCTCTCCATCATCAACCCTTCGACTGTCAAGCTCAGGCTCCCTCGTCACATGAAGATCCACCCCACCTTCCATGTCTCTCTGTTGAAACCGGTGTTGACGAGTCCACTGTCTCCTCCGGATGCGCCCCCTCCTCCCCCCGTATCATTGACGACCATCCAGTGTACACCGTCCGGCGGTTGCTAGACGTGCGTCGCAGAGGCAAGGGATTCCAGTACCTGGTATATTGGGAGGGCTATGGTCCTGAGGAGAGATGTTGGGTGCCACGTCGCTTCATTCTGGATCCATCCCTAATCACCGTTTACCATCAGCAACACCCTGACAAGCCTGGTGGAACTCCTGGAGGCGTTCGTTGAGGGGGGGGCACTGTCACAGTCCCAGGCAGGACTGTGTTTTTCTTGTCTGTCTCTGTCTTGTCAGTGTCTGTGCTATGTGTGGGTGTGTGTGTGTGGGCGTAGGCTTGGCTCCATTTACCACTTGGCTCACCTGTTTCCAGTCCCTTCATTCTCTCCAATCTACGCTCCTGCCTGCCATCAGCTCATCACCTCCAGCCTATAAAGCCCCGGCCTTCCCACTCTACAGATCGCCAGATTGTTGAATCAACCACAGTGGTAGTAGACACTCCTAGCCAGTATACCGTATGGTTACACGGTAACCTTTGTTCTCTGAGTGAAGAGACCATCTCTCCACCCAACATATTTCATATGTAAGGGGAATGTCCCCACTTCACTTGTGACGTGGATATCTCTTTAAGACACACCAGTTGTACTGGCACGCACGGGTATATAAGGCCCAGGTGTGCGTGATTACACTGGTTTATTTGATCGACACCGCTTCTGAGCGACATCTTGGTGGAGAGATGGTCTCTTCACTCAGAGAACAAAGGTTACCGTGTAACCATACGTTCTCTATCGTATCAGAGACCATCTCTCCACCCAACATATTTCATATGTAAGGGGAACTCTGTAAGACACCTCGCGAGGAAGCGAGACAGTACCAGAACCCCAGTGCCAACACCAGTGGCTCCGACCCGGCACATACTGAATTTAAAATATTTACAAGTATGTTCAATTTTAAAATATTTACAGTCATGTTCAATTTAAAATATTTACAGTTATGTTTAATTTAAAATATTTACAATTATGTTCAATTTAAAATATTTACAATATTTACAACCCCTGGAGCAGCCGGACGGCCAGACGCCATCCGCTGCTGAATCCTCGGGCGCCAGACGCTACCCAGAGCCTGGCCCCGCAAGACGCTAAGGCCATGAAACACAGGGGTGAAGGGCCGCTCAAGCCAACCCGCCAGGCGCAAGGTTGATTTGACTGGTGAAGGTGACACCTACCGCCGAGCCGTGTGCAAGACCGACTCCCCAAAGGGAGCGAGTGCCGCTACGTTCAGCCGGTAGAACCGGGTAAATGTTGACGGATTTGACCATGTGGCCGCTGTGCAGATGTCTGATAGAGACGCACCATTCCACAGCGCCCAAGAGGTCGCCATCCCACGGGTGGAGTGTGCCCGCACTCCAGGCGGCACCGGCACTCCTGCCTGCTCGTGTGCTCGCTGGATCACTTCTGTGATCCAATGGGACAGCCTAGCCTTGGATAGTGGTCTTCCCAAGCACTCTTGTTTGAAACACACAAAGAGCTGGTCCGTTTCTCTAAGGGCATGTGTGGCCCTGATGTATGTCTCTAACGCCCTAACTGGGCAGAGTGGGGACCGACTCTGTACTCCGTCCGTCCGTGACTCAAAGAGGGGACAGAGCTCAATCCTTTGATTGAGCTGCGCCTCTGAAAGTATTTTGGGGAGAAAGGCCGGGTTGGGGCGTAGCACTACTCCCCCCTCGTCCGGCCTGAACCGGCAGAGCTCTGCATGGACCGATAGGGCTTGCAGCTCCCCAATTCTTCTTGCCGAAGTGACTGCCAGCAGGAATGCTGTCTTGAGTGACAGCCATTTCAAGTCTGTTGACTCCAGGGGCTCGAAGGGGGCTCGTTTCAGGGCCTATAGAACCAAGCCCAGGTCCCAGGGTGGAACCGTTGGGGTCCTAACTCGAGCTCTGAGCCTCCTAGCGCCCTTTAGGAAGAGAGAGATAAGGCTGCAGCATTCTGCCGAAAGCCTGCACTCCCCAACGCGGGCGGCCTTGATGGCAGCCACCATACCCCTAAGGGTCGAGAAAGCCTTCCCCTCGTCCAGTCGGTCCTGCAGAAAAGGCAGGATCGTCTGATGCCCACAGTGTAGTGGGTCTGCCTCGTTCTTCTCACACCACAACTCGAACATCCTCCACCTGTACGAGTATGCAGCCCTGGTTGATGGTGCCCTTGCTCCCTGCAGAGTCCGCACCACTGTGTGCGGCAAGCCCATTGCTAGGAAGCCGGCCCTCTCAGGGGCCAGGCCCAAAGCCGAAGTCCTTGGGGGAAGGGGTGGAACAGAGTCCCCTGAGCTTGTGAGAGCAGATCCCTCCGGGTTGGGAGCTCCCACGGTTTCCCGCAGACCAGTGACGGGATGTCTGAGAACCAGACCATGTGAGGCCAGTGTGGGGCTATCAGGACCATCTGAACTTCCTCCTCCCGCACTCTCTGTAGGAGGGGAGGGAGGAGGCCGAAGGGGGGAAAAGCATATAGTAGGCCTTGGGGCCATCTCTGGGCCAAGGCGTCCGTGCCGAGGGGAGGGCTGTCCCTTCCTATGGAGGAGAACAGGGTGCAGTGAGTCGATTCTCTGGATGCGAACAGGTCTGCTACTGGTGCCCCAAAGCGGCACCCGATCTCTGCCACCACCTCTGGGTGGAGTCTCCACTCCCCCGGGCTCGGGCCGTCTCTGGACAGGCAATCCGCTGCCTGATTGTCCAGTCCCGACACCTGTATTGCTCTGAGGGACAGCAGGCGAGGGAATGCCCACTCCCACAGGTTGTGTGCAAGTCTGCAGAGCCGAGGGGAGCCGAGGCCTCCCTGCCTGTTGATATAAGCTGCTGCTACCACGCTGTCTGTCCTCAGCAGCACGTGGTGGCCTTGTAGGTGATGCAGGAACCCCTGTAGAGCGAGTTGGGCTGCTTTCAGCTCCAGGACGTTGATGTGCTGGGAAGTCCACTGACCGCTCCAGCGGCCCCCGATTCCTGCGCCCTGGTGCACCGCCCCCCAGCCGCCCAGGGACGCGTCTGCTGACACTAGCAGGCGCCGCGTCACTGGGCCCAGCCTGCTCCCTCTGGCCAGATTGCCTGGGCATTTCCACCAGCGAAGTGCTGACTGCAGCCTGCGGGTGACTTGCACCTTGGCCTGCAGCTGTCGCTGTGGATGCAGCCCCAGGCCGAGGAGGTACCTCTGTGCCGGGCGCATATAGAGGAGGGCCAAAGGAACTATTTGGACTGCCGCTGCCATCAGTCCCAAGAGTCGCAGGCACATTCTCCAGGTGACTCTGGCTCCCGGGGAGAAGAGGGAGAGACAGGCCATGAGAGCCTGCTGTCGCCCCTCCGTCAGGGACACAGTGGCGAGTCTGGAGTCCACAACCATGCCGAGGAACTGCACAGCCTGGCATGGCTCTAACCTGCTCTTCTCGTGATTGAGACGTAGCCCTAGACCCTGAATGTGCTCCAGGAGTCGGGTTACGTGGCGGTGACATATCTCCTGTGACTTGGCGCAAACAAGCCAATCGTCGAGATAATTCAGAATTCTGAGTCCTTCTCGCCGGAGAGGCCCCAGGACTGCGTCCATGCACCTCGTAAAGGTGCGCGGGGCTAGCGAGATCCCGAAGGGGAGGACGCAGAATTCGTATGTCTTGTCTTCGAAGTTGAATCTCAGGAAGCGCCAGTGCCCGTGCCATATGGGGATTTGAAAATAGGCGTCCTTGAGGTCTATTGTGGCGAACCAGTCGCCTGCCCGGATCGCCTGCTTCACTCTGGGAATTGTCAGCATCTTGAACCTCAGAGGCCGAAGAAACTGGTTCAGGCCCCTGAGGTCCAGTATTGATCTGAGGTTCCCATCCTTCTTGGGGGTGAGAAAATAGCGGGAGTAGAAGCCAGCCCGCTGATCCTCTGGCTCTACCTCCCTGATCGCTCTCTTTGCCAGGAGGGTAGAGACCTCCGCCCGTAGTACCCCCATGTGATGGGGGTCGAACACAGATGTGACCATCCCCGATCTCGTGAGGGGGGGAGTCCGGGCAAACTGAAGCCGGTAGCCCCGGGTCATGGTGGAGACCACCCAGGGGTCCGCGGCAAGAGCTACCCAGGCTCTGTGACGGGCTGCAGGGACCAGGTGGTGAGCCAGGTCCCGGCTGGCGTCAGGAAGAAGGCGGTGGCCGTCGGGGGGCTCGGCCCCGACCTCCGCCACCGCGCCGACCACCGCGCTTTCTATTAGTCCGCCTGGCGGCGTCCAGAAAGGTTCTCAAGTCCTCAGCGGGTCGCTGATGGCCCTTAGCCTGTGCTGTGCTACTAGCGGCTGCTGGTGGCCTATACACACCCCTGCGGTGGCCGTAGGCACGAGATGCCTCCTGTGCACATTTACGTGCTTCCTGAGCTTGCTGCAGCCGGTCGCTGGCCGTTTGGCCAAACAGGGAAAATGGCTCGATGGGCAGCTTCCTCAGACACTCTCGGTCCTCCTTCGGCAGTTTCCCAGACTGGGATAGCAATAGATGGCGCCTTACTTGCCAGAAGACTGCCATGGCTTTGCCCGCTGCCACCCCCTGTTCTCTGAACAGTTTGGGGAGTATGTTGGCGAGATGCCTCAGCTCTACCAGAAGGTCTGGGCTAATCTCGTTGCCTATGTCCCGCATGAGCTTGCACTGATATAGCGACAAGATGGCCCCTGTGTTGGCTAATTTCGCCTGGGCAGCCATGGCCCTATGCATCCTAGTCAGTAAATTGTCCATTATTTTACAGTTTCGGCTGGGGGTACCTGCTACGCCCAGCACAGAATTGGAGGGCAGGATTAAAGCGGCCAAGGCCCCGTCCACATTGGGCAGCTGCTCGCCACAGCCGATGTTCTCCGGACTCTCGGTGGTAGAGAGCAGTTTGCCCACCCTGGTGAGGCGGAGGGGCATGTTGGGATCCTTCCACTGTCCCTGAACCAACTTCTCAAAGTCATCGAGGATAGGTACTGAGAAGGGGGCCCTTGTAGTCTCCCCCTCATCATCAAAGAGGGAGGGGACAGGGGCTGTCCCACCCGGTTTGGCAACGACCCCCAGGGCCTTCGATGCCCTTTCTACCAGCCCCATAATGATCATGGCAGGGCGCTCACTGCTCTCTTCCTCTCCTGGCTCAGCCTGTAGCTGAGCGGAGGCCAGGGGCTCCTCCTCCTGAAATTCCTCGACGTCGACCTCTAGGTCGTCATCGTCGTAGTTATTTTCGTCGTCTTCAGGCCAGTCTTCAACTGGCTGAGTGGTGAAGCTTAAAGGGGCGGAGCTCGGCCCCCCCAGCCCTTCCCCTCTGGGACGCTTAACCTGTTGGGCAGGTAGGGACACTGCTGTGCTCTTTCCTCTCTGTCTTTTAAACAAGAGGCACCTAGCCTCTCTGACTCTGGCTGGCAGAATAAAGCAGTTCATACAGGAGGTAGGGTCCCCCTGTGCTGTCATAGCATGAGCAGGGCCTAGACAGGACACACACTCCTCATGGCCGTCCTCTGGGGGCATACGCACCCCACATTTGACACAGGAGCCTACTGGTTCCATTGTCAGTTTATTTTTTTTGTGTATATATATATATAAATATATTAATCAATTAATTGACTATATATTTTTATAGTATAGTATATATATATATATATATATGCTATGTGCCTATTACTTATATGCACACAACTCTCTCTCTATATATATATATCTACACGTATATATACACATATGTATATATATATATATATGTGTCTACACACAGGGGGGGGGGGGGGGGGCTTCAGTGCAGTAGGAACGGCTACCCTGGGATCCGTGACGTCACCCGGGATTCCCTGCGCGTCACTGCTATCTGTCCACACTGCTGTGTGGAGTTTGTTTTGGGAAATTTCTGAGGATACGCTTGCTCCGTGGCTTCCACCGTCCGCACGGGTTCCACCACGTAGTCTACGCCGGAGTGCGTGAACGGTTTTATGGCCGCAATACACTCAAGCGAGCTCTCTCTCACGAGGCGAGCAAAGTAACAGCGCTACAGACGCGGAAGTCGCCCCGGCGACAATACGACTGTGTTGTGCTGTGTTCAATAGAGCTCCGAAGTCTGACGTCACTTTCAGTAGAGGTCGTCAATCTCCAGGTTCATGTATTTGTTTATTTGCATTGAGATCCCCAAACGGCGATTTTAGGTCGCTTCATATAAGAACTGTGTTTGAAAAATAAACCGACCACCTCGGCGTTTCTGTCAGGGGAGTGGCTGTGCGTCGTTAATGATGTCCATTCATATTTGATACAGCCAGTTTCTAGAGAAAATGGAATTAATGTGACCGCAAAAGCCTTGAAACTACATATGAATGCAATGTCGCTGAGCATATACGTCACGCCCAGCTGTCAACATATTGCGTTCCTGAGATTCCTCGTTGACGTAAGCTCAGCTGGTGGTGACTCGACTCGTACTAACCACGATACATTATATATCAATAAAATAAAAATAAAAATAAACGTAATTAACGTTCAGTTTCTGTTGTGCGACGGGCTGCGGGCAGAAGCAGCCTACCCGGAAATGTAGTCTCGGGGTTGTTTGGCTCGTTTCTAACGCTTATTTTGTTACTCTTTGGGTATATTTGTACATTTCCACCTTCAGTCGATGCTTCATATCCATATGAGTGAAAAGGCCGGGGTGATCGGTTTATTTTTCAAACACAGTTCTTATATGAGGCGATCTAAAATCCCCCTATGGAGAGTACAATGCTTATAAAACCATACATGAACCTTTGAGCTCACTGCCCTCTACTGGTAGTAGAGGGCAGTGACGTCAGGACTTCGGAGCTCTATGCTGGCCTGGCAGGACTGTTGTTTCGCTGCGCCACCGCAGGTCAACTCCAGCCCACGGAATATGCCCCACGGATGCGTGAATTGACGCTACGCCAACAATACACCCGTATAGAGCTCTATTCCGCTGCCTTTAGCAAGGGTTACCGAGCCGCTTGTCCTGCTGTGTCCCTCCCCGGAGGTCGACAGACAGGCTCTACACCACAGGACGCGTGAGCTAACGCAACGTCAACAATACGCCTGTAATGGTGTTTTTTTGGCTGGTTACCCTGTCAGATTACAAACGAGTTGAATTGAATGAGACAACCCTGAGAGGGGCGAATGTCACGCCGGCTCTCTACCCGCAACCTGCGGTGGGTCTATCCGGTCTCTATTCCAACCCGTATTAATTTAAATTAAGTATTTTTAAAGAAAAGAAAACAGAAACCAATAATTCAGAAGAATCTGCTGTATGTAGCTGTTAGCTTCTCTGCTGTCGAGACGCCACGTCTGTCTGGTGACTAGTGGAGATCAAAAAATCAGTGTAATCACGCACACCTGGGCCTTATATACCTGTGCGTGCCAGTACAACTGGTGTGTCTTAAAGAGATATCCACGTCACAAGTGAAGTGGGGACATTCCCCTTACATATGAAATATGTTGGGTGGAGAGATGGTCTCTGATACGATAGAGAACAGTGTTTGTTCCCAGTGAACTTCAGTTTTCCTCGTGTGTTCTAGTGCTTTAGTTTGCATTCTGCCTGTACTCACCGCTCTCCTCTCCTCCTCCTCAGACCACACCTGCCTGCCTCCTGCCTGCCTGCCTGCCAGCCCATGCACTGACCTGCCTGTTTGCATCTTGCCCTGCTCTGCCTGCCTGCCAGTTTGTTTAAATAAACACCCTTGAACTGTCAAACTTTTGTCTGTGTCTGCATTTGGGTCCGCCAGTTCTTGGTACCGTGACAGCTGTATCAAATATGAATGGAAATCATTAACGACGCACAGCCACTCCCCTGACAGAAAGGCCGGGGTGGTCGGTTTATTTTTCAAACACAGTTCTTATATGAAGCGACCAAAAATCCCCCTATGGAGATTATAATGCAAATAAAAAAATACATTAACCTGTGTGTTGGCGCCCTCTACTGAAAGTGACGTCAGACTTCGGTGCTCTATAGTCACCCACTCTAACCAAGAAGCCATTTGCCTTGCTGAGATTACTATTAGATCCAAAGAGAATGGATTCAGTTTTTCCCAGGTGTAAAGATAATTTGTTTGCGGGGGACAGTACATTCATTTATTTGTGGCAATATACTTTTCAACCTGTTCATAGACTATTTTTTCCATCACTTTCGAGATGGAGCTTAGATTAGAAATAGGGCGGTAGTTGCCGGGGTCTATTTACTCCCTTTCTTGTGCAAGGGGGTTACTTTGGCCAGTTTGAAATCTTGGGGGACCTGTCCCTGTTTGATGGAGAGGTTTACTATGTGGGTGATGATTGGAGCTATAGAGATGGCTGAGTCTCTGATAAATGTGGAGGGAATATTGTCATGGCCCGTGGCCTTGTGGGGTTGGAGGGCACTCAATGTCTTAAGTACCTCATCAGTTGTTACCATAACTAGTTTGAAATCGTCTTTACAAACACCTAGGTTTCTGTAGAAGGTTTTAATGTGCTCTACACCCAAGAGCCCAGAGTGGGTGGGCAGTTTGTTAACCAGAGTTGTTGCTATGTTTGTAAAGAAGATATTCAAGTAGTTGGCCACATCAAGCTTGTCAGTGATGAGAGTGTCGTTCGATTTGATGTTTATGTTTGAAAACCTGGTTTTTAGTTTCTCACCGCAGCCTAGTTGATAGCTTCCAGAGCTCACAAGGATTGTTTTTGTTTTCCTCTGCTTTATCATTGATAAAGTTACTTTTAGCTGATTTAGACATGGTAGTTACAATAGTTCTTAGCTTGTTTCGTTGGGTTTTTAGGTTGTCCAACTGAGCTTGGAGATCACTGTCGAATCGCTTGGCAAGCTTTGACTTGCATTTTCGAAATTCAGAGCATTTTTTGTCTCTGGCTTTCATTGCAGTCAGTATGTCCGAATTCATCCATGGTTCCGAGCGGGTTTTGGCCCTGATGGTTCTCAAAGGAGCCATGTTGTTCAGTACTGATGTAAATTTGTTTTTGAAGCCAAGCCAAGCTTCTTCGACAAGTGTGCTTTTAAGCACATCGGACCAATCCAGACTCTCCTATTCTTGGTTAAAGACCTCACTAGAGTAGGTTTTGAGGTCCCTTGATATGACTGTTTTGTGGCAGCCGGTCTTAAGTTTTAGTTTTTTGCGGGTACAGAATATCATAAAATGATTGCTAAGCCCGCATACAATAACACCTTTCATGGAGATTCTGGATTTGTCCGAGGTCAAAATGAGATCAATATGAGATCAATGACAGTTTGAGTAGAAACACACACTCTAGTGGGTTGGGTAATTAGCTGACTGACACTATGCAGATCACAAAACCTACTAAATTATTTGAAAACAGGCGCCTCTTTACGTTGTACGTCCGTCAGAACGTACAACGTAAAGTACGTCCGCCCATCAGGATTTTCTCTGCACCCTCCTCCTCAGCTAAGCATCCCTCAAGAATATCATAAAAGCCTTGCTGGTCAGGAGGTCTGTAGACTGTGCCAACTAGTACTGATTTCGCATTTTTGAAAATGAATTCAACCCACACAGTTTCAATTTCAACATGCTGCAAGTCAGTACGGGTAATGAATTCAGTATCTTTGTGGATATACATGCAAACACCACCCCCATTACGGTTTCTATCATTTCTGACTACTGAGTAGTTCTCAATTTCAATTTCAGCGTCCCTGATGGATTAATCTAGTTTGGTCTCAGAAAAACACAAAATGTTTGCCTTGCCGTTAAGGAATAATTCTCTAATTTCGGCCAGTTTTGGATAAAGGCTGTTTATATTGAGATGAAAAAAGTGAATACCCTTGCTGTTGAGAATTGAGTTGTTGATGTCAGCAGTTGAGAAAAGTTAGTGATGTAGGAGGGGGCCAGCCCGTTTAGGGCTTTGTAGACAAAAATGAGGGTTTTGATGAAGCAATAAGCCACAAGAGGTCACAAGAGGCTCTCTCTTACCGGGTATTTTATAATGGCTGAGAGGTGTAGTGAGACACGACGCAAAGCGGGAGTCTCCGACCCGCACGGCCTGGGTTTGTAAGGCAATCAAGTGGGGGAGCACTTGATTGCCTTACAAACCCCATCTCAGCTACAGAGCTGCGGAATCAATGTAACGCAGCTGGGAATGATATAAAGTTATTGAAGGTGTGGATTATCGTGAGATTTACTGCATGGTCTAATCAGAAACCAGTATACACTCAACACTATGGCTCCTCAAGGGCTGAATGAGGAATTTGATGTCAAACCATTTCTGGGATAATTCTTTCTTTTTATTTTTCATTATTTTAAAGATGGAGTGCCACAATTTTTCCAGTTTTCCATGTGTCTATGAGGTGACAGTACTTCATTAGACAACCTGGAGTCCTCTTTTTATGTCGGATCAACTCCACCGGGATGTTATCCAACAGACAGACGTGGCTTGGGTCTGCTGTATATTGGTCACTGGGCTCCGGTCGTAGTGCCAGCAGTGCATCTCGGCTGTACACACAGGCGAGCCTGGGCGCTGTCACTTATTCCCGCCACCGGTTTGTGTTGAGCTGAGTGAAATGTTCGACCAACCAATAACTGAAACCAACTATATAAAGAGCATGAAGCTTGCACTTAATTAAAACTGTCCCATAAATGTGAAATAACAGAAAACATGGTCAGTGTGGTTCATCAAATATTCTTCATATACCATGACATTGTTGAGGGGCTCTAGCCCCTCCTATATACAGGTTAAAAACAATGAACAGAGTTTAATGTTTGTTTTGTCACTAACACAAACAATAAATGCCATTAACAATGAACACAGTTTAATGTTTGTTTTGTCTGTCACTGAGGAATTCGGCATATGACATTATGTTCTGATATCGCGATGATGTAAGACGATAAGGGTTGGTAAAGCGCCCCTCACTTCACACAGGTGTGATTTTTCATAATTTTTCATAATTTCAATATATAGATTTTAAATATAGTATTAAACAGAATAGATTTTAAAGGCAGGGTATTATTTTCTTTGGTTATAATAAATACTAACTAAGTAGGTCTATTCTGATATTGTTCAGTAACAGGAGTCTCCTCCATGTATTTATTAAACAGAAAATACAAAGAAATGTTGTGTTGAATTCATGGTTCTATGTCTTGGTGTCACCTCGACCCATGATGGACTTCTTAGTGTTTCTCTCAGGTTTCAAAAGGATTATATAACACTTTGGTCCAAACAGTGACACCAAAATTCCAAAGCTAGATGCTAAAATGGCAAAAACCTCCACTACATCTGCATATTTGCCTGGAGAGCTTATATATGCTGGGATGAAGGCTATCCACACGGCACAGAAGATCAACATGCTGAAGGTGATTAACTTGGCTTCATTGAAGTTGTCTGGAAGATTTCTTGCCATGAATGCTAGGAGGAAGCTGAGGAGTGCCAGTAAACCAATATAACCTAATAGCACTGCAAATCCAACTGTTGATCCCACCACACACTCATAGACTATCGTATCACTGTGATAGTGTGTGTTTTTATGAGTAGCTGGTGAGGCAGACACAAGCCAGGCTATGCAGATTGCTGCCTGCATGGAAGTAAGAGCCAGAACTGTTCCTCTCTGCTGCATAGCACCAAACCACTTCATAATGTCTGTACCCCCAGGCTTGGAGGCCTTGAATACAGCCAAAACCACCAACGTCTTTACCAGGATACACGAGACACACAGCACAAAGCTGATCCCAAATGCTGCATGCCTCAGCTGACAAGTCCAGAGCCTGGGATGGCCAATGAACAGAAGTGAGCACAAAAAACAAAGTATGAGTGAAAACAAGAGAAGGAAGCTAAGTTCAGAGTTGTTGGCGCGCACCATGGGTGTGCTTCGATGATAGATGAAGATTCCCAGTACAATGGCACAGATAAGTGTGCCCAGCAATGAGGTGATTGTCAAGGAGATACCAAGAGCCTCATGGTAGGAGAGGAACTCCAGGCTCTTAGGAACACAGTGGTCACGCTGGGGACTGGGCCAGAAGTCCTCTGGACAACTGGTACACTCTGTAGAGTCTAACAAAGATGACAAGGTTAAAGGGACAGACAAGTACAGTATTGTCCTAAATATACTGTACATTACTACATGGTGTAAACCAACCAGTCTCATTGCTGATCTCTCCCTCAGAACAAGCAATGCAGTCAAAGCAGCAGATAGGTTCCCCTTTAATTCTGGCCACACGGGTTCCGGGGGAACAGCTCTCACTGCACACTGACCGAGGTGGCTACGGAGGAAATTAAGAATGATATATTTTTGTACAAACTGAATTACATTCACACCAGCTCAGCATTAGCTATAGAAAGCTGAAGTGACCTTTTTAGATTCAAAGTTCCAGAAGATTCTGTCTTCATCCAGGATGAGTTCTTCACCTGCAGAGACTAACTTCTTGACCATACCTACATTGTGAACTTTTGTGCTTCCATCAGGGAGCCACACCCAGTTCATGACATCATAGATTGGTAAAGCATCACCATTCTCATCAAACGATACGTGATCACCAAATGGTGTAGAGAAGTTGATCCTTTCCAGGTAATATACAAGCTAGACATGGTGATGAGCAGAATTATGAAGATCAAGTGACTATAAAAGTGTGTTTTGAGCAGCTGCAGTCTAAATTTGAACCCAACTAGAAACATAACTAAACGTAACCTGTGAAATGACATTACACCTGCCATGGCTGTATTGTCCGCAAACCGGCACAGCTGTGCCCAATAAAAGGCCCTTTTCCTGGCACACATTGCAACATGTCATGGATGGCATGGGCCAGAGCATACACAGCCTTGTACACATTGTACTCTGGCCTGAGGTCAGATACATCCAAAAGTGCAGTTGCTGCTGTTGCTAGGTCCTCTTGTCCTGTACACACCCTTCCACCAACATCCACCCACTCTGACGGAAGGGGTGGGAAATTACACTGAAATGTGTGCTCCCAAAACCGCCTCATCTGAAGAAACACAAAAGCTTGTGAATGAACACAAAATTGCAACTTAACTCATTTAGGACTGAGGTCGATTCTAAAAAGGCCTTCTAAATCCTGAGCTACGTTTTCATCAAATATTAATTCAAAATGACAACAAATATATATGATGCTATATACTGTACATAGCAACAACTAACCCAAAGGGGTTTCCCGTCCTGAAAGGTATAGTTACAAAAGGGGATCCCGTACATAATGGGTTTAAAAAATGAAACAAAAGACTCACTATGGTATTGCCAAGGCTTTTGTCATGGCCATTGTCGGGATGGATTTTTAACAAGAAGTCCTTTAGACCTGGTATCTCTCCACGACGGATGGCAATGCCCAGGGTGCCTCCCAGGTACGGCATGAAGTCTAGAGTCAGGAGCTTAGCATATGTTGTCCAGGCCTCACTGGCCATCCATTGCAGACCTGTCACATTCTGCTTTACCACCTATATGGTATAAAATCAATGCTATTGATCATGTCTGTGTGTTGATTCACAAAATATTGAACGAATTAAAAAGTGCCTCTGACAAAACCAGCTAAATCCATTGGACCCTCAAACTGTCTGTCTGTCTGTCTGTCTGTCTGTCTGTCTGTCTGTCTGTCTGTCTGTCTGTCTGTCTGTCTGTCTGTCTGTCTGTCTGTCTGTCTGTCTGTCTCTCTGTCTGTCTGTCCGCTAATTGGCTGTTGTTGGTTACGTAACCAATCTATGTTTTACAATTGTTTATAACTATAGTCTGGTTGCCCTTTGGGCAAACAGACTATTCCGGAGTAATCTAACTTCCGCTGTGATTGGCCCAGCTTTGCATAACGTTTGTAGTAATTAATTGGCTGTTGTTGGTTACGTAACCAATCTATGTTTTACAATCGTTTATAAAGACATGAATTCCTTGAGGGGCAGAAGACTTAGCACAGAACTTACCCTGTGGGATTAATAAAGGTCTACATTACGTAGTAAATGCGTCGGCTTGGAGTTGTTATTGGTGACTCCTGTAGGACTACACCATACAATGCAATCAGTGGCTTAGAATCAATAACATTGTATGAAAAGGTATTAAATACACCTGTCCAAAATCTAATTTTAATGGCCCCTTTGTCCATAACAAAACGTGACATTGTAATTGGCTGACAATATTAGTGGGAGGGGCCTATGTAAGCGACTGCGGCAACCACACTTTGCAATTTTTCAAAATTTGCGACCTTTCTAGTTATTATTATTATTATTATTATTATTTATTTAGAAAGTGGTTAAATTGCATTCCCACAACCTCCTCCATGAGATGAACCATAATGCTCCCATGTTCAAATACAATGACCACACGAGCTGTGGATGTCTTCATCACAGTGACAATCCTCTGAAGTTCAGCTGGGTCGTGGTCCCAGGGCAGAACCTCCACGTACGCCAGACAACCAAAACCAGACTGGGCCAGGTCAGACCTGAATGACTGGGCAGCATTTCGGCCATAGGCATCATTACTAAATAGCAGTCCTGCCCAGGTCCACCCAAAACGCTTCATAATTTGGAGCATAGCTTGGACCTGATGGATGAAGAATGGTGGGATAAGACCTGCTTAGTTTGATTATGCACATACTGTAGTGTAAAATCAGTGAATCTCCTGCGTATAACCCACATTAATTTTCTTTTGATGCTGACCCTAAACCTAACCCTTCAGCTCCAGCAGTATTATACACAAAGAAATGAGAGGCGATATGCAATATCAATAAAGGGAAGTGATGTGTACTACTTGATACCAACAGATGTTTTGTCTGTAGAAGTTCACCTGGAAGGCATCACTTGGGATTGTTCTAAAGAAAGATGGGAACTTTTTCCGGTCACTCAGACAGGAGCACGTGGAATAGTAACTTACCTGAAAATACACAAAAGATATATTCTGTAATATACCTATACGGTACTATAATTCTTTATTACACGGCTTGGTTGAATGCTTGATTCTGATTGGTCAATCGCCGAATTCTTCGGTCTGTTATTTCTGGATAATGACTGCTCCGCTCTATAACACACCGATGCCAAAACAAACCCTCGGAGCACCTGCTGTGCTCCGCTGATTTACTGCTGTTTCCAACATGACAGCCATGATGTAAACACACACACAGTGTCCTTTACAGCAAAACATTGCTCTCAAAAAGGTTTTTGAAAACATTTCAGCGAGAAATAGACGGTGCAGTACCCGAAAATGGATTCTATTTGATCAATTCACTTCCTTGTTTTCCGACTGTGCTGCAGCTGGGCAGACGCCGGCCAGCGCGACACTTATGGGAATACTTTCATTACCGTAAGCAAGGAAATATGAGTCGTTTTGTTTTGGGTCAATTTATTAATTTATGTATTAAGTAGCCGTGTAATAAGCGGGATAATGTATGGCTGAGTGGTCATTGTTAATCACCTTCAGGTTGATTAATCACTGACGCGACGGCGGAGGTGGTTAATCAGCCTGAAGGTGATTTATCTATAAACAATGACCACTCAGCCATACATTATCCCTTACATCAGAGGTGGGCAACTTTGAAGATGGAGAGGGTCACTATTATGTATACAGTCACTCCAGAGGGTCACATTGCATATTACGGTCGTAGCAAAAACAGCTGATCTACAAGCTCAAAACGCGTTTTGAGCTTGTAGATCAGCTATTTTTTGCTATAGTTTAATTTCAATCCTGAATATTTTTTTTGGAATCCTGAAAGATATTTTAGACTAAAGTAATTAAAGCCGGTCATGTTTGCATGATTGGAATTATAACAGAAACTAGAAAAGGTCTCCACCAGGAGGATAGGACTGTGTGAGATGTTTGGCAAAATGTTTAGGAGTAATATAAACATGTTTGCCTTTGATGGCAATTGGATGACTTGAGGCATTTTGTTCCAAAAATGTGTTTTGCAAAAATCAACCTGTTGGTGGCGCTATAACAGGCCAATGTGAAAAGGGTGGGATATATTCCTCAGCCTAGTAAGAAAATGTGTGAAAGATTTCACGTAAATTGCATGCTGTGTTCATGATTTGAGGCTTTTGTTCAAAACGGGGCAATCTTGCAAACTGTGAAAGTTATAGCCAATTAGGATGGAATATGAAATATCGGACATATCCGACTTGAGCACATGACCATAGAGATACTGTGTAACGATTTGTGAGATTTTTGGACAGAATCTGGAGGAGTAATATAAAAAAATGTGTTTTACAAAAGTCGGCCTCCTGGTGGCGCTATAACAGGCCGTTCTGGAAAATGCGGGGCAGAGGTTCATCGTTGGCATCCAGGGAGTGTGTGTGCAAAGTTTGGCATCGACCGGGTTAACGGTGCCGGAGATTAGCTGGTAACGGACGGACGGAAGGACACACACACACACGGACGGACACACACACACACGGACGGAGTGCAAAACATACTCTCTCCCCATGCCTTCGGCCTGGTGGAGACAATTATATACTTATATTATCAGTATTCCAATATTAGGGCCAGATTAAGTGAAGATGGGGGCCGCATGTGGCCCCCGGGCCGCCAGTTGCCCATGTATGCCTTACATAATTTCCCCCTAACAAGCGGAGCACGTTAGTGGAACAGAGCAGGGTGAAACTCTACACTCACTTTCCCTGCTCAATCCCATGCTAAAATGCTCAACATCACTCACCACCACTCACACCACAAAAGAAGGGACTGCATTGTGTGCTGCGAACACAGAGGCAGCTTTAGCCATCAGAAGGCCTGGTTCAGAAACACAATACCGTCTTTTGACAAACACGTATACGATTACGAACCCTTCAACAGTCACAACAACACACACTATAGCCTTGCATAGCCAGCCTTCATCTGCCTTTGCAATGGATATCACCATCGCTACACAAGGCTAAAAACACACACCATGCAAGGTTTGTTAAAACTTGCATGGTGTGTTGTTAACCTCTAATCAATCACTAGGTTATACTTTGTTACGAAAAAACACAAACATTATCCTTTTTCATAAGACAACGCAATAACATAATAATAATAATAATAATACGATTTATATAGCGCTTCAAGGTATCGAAAGTCGCTTTACAGAACAGAAGTAAAAACAAATGTATTAGAAAACTAGTTAAAAGGTTAAAAGGTTACATTGTATAACAATATACAATGTGGCAATCTACTGCCCCCCATGCTCCATTCAAAGTCTGCCAGCTCCACTTACATGCTCTGTAACAAGTAAATATTGTTTTCTTTATCAGGCTGTAGAAAGACTACACTGTTTATCATTATATTACATCTGTAAATAAACTAAAATAGCCAAAAAGAATAGCCAATTCAAATGGGGATGGTGAAAGAAGAAAACTTACCAAGGACACTCTGTACAAACCTAATACACTAGAGATGGCAATTGAATGTGTTGAGGAAGAGTCACCCACTATTCCAAGCACTGGAGGGGAGCCAACACAGCTCTCATTCAGTTGAAATTGTTCTTCTCTCCCACTGACCAATGACAAAGCTGAACGGAATGCTACTCCAAGTGTGAAACAGTGATCATAGAGACTGTATCCCAGAGTCACGTTGGGTAGCAGGCTGGGGTTTCTGTTGATCTCAGTAATGGCAAAAGCCATGGTCTGGGCCATTCTGAACTCGGGAATGTTTAATCTAACAGACACAGTTCCACAGTAACCTTGACAATTTATCTTTGTAGAACTACATCAAATAATCCTATGATGCTATAGGCCTATATTAAAACAATGTTCTCTTGCTTGCTTTTTTATGTGTGATACTCACCCATAGCAAATGAGATCCTGTTGCTTGGAGGTGAAAGACAGCTCAGGGAAGGCAGAGGAGAATTGGATTGAAAACAAGCCACCCAGAATAAAGTCCCCAGCCTTGTCAATTCTGTTGAATTTAAACTGTGCCTGTAACTCACAAGAAGAGGAAGGTGAGGAAGACAAAGGAGAGAATGAAGAGAACAACATCAAGCACAAGTACACATATGGAATCAGTTGTATAACTACAGAAGCGTTCATGACTGCACCTCCTCTCCTCCTCTGCACACTTTGTCCTGTTGCTCATTTTTATACACAGTGTTAGGCCATCCCCTGAGCCAACGTAGGCCATAACATCATCGATCACACCTTCAACACACATCAACACCCTAGCAAGGCAGAGGCAGAAGAAGAGGCAGGGCTTAACATACGTCAACAATGCTTTCATATCAAAGTCCTGTTATGTCAAATCAAATCAAATCAGATCAAATTAATTTATATAGCACATTTAAAAACAACTCTAATTGTACCAAAGTGCTTCAACATATCAAAAAGAGCAATACAGTACAATACAATACAGTAAAATACAATGCAGAAATATAATATAATTCAAAGGCTTGTGAATATAAAAAGGTTTTAAGTCGTGATTTAAAAGACTCAACGGAGGGAGCAGTCCTGCGGTCTTCTGACCTGATAGGTCCTGGAGGGGGGATAGGATAGGAGGTTTGATTTATTGATTGAAATATTTATTAACAGTTTGCAGAATTACAGTACATTTCAAGCACAAACTCCATACAAAGACTGTTAAATGTGAGTGGACGAAACAATTAAGCATTACACTTGTTTACAAGAGGGTCCACCTTGTTCAATTCATCAAAACATTTAGAGACGTACAAATAGACACTTCTATATAGTCAAAGAACAGAACAGGAATTCATCATAAGGGAGGTAAAAAGGGAAAAGAAACATATACAGTGAGGGGAAAAAGGGGGGGGGGGGCGGTGGGGGGGGGGGGATTCAGATTTTACAATGGGCCAGTTTCGAATTGCAGCCGTCCGTAGGTGCCCTTTGAGAGCGGTTTTGAAGGAGTCAAGGGATTTGCATGTCTTAATGACTGTTGGTAGGGCGTTCCACATTTTGGTGGCATTGGAGCGAAAATAATTGAGTCCCTTCTCCCTTGTTTGTGCCGAATCTGGGTTGTACATTGTTCGTTGCACTTCCTCTGGTGTTGTGGGTGTGGACTTTGTTAACATTAAGGAAGAATCTAGACAGGTACATGGGTATCTTGGTGGTGTATCGAATCTTGTGGACCAGACCCATTGCAAGATGCTGTACTCTGTGGTCAACCCTAAGCCATTCCAGCCTGTCAAAGTGGGCAGGTGGGTTTGGGGGGTGAGGCCAAGTAGGAGCCTGACCAGTTTGTTTTGGGAAGTCTGGAGCCTAGTTTTAAGGGCCTTTTTAGGGGGTGTGGTAACAGGAGGTGCATACATAGTCAAAGAAACCTTGTACGAGGGCTCCTGTTAAGTGTTTTTGTTGACCAGTGAGGAGATCCTGTAAAGGAATCTTGTTCTTTGGTTGACTTTTTTGATTACGTTGGTGGCCATTTTATCACCGGAAAGATTAGCCTCCAGGATGGAACCTATGTAGGTCATTTCATCTTTACGTGTGATAACATTGTCACTCACTCTAACCAAGAAGCCATTTGCCTTGCTGAGATTACTATTAGATCCAAAGAGAATGGATTCAGTTTTTCCCAGGTGTAAAGATAGTTTGTTATCAGCGACCCAAGTGCAGATTCTACCGAGTTCAGAGCTGAGGGCCTTTTCAACCTGCAGTTTGTTCCTGTCCGAGACTAGCAGTGCCGAGTCATCTGCGAACAGGAACAAGTTGCAGTCACAAGCTGATGTCATGACATTTACATATATTAGGAACAGTAAAGGCCCTATAGTATGCTTCCTTGTGGAACGCCACAGCTCACTGGGAGGGGGGGGGGGGGGGGAGTGTTCCATTCACCTCCACCATCTGTTCTCTCCCCTCCAGGTAGGATTGCATCCAGCTCACTGATGTGCTATCGAAACCAATTGCTTTTAGCTTGTTAACCAGTATGGAGTGGTCCAGCATGACCATGCCGCAATATTTGCCAGCATCCACCTCATGTTTGATGTGGTCGCTCAAATAGAGAAGGCATGTGTCAGTGGAGTGGGATGTTCTGAAGCCAGATTGGAACTCGTACATTAATTTATTTGTGGCAAGATACTTTTCAACCTGTTCATAGACTATTTTTTCCATCACTTTCGAGATGGAGCTTAGATTAGAAATAGGGCAGTAGTTGCCGGGGTCTAATTTACTCCCTTTCTTGTGCAAGGGGGTTACTTTGGCCAGTTTGAAATCTTGGGGGACCTGTCCCTGTTTGATGGAGAGGTTTACTAATAAAATAAAATAAAAATAAAATACAATAAAATACAAAGAAATGTTGTATTGGATTCATGGTTCTATGTCTTGGTGTCACCTCGACCCATGATGGACTTCTTAGTGTTTCTCTCAGGTTTCAAAAGCATTATATAACACTTTGGTCCAAACAGTGACACCAAAATTCCAAAGCTAGATGCTAAAATAGCAAAAACCTCCACTACATCTGCATATTTGCCTGGAGAGCTTATATATGCTGGGATGAAGGCTATCCACACGGCACAGAAGATCAACATGCTGAAGGTGATTAACTTGGCTTCATTGAAGTTGTCTGGAAGATTTCTTGCCATGAATGCTAGGAGGAAGCTGAGGAGTGCCAGTAAACCAATATAACCTAATAGCACTGCAAATCCAACTGTTGATCCCACCACACACTCATAGACTATCGTATCACTGTGATAGTGTGTGTTTTTATGAGGAGCTGGTGAGGCAGACACAAGCCAGGCTATGCAGATTGCTGCCTGGATGGAAGTAAGAGCCAGAACTGTTCCTCTCTGCTGTATAGCACCAAACCACTTCATAATGTCTGTACCCCCAGGCTTGGAGGCCTTGAATACAGCCAAAACCACCATAGTCTTTACCAGGATACACGAGACACACAGCACAAAGCTGATCCCAAATGCTGCATGCCTCAGCTGACAAGTCCAGAGCCTGGGACGGCCAATGAACAGAAGTGAGCACAAAAAACAAAGTATGAGTGAAAACAAGAGAAGGAAGCTAAGTTCAGAGTTATTGGCGCGCACCATGGGTGTGCTTCGATGATAGATGAAGATTCCCAGTACAATGGCACAGATAAGTGTGCCCAGCAATGAGATCATTGTCAAGGAGATACCAAGAGCCTCATGGTAGGAGAGGAACTCCAGGCTCTTAGGAACACAGTGGTCACGCTGGGGACTGGACCAGAAGTCCTCTGGACAACTGGTACACTCTGTAGAGTCTAACAAAGATGACAAGGTTAAAGGGACAGACAAGTACAGTATTGTCCTAAAGATACTGTACATTACTACATGGTGTAAACCAACCAGTCTCATTGCTGATCTCTCCCTCAGAACAAGCAATGCAGTCAAAGCAGCAGATAGGTTCCCCTTTAATTCTGGCCACACGGGTTCCGGGGGAACAGCTCTCACTGCACACTGACCGAGGTGGCTACAGAGGAAATTAAGAATGATATATTTTTGTACAAACTGAATTACATTCACACCAGCTCAGCATTAGCTATAGAAAGCTGAAGTGACCTTTTTAGATTCAAAGTTCCAGAAGATTCTGTCTTCATCCAGGATGAGTTCTTCACCTGCAGAGACTAACTTCTTGACCACACCTACATTGTGAACTTTTGTGCTTCCATCAGGGAGCCACACCCAGTTCATGACATCATAGATTGGTAAAGCATCACCATTCTCATCAAACGATACGTGATCACCAAATGGTGTAGAGAAGTTGATCCTTTCCAGGTAATATAAAAGCTAGACATGGTGATGAGCAGAATTATAAAAGTGTGTTTTGAGCAGCTGCTCAAAATATTACTTGCACAATGTACATAGACAAGGGAAATAGATTTGTATTTGTACTTGAAATTATTCAGACACCACTGCATATCAGGTTTAAGGGTAATAATCACAACTGTCCACTGTGTGATAATAAACAACTAAAACTAACAATGTAATAACTACTGCACGCTCATAATTATTCCGCTTTGTGTCTTTAGTAATATTTTGTGTACACCCTTTGGCCTTTTGCTGTTATGAACTGATCCAAATTTTATATATAGTCAGATTGGCCCAGACACCAGCCAAACCTAAATCATTATTAATAATTTGAACCCAACTAGAAACATATGTAACCTGTGAAATGACATTACACCTGCCATGGCTGTATTGTCCGCAAACCGGCACAGCTGTGCCCAATAAAAGGCCCTTTTCCTGGCACACAATGCAACATGTCATGGATGGCATGGGCCAGAGCATACACAGCCTTGTACACATTGTACTCTGGCCTGAGGTCAGATACATCCAAAAGTGCAGTTTCTGCTGTTGCTAGGTCCTCTTGTCCTGTACACACCCTTCCACCAGCATCCACCCACTCTGACGGAAGGGGGGGGAAATTACACTGAAATGTGTGCTCCCAAAACCGCCTCATCTGAAGAAACACAGTGAAAACTTAAAGCATAATTCTCTAAAGCACAAAGCTTGTGAATGAACACAAAATTGCAACTTAACCCATTGAGGACTGAGGCCGATTCTAAAAAGGCCTTCTAAATCCTGACCTACGTTTTTATCAAATATTAATTCAAAATGAAAAGAAAAATATATTTTGCTATATACTGTACATAGCAACAACTAACCCAAAGGGGTTTCCCGTCCTGAAAGGTATAGTTACAAAAGGGGATCCCGTACATAATGGGTTTAAAAAATGAAACGAAAGACTCACTATGGTATTGCCAAGGCTGTTGTCATGGCCATTGTCGGGATGGATTTTTAACAAGAAGTCCTTTAGACCTGGTATCTCTCCACGACGGATGGCAATGCCCAGGGTGCCTCCCAGGTACGGCATGAAGTCTAGAGTCAGGAGCTTAGGATATGTTGTCCAGGCCTCACTGGCCATCCATTGCAGACCTGTCACATTCTGCTTTACCACCTATACGGTATATAAATCAATGCTATTGAACACCCTTCATGTCTGTGTGTTGATTCACAAAATATTGAACGAATTAAAATGAAAAGTATTAAAAAGTGCCTCTGACAAAACCAGCTAACTCCATTGGACCCTCAAACTGTCTGTCTGTCTGTCTGTCTGTCTGTCTGTCTGTCTGTCTGTCTGTCTGTCTGTCTGTCTGTCTGTCTGTCTGTCTGTCTCCACCACCACCTCTCCCCTCTCATGTAAGTATCTGACAATATACAGTATAAATTCACAGTACCAACTTTGATGAGGCAGTATTGCTTTATATGTATATTATTATGTATATAATTTTTCAAGAAATTAAGAAAACATTATAATATTATTATTATTATTATTAGTGTGGTTGCCCAAAGAGCAGTTATTGTGACACTTTTTTTTCCTCCGGAGTAATCGAATAATCGAACTTCCGCTGTGATTGGCCGAGATTTGCATACCGTTGTAGCAGCTAATTGGCTGTTGTTGGTTACGTAACCAATCTATGTTTTACAATTGTTTATAACTATAGTCTGGATGCCCTTTGGGCAAACAGACTATTCCGGAGTAATCTAACTTCCGCTGTGATTGGCCGAGCTTTGCATAACGTTTGTAGTAGCTAATTGGCTGTTGTTGGTTACGTAACCAATCTATGTTTTACAATCGTTTATAAAGACATGAATTCCCTTGAGGGGCAGAAGATTTAGCACAGAACTTACCCTGTGGGATTAATAAAGGTCTACATTACGTACTAAATGCGTCGGCTTGGAATTGTTTTTGGTGACTCCTGTAGGACTACACCGTACAATGCAATCAGTGGCTTAGAATCAATAACCTTGTATGCAAAGGTATTAAATACACCTGTCCAAAATGTAATTTCTTTTTTTTTTTTTATCCCACAATTTTGTAACACATTTTTCACCCCTGTTTCAATTATCTAATGTGATCCTGGGCTCTACACACCCTCCGCCAACCTAGTCCCCATATTTGGGGGACATGGGGAGAGCAACAGACTTGAACTCATCCTTCCTTCATGCCTGAGTGTCCAAGTTGCTCCTTTACACCTGACAGGGGGGAGTTTCCCTGGTTGGACGTAGCGCGTGGAAGGAACACGTTATTCCAACCAAAATGTAATTTTAATGGCCCTTTTGTCCATAACAAAACGTGACATTGTAATTGGCTGACAATATTAGTGGAAGGGGCCTATGTAAGTGACTGCGGCAACCACACTTAAAACCACATTTAAAAAAAATTGCGACCTTTCTAGTTATTATTATTATTATTATTATTATTATTTTAATTTATTTAGAAAGTGGTTAAATTGCTTTCCCACAACCTCCTCCATGAGATGAACCATATTGCTCCCATGTTCAAATGCAATGACCACACGAGCTGTGGATGTCTTCATCACAGTGACAATCCTCTGAAGTTCAGCTGGGTCGTGGTCCCAGGGCAGAACCTCCACGTACGCCAGACAACCAAAACCAGACTGGGCCAGGTCAGACTGGAATGACTGGGCAGCATTTCGGCCATAGGCATCATTAGTAAATAGCAGTCCTGCCCAGGTCCACCCAAAACGCTTCAAAATTTGGAGCAGAGCTTGGACCTGATGGATGAAGAATGGTGGGATAAGACCTGCTTAGTTTGATTATGCACATACTGTAGTGTAAAATCACTACAGTAACCTAACCTAACCCTTCAGCTCCAGCAGTATTATACACAAAGAAATGAGAGGCGATATGCAATATCAATAAAGGGAAGTGATGTGTACTACTTGATACCAACAGATGTTTTGTCTGTAGAAGTTCACCTGGAAGGCATCACTTGGGATTGTTCTAAAGAAAGATGGGAACTTATTCCGGTCACTCAGACAGGAGCACGTGGAATAGTAACTTACCTGAAAATACACAAAATATATATTCTGTAATATATCTATACGGTACTACTAGTACTAGTACTAGTACTAGTACTAGTACTACTAGTTTATGATTCATGATAACTACTTTTTATATATGTGATGTATGCCATGCTTTTGTTATTGCTTAATGTAAGTCGCTCTGGATTAAGAGCGTCTGCTAAATGCCTAAATTGTAAATTGTAAAATTGTACTATAATTCTTTATTACACGGCTTGGTTGAATGCTTGATTCTGATTGGTCTATCGCCGAATTCATCGGTCTGTTATAACACACCGATGCCAAAACAAACCCTCGGAGCACCTGCTGTGCTCCGCTGATTTACTGCTTTTTCCAACATGACAGCCATGATGTAAACACACACACAGTGTCCTTTACAGCAAAACATTGCTCTCAAAAAGGTTTTTGAAAACATTTCAGCGAGAAATAGACGGTGCAGTACCCAAAAATGGATTCTATTTGATCAATTCACTTCCTTGTTTTCCGACTGTGCTGCAGCTGGGCAGACGCCGGCCAGCGCGACACTTATGGGAATACTTTAATTACCGTAAGCAAGGAAATATGAGTCGTTTTGTTGTGTTTTGGGTCAATTTATTAATTTATGTATTAAGTAGCCGTGTAATAAGCGGGATAATGTCTGGCTGAGTGGTCATTGTTTATAGATAAATCACCTTCAGGCGCGACGCGACGCGTTTTGACGCGTTTTGAGCTTGTAGAGCAGCTATTTTAGCTATAGTTTAATTTAAATCCTGAATATTTTTTTTGTTATTTTGGAATTGGAATCCTGAAAGATATTTTAGACTAAAGTAATTAAAGCCGGTCATGTTTGCATGATTGGAATTATAACAGAAATGAAATAATATACTTTATCAGTATTCCGATATTAGGGCCACATTAAGTGAAGATGGGGGCCGCATGTGGCCCCCGGGCCGCCAGTTGCCCATGTATGCCTTACATCATTTCCCCC
Source organism: Electrona antarctica (assembly GCF_951216825.1). Classification (NCBI taxonomy): domain Eukaryota; kingdom Metazoa; phylum Chordata; class Actinopteri; order Myctophiformes; family Myctophidae; genus Electrona; species Electrona antarctica. Next base: position 33,274,171 of record NC_136801.1, read on the forward strand.
TAACAAGCAGAGCACGTTAGTGGAACAGAGCAGGGTGAAACTCTACACTCACTTTCCCTGCTCAATCCCACGCTAAAATGCTCAACATCGCTCACCACCACTCAGCTTGATTTCCCTCCGCTCGGTTCACATTTTCAATCACAAAAAAAAAGAAAAGGTAAAAAGAAGGGACTGCATTGTGTGCTGCGAACACACAGGCAGCTTTAGCCATCAGGAGGCCTGGTTCAGAAACACAATGCCGTCTTTTGACAAACACGTATACGAACCCTTCAACACTCACAACAAAACACACTATAGCCTCGCATATCTGCCTTTGCAATGCATATTGCCACGCAGTGATATCACCATCGCTACACAAGGCTAAAAACACACACCATGCAAGGTTTGTTAAAACTTGCATGGTGTGTTGTTAACACCTAATCAATCACTAGGTTATACTTTGTTACAAAAAAACACAAACATTATCCTTTTTCATAAGACAATGCAATAACATAATAATAATTATAATATATACGATTTATATAGCGCTTCAAGGTATCCAAAGTCGCTTTACAGAACAGAAGTAAAAACAAATGTATTAGAAAACTAGTTAAAAGGTTACATTGTATAACAATATACAATGTGGCAATCTACTGCCCCCCATGCTCCATTCAAAGTCTGCCAGCTCCACTTACATGCTCTGTAACAAGTAAATATTGTTTTCTTTATCAGGCTGTAGAAAGACTACACTGTTTATCATTATATTAGATTTGTAAATAAACTAAAATAGCCAAAAATAATAGCCAATTAAAATGGTCATGGTTAAAGAAGAAAACTTACCAAGGACACTCTGTACAAACCTAATACACTAGAGACTGCAATTGAATGTGTTGAGGAAGAGTCACCCACTATTCCAAGCACTGGAGGGGAACCAACACAGCTCTCATTCAGTTGAAATTGTTCTTCTCTCCCACTGACCAATGACAAAGCTGAACGGAATGATACTCCAAGTGTGAAACAGTGATCATAGAGACTGTATCCCAGAGTCACGTTGGGTAGCAGGCTGGGGTTTCTGTTGATCTCAGTAATGGCAAAAGCCATGGTCTGGGCCCTTCTGAACCCGGGAATGTCAAATCTAACAGACAAAGTTCCACAGTAACCTTGACAATTTATCTTTGTAGAACTACATCAAATAATACTATGATGCTATATGCCTATATTAAAACAATGTTCTCTTGCTTGCTTTTTTATGTGTGATACTCACCCATAGCAAATGAGATCCTGTTGCTTGGAGGTGAAAGACAGCTCAGGGAAGGCAGAGGAGGAATGGATTAAAAACAAGCCACCCAGAATAAAGTCCCCAGCCTTGTCAATTCTGTTGAATTTAAACGGTGCCTGTAACTCACAAGAAGAGGAAGGCGAGGAAGACAAAGGAGAGAATGAAGAGAACAATATCAAGCACAAGTACACATATGGAATCAGTTGTATAACTACAGAAGCGTTCATGACTGCACCTCCTCTCCTCCTCTGCACACTTTGTCCTGTTGCTTATTTTTATACACAGTGTTAGGCCATCCCCTGAGCCAACGTATTCCATAATAATCGATCACACCTTCAACACACATCAACACCCTAGCAAGGCAGAGGCCGAAGAAGAGGCAGGGCTTAACATACGTCAACAATGCTTTCATATCAAAGACCTGTTATGTCAAATCAAATCAAATCAGATCAAATGAATTTATATAGCACATTTAAAAACAACTCTCATTGTACCAAAGTGCTTCAACATATCAAAAAGAGCAATACAGTACAATACAAATACAGTAAAATACAATGCAGAAATATAATATAAGACAGTCAATGAAACAACAGGCAATTAAAGCAAAATAATATAAAATATAAAAGTGCAGGATCATGAGGAGGATTCAAAGGCTTGTGAATATAAAAAGGTTTTAAGTCGTGATTTAAAAGACTCAACGGAGGGAGCAGTCCTAACAGCAGCCCCTACACTTCCAAAGTGTAGGGGCTGCGACAGCCACGGTCGCCCCTGAGCCTCTTTTTTGGTGGTGGAATGTGTAAGAGACCGCATTCTTCTGACCTGATAGGTCCTGATGGAGGGGGGATAGGATAGGAGGTCAGTGATGTAGGAGGGGGCCAGCCCGTTTAGGGCTTTGTAGACAAAAATGAGGGTTTTGATGAAGCAATAATCCACAAGAGGTCACAAGAGGCTCTCTCTTACCAGGTATTGTATAATGGCTGAGAGGCGTAGTGAGACACGACGCAAAGCGGGAGTCTCCGACCTGCACGGCCTGGGTTTGTAAGGCAATCAAGTGGGGGAGCACTTGATTGCCTTACAAACCCCATCTCAGCTACAGAACTGCGGAATCAATGTAACGCAGCTGGGAATGATATAAAGTTATTGAAGGTGTTTTTTTCCACATGCTCTCCATAACCATATGTTTCATTTTGGAAGGGGAGCCACGTCATCAAGATGGCAGAAGGCGGCCATCTTGGCGTTCAAAGATGGCCGCCATGTAATATCTATAAGTGCCAATATCTCGGCTTCCAAGCCACTTAGAAGGTCAAGCTTGGTGTCAAAATATATGTTTTTGGGGTCAAGGAATTCAATGAAGCCACCGGGAATATCAATAAGTGACTATTTCTGCCAAGATTTGAACATTTGCTCCGGTACTCAAATGTTGAGTTGATCAAACACATGACCTTGTGGTCGAAAGGCAAGAGCTCTACTGACTGAGCAGAATCCTGCAGAATGCTGATGTGTCACAGGCAGCCTGTATAAAAGTGAAATATGGGAAGTTATGTGGACTTTGCTCATAGCATGGAAGATAGTATTCATATGCCATGTGCCAAAAGCAACCCAGATGTCTGTAGCTAGATACGTGGGCATGGAACTTGGTGGTAGAGCAAGTTGTCTATATGATCCATGGGTAGGCGGTTCGAATCCCGGCTCCTCCTGTCTACATGTTGAAGTGTCTTTGGGCAAGACACTGAACCCTACATTTCCTCCAATAGTCAGTGCTAGTTTGCCACCATTGGTGTGGGAACTTGGAAATGATGACGCTGGCGTTGACTGCTCGCTGCTTCACCTCCCAATGTATGAATGAGTGGACCATTGTAAGCACTCAAATATGCATAGAAAAGCACTATGAATATGCAATTGATTGTTATTATTAGGTCTCCTGCTCAAACTGTATAGAGCGTTGCAGTCCCGCCCCCTTTCATGACGACGCCAGGCCCAGGAAATGAATCCCAATGCATTTTTCCCATAGACATTTCAGAAAGTATTTATTTAAAGACGGTTACGCCGCGGACAAAGCCAACTCGACTCGTGACAACTCATGACAACAAACACAATTTTTTGGACCAAACAAATAATTACAAAGAAGAAAAACAAGAAAAAAAGTGTTGTAACCTGCCGTTTTTTTCTTCTTTCTAATTATTTGTTCGGCCCAAAAAATTGTGTTTGTTGTCATGAGTTGTCACGACTCGAGTTGGCTTTGTCCGCGGCGTAAACGTGTTTAAATAAATACTTTTTGAAATGTCTATGAGGAAAATGAACGGAGAATCATTTCCTGGGCCCTGGTAGGGGGCGGGACTGCGACGCTCTATAGGAGTTGTCCTTGTGCGGTCCATCCAATTATGGAATGTTGAGGGATTCCGTTCCACTGCACCTCGAGAACCCTTCACCAGATCACTATTCTGCTGCAGCCTATCTTATTTTTTATTGTTTTAATACATTTAGAATAGCCAATTATTTGACCCCCCTTTCTCCCCAATTAAATTGTTATGCCAATTCATTCCTCCCCATACACATTTTTGTGTTGTCACTGCTGTTGTATCCTATACCGACTCACCTGCCAGTGAGGAGCCCCCACTGGGAGGATGTACTGTTGTATTCTACTGACTCACCTGCCAGTGAGGAGCCCCCACCGGGAGGACGTTGGGCCTTCGTCCTACTATTTCCACCCAACACTGCCGACCTCAGGCCGTAGGAGTATGTGCTGCAGCCTTTCTTATCACAGTCTCCACGTATGCTACTCTGTGAAAGTTCTGCAGTAGTTACATGCAGTACAGCCTGCTGGAGCAAACCAAGTGAAGGCTACAATTGGAAGGGGTTCAACATTTGCTTCCTGATGTAATTCAGTAATTCATATGAAAATGAATAGGAAATAAGAGTCAGATCTGTCATGTTTAATGAAGATCATACCAATATGTTGTGCATAATCAAGCCGAGGCATACAAAGTTGTAGATATATTGCCAGAATTAACCAAATGTTCAAATCTTGGCAGAAATAGTTAGGCTACTTATTGATATTCCAAATTGCTTTATTGAATTCCTTGACCCCAAAAACATAAACATTTGGACACCAAGCTTGACCTTTCTTTTAACTTTGTGTACACTGTTGTTCTTGCCATTTTTGTTGTCCTTATGCTGCGTCCTCATTATTTTGTACTGCTGTATAACTGTTTACTGTTTTTGAGCCTATGCCTTACCCTTGGTGTCTGTGAGTTTGAGACCTCTGTGACAGAATAAACCCCTACTCAGGAGGAATTCTGCAGTGTCAATCAATCAATCAATCAATCAATCAATCAATCAATAAATCAATCAATCAATCAATCAATCAATCAATCAATCAAGCAGATACACATGACTTCAAAGATAAATAAACGTTGATCCAGACAGTTGATCAACTGTCCTCTGTTCCTCATTTATCTGTACGTATTTCATTAAATGTTCTGGTGAATTGAAAATGGAGGACCCTTATTTAAACAAGTCTTGTGCTTTTTCTGGTTCTATCTTCAACTTAGCGGTTTTTGTATTGAACTGTACTTTCATTTGAAATGTACCCATTCTGCATACTGTGAAATACAAATTTCAATCAGTCAATCTTCCTCTAGTTATTTTTGAGGGGCTGCCCAGCTTTGAGTGTTTGTGTAAACACAAGCATTGTGTAAACACAAACACAATGTTGGTGCGTTTGACGTTGTTTAATACAATCAGATAGGACTTTTCTGTTTGGATGTATGGGCTGTCAATGGCAAATTTCACCTAGTTACCACCTTGCTGACAAAAAGGCTGCGGTGTGCAATTGCTGTGCAGCAGAAAGCAGCTATAATGACATTTATTTCCCCAAATTAAATAATTGAATAAAAAACATCATACTGTACCTTGGACATCACAGTTTTATTTAAATATAAATACAATAATGATTGATTTATGATTGAAGGAAACTGTTTACATCAGTTCACAAAATAAATGTAATGACACCTGACTTAAAACGGCAAGTTCATTAGTTCAAAAATCATAAAGTTTTAAAACACTTTTGTTTAACAGCAGCAGAGACTCATTTTTGATGATTCTGTTTTGACTGAGCGTCCTTATTTAGTTGTTTGCTGTTATAGGTTAGGCACCTTCAATTCATATATTTTTGTAACCTTTTTATTTTTTGTGTAAATAAATGGATATACAGTTTTAAGTCCTTTGTCCTGTTTGTTTATGTTGCGACCTTTACACCCCTAGAAATAAGGGTCGTGGCCCGGGCGGCTAGTGTAGCGGTCCGGGCACCTATAGGCTGCTAAGCCAGCCTGAAGGTGTGCCACGGGTTCGACTCCCGATCTCGACGACCTTTGCTGCGTGTCACCCCACCATCTCTCTCCCCATTTCCTATCACCATACTGTACACTATCCAATAAAGGCAGAAAAAGCCCAAAAATATATCTTAAAAAAAAGAAATAAGGGTCGTAACAGTGGGGGGGAAATGCATATCGATGTAAACGTGCACATATTGGTCGGTAATTTCATGAAACCTTCATACAAATGAAATAATGAATGACAGCATAGATTTGCAGGCATTTTGACCATGAATGAAATGTCACAAAGGGAAAGGGGCTTAGCAGTGCATGTTCGCCAACCTTAATGCATGTTCGGACTAACGGGACTTCGGATCTATGGGCAGTTCCCTTCACTAATTGAAACCATGCTTTCGTAAATAATGTTAGTGTGCGTTCGCTGATTTGAAATCTATATAGCTAATTTGCCTCTTACATACCTATACTACTTTGACCAACAGGTAATATTTCTAAGGTATATAGTATACATAGGTCTAACATCAACAAACGTATAGCCTTTGAGATAGATATAACTTTAGATAGATAATAGATTACTGTTACTGGATTGCTTTTAGTTTAATCTGGTAGAAAAAGTGAAAATTCATTGAATTTGTGCTTCTACGTCTTGGTGTCACGTCGACCCATGATGGACTTCTTAGTGTTTCTCTCAGGTTTCAAAAGCATTATATAACACTTTGGTCCAAACAGTGACACCAAAATTCCAAAGCTAGATGCTAAAATAGCAAAAACCTCCACTACATCTGCATATTTGCCTGGAGAGCTGATATATGCTGGGATGAAGGCTATCCACACGGCACAGAAGATCAACATGCTGAAGGTGATTAACTTGGCTTCATTGAAGTTGTCTGGAAGATTCCTTGCCATGAATGCTAGGAGGAAGCTCAGGAGTGCAAGTAAACCAATATAACCTAATAACACTGCAAATCCAACTGTTGATCCCACATCACACTCATAGACTATCTTATCACTGTGGTATTGTGTGTTTTTATGAGGAGCTGGTGAGGCAGACACAAGCCAGGCTATGCAGATTGCTGCCTGGATGGAAGTAAGAGCCAGAACTGTTCCTCTCTGCTGCATAGCACCAAACCACTTCATAATGTCTGTAGCCCCAGGCTTGGAGGCCTTGAATACAGCTAAAACCACCATAGTCTTTACCAGGATACACGAGACACACAGCACAAAGCTGATTCCAAATGCTGCATGCCTCAGCTGACAAGTCCAGAGCCTGGGACGGCCAATGAACAGAAGTGAGCACAAAAAACAAAGTATGAGTGAAAACAAGAGAAGGAAGCTAAGTTCAGAGTTATTGGCGCGCACCATGGGTGTGCTTCGATGATAGATGAAGATTCCCAGTACAATGGCACAGATAAGTGTGCCCAGCAATGAGACGATTGTCAAGGAGATACCAAGAGCCTCATGGTAGGAGAGGAACTCCAGGCTCTTAGGAACACAGTGGTCACGCTGGGGACTGGGCCAGAAGTCCTCTGGACAACTGGTACACTCTGTAGAGTCTAACAAAGATGACAAGGTTAAAGGGACAGACAAGTACAGTATTGTCCTAAAGATACTGTACATTACTACATGGTGTAAACCAACCAGTCTCATTGCTGATCTCTCCCTCAGAACAAGCAATGCAGTCAAAGCAGCAGACAGGTTCCCCTTTCCTTCTGGCCACACGGGTTCCGGGGGAACAGCTCTCACTGCACACTGACCGAGGTGGCTACAGAGGAAATTAAGAAATATATATTTTTGTACAAACTGAATTACATTCACACTAGCTCAGCATTAGCTATAGAAAGCTGAAGTGACCTTTTTAGATTCAAAGTTCCAGAAGATTCTGTCTTCATCCAGGATGAGTTCTTCAACTGCAGAGACTAACTTCTTGACCACACCTACATTGTGAACTTTTGTGCTTCCGTTAGGGAGCCACACCCAGTTCATGACATCATAGATTGGTAAAGCATCACCATTCTCATCAAACGATACGTGATCACCAAATGGTGTAGAGAAGTTGATCCTTTCCAGGTAATATACAAGCTAGACATGGTGATGAGCAGAATTATTAAGATCAAGTGACTATAAAAGTGTGTTTTGAGAAGCTGCTCAAAATATTACTTGCACCATGTACATAGACAAGGGAAATAGATTTTGATGTACAATTTGTACTTGAAATTATTCAGACACCACTGCATATCAGGTTTATGGGTAATAATCACAACTGTCCACTGTGTGAAATAAACAACTAAAACTAACAATTTAATAACTACTACAGGCTCATAATTATTCCACCCCATCATGACAAGTGTCTTTAGTAATCTTTTGTGTACACCCTTTGGCCTTTTGCTGTTATGACCTGATCCACATTTTATATACAGTAGGCCTATACTCAGATTGGCCCAGACACCAGCCAAACCTAAATCATTATTAGTCTAAATTTTAAAAATTGAAACTAGAAACATATGTAACCTGTGAAATGACATTACACCTGCCATGGCTGTATTGTCCGCAAACCGGCACAGCTGTGCCCAATAAAAGGCCCTTTTCCTGGCACACAATGCAACATGTCATGGATGGCATGGGCCAGAGCATACACAGCCTTGTACACATTGTACTCTGGCCTGAGGTCAGATACATCCAAAAGTGCAGTTTCTGCTGTTGCTAGGTCCTCTTGTCCTGTACACACCCTTCCACCAGCATCCACCCACTCTGACGGAAGGGGGGGGAAATTACACTGAAAGGTGCGCTCCCAAAACCGCCTCATCTGAAGAAACACAGTGAAAACTTAAAGCATAATTCTCTAAAGCACAAAGCTTGTGAATGAACACAAAATTGCAACTTAACCCATTTAGGACTGAGGCCGATTCTAAAAAGGCCTCTAAAAATGTCATCAAATATTAATTAAACATGACAAAAATATGTACATAGCAACAACTAACCCAAAGGGGTTTCCCGTCCTGAAAGGTATAGTTACAAAAGGGGATCCCCGTACATAATGGGTTTAAAAAATGAAATGAAAGACTCACTATGGTATTGCCAAGGCTGTTTTCATGGTCATTGTCGGGATGGATTTTTAACAAGAAGTCCTTTAGACCTGGTATCTCTCCACGACGGATGGCAATGCCCAGGGTGCCTCCCAGGTACGGCATGAAGTCTAGAGTCAGGAGCTTAGGATATGTTGTCCAGGCCTCACTGGCCATCCATTGCAGACCTGTCACATTCTGCTTTACCACCTATACGGTATATAAATCAATGCTAGTGAACACCCTTCATGTCTGTGTGTTGATTCACAAAATATTGAACGAATTAAAATGAAAAGTGCTTCTGACAAAACCAGCTAACTCCATTGGACCCTCAAACTGTCTGTCTGTCTGTCTGTCTGTCTGTCTGTCTGTCTGTCTGTCTGTCTGTCTGTCTGTCTGTCTGTCTGTCTGTCTGTCTGTCTGTCCACCACCACCTCTCCCCCTCTCATGTAAGTATCTGACAATATACAGTATAAATTCACAGTACCAACTTTGATGAGGCAGTATTGCTTTGTTTTAAAAAATATAATGTTTTCTTAATTTATTGAAAGATTATATATAATATACATATTTAGGCTATATATATATATATAGCCTAAATATATATAGGCTATATATATATATATATATATATATATATATATTATTAGTGTGGTTGCCCAAAGAGCAACTAGATTATTGTTATTGTGACACTTTTTTTTCCATCCGGAGTAATCAAATAATCAAACTTCCGCTGTGATTGGCCGGGTTTTGCATACCGTTGTAGCAGCTAATAGGCTTCAGCTTAGAGTTGTTATTGGTGACTCCTGTAGGACTACACCGTACAATGCAATCAGTGGATTAGAATCAATAACCTTGTATGAAAAGGTATTAAATACACATGGCCCTTTTGTCCATAACAAAACGTGACATTGTAATTGGCTGACAATATTAGTGGGAAGGGCCTATGTAAGCGACTGCGGCAACCACACTTTGCAATTTTTCAAAATGTGCGACCTTTCTAGTTATTATTATTTTAATTTATTTAGAAAGTGGTTAAATTGCTTTCCCACAACCTCCTCCATGAGATGAACCATATTGCTCCCATGTTCAAATGCAATGACCACACGAGCTGTGGATGTCTTCATCACAGTGACAATCCTCTGAAGTTCAGCTGGGTCGTGGTCCCAGGGCAGAACCTCCACGTACGCCAGACAACCAAAACCAGACTGGGCCAGGTCAGACTGGAATGACTGGGCAGCATTTCGGCCATAGGCATCATTACTAAATAGCAGTCCTGCCCAGGTCCACCCAAACCGCTTTATAATTTGGAGCATAGCTTGGACCTGATGGATGAAGAATGGTGGGATAAGACCTGCTTAGTTTGATTATGCACATACTGTGTAAAATCAGTGAATCTCCTGCGTATAACCCGCATTAATTTTCTTTTGATGCTGACCCTAAACCTAACCCTTCAGCTCCAGCAGTATTATACACAAAGAAATGAGAGGCGATATGCAATAACAATAAAGGGAAGTGATGTGTACTACTTGATACCAACAGATGTTTTGTCTGTAGAAGTTCACCTGGAAGGCATCACTTGGGATTGTTCTAAAGAAAGATGGGAACTTATTCCGGTCACTCAGACAGGAGCACGTGGAATAGTAACTTACCTGAAAAATACACAAAAGATATATTCTGTAATATACCTATACGGTACTATAATTCTTTATTACACGGCTAATGTCATGTTTGCATGATTGGAATTATAACAGAAATTAAATAATTTACTTTATCAGTATTCCAATATTAGGGCCACATTAAGTGAAGATGGGGGCTGCATGTGGCCCCCGGGCCGCCAGTTGCCCATGTATGCCTTACATAATTTCCCCCTAACAAGCAGAGCACGTTAGTGGAACAGAGCAGGGTGAAACGCTACACTCACTTTCCCTGCTCAATCCCACGCTAAAATGCTCAACATCGCTCACCACCACTCAGCTTGATTTCCCTCCGCTCGGTTCACATTTTCAATCACAAAAAAGAAAAAAGGGAAAAAGAAGGGACTGCATTGTGTGCTGCGAACACACAGAGGCAGCTTTAGCCATCAGGAGGCCTGGTTCAGAAACACAATGCCGTCTTTTGACCAACACGTATACGAACCCTTCAGCACTCACAACAAAACACACTATAGCCTCGCGTAGCCAGCCTTCATCTGCCTTTGCAATGCATATTGCCACGCAGTGATATCACCATCGCTACACAAGGCTAAAAACACACACCATGCAAGGTTTGTTAAAACTTGCATGGTGTGTTGTTAACCCCTAATCAATCACTAGGTTATACTTTGTTACGAAAAAACACAAACATTATCCTTAAGACAACGCAATAACATAATAATAATAATATATACGATTTATATAGCACTTCAAGGTATCCAAAGTCGCTTTACAGAACAGAAATAAAAACAAATTTATTAGAAAACTAGTTAAAAGGTTAAAAGGTTACATTGTATAACAATATACAATGTGGCAATCTACTGCCCCCCATGCTCCATTCAAAGTCTGCCAGCTCCACTTACATGCTCTGTAACAAGTAAATATTGTTTTCTTTATCAGGCTGCAGAAAGACTACACAGTTTATCATTATATTAGATTTGTAAATAAACTAAAATAGCCAAAAATAATAGCCAATTAAAATGGTGATGGTGAAAGAAGAAAACTTACCAAGGACACTCTGTACAAACCTAATACACTAGAGATGGCAATTGAATGTGTTGAGGCAGAGTCACCCACTATTCCAAGCACTGGGGGGGAGCCAACACAGCTCTCATTCATCTGAAATTGTTCTTCTCTCCCACTGACCAATGACAAAGCTGAACGGAATGCTACTCCAAGTGTGAGACAGTTATCATAGAGACTGTATCCCAGAGTCACGTTGGGTAGCAGGCTGGGGTTTCTGTTGATCTCAGTAATGGCAAAAGCCATGGTCTGGGCCATTCTGAACCCGGGAATGTCAAATCTAACAGACAAAGTTCCACAGTAACCTTGACAATTTATCTTTGTAGAACTACATCCAATAATCCTATGATGCTATAGGCCTATATTAAAACAATATTATCTTGCTTGCTTTTTTATGTGTGATACTCACCCATAGCAAATGAGATCCTGTTGCTTGGAGGTGAAAGACAGCTCAGGGAAGGCAGAGGAGAAATGGATTTCAAACAAGCCACCCAGAATAAAGTCCCCAGCCTTGTAAATTCTGTTGAATTTAAACTGTGCCTGTAACTCACAAGAAGAGGAAGGTGAGGAAGACAAAGGAGAGAATGAAGAGAACAACATCAAGCACAAGTACACATATGGAATCAGTTGTATAACTACAGAAGCGTTCATGACTGCACCTCCTCTGTTTAACCCATTTTCCAAACACTTTGTCCCGTTGCTAATTTTTATACACAGTGTTAGGCCATCCCCTGAGCCAACGTAGGCCATAACATAATCGATCACACCTTCAACACACATCAACACCCTAGCAAGGCAGAGGCCGAAGAAGAGGCAGGGCTTATCATACGTCAACAATGCTTTCATATCAAAGTCCTGTTATGTCAAATCAAATCAAATCAGATCAAATTAATTTATATATCACATTTAAAAACAACTCTCATTGTACCAAAGTGCTTCAACATATCAAAAAGAGCAATACAGTACAGTACAATACAATACAGTAAAATACAATGCAGAAATATAATATAAGACAGTCAATGAAACAACAGGCAATTAAAGCAAAATAATATAAAATATAAAATTGCAGGCTCATGAGGGGGATTCAAAGGCTTGTGAATATAAAAAGGTTTTAAGTTGTGATTTAAAAGACTCAACGGAGACTCAACGGAGTGGCTGTCGCAGCCCTAGGGGCTGCGACAGCCACGGTCGACCCTGAGCCTCTTTTTTGGTGGTGGAATGTGTAAGAGACCGCATTCTTCTGACCTGATAGGTCCTGATGGAGGGGGGATAGGATAGGAGGTCAGTGATGTAGGAGGGTGCCAGCCCGTTTAGGGCTTTGTAGACAAAAATGAGGGTTTTGATGAAGCAATAAGCCACAAGAGGTCACAAGAGGCTCTCTCTTACCGGGTATTTTATAATGGCTGAGAGGCGTAGTGAGACTTACTACTTTGTTGCTATTGTGTTATCCTCTGTGTTATCCTCTTGTCTCCTAGTTATTTTTGAGGCCCCTCAAAAATAACTAGAGGAAGATTGACTGATTGAAATTTGAGTTTTTGTGTAAACACAAGCATTGTGTAAACACAAACAATGTTGGTGCGTTTGACGTTGTTTAATACAATCAGATAGGACTTTTCTGTTTGGATGTATGGGCTGTCAATGGCAAATTTCACCTAGTTACCACCTTGCTGACAAAAAGATATAGCTCTGTAAAGGCCGGCCAATAGGAAGACAGAGTGCGTGCATGTGTGTGCATGTGCGTGCATGTGCGTTCGTGTGCGCGCGCATGTGAGAGGTGGTCAACTTGACCTTGAATCATTAACAAAGTATCATTTTCACCTGTCCTACTCAAACTGCAAATGCAACCACTATTGAAAGTTAAAAGCACACTGACTATGTGTCTCAATGAGAGAACGTATGTCCGAACAAATTGCTCTCTCGCAAAAAGTAAAAGTCGAATGCGATTTTTGTTTTCGCTGTGAGTGACCCGAGACATATAAGTACGCCTTGTGCTATCGTGGTATTGGTACGAAACAAAACGTGGTTATAAGAGCGAGTTAAGAATTGTGTTTGTGATGAAAAAATCACGGAATCATCATTCCATTTAACATGGACTTTGATAGCAGAGTTTTATGGTACACCTGTCGCTTTTAGGGCTGTAGTTCACGTACTGTATGTATTTGTGCTTTAATAGTGACATTGGGTGAAAGAGGACGAGTGTGGCTACAAAAGTACCGAAACCCATGCGTGTAAAGTGAATATTTTGGCCGTGAGGACGATTTGTTCGGAGAATTTCAGTATAGTCTTCACAGTGGCTCCTCACTCTGACCTGGCCTCTCTCCAGGCATGCGACATTGTAAACCGAGATTATTGCTCAGACCACACACACTTTGAACTGCGATAGTGGACAAAGACGTATTCAAATTCCGTCTGAACCACGACAAAGTCGATGGCGTCGTGTGCTGTTTGACGTGTTTCTACGTAACGGTATGCCAGAGTAATGTGGCTCCAAAGTAACGTGTCGTTTTCAGTTTTTCCCCGCGTTTCCCCATTGACTTTGAATGGGGCATTTTTCGGGTTGTTTATTTCATTGCCTCGTTGAGTTTCAAGTGTGTCCATTCTCCGATGTTATCTTCCCATCTTTTCTTTTGTCTCCCTCTTCTCCTGCCACCTCGTATGGTGCCTTGCAGGATGGTCTTTGCAAGGCCTGAGGATCTGGTGATGTGTCCGTACCACCTCAGTTTACGCTTTATGACAGTGGTCAGAAGGTCATCATGTGGGCCGATGGCTTGGCTGATCTTTTGCCGTACTTCCTCGTTTGTGACATGTTGGGTGTAGGAGATACCCATGAGTCTTCTTTAGCATCTCATTTCCATACTCTGTATTCTCTTCTGTAGCTCAGCTGTAAGAGTCCAAGTTTCACAAGCATAGAGAAGGATTGACATGACAAGTGAACGCAGTAGTCTCACCTTTGATGTCAGACTGATGTTTTTGTCTTTCCATATGGGCTTGGTATGGGTAAAGCAGTAGTTGTCATCATGTGGTGTGTCTTGGGCAATTAAACCTGGCGGCGCCCATCCCTCTCCAAGTTGGATGCAGTTTAAGGTCATACCCAGGACTAGGTCTGACATCCATGTACAAATCAAATCAAATCAAATCAAATCAAATCAAATCAAATCAAATCAAATCAAATCAAATCAAATCAAATCAAATCAAACTAGATAAAGTGCCCTTCTGGGCACAGGTCTCCACCAGGAGTGTGTGTGTGATGTTTGGCAAAATGTTTAGGAGCAATATAAACGTGTGTGTGTGTGTGTGTGTGTGTGTGTGTGTGTGTGTGTGTGTGTGTGTGTGTGTGTGTGTGTGTGTGTGTGTGTGTGTGTGTGTGTGTGTGTGTGTGTGTGTGTGTGTCGCTGCTTGGCCTGTTGTAGCGCCACCATGAGGCTGATTTGAAAACTGTCAAGTGGCATTTCTTCCAAAGCCTAGGGGGAATATGCATGCACAGTTTCACCACAATCGGACACTGCGTTGAGTAGTTGTGGCGATTTGTACAAAACGAGTACAAAGCGGGCTACTCCTGAAAAGTTTAGAAGCCAATCGTAGCCAATGAGGGTGGATTATGAGAAATCAAACAAACCCGTCTTGATCACATGACTATGAAGAGCATGTGTACCGATTTGCGTGACATTTGGATAAAATCTGAAGGAGTAATATTAGAAAATGTGTTTTACATATGTCGGCCTCCTGGTGGCGCTATAAAGAGCAGATGTGAAAAATTCAAAGGTTTTTCCTTGGCCTCTAGGGAGTTGGCATACAAAGTTATCCACAGATCCGTGCAGTTAGAGGTAAAAACACTTTTCGGCCAGTTATAGCGCCACCATGAGGCTGAGTTGAAAATGTTCATTTGGCATTTCTTCCTCGGCCTAGTGGGAATGTGCGTGCACAATTTCACGGAAATAACACGATGTGTTCATGATTTGCAGCATTTTGTTTGAAACTGAGCACTCCTGCGAACTTTGGAAGCCAATCTTAGCCAATCAGGATGGAGTCTGAGAAATCTGAAAGACCCGTTTCGTTGAATGGCTCTAGAGAGACTGTGTACCAATTTACGTGATGTTTGGACAAAATCTGTAGGTGTACTGTCCAAAAACTTGTTTTGCACAAAGTGGCCTCCTGGTGGGGCTATAACAGGCCGTTCTGGAATTTTTGGGGCAGAGGTTCATCGTTGGCATCCAGGGAGTGTGAGTGCAAAAGAGGGTGGGGTACGAACTACGAAGGAGGAGTCAGGGAGGAGAGACAGGAGGAGAAAGGAGAGGAGGAGGTGAATATGGTATAGGTGGGAAAGTAATCAATTGTTTTACTTAAGTAAAAGTATCAATACTGCAATGTAGATCTCAGCTCTTCAAGTACAGTAGGTCGATGTCCAGTCTCCTGCAGGCCCAATGTCGTATTTTATTTTATGGTATTTTATTTTGTGTTGTAAAAAGTTTCCATAAAGTCCATATGGCTGGGCTTCTTCGGAAGCATGACACTTAAATAAAGAATCAATCAATCAATCAATCAATCAATCAATCAATCAATCATGTAGAACTACTCCATTACAAGTACATGTCCTGAATTCAAAATGTACGTGAGTAAAAGTACAAGAGTATTGGCATCACAATGTACTTACATTAAAATACCAAAAGTAAAAGTACTCATTGTGCAGATTTTTTTCAAAGGTATACAAATATTTGGCTATTTTCAAATGGCAAAAATGTATATAGGGCTGAAGTGGTTACTGATGTTTTGTAATAATATTCCAAATCTACAAAGTAACTCGTAACAAAAGTTTTCTTTTTGAAAATGTATTGAAATTATAATAATTTAAAAACAAAATATAGGAAAGACAAAATTGAGGGACCCATAAAAATGTGTCCATAAATGGGTCCCGACCCACGGAAACAGTGAGTGTCTTATGAGGCCCATGATGCAACACACCTGAAAGACACGTTCCAGTGGGAACTGGGATGGAAGAGTGGTAGGATTATGGGGCTGTTGTTACAGTAGCTATAGTTAAAGTGGAGGAGGCGTGAGGGAAATAAGGTCCAAGCCTAAGGCATCTTCAACTCACTAGAGGTGTTCCTGTAGTGAGCTCTAATCCCACCTGACAGTCCCTTTAGCTGACTGATGTCATCTTACAAGCAGTTCCACAAACATGTTGTTTTATTATTATAAAATTAATAATTAAATAATAATAATTAAATTAATTATAAATGTTATTTTGAATCAACCCATGCCTAAGAGACACATCGACAGGCTGTTTCAAAGACACAAGGGCGTAACATTCCAATAACATAATTGTCTCTGCCAGGCCGAAGGCACGTTTGGCACCCTGTCTGTCCGTCCGTCTGTCCGCATGTCCTTTTGTCCGATGTGTCCATCTGTGGACAGCTAAGGACACAGTTGGTTTGATCGCAGCAAAACTGTGCACACACACACTGACACCAGAGCAGAACCTTTTCTCTAAATCATTCACATGGGTCTGGGGTCACCAGGAGGCTAAATTTGCAAAATACATGTTTTGACAGTATAGCCTACTACAGATTTTCTCCAAACATCACGCAACTCTGTACACAGTATCTCTAGTCTATAGCCTAATTAAACGAAACAGGTCTTTCAGATGTGTCATATTCGGATTCCATCCTGAAAATCCACATCTAAAGTTTGCAGGAGTGGCCTGTTTTGAACAAAATGCAGCAAATCATGAATTATTTATGCCTCATTCATTATTTATTTTTATGAAATTATTAAAAGTGTAGGTTAGGTTCACACTTTTCCCCTTCAAAATGATGTGAAATTATTCATTGTTAATTCACAGTGAATAGCCTCTCCGTTAATCAGTAAACACACAGTAGCCTAATGTACCGTAAACACAGTTATGTCATTTAGTAGTAACTAGTCCTTACCCGTTCAAATGACACCAAATTATGTACAGTGTGGGTACAGTGAATAGATCCTATTATTGATGTATGTATTTTGAGGTGTAATCAGTCTCCCACTTGCCCGTGGGGTGCATACGACTTCTGGGTATATAGCATTTAAAGAAACAATTATCGAAATTCAGTCAATTTAAAACAATCATGTACGTTTCAGTTAATATTGTTGATTCAATCATATTCAATGATAGTATCATTTGTGTGGCCCTTCGGGCACCGTTCTGCAGGTGCAACTCAAGTCGGGAGCCATGCAAATCAAGAATACATACCCACCCGTTGTGCAATACTCATTTACCTGATGTAGTCGAACATCAGGTTTGACCTTTAAGGCTTTCACACCGCCACTAATATTGACGAATCGGTACAATCATGACACAAAGCTCTTTTTCACGAAACCTGGGATTCACTAGTTGGAGAAAACACACCATTGGGGAGGTTTAGGGATTTATTGACAGTAAGGAAATGGAGGGATGAATGAAGGAGTTCGGGTGTGTAGGTTCCAGGGGGGGGTCGCCGACCCTGGAGTCTTTGGGGAGGAGGTCGTATGGCGCTCATCGTATGGCGTTCGTCGTAAGGCGTTCGTCTTACGGTGCACATGGACGATAACCCCCAGCAGGAACCTGAGGAGGAGAGAGAGTTTTGTTTTAATCATTTGTTCCACTTTGGAGAAGTGAATGCAGTATTCCTAGTGCCGATAAGCTCCTTTGAGGGGAGCTGGGGAAGGAGCTACTATGGAGGTGAAGGGGGTGGGGGTGGGATGCGAGAAGCCTGATGCTGGCTCGACAAATCTGCCCATTCTCAGCCTTGCTTGTCTTTAGTGGAACGTAATAAACCAGGCTGTACAGACCAGGATTTAACAAGCCTGGTTTTGTTTTAAATTCTGGATTTGTTCATCCAGGTTTCATGAAATAGGCCCCATGCAGGTCAGTTTGGTCAGGCAGTCAGGGAAGCCCACCGTCCTCCGCAGACCCGGGGAACCATTTCTCATATCAAATTGCTATTCGTAAGCGTAGATCACTATAATACCACCTATTCTACCACCTACTGTAGGGGCAAAAAGAGTGAAATCACCTGGAATGTATCCTCAGTGATTTTTCCCAAGGTCAACGGGGGTTTCGGATCTCATATCATCATACCCCTCACTCAAGTGACCCAGCCGGGGTGATCAAGTCCTGACTTACGTCCCAGTAGCTACCCTCGATCAGTCCCATTAGGGCAAGATCAGGGCCACACAATCCGTTGGAACTACTCCGGAACTACTCTGCCAGGACTGGGACCTGTGCGTTGCACCAGACTCCCAGCACCAGACACTTCATTCAGGAGTGGTGGATTCTTGAGCCGCAATGGTTCCGCAGGCTCCACCTGAGAAACGGTGGTGCTGCAGGCTCCGCTTGCGGCTTGAGTGGCCCTCCTAAAGGCCTCACCGAGGGTTAAATCACCCGTTTCGACTGGTATCAATGGACAAGACCACAGTTATCAGTTAGGATCAGCACAACTTTTTCGGACGAGTATGGGCATGCCTGCCGACTGAGAAAAAAAACCCGACAGGATTAAGGTTGGCGAACATGCGTCAATATTAGGACCGCGCTGTGACATGCTTGCGGTTAAGTTTAGGGGAGGGTATGAGGAGGCTTGTCGTTTTTAGTAGGCAGTAGACCAAAACGACAGGATTAAGGTTGGCGAACATGCGTTAATATTAGGACCGCGCTGCGACATGCTTGCGGTTAAGTTTAGGGGAGGGTATGAGGAGGCTTGTCATTTTCAGTAGGCTCAGTAGACCTGAATAGACCGATAAGACCAGTTAACGTGTCATCAACGCCAATCGCAGCCAGTAGGCTCCAGACGAGCCGATCGGCTAGATAAGATCGGCTTAATAAGTAACCTACTGGGAATTATCGGTTGATTTCTGGTCGAATCGGCTAGTTAAATACATAATGCATTTTATGAGTGATGGGTGAATTACCAACGTAGCCCTGGGGAGATAGTGTCACTGAGACATTCCAGGACATAATATTTTGATGTGAAAAGATTTCTAATTATGTTAAGCCCTCTACTTCTGCCTTATCTGCCCATATATAGTGACATAAGTTTTGCACAGGGGATGGCCTATAGCACTGACGTATAGTTCCATACGTTGGTACATGTGCATAAAATGTATCAACTGCACAAAGGATTTGGAGAAGGAGGGGTTAGACAGAGGAGAAAAGTCATGAGGGCTTCTCTAGACATACACCTGCTTTCATATGTGTACTTGTACTTGATATTGTTCACTTCATTCTCTCCTTTGTCTTCCTCACCTGCCTCTTCGTGTGAGTTACAGGCACAGTTAAATCTCAACAGATTTTACAAGGCTGGCGACATCATTCTGGGTGGCTTGTTTACAATCCATTTCTCCTCTGCCTTCCCTGAGCTGTCTTTCACCTCCAAGCAACAGGACCCCAGTTGCTATGGGTGAGTGTCACACATATACCATAGCAAGAAAGAGAAAAGGGGGAACTTGTTTTGATATATGATTGTTTGGTGTTGAATATTTCAACACATATACACATTCAAGGCTACAGTGAGCATTGTGTGTTAGCTTTCACATTCTAGGGTTCAGAATGGCCCAGACCATGGCTTTTGCCATTACTGAGATCAACAGAAACCCCAGCCTGCTACCCAACGTGACTCTGGGATACAGTCTCTATGATAACTGTTTCACGCTCAGTATCGGGTTCCATGCAGCGTTGTCATTGATCGGCGGGAGAGAGAAGCAGTTCCAATTTGATGAGAGATGTGGCGGCTCCCCTCCAGTGCTCGGAATTGTGGGTGAATCTTCCTCAACACGTACTATTGCCATCTCAAGTGTATTAAGTTTGTACAGAGTTCCCTTGGTAAGTTTCCCCACGTGAACCCCCTTTAACCACATGCACCAATATGATTATAGAGTATGCATAGTGTTGGTTATTATTATTATTTTTTTACAAATCTATGACAATGTGTACAGTATTCGGATTCTCTGCCCAGACCTGAGAGAAAGAATCCTAACAGCCCTGAGTTTGGCGCGTCTCATGGTCACATTCAGTAAAATGTATCTTTATATAATCGAGGTGGGCAACAATCTATTTGGAGTAATGGTAAATGTGTTTTAACATTGTAACCTTAAGGGACATTTACCACACGACAATGTTGTATCGCAGAACACTCTGTGTGTATTTTTCAGGTGAGTTACTATGCTACCTGCTCCTGTCTGAGTGACCGCAATAAGTTCCCATCTTTCTTTAGAACGATCCCAAGTGACGCTTTCCAGGTGAACTTCTACAGACAAAACATGTATTGATTTCAAGTAGTATTACATAGTAGTAGTATACATGCTGCACACACTTGACAAAACCTATCACTTCTCTTATGTGTGTGTGTGTGTGTGTGTGTGTGTGTGTGTGTGTGTGTGTGTGTGTGTGTGCGTGCGTGCGTGCGTGCGTGCGTGCGTGTGTGTGTGTGTGCTGTCGGTACACAGAGGAGTCGCCCAAAAAAGGAGAAAAAAACAAAAGTGGAATGAAATATTTATATTACTAAGTAATATAGTATAGTAGTTCTTCTGACCAAGCAATTCATTGAAATAGGCTCTCCGGCCGTGCTGAAATTGGCATGACAGCAGCACACCTAGCCGTTAATAGAAGATTTGAGAACGGATTCATCACATTAGAAATGTATTATGGTGGAGCCAAATATTTTCTGAGGTGGTAATTCGGTATAAAAAGGCTGAGAACCACTTACAGTATCTAACCTAAGCACTGAACAGCGTTCCTCCATTCTTTATCCAGGTGCGAGCTATGCTCCAGATTATGAGGCGGTATGGATGGACCTGGGCCGGACTGCTGTTTACTGACAATGACTATGGACGCAATGCTGCCCTGTCATTCCGGTCTGAGCTGGCTCAGTCTGGTTTGGGTTGTGTGGCATATTTTGAGGCCCTGCCTTGGGAAAACGAACGAGCCGAACACGAGAGAATCGTCACTGTGATGAAGAAATCCACAGCTCGCGTGGTCATTGCATTTGCACACGAGGGCCATGTGGTTAATCTCATGGAAGAGGTTTGTGTTGTTGTGTCTCAATTTATGGGGATTCAAAATGGTAAGGAATCTGAAATGAGTAATATTGAAGTCCTTCATCCTTTATATGAACATACACTGCTTTTTCTTTCTTGCAGTGCAATTTAATCACTTTCTTAGGTTCATCAATTTAAATGCTCAGAATTGTTATGCCTACTTTTACCTTTGAAGGAATACTTTCATTGAAAGAAATTATTTCAAAGGCAAAAATACACTGTTTTGTTTCTTTATTGCAGTGCAATTTATTCACTTTCTTAGGTTCATCAAATAAAAAGCTTTTTAATGCCTTCTTTTACCTTTGAAAGAATACTTTCATTGAAAGAAATACATAATCAGAGGCAATGAATACTTATCTGCACAATGAGCAAACAAATCACATCATCTACGTGTCTCACTCACTCACTGGCTATAACAACCAATTCTATTTCATAGTTCATAGAACACATGATGTGCTCATTTGCCTTTAGATGGACTAATGTTTTGTTGAAATTAATTACAGGTTATGAGGCAGAATGTGACAGGTCTGCAATGGATGGCCAGCGAGGCCTGGTCGACATACACTGGACTCCACACCCCTAAATTCATGCCGTACCTGGGAGGCACCCTGGGCATTGCCATGCGCCGTGGAGAGATACCAGGTCTAAAGGACTTCTTGTTAAAAATACATCCTGACACTGACCCTGACAACAGCCATGAAAATAACATAGTGAGTCTTTTGTTTCATTTAGTATAAAGGAGTAGTTCACCAATTTCACCATCACAGGTTTTTTTTGATTGAACATCCCTGCACAGTGAATGAAGAGTCAAAAGATTAATATAAAAATGATCCGCGTATAAACTCTGACAAAATAACACTGAGATCCAAAACCTCTATTTTCTAAAATATAACCGTAGGAGCAGAAAATAATGTGTGTGTGTATGTGTGTGTGTGTGTGTGTGTGTGCGTGCGTGCGTGCGTGACTGTTCAGAGCTAATCTTCGCAAACCGCTGGCATAATCAACACACAATTTCATGAGCACACTGCGACTATGCGACTACACAAATTGTTTTCACATGCTCTATAATGATTTTCAAATATTCACAAGGTATTATATTGATGGTTAAGTCTGCATTGGGTTTCTTCAGGTGAGGCGGTTTTGGGAGCACACATTTCGATGTAAATTTGCTCCACTTCCGTCGGAGTGGGTGGATGCTGGCGGAAGGGTTTGTACTGGACTAGAGGACCTTGGAACAGCAGAAACTGCACTTTTGGATGTATCTGACCTCAGGGGAGAGTATACTGTGTACAAGGCTGTGTATGCTCTGGCCCATGCCCTCCACGACATGTTGCAATGTGTGCCAGGAAGAGGGCCTTTCATTGGGCATGGCTGTGCCAGTTTGCAGACAGTACAGCCATGGCAGGTGTAATACTAATTCACAGTTTACCTGTTAACGTTTCTAGTTGGATTACATTTTTGAATAATAATGAAAAAAATGTTTATGTCTCATTTCTTCTAATGGCCAGACACTATAATACACCACTTATAATACAGCCAGAAAGTGAATTCCCCTGCCATCCAACCTACACAAACAACACTGGTCCCAATTTGAGTCAGTGAGCCAAAATACAGGAGCAGTCCATTCATCATTCATAGACTTAGAACGAGACATGTGTCAGTCAGTAAAGTTTCCCCCATCCGCATTGTTCTGGTGTGACATACATTTTCAAAAGATCCCTTCTTCATGAATCTTAAAAAAAGAACAAATATTATGGGATGTGCCATGTGCGTCTATAGTGACAGAAGGGCAGGAGAAAATACAGTTCCTGTTTATATTATGTTGTAAATACTAAAGGGTGTAGTTAATACAATAACAGTTCTGTCAATGCAACTTGTATGTATATTGTTTCATAAAGTCTCTTGCTTTTCATAATTCTGCTCACCACAATTTCTAGCTTGTGTATTACCTGGAAAAGATCAACTTCACTACACCATTTGGTGATCATGTATCATTTGATGAGAATGGTGATGCTTTACCAATCTATGATGTCATGAACTGGGTGTGGCTCCCTGATGGAGGCACAAAGATTCTCAATGTAGGTGTTGTCAAGAAGTCAGCCTCCATCGGCGAAGAACTAATCCTAGATGAAAACAGAATCTTCTGGAACTTTGAATCTAAAAAGGTCACTACAGCTTTCTAAAATAGCTACTGTAATGTCGAGCTCATGATGCGAATGCAATTTAGTTTGGAGTAAAATGTATCATTGTTTCCTCTATAGCCACCTCGGTCAGTGTGCAGTGAGAGCTGCTCCCCTGGAACCCGTGTGGCCAGAAGGAAAGGGGAACCTGTCTGCTGCTTTGACTGCATTGCTTGTTCTGAGGGAGAGATCAGCAATGAGACTGGTTGGTTTACACCATGTAGAAATGTACAGTAGGATATCTTTAGGACAATACTGTAATTGGCTCTATACCATTAACCTTGCTGTCTTATAGACTCTACAGAGTGCACCAGTTGTCCAGAGGACTTCTGGTCCAGTCTCCAGCGTGACCACTGTGTCCCTAAGAGCCTGGAGTTCCTCTCCTACCATGAGGCTCTTGGTATCTCCTTGACAACCATCTCATTGCTGGGCACATTTATCTCTGCCATTGTCCTGGGAATCTTCATCTATCATCGCAGCACACCCATGGTGCGTGCCAACAACTCAGAACTCAGCTTCCTTCTTTTGCTGTCACTCAAACTATGTTTCTTGTGTTCACTTCTGTTCATTGGCCGTCCCAGGATCTGGACTTGTCAGCTGAGGCATGCAGCATTTGGGATCAGCTTTGTGCTGTGTGTCTCGTGTATCTTGGTAAAGACTATGGTGGTTTTAGCTGTATTCAAGGCCTCCAAGCCTGGGGCTACAGACATTATGAAGTGGTTTGGTGCTATGCAGCAGAGAGGAACAGTTCTGGCTCTTACTTCCATCCAGGCAGCAATCTGCATAGCCTGGCTTGTGTCTGCCTCACCAGCTCCTCATAAAAACACACACTATCACAGTGATAAGATAGTCTATGAGTGTGATGTGGGATCAACAGTTGGATTTGCAGTGTTATTAGGTTATATTGGTTTACTTGCACTCCTGAGCTTCCTCCTAGCATTCATGGCAAGGAATCTTCCAGACAACTTCAATGAAGCCAAGTTAATCACCTTCAGCATGTTGATCTTCTGTGCCGTGTGGATAGCCTTTATCCCAGCATATATCAGCTCTCCAGGCAAATATGCAGATGTAGTGGAGGTTTTTGCTATTTTAGCATCTAGTTTTGGCCTGTTGGTGGCACTGTTTGGACCAAAGTGTTATATAATCCTTTTGAAACCTGAGAAAAACACTAAGAAGTCCATCATGGGTCGACGTGACACCAATACGTAGAAGCACAAATTCAATGAATTTTCACTTTTTTCTACCAGATTAAACTAAAAGCAATCCAGTAACATCTATTATCTATCTAAAGTTATATCTATCTCAAAGGCTATACGTTTGGTGATGTTAGACCTATGTATACTATATACCTTAGAAATATTACCTGTTGGTCAAAGTATTATAGGTATGTAAGAGGCAAATTATATAGGTTTCAAATCAGCGAACGCACACTAACATTATTTACGAAAGCATGGTTTCAATTAGTGAAAGCCCCTTTCCCTTTTTGACATTTCATTCATGGTCAAAATGCCTGAAAATGCCCCACTGTTACGACCCTTATTTTTTTTTTTTAAGATATATTTTTGGGATAGCCTTTATTGGATAGTGTACAGTATGGTGATAGGAAATGGGGAGAGAGATGGTGGGGAGACACGCGGCAAAGGTCGTCGAGATCGGGAGTCGAACCCGTGGCACACCTTCAGGCTGGCTTAGCAGCCTATAGGTGCCCGGACCGCTACACTAGCCGCCCGGGCCACGACCCTTATTTCTAGGGGTGTAAAGGTCGCAACATAAACAAACAGGACAAAGGACTTAAAAAACTGTATATCCATTTATTTACACAAAAAAGCAAATAAAAAGGTTACAAAAATATATGAATTGAAGATGCCTAACCTATAGCAGCAAACAACTAAATAAGGATGCTCAGTCAAAACAGAATCATCAAAAATGTGTCTCTAAAGGCTTGGTTTCGGTGGGAGGACAGAGGAAATGAGTCTCTGCTGCTGTTAAACAAAAGTGTTTTAAATTAAATAACCCTTAAGACTAATGTTTGCTGATGATTGCTGTACATTCCGAAAGACTGAGCAGGCCATTTCTAGACATACTGTCTGAACTTTATGATTTTTGAACTAATGAACTTGCTGTTTTAAGTCAGTTAAATTTATATTGTGAACTGATGTAAACAGTTTCCTTCAATCATAAATCAATCATTATTTTATTTATATTTAAATAAAACTGTGATGTCCAGTATGATGTTTTTTATTCAATTATTTCATTTGGGGAAATAAATGTCATTATAGCTGCTTTCTGCTGCACAGCAATTGCACACCGCAGCCTTTTTGTCAGTAAGGTGGTAACTAGGTGAAATTTACCATTGACAGCCCATACATCCAAACATCTGATTGTATTAAACAACGTCAAAAGCACCAACATTGTGTTTGTGTTTACACAATGCTTGTGTTTACACAAACACTCAAAGCTGGGCAGCCCCTCAAAAATAACTAGAGGAAGATTGACTGATTGCAATTTGTATTTCACAGTATGCAGAATGGGTACATTTCAAATGAAAGTACAGTTCAATACAAAAACAGCTAAGTTGAAGATAGAACCAGAAAAAGCACAAGACTTGTTTAAAAAGGGTCCTCCATTTTGAGTTGAATTGAATGACTTGCAAATTGAATGACTTGCAAATACGTACAGATAAATTTGGAACAGAGGACAGTTGATCAACTGTCTGGATCAAATATGTTTATTAATCTTTGAAGTCATGTGTATTGCTTGATTGATTGATTGATTGATTGATTGATTGATTGATTGATTGACACTGCAGAATTCCTCCTGAGTAGGGGTTTATTCTGTCACAGAGGCCTCAAACTCACAGACACCAAGGGCAAGGCATAGGCTTTTTTGAGCAACACTCAAAAACAGTAAACAGTTATACAGCAGGGCAGACAACACACTGTGACAACCATCTAGCTCTTGTCCATAGCCCTAATGCACTTTGCTGCCATTGCATTAATGCTATGGGACTGTTGTCTTCCTTCTTCCTTCTTCGCATGAAATGCAGACCAGCTTCTCCTCTGTTGTGGAAATATAAAGAACGTTTTACCTACTAACCAATACAAAGGAGGCTTGTGTTATTAGAAAGCCTACTTTCCTTAGTGGACGCACTCTGAGCCCCCCACCTCACGTATGAAATCATCCCGGTTACATTATTGCAATGCCCTCTACACTGGGATTAGCCAGTCATCATTGTCCCGTCTCCAACTGGTGCAGAATGCGGCGGCCAGACCCCTGACGGCACCAGGAGGAGGAGACCTGTCCTCTCTGCACTGGCTGCCGGTCCGGTATAGAATACATTCTCTAAAGCGGTTAGTACCAATACTTGATTCTGATTGGCTGGTTTCTGATTAGAAAAGGAAGGGTTGTCCGCACACTGTGTCTCTGCTTCCAGGATTTTTGTATTTAGTACAACGTTTCGACCCTTACGGGTCTTTGTCAGGTATGAGTACAAAACATCAAGTAAGCGTATTATATACAACAGCATATGGGCAAGCTCTATTGCAATGAGGGAAATCAAGCAAGACACACCCACCGCATCTGAAAGGATGTGGCTGCAATTAGCATAAAGGGCATATAGTGGCACTACAGCTAACTCTTTAGAACCCAAGTAGAATAGGAAAGTATAGAGGTGCAGACAAAATGAATGATAAGCTGCAAACCAGTAAAAACATTGCAAATAATACAAATACTGCCTACAAGAGGAGACCATAACACAATAGCAACAAAATAGTAAGGTACTGCAATTACAGTACAAAAAAACTGTGTACTGTGTACACAAAGTTAAAATAATGAAAAAGAAAAAGAAAGAATTATCCCAGAAATGGTTTGACATCAAATTCCTCATTCAGCCCTTGAGGAGCCATAGTGTTGAGTATACTGGTTTCTGATTAGACCATGTAGTAAATCTCACGGTAATCCACACCACACCTTCAATAACTTTATATCATTCCCAGCTGCGTTACATTGATTCCGCAGCTCTGTAGCTGAGATGGGGTTTGTAAGGCAATCAAGTGCTCCCCCACTTGATTGCCTTACAAACCCAGGCCGTGCGGGTCGGAGTCTCCCGCTTTGCGTCGTCATTTTTGTCTACAAAGCCCTAAACGGGCTGGCCCCCTCCTACATGCGTGTGGCAGCGGTGGCCGAACGGATAGCGGCGCGGTCTAGATACCGGAAGGTTCCCAGTTCGAACCAGCCGTCCGACACGTTAAAATTACCACCGCTGAAATGCCCTTGAACAAGGCATCAACCCCTACGATGAAATGTGTTCTATGAGCAGGGCCTGGCTGGAAACAAGTTCTTGAGCTTAGCCCAGATACCCTGGGTAAATATAGATTTCATTTCATTTCATTTCACATCACTGACCTCCTATCAAAGCACCAGCACTCGCCCAGCAGTCTGTCATGACCCAGGCGGATATGTTGATCTGACCCCCCATTCCAAAGCACCAGCGCTCATCCAGCCCTTTAGTGCGAGGTCGCTTCTAATATTTTCTAGACATGCAAACAGACTTACACTGTCTGTAAAGATCATGAGTATTAATTAACTTAAAGCAAAGAAATATAATATAATAATATATTTCTGGTTTTGGTGCGATTATTACATAATTATTACATAGACAAAAGGTTGCATGATTTATTCATAGGATGATAATTATTCCTGGAGTTGTAAACAGTTTGTGAGAAGCTTTCAAAGTTGACTAAAAGTAAAACATGCAGCAATTTGCTGATTCTCATCTCATTTTTGCATAATTTATGGCAATTATGCTAATTAGGAAAGGTTGTATGACTTCACAATGGTAACAGATGAATTTCTGGACATCACAAACATGGACTCAGACTCTTAGATCACCTTTATAAGTTACCTAGAAGCAGAGTTATTGCCATTTCCGTTGTTGACAATTTATTAGCTAATTATGCTAATTAAACATGCTAAACCCAACAGAAACATTTTTAGACATGTTTTTTTGGCATTCTGGTAACCCCAAGAATCAAGATATACCTGTCTCCAAAAAATAACATTCCAAAATCACAGGCATCAGAATTTGATTGATAGGCTCCCCTACTAATAACTTTACATCATTCCCAGCTGCGTTACATTGATTCCGCAGCTCTGTAGCTGAGATGGGGTTTGTAAGGCATTCAAGTGCTCCCCCACTTGATTGCCTTACAAACCCAGGCCGTGCGGGTCGGAGACTCCCGCTTTGCGTCGTGTCTCACTACGCCTCTCAGCCATTATAAAATACCCGGTAAGAGAGAGCCTCTTGTGACCTCTTGTGGCTTATTGCTTCATCAAAACCCTCATTATTGTCTACAAAGCCCTAAACGGGGTGGCCCCCTCCTACATCACTGACCTCCTATCCTATCCCCCCTCCATCAGGACTTATCAGGTCAGAAGAATGCAGTCTCTTACACATTCCAAAAACCAAAAAAGAGGCTCAGGGGCAGCCCCTAAAATTTCATTCCCCTTGATGTTAGGACTGCTCCCTCCGTTGAGTCTTTTAAATCACAACTTAAAACCTTTTTAAATTCACAAGCCTTTGAATCCCCCTCATGATCCTGCACTTTTATATTTTATATTATTTTGCTTTAATTGCCTGTTGTTTCATTGACTGTCTTATATTATATTTCTGCATTGTATTTTACTGTATTGTATTGTACTGTATTGCTCTTTTTGAGTGGTGTAAACCACTCCTACAACTGGCTTTGTTAGTTTACGTGTCTGTCTGTCTGTCTGTTCATACCAAAAAATTAGCACGGTTGCTATGGTCACCCAGTTCACACGGGTGTGATTTCATTACGTCAGACATTGCGTCAGACCACAGCTGATCAGTCTATATAAGACCTTACACCACTCAGTTCACACGGGTGTGATTTTTGATATGTTGAAGCACTTTGGTACAATGAGAGTTGTTTTTAAATGTGCTATATAAATTAATTTGATCTGATTTGATTTGATTTGATTTGACATAACAGGACTTTGATATGCCTTGCTAGGGTGTTGATGTGTGTTGAAGGTGTGATCGATTATTTTATGGCATACGTTGGCTCAGGGGATGGCCTAACACTGTGTATAAAAATTAGCAACAGGACAAAGTGTGCAGAGGAGGAGAGGAGGTGCAGTCATGAACGCTTCTGTAGTTATACAACTGATTCCATATGTGTACTTGTGCTTGATGTTGTTCTCTTCATTCTCTCCTTTGTCTTCCTCACCTTCCTCTTCTTGTGAGTTACAGGCACAGTTTAAATTCAACAGAATTTACAAGGCTGGGGACTTTATTCTGGGTGGCTTGTTTTCAATCCATTCCTCCTCTGCCTTCCGTGAGCTGTCTTTCACCTCCAAGCAACAGGACCTCATTTGCTATGGGTGAGTATCACACATAAAAAAAGCAAGCAAGAGAACATTGTTTTAATATAGGCCTATAGCATCATAGGATTATTTGATGTAGTTCTACAAAGATAAATTGTCAAGGTTACTGTGGAACTGTGTCTGTTAGCTTTCACATTCCCGGGTTCAGAATGGCCCAGACCATGGCTTTTGCCATTACTGAGATCAACAGAAACCCCAGCCTGCTACCCAACGTGACTCTGGGATACAGTCTCTATGATAATTGTTTCACACTTGGAGAAGCATTCCGTTCAGCTTTGTCATTGGTCAGTGGGAGAGAAGAACAATTTCAACTGAATGAGAGCTGTGTTGGCTCCCCTCCAGTGCTTGGAATAGTGGGTGACTCACCCTCAACACATTCAATTGCCATCTCTAGTGTATTAGGTTTGTACAGAGTGTCCTTGGTAAGTTTTCTTCTTTCACCATCACCATTTTAATTGGCTATTCTTTTTGGCAATTTTAGTTTATTTACAAATCTAATATAATGATAAACAGTGTAGTCTTTCTACAGCCTGATAAAGAAAACAATATTTACTTACAGAGCATGTAAGTGGAGCTGGCAGACTTTGAATGGAGCATGGGGGGCAGTAGATTGCCACATTGTATATTGTTATACAATGTAACCTTTAAACCTTTTAACTAGTTTTCTAATACATTTGTTTTTACTTCTGTTCTGTAAAGCGACTTTGGATACCTTGAAGCGCTATATAAATCGTAAATATTATTATACACACACAATGCAGTCCCTTCTTTTTCCCTTTTTTTTTTTTTTTTGTGATTGAAAATGTGAACCGAGCGGAGGGAAATCAAGCTGAGTGGTGGTGAGCGATGTTGAGCATTTTAGCGTTGGATTGAGCAGGGAAAGTGAGTGTAGAGTTTCACCTTGCTCTGTTCCACTAACGTGCTCTGCTTGCCCGGGGGCCATATGCGGCCCCCATCTTCACTTAATGTTGCCCTAATATTGGAATACTGATAAAGTATATAATTTCATTTCTGTTATAATTCCAATCATGCAAACATGACCGGCTTTAATTACTTTAGTCTAACATATCTTTCAGGATTCCAATTCCAAAATAGCAAAAAAAATATTCAGGATTTAAATTAAACTATAGCAAAAATAGCTGATCTACAAGCTCAAAACGCGTTGCACTGCGACGCGTTTTGAGCTTGTAGATCGGCTGTTTTGATAAATCACCTTCAGGCTGATTAACCACCTCCGCTGTCGCGTCAGTGGTTAATCAGCCTGAAGGTGATTTATATATAAACAATGACCACTCAGCCATACATTATCCTGCTTATTACACGGCTACTTAATACATAAATTTATAAATTGACCCAAAACAAAACAAAACGACTCATATTTCCTTGCTTACGGTAATGAAAGTATTCCCATAAGTGTCGCGCTGGCCGGCGTCTGCCCAGCTGCAGCACAGTCGGAAAACAAGGAAGTGAATAATCAAATAGAATCCATTTTCGGGTACTGCATCGTCTATTTCTCGCTGAAATGTTTTCAAAAACCTTTTTGAGAGCAATGTTTTGCTGTAAAGGACACTGTGTGTGTGTTTACATCATGGCTGTCATGTTGGAAACAGCATTAAATCAGCGGAGCACAGCAGGTACTCCGAGGGTTTGTTTTGGCATCAGTGTGTTATAGAGCGGAGCAGTCATTATCCAGAAATAACAGACCGATGAATTTGGCGATTGACCAATCAGAATCAAGCATTCAACCAAGCCGTGTAATAAAGAATATAGTACCGTATATTACAGAATATATCTTTTGTGTATTTTCAGGTAAGTTACTTTTCCACGTGTTCCTGTCTGAGTGACCGGAAAAAGTTCCCATCTTTCTTTAGAACAATCCCAAGTGATGCCTTCCAGGTGAACTTCTACAGACAAAACATCTGTTGGTATCAAGTAGTACACATCACTTCCCTTTATTGATATTGCATATCGCCTCTCATTTCTTTGTGTATAATACTGCTGGAGCTGAAGGGCTAGGTTTAGGGTCAGCATCAAAAGAAAATTAATGTGGGTTATACGCAGGAGATTCACTGATTTTACACTACAGTATGTGCATAATCAAACTAAGCAGGTCTTATCCCACCATTCTTCATCCATCAGGTCCAAGCTATGCTCCAAATTATGAAGCGGTTTGGGTGGACCTGGGCAGGACTGCTATTTAGTGATGATGCCTATGGCCGAAATGCTGCCCAGTCATTCCAGTCTGACCTGGCCCAGTCTGGTTTTGGTTGTCTGGCGTACGTGGAGGTTCTGCCCTGGGACCACAACCCAGCTGAACTTCAGAGGATTGTCACTGTGATGAAGACATCCACAGCTCGTGTGGTCATTGTATTTGCACATTGGAGCTTTATGGTTGATCTCATGGAGGAGGTTGTGGGAAAGCAATTGAACCACTTTCTAAATAAATTAAAATAATAATAATAATAATAATAATATTAATAATTTTATATATATATATATATATATATATATATATATATATATATATATATATATAGCCTAAATATGTATATTATTATGTATATAATTTGTCAAGAAATTAACCTTATATATTTAAAACAAAGCAATACTTCAAAGTTGGTACTGTGAATTTATACTGTATATTGTCAGATACTTACGTGAGAGGGGGAGAGTTGGTGGAGACAGACAGACAGACAGACAGACAGACAGACAGACAGACAGACAGACAGACAGACAGACAGACAGACAGACAGACAGACAGACAGACAGACAGACAGTTTGAGGGTCCAATGGAGCTGGTTTTGTCAGAGGCACTTTTTAATACTTTTCATTTTAATTTGTTCAATATTTTGTGAATCAACACACAGACATGAAAGGTGTTCAATAGCATTGATTTATATACCATATAGGTGGTAAAGCAGAATGTGACAGGTCTGCAATGGATGGCCAGTGAGGGCTGGACAACATATCCTAAGCTCCTGACTCTAGATTTCATGCCGTACCTGGGAGGCACCCTGGGCATTGCCATCCGTCGTGGAGAGATACCAGGTCTAAAGGACTTCTTGTTAAAAATACATCCTGACACTGACCCTGACAACAGCCATGAAAATAACATAGTGAGTCTTTTGTTTCATTTTTTAAACGCATTATGTACGGGATCCCCTTTTGTAACTATACCTTTCAGGACGGGAAACCCCTTTGGGTTAGTTGTTGCTATGTACAGTATATAGCAACATATATATTTGTTGTCATTTTGAATTAATATTTGATGAAAACGTAGCTCAGGATTTAGAAGGCCTTTTTAGAATCGGCCTCAGTCCTAAATGGGTTAAGTTGCAATTTTGTGTTCATTCACAAGCTTTGTGCTTTAGAGAATTTATGCTTTAAGTTTTCACTGTGTTTCTTCAGATGAGGCGGTTTTGGGAGCGCACATTTCAGTGTAATTTCCCCCCCCTTCCGTCAGAGTGGGTGGATGCTGGTGGAAGGGTGTGTACAGGACAAGAGGACCTAGCAACAGCAAAAACTGCACTTTTGGATGTATCTGATCTCAGGCCAGAGTACAATGTGTACAAGGCTGTGTATGCTCTGGCCCATGCCATCCATGACATGTTGCATTGTGTGCCAGGAAAAGGGCCTTTTATTGGGCACAGCTGTGCCGGTTTGCGGACAATACAGCCATGGCAGGTGTACTGTCACTCATTTCACAGGTTACATATGTTTCTAGTTGGGTTCAAATTGGCTGGTGTCTGGGCCAATCTGACTATATATACAATTTGGATCAGTTCATAACAGCAAAAGGCCAAAGGGTGTACACAAAAGATTACTAAAGACACTTGTCATGATGGGGTGGAATAATTATGAGCCTGCAGTAGTCATTCAATTGTTAGTTTTAGTTGTTTATTCCACACAGTGGACAGTTGTGATTATTACAACTTAAACCTGATATGCAGTGGTGTCTGAATAATTTCAAGTACAAATTGTACATCAAAATCTATTTCCCTTGTCTATGTATATTGTGCAAGTAATATTTTGAGCAGCTGCTCAAAACACACTTTTATAGTCACTTGACCTTAATAATTCTGCTCATCACCATGTCTAGCTTGTATATTACCTGGAAAGGATCAACTTCTCTACACCATTTGGTGATCACGTATCGTTTGATGAGAATGGTGATGCTTTACCAATCTATGATGTCATGAACTGGGTGTGGCTCCCTAACGGAAGCACAAAAGTTCACAATGTAGGTGTGGTCAAGAAGTTAGTCTCTGCAGGTGAAGAACTCATCCTGGATGAAGACAGAATCTTCTGGAACTTTGAATCTAAAAAGGTCACTTCAGCTTTCTATAGCTAATGCTGAGCTAGTGTGAATGTAATTCAGTTTGTACAAAAATATATCATTCTTAATTTCCTCTGTAGCCACCTCGGTCAGTGTGCAGTGAGAGCTGTTCCCCTGGAACCCGTGTGGCCAGAAGGAAAGGGGAACCTGTCTGCTGCTTTGACTGCATTGCTTGTTCTGAGGGAGAGATCAGCAATGAGACTGGTTGGTTTACACCATGTAGTAATGTACAGTATCTTTTGGACAATACTGTGCTTGTCTGTCCCTTTAACCTTGTCATCTTTGTTAGACTCTACAGAGTGTACCAGTTGTCCAGAGGACTTCTGGCCCAGTCCCCAGCGTGACCACTGTGTTCCTAAGAGCCTGGAGTTCCTCTCCTACCATGAGGCTCTTGGTATCTCCTTGACAATCATCTCATTGCTGGGCACACTTATCTGTGCCATTGTACTGGGAATCTTCATCTATCATCGAAGCACACCCATGGTGCGCGCCAACAACTCTGAACTTAGCTTCCTTCTCTTGTTTTCACTCATACTTTGTTTTTTGTGCTCACTTCTGTTCATTGGCCGTCCCAGGCTCTGGACTTGTCAGCTGAGGCATGCAGCCTTTGGGATCAGCTTTGTGCTGTGTGTCTCGTGTATCCTGGTAAAGACTATGGTGGTTTTAGCTGTATTCAAGGCCTCCAAGCCTGGGGCTACAGACATTATGAAGTGGTTTGGTGCTATGCAGCAGAGAGGAACAGTTCTGGCTCTTACTTCCATCCAGGCAGCGATCTGCATAGCCTGGCTTGTGTCTGCCTCACCAGCTCCTCATAAAAACACACAATACCACAGTGATAAGATAGTCTATGAGTGTGATGTGGGATCAACAGTTGGATTTGCAGTGTTATTAGGTTATATTGGTTTACTTGCACTCCTGAGCTTCCTCCTAGCATTCATGGCAAGGAATCTTCCAGACAACTTTAATGAAGCCAAGTTAATCACCTTCAGCATGTTGATCTTCTGTGCCGTGTGGATAGCCTTCATCCCAGCATATATCAGCTCTCCAGGCAAATATGCAGATGTAGTGGAGGTTTTTGCTATTTTAGCATCTAGCTTTGGAATTTTGGTGTCACTGTTTGGACCAAAGTGTTATATAATGCTTTTGAAACCTGAGAGAAACACTAAGAAGTCCATCATGGGTCGACGTGACACCAAGACGTAGAAGCACAAATTCAATAAATTTTCACTTTTTCTACCAGATTAAACTAAAAGCAATACAGTAACATCTATTATCTATCTAAAGTTATATCTATCTCAAAGGCTATACGTTTGTTGATGTTAGACCTATGTATACTATATACCTTAGAAATATTACCTGTATTATAGGTAAGAGGCAAATTAGCTATATAGATTTCAAATCAGCGAACGCACACTAACATTATTTACGAAAGCATGGTTTCAATTAGTGAAGGGAACTGCCCATAGATCCGAAGTCCCGTTAGTCCGAACATGCATTAAGGTTGGCGAACATGCACTGCTAAGCCCTTTTCCCTTTGTGACATTTCATTCATGGTCAAAATGCCTGAAAATCTATGCTTTCATTCATTATTTCATTTGTATGAAGGTTTCAGGAAATTACCGACCAATATGTGCACGTTTACATCGATATGCCTTTCCCCCCACTGTTACGACCCTTATTTCTTTTTTTTATGATGTATTTTTTGGGCTTTTTCTGCCTTTATTGGATAGTGTACAGTATGGTGATAGGAAATGGGGAGAGAGATGGTGGGGTGACACGCGGCAAAGGTCGACGAGATGGGGAGTCGAACCCGTGGCACACCTTCAGGCTGGCTTAGCAGCCTATAGGTGCCCGGACCGCTACACTAGACGCCCGGGCCACAACCCTTATTTCTAGGGGTGTAAAGGTCGCAACATAAACAAACAGGACAAAGGACTTAAAACTTTATATCCATTTATTTACACAAAAAACAAATAAAAAGGTTACTAAAATATATGAATTGAAGATGCCTAACCTATAACAGCAAACAACTAAATAAGGACGCTCAGTCAAAACAGAATCATCAAAAATGTGTCTCTAAAGGCTTGGTTTGGGTGGGAGGACAGAGGAAATGATTCTCTGCTGCTGTTAAACAAAAGTGTTTTAAATTAAATAACCCTTAAGACTAATGTTTGCTGATGATTGCTGTACATTCCGAAAGAATGAGCAGCCATTTCTAGACATACTGTCTGAACTTTATGGTTTTTGAACTAATGAACTTGCTGTTTTAAGTCAGGTGTCATTACATTTATTTGAAGTTTCCTTCAATCATAAATCAATCATTATTTTATTTATATTTAAATAAAACTGTGATGTCCAACGTACAGTATGATGTTTTTTATTCAATTATTTAATTTGGGGAAATAAATGTAATTATAGCTGCTTTCTGCTGCACAGCAATTGCACACCGCAGCCTTTTTGTCAGCAAGGTGGTAACTAGGTGAAATTTGCCATTGACAGCCCATACATCCAAACAGAAAAGTCCTATCTGATTGTATTAAACAACATCAAACGCACCAACATTGTGTTTGTGTTTACACAATGCTTGTGTTTACACAAACACTCAAAGCTGGGCAGCCCCTCAAAAATAACTAGAGGAAGATTGACTGATTGAAATTTGTATTTCACAGTATGAAGAATGGGTACATTTCAAATGAAAGTACAGTTCAATACAAAAACCGCTAAGTTGAAGATAGAACCAGAAAAAGCACAAGACTTGTTTAAATAAGGGTCCTCCATTTTCAATTCATCAGAACATTTAATGACTTGCAAATACATACAGATAAATGAGGAACAGAGGACAGTTGATCAACTGTCTGGATCAAATATGTTTATTAATCTTTGAAGTCATGTGTATCTGATTGATTGATTGATTGCTTGATTGATTGATTGATTGATTGACACTGCAGAATTCCTCCTGAGTAGGGGTTTATTCTGTCACAGAGGTCTCAAACTCACAGACACCAAGGGCAAGGCATAGGCTTTTTTGAGCAACACTCAAAAACAGTAAACAGTTATACAACAGGGCAGACAACACACTGTGACAACCATCTAGCTCTGGTCCATAGCCCTAATGCACTTTGCTGCCATTGCATTAATGCTATGGGACTGTTGTCTTCCTTCTTCGATTGAAATGCAGACCAGCCTCTCCTCTGTTGCGTAAATATAAATAACGTTTTACCTACTAACCAATACAAAGGCGGCTTGTGTTATTAGAAAGCCTAATTTCCTTAGTGGACGCACTCTGAGCCCCCCACCTCACGTATAAAATCATCCCGGTTACATTATTGCAATGCCCTCTACACTGGGATTAGCCAGTCATCCTTGTCCCGTCTCCAACTGGTGCAGAATGCGGCGGCCAGACCCCTGACGGCACCAGGAGGAGGAGACCTGTCCTCTCTGCACTGGCTGCCGGTCCGGTATAGAATACATTCTCTAAAGCGGTTAGTCCCAATACTTGATTCTGATTGGCTGGTTTCTGATTTGAAAAGGAAGGGTTGTCCGCACACTGTGTCTCTGCTTCCAGGATTTTTTTATTTAGTACAACGTTTCAACCCTTACGGGTCTTTGTCAGGTATGAGTACAAAACATCAAGTAAGCGTATTATATACAACAGCATATGGGCGGGTCAACAAGGAACAAGCTCTATTGCAATGAGGGAAATCAAGCAAGACACCCACCGCATCTGAAAGGATGTGGCTGCAATTAGCATAAAGGGCATATAGTGGCACTAGGGCTAACTCTTTAGAACCCAAGTAGAATAGGAAAGTATAGAGGTGCAGACAAAATTAATGATAAGCTGCAAACCAGTAAAAACATTGCAAACTAGAAAAAGTGCCCTTCTGGGCACAGGTCTCCACCAGGAGGATAGGAAAGTGTGTGAGTGTGTGTGTGGCCTGTTGTAGCGCCACCATGAGGCTGATTTGAAAACTGTCAAGTGGCATTTCTTCCTCAGCCTAGTAGTGGGAATAGGCATGCACAGTTTCACCGCAATCGGATGCTGCGTTGAGGAGTTGTGGCGATTTGTACAAAACGGGCTACTCCTGAAAAATTTAGAAGCCAATCGTAGCCAATCAGGATGGATAATTGTGAGAAATCAAACAAATCACATGATCACATGACTATGGAGAGCATGTGTACCGATTTGCATGAAATTTTATAAAATCTGAAGGAGTAATATTAGAAAATGTGTTTTACATATGTCGGTCTCCTGGTGGCGCTATAAAGAGCAGATGTGAAAAATTCCAGGCAAAGGTTTTTCCTTGACCTCTAGGGAGTGTGCATACATGGTTTTACACAGATCGGTGCAGTTATAGGTAAAAACACAAATCGGCCAGTTATAGCGCCACCATGAGGCTGAGTTGAAAATATTCAAGTGGCATTTCTTCCTCGGCCTAGTGGGAATGTGCGTGCAACATTTCACGGAAATCACACGATGTGTTCATGATTTGCAGCATTTTGTTTGAAACGGAGCACTCCTGCGAACTTTGGAAGCCAATCGTAGCCAATCAGGATGGAGTCTGAAAAATCTGAAAGACCCGTTTCGTTGACTGGCTCTAGAGAGACTGGGTACCAATTTGCGTAATGTTTGGACAAAATCTGTAGGTGTACTGTCAAAACATTTGTTTTGCACAAAGTGACCTCCTGGTGGCGCTATAACAGGCCAATGTGAAAACTTTGGAGCAGAGGTTCAGCTCTGGCATCCAGGGAGTGTGTGTGCAGAGTATGGCTGCGATCAAGCCAACGGTGCCAGAGATTAGCTGTTCACAGACGGACGGACACACGGACGGACGGACACACGGACACACGGACGGACGGACACACGGACACACGGACGGACGGACGGAGTGCAAAACATACTCTCTCCCCATGTCTTCGGCCTGGTGGAGACAACAATAATACAAATACTGCCTACAAGAGGAGACCATAACACAATAGCAACAAAATAGTAAGGTACTGCAATTACAGTACAAAATAATGAGGACACAGCAACAACAAAAATGGCAAGAAGAACTGTGTACACAAAGTTAAAAGAATGAAAAAGAAAAAGAAAGAATTATCCCAGAAATGGTTTGACATCAAATTCCTCATTCAGCCCTTGAGGAGCCATAGTGTTGAGTGTATACTGGTTTCTGATTAGACCATGTAGTAAATCTCACGATAATCCACACCACACCTTCAATAACTTTATATCATTCCCAGCTGCGTTACATTGATTCCGCAGCTCTGTAGCTGAGATGGGGTTTGTAAGGCAATCAAGTGCTCCCCCACTTGATTGCCTTACAAACCCAGGCCGTGCGGGTCGGAGACTCCCGCTTTGCGTCGTCATTTTTGTCTACAAAGCCCTAAACGGGCTGGCCCCCTCCTACATCACTGACCTCCTATCAAAGCACCAGCACTCGCCCAGCAGTCTGTCATGACCCAGGCGGATATGTTGATCTGACCCCCCATTCCAAAGCACCAGCGCTCATCCAGCCCTTTAGTGCGAGGTCGCTTCTAATATTTTCTAGACATGCAAACAGACTTACACTGTCTGTAAAGATCATGAGTATTAATTAACTTAAAGCAAAGAAATATAATATAATAATATATTTCTGGTTTTGGTGCGATTATTACATAATTATTACATAGACAAAAGGTTGCATGATTTATTCATAGGATGATAATTATTCCTGGAGTTGTAAACATACAGTTTGTGAGAAGCTTTCAAAGTTGACTAAAAGTAAAACATGCAGCAATTTGCTGATTTTCATCTCGTTTTTGCATAATTTATGGCAATTATGCTAATTAGGAAAGGTTGTATGACTTCACAATGGTAACAGATGAATGTCTGGACATCACAAACATGGACTCAGACTCTTAGATCACCTTTATAAGTTACCTAGAAGCAGAGTTATTGCCATTTCCGTTTTTGACAATTTATTAGCTAATTATGCTAATTAAACATGCTAAACCCAACAGAAACATTTTTAGACATGTTTTTTTGGCATTCTGGTAACCCCAAGAATCAAGATATACCTGTCTCCAAAAAATAACATTCCAAAATCACAGGCATCAGAATCTGATTGATAGGCTCCCCTACTAATAACTTGATATCATTCCCAGCTGCGTTACATTGATTCCGCAGCTCTGTAGCTGAGATGGGGTTTGTAAGGCAATCAAGTGCTCCCCCACTTGATTGCCTTACAAACCCAGGCCGTGCGGGTCGGAGACTCCCGCTTTGCGTAGTGTCTCACTACGCCTCTCAGCCATTATAAAATACCCGGTAAGAGAGAGCCTCTTGTGACCTCTTGTGGCTTATTGCTTCATCAAAACCCTCATTTTTGTCTACAAAGCCCTAAACGGGCTGGCCCCCTCCTACATCACTGACCTCCTATCCTATCCCCCCTCCATCAGGACCTATCAGGTCAGAAGAATGCAGTCTCTTACACATTCCAAAAACCAAAAAAGAGGCTCAGGGGCGACCGCGGCTGTCGCAGCCCCTACAATTTGGAACATCATTCCCCTTGATGTTAGGACTGCTCCCTCCGTTGAGTCTTTTAAATCACAACTTAAAACCTTTTTATATTCACAAGCCTTTGAATCCCCCGCACTTTTATATTTTATATTATTTTGCTTTAATTGCCTGTTGTTTCATTGACTGTCTTATATTATATTTCTGCATTGTATTTTACTGTATTGTATTGTACTGTACTGTTTTGCTCTTTTTGATATGTTGAAGCACTTTGGTACAATGAGAGTTGTTTTTAAATGTGCTATATAAATTAATTTGATCTGATTTGATTTGATTTGACATAACAGGACTTTGATATGAAAGCATTGTTGACGTATGTTAATCCCTGCCTCTTCTTCGGCCTCTGCCTTGCTAGGGTGTTGATGTGTGTTGAAGGTGTGATCGATTATGTTATGGCATATGTTGGCTCAGGGGATGGCCTAACACTGTGTATAAAAATGAGCAACAGGACAAAGTGTGCAGAGGAGGAGAGGAGGTGCAGTCATGAACGCTTCTGTAGTTATACAACTGATTCCATATGTGTACTTGTGCTTGATGTTGTTCTCTTCATTCTCTCCTTTGTCTTCCTCACCTTCCTCTTCTTGTGAGTTACAGGCACAGTTTAAATTCAACAGAATTTACAAGGCTGGGGACTTTATTCTGGGTGGCTTGTTTGAAATCCATTCCTCCTCTGCCTTCCCTGAGCTGTCTTTCACCTCCAAGCAACAGGATCTCATTTGCTATGGGTGAGTATCACACATAAAAAAGCAAGCAAGATAACATTGTTTTAATATAGGCCTATAGCATCATAGGATTATTTGATGTAGTTCTACAAAGATAAATTGTCAACATTACTGTGGAACTGTGTCTGTTAGCTTATACATTCCCGGGTTCAGAATGGCCCAGACCATGGCTTTTGCCATTACTGAGATCAACAGAAACCCCAGCCTGCTACCCAACGTGACTCTGGGATACAGTCTCTATGATAACTGTCTCACACTTGGAGTAGCATTCCGTTCAGCTTTGTCATTGGTCAGTGGGAGAGAAGAACAATTTCAGATGAATGAGAGCTGTGTTGGCTCCCCTCCAGTGCTTGGAATAGTGGGTGACTATTCCTCAACACATTCAATTGCCATCTCTAGTGTAATAGGTTTGTACAGAGTGTCCTTGGTAAGTTTTCTTCTTTCACCATCACCATTTTAATTGGCTATTCTTTTTGGCTATTTTAGTTTATTTACAAATCTAATATAATGATAAACAGTGTAGTCTTTCTACAGCCTGATAAAGAAAACAATATTTACTTACAGAGCATGTAAGTGGAGCTGGCAGACTTTGAATGGAGCATGGGGGGCAGTAGATTGCCACATTGTATATTGTTATACAATGTAACCTTTTAACTAGTTTTCTAATACATTTGTTTTTACTTCTGTTCTGTAAAGCGACTTTGGATACCTTGAAGCGCTATATAAATCGTATATATATTATATATATTATTATTATGTTATTGCGTTGTCTTATGAAAAAGGATAATGTTTGTGTTTTTTCGTAACAAAGTATAACCTAATGATTGATTAGGGGTTAACAACACACCATGCAAGTTTTAACAAACCTTGCATGGTGTGTGTTTTTAGCCTTGTGTAGCGATGGTGATATCACTGCGTGGCAATATGCATTGCAAAGGCAGATGAAGGCTGGCTACGCAAGGCTATAGTGTGTTTTGTTGTGAGTGCTGAAGGGTTCGTATACGTGTTTGTCAAAAGATGGCATTGTGTTTCTGAACCAGCTGCCTCCTGATGGCTAAAGCTGCCTCTGTGTGTTCGCAGCACACAATGCATCAATTGCTCAAAACGCGTTGCACTGCGACGCGTTTTGAGCTTGTAGATCGGCTGTTATTATCCGTGTAATAAGCGGGATAATGTATGGCTGAGTGGTCATTGTTCACCTTCAGGCTGATTAACCACCTCCGCTGTCGCATCAGTGGTTAATCAGCCTGAAGTTGATTTATCTATAAACAATGACCACTCAGCCATACATTATCCCGCTTATTACACGGCTACTTAATACATAAATTAATAAATTGACACAAAACAAAACGACTCATATTTCCTTGCTTACGGTAATGAAAGTATTCCCATAAGTGTCGCTCTGGCCGGCGTCTGCCCAGCTGCAGCACAGTCGGAAAACAAGGAAGTGAATTGATCAAATAGAATCCATTTTCGGGTACTGCACCGTCTATTTCTCGCTGAAATGTTTTCAAAAACCTTTTTGAGAGCAATGTTTTGCTGTAAAGGCCACTGTGTGTGTGTTTACATCATGGCTGTCATGTTGGAAACAGCAGTAAATCAGCGGAGCACAGCAGGTGCTCCGAGGGTTTGTTTTGGCATCGGTGTGTTATAGAGCGGAGCAGTCATTATCCAGAAATAACAGACCGATGAATTTGGCGATTGACCAATCAGAATCAAGCATTCAACCAAGCCGTGTAATAAAGAATTATAGTACCGTATAGGTATATTACAAAATATAACTTTTGTGTGTTTTCAGGTAAGTTACTATGCCACGTGTTCCTGTCTGAGTGACCGGAATAAGTTCCCATCTTTCTTTAGAACAATCCCAAGTGATGCCTTCCAGGTGAACTTCTACAGACAAAATATCTGTTGGTATCAAGTAGTACACATCACTTTTTATTGATATTGCATATCGCCTCTCATTTCTTTGTGTATAATACTGCTGGAGCTGAAGGGTTAGGTCAGCATCAAAAGAAAATTAATGTGGGTTATAGGCAGGAGATTCACTGATTTTACACTACAGTATGTGCATAATCAAACTAAGCAGGTCTTATCCCACCATTCTTCATCCATCAGGTCCAAGCTATGCACCAAATTATGAAGCGGTTTGGGTGGACCTGGGCAGGACTGCTATTTAGTGATGATGCCTATGGCCGAAATGCTGCCCATTCATTCCAGTCTGACCTGGCCCAGTCTGGTTTTGGTTGTCTGGCGTACGTGGAGGTTCTGCCCTGGGACCACGACCCAGCTGAACTTCAGAGGATTGTCACTGTGATGAAGACATCCACAGCTCGTGTGGTCATTGTATTTGAACATGGGAGCAATATGGTTCATCTCATGGAGGAGGTTGTGGGAAAGCAATTTAACCACTTTCTAAATAAATTATAATAATAATAATAATAACTACACTGCAAAGTGTGGTTGCCGCAGTCGCTTACACAGGCCCCTCCCACTAATATTGTCAGCCAATTACAATGTCACGTTTTGTTATGGACAAAAGGGCCATTAACATTACATTTTGGACAGGTGTATTTAATACCTTTTCATACAATGTTATTGATTCTAAGCCACTGATTGCAAGCCGACGCATTTACTACGTAATGTAGACCTTTATTAATCAGGGTAAGTTCTGTGCTAAGTCTTCTTCCCCTCAAGGGAATTCATGTCTTTATAAACCTTGGTAAAACATAGATTGGTTACGTAACCAACAACAGCCAATTAGCTACTACAAACGTTATGCAAAGCTCAGCCAATCACAGCGGAAGTTAGATTACTCCGGAATAGTCTGTTTGCCCAAAGGGCAACCAGACTATAGTTATAAACAATTGTAAAACATAGATTGGTTACGTAACCAACAACAGCCAATTAGCTGCTACAACGGTATGCAAATCTCGGCCAATCACAGCGGAAGTTTGATTATTCGATTACTCCGGAGGAAAAAATAGTCTGGTTGCTCTTTGGGCAACCACACTATAATAATAATAATAATAATAATAATAATAATTATATATATATATATATATATATATATATATATATATATATATATATATATAGCCTAAATATGTATATTATTATGTATATAATCTTTCAAGAAATTAAGAAA
Source organism: Electrona antarctica (assembly GCF_951216825.1). Taxonomy (NCBI): domain Eukaryota; kingdom Metazoa; phylum Chordata; class Actinopteri; order Myctophiformes; family Myctophidae; genus Electrona; species Electrona antarctica. The sequence continues at coordinate 33,318,930 of NC_136801.1, forward strand.
ACATTATATTTTTAAAACAAAGCAATACTGCCTCATCAAAGTTGGTACTGTGAATTTATACTGTATATTGTCAGATACTTACATGAGAGGGGGAGAGGTGGTGGAGACAGACAGACAGACAGACAGACAGACAGACAGACAGACAGACAGACAGACAGACAGACAGACAGACAGACAGACAGACAGACAGACAGACAGTTTGAGGGTCCAATGGAGTTTGTTTTGTCAGAGGCACTTTTTAATACTTTTCATTTTAATTTGTTCAATATTTTGTGAATCAACACACGGACATGAAGGGTGTTCAATAGCATTGATTTATATACCATATAGGTGGTAAAGCAGAATGTGACAGGTCTGCAATGGATGGCCAGTGATGCCTGGACAACATATCCTAAGCTCCTGACTCTAGACTTCATGCCGTACCTGGGAGGCACCCTGGGCATTGCCATCCGTCGTGGAGAGATACCAGGTCTAAAGGACTTCTTGTTAAAAATCCATCCTGACACTGACCCTGACAACAGCCATGAAAATAACATAGTGAGTCTTTTGTTTCATTTTTTAAACCCATTATGTACGGGATCCCCTTTTGTAACTATACCTTTCAGGACGGGAAACCCCTTTGGGTTAGTTGTTGCTATGTACAGTATATAGCAACATATATATTTGTTGTCATTTTGAATTAATATTTGATGAAAACGTAGCTCAGGATTCAGAAGGCCTTTTTAGAATCGGCCTCAGTCCTAAATGGGTTAAGTTGCAATTTTGTGTTCATTCACAAGCTTTGTGCTTTAGAGAATTTATGCTTTAAGTTTTCACTGTGTTTCTTCAGATGAGGCGGTTTTGGGAGAGCACATTTCAGTGTAATTTCCCCCCCCTTCCGTCAGAGTGGGTGGATGCAGTCAAGTGTCCTTTTGAAAACATTGGAGAAAGGCCGGTTTGGGGCATAAGACTATACCATCATCCGGCATAGGCCTGCAGACCTCAATATGGATTGACAGAGCTCACAACTCCCCCATTTCTCCTTGCAGATGTGACGCCGACAAGGCTGCTGTCTTGAGCATGTCAGGCTCACTGACTAAAGGCCGTAGAGCCTCCAGGGCTAACCCCAGATGGGCCTGATTGGGTCCCTAACCTGAGCCCCTCTGAGCCTCAGGGCACCCTTCAGGAAATGCTCTTCTTTTCTTTGTAACGAGGTTACTGCAGTCTGCAGGGCCTGCGCTCCCGCTCAAGTCAGCCTGCCGAACACTCGGTCAGCTGACTGTTGAAGCTCTGTTCTCAGAACCAGAATGATCCTTATTGTCGCATCACAGTTTTACAAGTAAAAAGTGGATGGCCTTCGTTTTTGTGCATAGTTCCTATCGCGTTTATGCTGCGGAGCTAAGCACACACACAGTGAGAAGGGTGCTGGCCGCCACACTGATACCACATATGGTAGAACCTGATAAATGCTGACAGCGTCGATCAAGAGTCTGTCCCACAGATCTCAGATTGGAGGGCACCTCAAAGCCCATGTGGCAGCGAAGCCCTGTGTGGAATGTGCACATGTTCCTGTTGGGGCTGGCCTGCCTGCCCACCTATATGCCTGCTGGATTGTTTCACAAGCCAATGAGTGAAGTCCAGTCTTGGAGACTATCTGCCTAAGACAGTTAGGCCCATTTAAGGCCCTGAGAAGAACACTGAGGAAGGCCCTGCTTCACCACCCTGCTTAGGAGGGTGGGAAGGGTGAAAATCAATAGACTGGATGGCTCACACTCCGATCAGGCCGTAGGGCAAAATGCAGGAATTGGTGCCGACGACACCTAAGCATTGCCATGTAGGAAGCGGCAGCACCCCTCACTGACAGGGACATTCTTGTGGCCGCTAACGGCAAGAATGCTGTCCTGTGAGAAGCCATTGCAGCCCAAGTCTCCACGGGCTTAATTGGCTCATGCCGTAAGGCAGACAGTACCACCCCCCGAGTAGGGACTGCTGGCCTATTGTGTGAGGGATGAACGGTATGAGGACCGACTGGTGACTATTGTGTCGCCCTTGTGTGGGACGGTGGCCCGCCCTGTTTCCAGATCCCTGGCCTAGCCACACGAATACCTCTGGATGAGGAGGGAGCTCACTCCGTGGCTTCGGTAACCGGTCTCCAACACACATAATTACACCCAGGTGTTTAAACGGCCATGCCGTAATACAACCTTATGGTGGTTCTGCTCACCCCTGACAGTCACATTCTGCTGTGTGAACAGACAGAATTATTCGCTGGAACAACGTCGAGCGTGTAAACTGACGCTGTCAACGATACGCCCGCGTAGTGCATGACTGTGAATGACAGATAATGCACTGGCCGCATGTTCAGAAGAGCCGGAGACACAAAGTGCACCGTGACTGCCCTCGGCCCAAAGGGGCGGAGGCACAGCCTGAGGGTGGCCCGACTCACTAGAGCAAGGGACCGAGTCCCTGCTTTGCCCTCTAACACATGCCGAGGAGCGCTGCGGACTGTGAGAGTTGACGCCTGCTAGGCCTCTTGTCGAGGTGCCGGCCTAGGTGCCCAAAGTGCTGCAGGTGCCTGGCCACATGGCCGAATGGGAGGATACGGGACTCAAAGGTTCCGTCGTCTAAGACAAGCCGGTCAGTGCGTCAGTGTGTCAGACCCGGGATCTGAGTATAAACATCCCCGGTCGAGCATGGCAAGCCAGTCGTCTTGGAGGATGGCTTGCCAGACCCTCAGCCCTTCCTTGCCAGGAGAGTGCTGTAAGCAGCACACAACCCCCCGAAGACATAGTGGAACCCACCCAGGGGTCCACCTGAATTGTCTTCCAGGACAGCCGCTGTCCCGAGAGACAGCGGGTGGGGTCTGGGGCCTTAACTGTCAGGACACCAAATCTGAGGCAGGGAAAAAAAACCTTGCGTTTTTTGGGCCCTGGGCTTGGAACGATCTACAGACCAGATTAAAATTGGCTTCCTTGATCCCCCTAGTGACTTTTAAGAGGCTTGCCTCTGGCATACTCTCCAGCCATTGCTCCTGCCTTGATGAGTAGCAATTTGCGGTGTTCTTAGTTTTATATTAGCTTAGTAGTTTCTTGATGTATTGTTCTTATTAGTCTCTTTTAGTCTGTACTTGGTTTAGTGGTTAGCTATTTAGACTCTCTCTGAGTCTCCCTGGTAGTAGGTTTTTGGTATTACGGATGTCATATGTTTGTCTTGTCATGTCCTGTATTTGTTGTTACTGGCAGAGCTGTGTAACATTTATTTGCCTCTTCTCTTGGCCAGTGCGCACTTGTAAAAGAGACTTTGGTCTCAATGTGATTTTACTGGTTAAATAAAGGTTAAATAAATAAATAAAAATGAGGGATGGGCTTACCCCGCCGAGCACATTTTAGCCATACCCCGCCGGTTGGCCTGTAACCGGACACGTAGGTCCCTGGAACTGCCAAACCTGACTGGGGTTGCACAGCCTGAGGGCAACCGAGGCAAGCTGCTCACGGCTGCTTGTGGAGGTGCACATCCTGTACACCTCCACAGCCTCCTTAGGATGCTGTAGCAAAGCACTGGCCTTTTGGCCAAACATGGCCGACGGCTCAATAGGCAGCGTCATTGGGGGAGCTTGGTCCTCCTATCGCAGCTTGGATTGGGGCCGCCACAGATGGCGCCTCATCAAAGGGCATCAATAGCATTGCCCACTGCTGCTGCCTGGGGAGCCTGGAAGCCAGTATCTGCAGCTCCTAAAGGTCCGGGCCCTTATGGTCACATAAGCGCCTCATATAAGCCGGTGCTGAAGCAGTGACAAGATAGGCCTGTGTTGACTGGCTGCGCCTAGATAGCCATAGTGCATTCTCGGGATGAGAAGGAGCTTACTTTGTGGTTTCGAACCGGTAACCGGATTATACCATGCAAGTTTACACCTATAGGTGCGTGAACGGCCTTGCCGTGATACACCGTACAGTGTACTCCACCCGACAGCCGCGGCACACTCCGCTGAGTTACCGAAATTGGCGAAACTACATCACGGACGCGTGAGCTGACACAGTCAGCGATACGCCGTATTTACAGTAGTGTGCAAAGGGCTGTGATTTCAGGGCTTGCTCCTGGCAGACTCAGCACGTCCTGTCTGTGTCACTGAACCAAGTTCCACAGACGGAACTACACCACGGTCGCGTCGACTGACACAGTCAGCCAGACGCCGTATAGTGCGCTACTAAACCTGAACGCGGAAGCTGGCTGCCACGGCAGCCATACGCTTGTGTGGTGTTTGAATGGACTGTCTGCTCTGATCCCAAGGGATTTGGTAGTTTTAACTACGAACGAGCCACGATCGAACCCCGAGAGGGACGACTCAGCGCCAGCTCTCTGAACTGCAAAGTGCAGTGGATGAATAGGGTCCAATACTCGTAAGTAGTCCTCACAGTAAACTTCCAAAAATCCATCTGTACAGACCTGTCTACACCAGACCGGGCAGGAAAAGAGGTGGAGCCATAGCCTGAGCTTGGCTCATCCAGCTCTGCCCCCCTGGGACGTTTAGTCTGTTGGGCTGAAGTGTAAACAGCTAACTTTTTGCCTCAAACAACAGGCACCCATTGCCTCCTAGCCTCAACTGGCAAGATGAAGAATTCATACAGGAAGCGGGATCTTCGTGAGCTGCTATGGCATGACCGGGGCCCCACAGGTCACCCACTGGTCATGGCCAACCTCTGTGGGCATATGTGCCCCACGCAGCCCAAGAGAAACCCCTGCTGTTTCCATTTCATTTAATACCTATATACACTATTATTTAATATATTATATTAAATAAATACACATTCAACTGTTTGGACATGCTCAAAAACGGGGAGTATAGTAATGTGCTTGAGAAGTGAGGGTCACAGTTTACACTGCTGTCTCTCAGTCACATATTGATATTCATGTGTTGTTGTTTTGTTTTTGTTTTGTTTTGTTTTGTTGCAATTTGTAACATGTTTCGTGTGGATCCCAAAAGACTAGATGACTGCCATGGCATCAGCTAATGGGGATCTTTCCGAATAACCAAATAAATAAACAACAGCCAGCAGAGCTTCTATAATCTCTCTCTATCTCTTTCTCTGGAGGAGGTCGCACCTGAACTCCACAGCTGCGCTGAGGCACAGAGTGTTTGAGTTGGAGACAACACTCTGCTCCAAACTTTTTGCATTATATAGTGCATATACGTAGGCCTATGCAGATTTCCACTGTTTGGCCCATGCTTAGAACGGGGATTTATGAGTCCACTTTCCAGGCAACAATTACCCTACGATATATCACCGTGATGTCACGGGGATGTCACCCACGGGATTCCCTGCACAGCACTGGAGACCAGACTTTGTTTGTTGTGGAATTAATGTATGCGGCTGCCCCGCTGTGTCAGCGAGACAGCCGCGGCGCACTCCGCTGAATGCGTTAGTTGGCATTCAGCTTGTCCTGTCTATGACAGAACCACCACCGTCGCGTGAGCTGACGCCCGTCAGCGCTGATAGCTTGCTCCGTGACGTCACACGGGATTCCCTGCGTGTCAGTCATCCACACTGTTAGTGTGGACTTTTTTCTTTTGCTCAATTCGGAGGGTAAGCTTGCTACGTGGCTTCCCCCGTCCGCACGGGTTCTACCACGCAGTCTACACCGGAGTGCGTGAACGTTTTTTGCCGCAATACAACCCAGGGAGCTCTCTCTCACGAGGCGAAGCAAAAAACACAGCCCTACAGGCGCGGAAGTAGCCCCAGCGACAATACGCCTATGTATACTATACAGTGTATAGAGTGCTGTGTTAAATGCTAAGCCTGGCAGGGCTGTTGTTTTGCTGCGCCAATCGCAGGTCCACTCCAGCCCACGGAATATGCAGCACGGATGCGTTAACTGACGCCACGCCAGTGATACAACCGTATAGTGCTATTATTCCGCTGCCTTTAAGGGTTACCGGGCCACTGGTCCTGTCTGTGTCCCTGCACACAGGTCGACAGACAGGCTACACCACAGGAGCGTAAACTGGCGCCCCGCCAGCAATACCCCTGTATAGTGTGTTATATGGCCGTCGGATTCCTTCATTTGTTTGTTCTACATACCTACAAACGAGCTGTGTGAAAGCAATCCCGAGAGGGGCGAACCACGCCAGCTCTCTAACCTGCATCCTGCAGTAGATTTAATCCGGCTGCCAGAACCAGTAGTTGCTTTTCAAAATGTCTAAAAAATGCAGTTACTGTTGATAACTTGCTCTGCACTTCTGTCGAGGAGACCACGTCTTGGACTGCTCGGTGGAGATCAAAAAATCAGTGTAATCACGCACACCTGGGCCTTATATACGCGTGCGTGCCAGTACAACTGGTGTGTCTTAAAGAGATATCCACGTCACGAGTGAGGTGGGGTCATTCCCCATACATATGAAATATGTTGGGTGGAGAGATAGTCTCGATACGATAGAGAACAGAGGACAGTTGATCAACTGTCTGGATCAAATATGTTTATTAATCTTTGAAGTCATGTGTATCTGATTGATTGATTGATTGATTGATTGATTGATTGACACTGCAGAATTCCTCCTGAGTGAGTAGGGGTTTATTCTGTCACAGAGGTCTCAAACTCACAGACACCAAGGGCAAGGCATAGGAGTTTTTGAGCAACACTCAAAAACAGTAAACAGTTATACAACAGGGCAGACAACACACTGTGACAACCATCTAGCTCTGGTCCATAGCCCTAATGCACTTTGCTGCCATTGCATTAATGCTATGGGACTGTTGTCTTCCTTCTTCGCATGAAATGCAGACCAGCCTCTCCTCTGTTGCGGAAATATAAAGAACGTTTTACCTACTAACCAATACAAAGGCGGCTTGTGTTATTAGAAAGCCTACTTTCCTTAGTGGACGCACTCTGAGCCCCCCACCTCACGTATAAAATCATCCCGGTTACATTATTGCAATGCCCTCTACACTGGGATTAGCCAGTCATCCTTGTCCCGTCTCCAACTGGTGCAGAATGCGGCGGCCAGACCCCTGACAGCACCAGGAGGAGGAGACCTGTCCTCTCTGCACTGGCTGCCGGTCCGGTATAGAATACATTCGCTAAAGCGGTTAGTCCCAATACTTGATTCTGATTGGCTGGTTTCTGATTAGAAAAGGAAGGGTTGTCCGCACACTGTGTCTCTGCTTCCAGGATTTTTTTATTTAGTACAACGTTTCGACCCTTACGGGTCTTTGTCAGGTATGAGTACAAAACATCAAGTAAGCGTATTATATACAACAGCATATGGGCAGGTCAACAAGGAACAAGCTCTATTGCAATGAGGGAAATCAAGCAAGACACACCCACCGCATCTGAAAGGATGTGGCTGCAATTAGCATAAAGGGCATATAGTGGCACTAGGGCTAACTCTTTAGAACCCAAGTAGAATAGGAAAGTATAGAGGTGCAGACAAAATGAATGATAAGCTGCAAACCAGTAAAAACATTGCAAATAATACAAATACTGCCTACAAGAGGAGACCATAACACAATAGCAACAAAATAGTAAGGTAATGCAATTACAGTACAAAATAATGAGGACACAGCGACAACAAAAATGGCAAGAAGAACTGTGTACACAAAGTTAAAAGAATGAAAAAGAAAAAGAAAGAATTATCCCAGAAATGGTTTGACATCAAATTCCTCATTGTATACTGGTTTCTGATTAGACCATGTAGTAAATCTCACAATAATCCACACCACACCTTCAATAACTTTATATCATTCCCAGCTGCGTTACATTGATTCCACAGCTCTGTAGCTGAGATGGGGTTTGTAAGGCAATCAAGTGCTCCCCCACTTGATTGCCTTACAAACCCAGGCCGTGCGGGTCGGAGACTCCCGCTTTGCGTCGTCATTTTTGTCTACAAAGCCCTAAACGGGCTGGCCCCCTCCTACATCACTGACCTCCTATCAAAGCACCAGCACTCGCCCAGCAGTCTGTCATGACCCAGGCGGATATGTTGATCTGACCCCCCATTCCAAAGCACCAGCGCTCATCCAGCCCTTTAGTGCGAGGTCGCTTCTAATATTTTCTAGACATGCAAACAGACTTACACTGTCTGTAAAGATCATGAGTATTAATTAACTTAAAGCAAAGAAATATAATATAATAATATATTTCTGGTTTTGGTGCGATTATTACATAATTATTACATAGACAAAAGGTTGCATGATTTATTCATAGGATGATAATTATTCCTGGAGTTGTAAACATACAGTTTGTGAGAAGCTTTCAAAGTTGACTAAAAGTAAAACATGCATTAATTTGCTGATTTTCATCTCGTTTTTGCATAATTGATGGCAATTATGCTAATTAGGAAAGGTTGTATGACTTCACAATGGTAACAGATGAATTTCTGGACATCACAAACATGGACTCAGACTCTTAGATCACCTTTATAAGTTAACTAGAAGCAGAGTTATTGCCATTTCCGTTTTTGACAATTTATTAGCTAATTATGCTATATAATTAAACATGCTAAACCCAACAGAAACATTTTTAGACATGTTTTTTTGGCATTCTGGTAACCCCAAGAATCAAGATATACCTGTCTCCCAAAAATAACATTCCAAAATCACAGGTATCAGAATCTGATTGATAGGCTCCCCTACTAATAACTTGATATCATTCCCAGCTGCGTTACATTGATTCCGCAGCTCTGTAGCTGAGATGGGGTTTGTAAGGCAATCAAGTGCTCCCCCACTTGATTGCCTTACAAACCCAGGCCGTGCGGGTCGGAGACTCCCGCTTTGCGTAGTGTCTCACTACGCCTCTCAGCCATTATAAAATACCCGGTAAGAGAGAGCCTCTTGTGACCTCTTGTGGCTTATTGCTTCATCAAAACCCTCATTTTTGTCTACAAAGCCCTAAACGGGCTGGCCCCCTCCTACATCACTGACCTCCTATCCTATCCCCCCTCCATCAGGACCTATCAGGTCAGAAGAATGCAGTCTCTTACACATTCCAAAAACCAAAAAAGAGGCTCAGGGGCGACCGCGGCTGTCGCAGCCCCTACAATTTGGAACATCATTCCCCTTGATGTTAGGACTGCTCCCTCCGTTGAGTCTTTTAAATCACAACTTAAAACCTTTTTATATTCACAAGCCTTTGAATCCCCCGCACTTTTATATTTTATATTATTTTGCTTTAATTGCCTGTTGTTTCATTGACTGTCTTATATTATATTTCTGCATTGTATTTTACTGTATTGTATTGTACTGTACTGTATTGCTCTTTTTGATATGTTGAAGCACTTTGGTACAATGAGAGTTGTTTTTAAATGTGCTATATAAATTAATTTGATCTGATTTGATTTGATTTGATTTGATTTGACATAACAGGACTTTGATATGAAAGCATTGTTGACGTATGTTAAGCCCTGCCTCTTCTTCATCCTCTGCCTTGCTAGGGTGTTGATGTGTGTTGAAGGTGTGATCGATTATGTTATGGCATAAGTTGGCTCAGGGGATGGCCTAACACTGTGTATAAAAATTAGCAACAGGACAAAGTGTGCAGAGGAGGAGAGGAGGTGCAGTCATGAACGCTTCTGTAGTTTTACAACTGATTCATGTGTACTTGTGCTTGATGTTGTTCTCTTCATTCTCTCCTTTGTCTTCCTCACCTTCCTCTTCTTGTGAGTTACAGGCACAGTTTAAATTCAACAGAATTGACAAGGCTGGGGACTTTATTCTGGGTGGCTTGTTTGAAATCCATTCCTCCTCTGCCTTCCCTGAGCTGTCTTTCACCTCCAAGCAACAGGATCTCATTTGCTATGGGTGAGTATCACACATAAAAAAGCAAGCAAGAGAACATTGTTTTAATATAGGCCTATAGCATCATAGGATTATTTGATGTAGTTCTACAAAGATAAATTGTCAAGGTTACTGTGGAACTTTGTCTGTTAGATTTGACATTCCCGGGTTCAGAATGGCCCAGACCATGGCTTTTGCCATTACTGAGATCAACAGAAACCCCAGCCTGATACCCAACGTGACTCTGGGATACAGTCTCTATGATCACTGTCTCACACTTGGAGTATCATTCCGTTCAGCTTTGTCATTGGTCAGTGGGAGAGAAGAACAATTTCAACTGAATGAGAGCTGTGTTGGCTCCCCTCCAGTGATTGGAATAGTGGGTGACTCTTCCTCAACACATTCAATTGCCATCTCTAGTGTATTAGGTTTGTACAGAGTGTCCTTGGTAAGTTTTCTTCTTTCACCATCACCATTTTAATTGGCTATACTTTTTGGCTATTTTAGTTCATTTACAAATCTAATATAATGATAAACAGTGTAGTCTTTCTACAGCCTGATAAAGAAAACAATATTTACTTGTTACAGAGCATGTACAGTAAGTGGAGCTGGCAGACTTTGAATGCATGGGGGGCAGTAGATTGCCACATTGTATATTGTTATACAATGTAAACTTTTAACCTTTTAACTAGTTTTCTAATACATTTGTTTTTACTTCTGTTCTGTAAAGCGACTTAGGATACCTTGAAGCGCTATATAAATCGTATATATTATTATTATTATTGTTATGTTATTGCGTTGTCTTATGAAAAAGGATAATGTTTGTGTTTTTTCGTAACAAAGTATAACCTAGTGATTGATTAGGGGTTAACAACACACCATGCAAGTTTTAACAAACCTTGCATGGTGTGTGTTTTTAGCCTTGTGTAGCGATGGTGATATCACTGCGTGGCAATATGCATTGCAAAGGCAGATGAAGGCTGGCTACGCAAGGCTATAGTGTGTTTTGTTGTGAGTGCTGAAGGGTTCGTATACGTGTTTGTCAAAAGATGGCATTGTGTTTCTGAACCAGCTGCCTCCTGATGGCTAAAGCTGCCTCTGTGTGTTCGCAGCACACAATGCAGTCCCTTCTTTTTCCCTTTTTTCTTTTTTTTTTTGTGATTGAAAATGTGAACCGAGCGGAGGGAAATCAAGCTGAGTGGTGGTGAGCGATGTTGAGCATTTTAGCGTGGGATTGAGCAGGGAAAGTGAGTGTAGAGTTTCACCCTGCTCTGTTCCACTAACGTGCTCTGCTTGTTAGGGGGAAATTATGTAAGGCATACATGGGCAACTGGCGGCCCGGGGGCCACATGCGGCCCCCATCTTCACTTAATGTGGCCCTAATATTGGAATACTGATAAAGTGTACTGTTATAATTCCAATCATGCAAACATGACCGGCTTTAATTACTTTAGTCTAACATATATTTCAGGATTCCAATTCCAAAATAGCAAAAAAAATATTCAGGATTTAAATTAAACTATAGCAAAAATAGCTGATCTACAAGCTCAAAACACGTTGCACTGCGACTCGTTTTGAGCTTGCAGATCGGCTGTTTTTGCTACGACCGTAATATGTAATGTGACCCTCTGGAGTGACTGTATAAATATAGTGGCCCTCTCCATCTTCAAAGTTGCCCACCTCTGATGTAAGGGATAATGTATGGCTGAGTGGTCATTGTTTATAGATAAATCACCTTCAGGCTGATTAACCACTGACGCGACAGGTGGTTAATCAGCCTGAAGGAAGGTGATTTATCTATAAACAATGACCACTCAACCATACATTATCCCGCTTATTACACGGCTACTTAATACATACATTAATAAATTGACCCAAAACAAAACAAAACGACTCATATTTCCTTGCTTACGGTAATGAAAGTATTCCCATAAGTGTCGCGCTGGCAGGCGTCTGCCCAGCTGCAGTCGGAAAACAAGGAAGTGAATTGATCAAATATAATCCATTTTCGGGTACTGCACCGTCTATTTGTTTTCAAAAACCTTTTTGAGAGCAATGTTTTGCTGTAAAGGACACTGTGTGTGTGTTTACATCATGGCTGTCATGTTGGAAACAGCAGTAAATCAGCGGAACACAGCAGGTGCTCCGAGGGTTTGTTTTGGCATCGGTGTGTTATAGAGCGGAGCAGTCATTATCCAGAAATAACAGACCGATGAATTTGGTGATTGACCAATCAGAATCAAGCATTCAACCAAGCCGTGTAATAAAGAATTATAGTACCGTATAGGTATATTACAGAATATATCTTTTGTGTATTTTCAGGTAAGTTACTATTCCACGTGCTCCTGTCTGAGTGACCGGAATAAGTTCCCATCTTTCTTTAGAACAATCCCAAGTGATGCCTTCCAGGTGAACTTCTACAGACAAAACATCTGTTGGTATCAAGTAGTACACATCACTTCCCTTTATTGATATTGCATATCGCCTCTCATTTCTTTGTTTATAATACTGCTGGAGCTGAAGGGTTAGGTTTAGGGTCAGCATCAAAAGAAAATGAATGTGGGTTATACGCAGGAGATTCACTGATTTTACACTACAGTATGTGCATAATCAAACTAAGCAGGTCTTATCCCACCATTCTTCATCCATCAGGTCCAAGCTATGCTCCAAATTATGAAGCGTTTTGGGTGGACCTGGGCAGGACTGCTATTTCGTAATGATGCCTATGGCCGAAATGCTGCCCAGTCATTCCAGTCTGACCTGGCCCAGTCTGGTTTTGGTTGTCTGGCGTACGTGGAGGTTCTGCCCTGGGACCACGACCCAGCTGAACTTCAGAGGATTGTCACTGTGATGAAGACATCCACAGCTCGTGTGGTCATTGCATTTGAACATGGGAGCAATATGGTTCATCTCATGAAGGAGGTTGTGGGGAAAGCAATTTAACCACTTTCTAAATAAATTAAAATAATAATAATAATAACTAGAAAGGTCGCAAATTTTGAAAAATTGAAAAGTGTGGTTGCCGCAGTCGTTTACATAGGCCCCTCCCACTAATATTGTCAGCCAATTACAACGTTACGTTTTGTTATGGACAAAAGGGCCATTAAAATTATATTTTGGACAGGTGTATTTAATACCTTTTCATACAATGTTATTGATTCTAAGCCACTGATTGCATTGTACGGTGTAGTCCTACAGGAGTCACCAATAACAACTCCAAGCCGACGCATTTACCACGTAATGTAGACCTTTATTAATCCCACAGGGTAAATTCTGTGCTAAGTCTTCTGCCCCTCAAGGGAATTCATGTCTTTATAAACGATGGCAAAACATAGATTGGTTACGTAACCAACAACAGCCAATTAGCTACTACAAACGTTATGCAAAGCTCGGCCAATCACAGCGGAAGTTAGATTACTCCGGAATAGTCTGTTTGCCCAAAGGGCAACCAGACTATAGTTATAAACAATTGTAAAACATAGAATGGTTACGTAACCAACAACAGCCAATTAGCTGCTACAACGGTATGCAAATCTCGGCCAATCACAGCGGAAGTTTGATTATTCGATTACTCCGGAGGTAAAAATAAGTGTCACAATAACAATAGTCTGGTTGCTCTTTGGGCAACCACACTAATAATAATAATAATAATAATAATAATAATAATAACTAGAACTGCACTCTGTCGAGTGCCTACTTGCTTGTTGCACACAAGTAGGCCAGTGCGCAAGCAGAGTGTGCAAGTGCTGTAGACCGCTACAAACTTTCAAATCTTAGTCTCACATATTGAATTATTAGATTTAGCTATTTGTTACGTACCTTCGTAACAAATACGTACCTTGTTTTATCAATTTGACATTTGGTTTCATTTTCCCAAGGATTATTTGATGTTGATCCTAATGATGGTGTTTCAGTTACATCTGCAGGTTTACTTTTGTAAAGTATATCCTCTTGAGGGTTAGTTATAAAGGCTTCCCACATATCCGAATCCGAGGTCTTCCATTCCTTTTCCCAATTATCCTTGAATGTAACATTTTCATACAGTGGATTATTCTTTTTCAACCAAGTCAATGCAGTTAGAATTCGTTCGGGTCTGATATATTGATACATGTAACGTCCCTTGTAGATTAATTTTCTTTTCAATTTCAAAGAAAGTATATGTGTTACAAGGTAATGGTGGAAGTAATGTACAAATTGGAGTAAGATTACTAGGGATAATTTACAGGGTAATTTACCTGTTTAATGGATTAATGGATTTTACAAATCCATTAATTCTCCTCTGTTCTTTTTCTTCTGTATTTCCGATCAAATACCAATCTTGTTAGGTCGTTCCTCTCTTTAACTGATTCAGAGTATTTCATCTCATTAAATATCAGCACACTGTCTATATAGAAGTCTGTGACAACATGTACAAATGTAAATAGGTCCTTGTTGTACTGTATTTTGGAATCTTTCAATAGTTTAAAAAATTTGAATCTTGCAGTTCGAAATTATGTCTTTCATTTCCGTTGATCTCTTCTAGTTTTTCTCTTCGCATGTCCTGGAGTTTGTTGTTACGCATAACCAATCGTTCTTTTCGTCTTTCAGCTGTTTATTTTTTTCGGATATTTTGAAGTTGTGTGTTTCTATTAACCTTTTTTGGAATTTCAAGTGGAATTATAATCTTTTTCCTTTTAAGGTATGAATTCCGTCTTTTTGAAAGCCGTTCCTGTCGTCGTCCATCGGTTTCATTTATTCGTTTTGCTCTTTCTTTCTATCCTCTCTTTTTTATTACCATATCCTTGAGTTGATTGTTACGTAAAGCTAATCCTTCCTTTCGTCTTTCATCTGATTTTACTTTTCTAATATTTTTAAGTCGTGGCTTTCCTTGTACATTGGTTTCATTTCTTAGTTTTTCCTTAGGTATTTGGTTGTCCTTATGGTTTTGGTTTTTCTTGCTACCCACTCTTCGATCACACAGTTCTAGTTTATGAGTTTCATTTTCATTGATATCACCAAGTTTTTGTTTTTCTATATTCTTGGGATTTTTGTTACGCATAACCAACCGTTCCTTTCGTCTTTCATCTGTTTCTTTTCTGCGGATATTTCGAAGTCGTCTGTTTCTCTTAACCTTTAATTTCTTTATCCGTATATTGTTAAGTTGATTGTTACGTATAACCAATTGTTCCTTCCGTCTTTCATCCATTTCTTCTTTTTGGATATTTCTAAGTTGTCTCATATCCTTTTTAACGTATGAACCTTTGGTTTGATGGAAGACTAGGGTTCTCTCAGTAATATTGTGTTAGGATTCTCACTTCTCCGTCAACTTTGGTTTTATGGAATATATCTCTATAGTCTATACAATTTCTCAGGTCTTCCCGGTCTTCGTCGTTTCGTTTAGCCAAACTGTCCAAACTGATCTCTTTGCAGCTATATCTATCCAAGTACCTTCTTGAAATACCATTAACTTATTACTTATGTTGAGAAATAATGATAGTAATTACTTATTAGTTTGTTCGACGTCACACTGGAACACGTCATCGTTACGTCACCGTCAACTATACCCTGGCATTGGTACATATATCACGTCATATGCTCACATGTCCATATATGTGTACATGTCTATATGTATGTATATGTAGTTTTCTGAGTGGTTGGTGGTATAATGTGATCGGCTCCGTGGTTTGATGCGTATGTACTTGACACTGAAACGTATCATCATTACGTCACCATCGTCAACCAATTATACCCTGGCATTGGTACATAATCTTCATCACGATTCACGGAAAACATACCCACACGGTCAGCTTCCGTATATCCGTATACTGCCTCATCAAAGTTGGTACTGTGAATTTATACTGTATATTGTCAGATACTTACATGAGAGGGGGAGAGGTGGTGGAGACAGACAGACAGACAGACAGACAGACAGACAGACAGACAGACAGACAGACAGACAGACAGACAGACAGACAGACAGACAGACAGACAGACAGACAGTTTGAGGGTCCAATGGAGTTAGCTGGTTTTGTCAGAGGCACTTTTTAATACTTTTCATTTTAATTCGTTCAATATTTTGTGAATCAACACAGACATGAAGGGTGTTCAATAGCATTGATTTATATACCGTATAGGTGGTAAAGCAGA
The DNA here is from genome assembly GCF_951216825.1 of Electrona antarctica. Lineage (NCBI taxonomy): Eukaryota > Metazoa > Chordata > Actinopteri > Myctophiformes > Myctophidae > Electrona > Electrona antarctica. The sequence goes on from NC_136801.1 coordinate 33,334,802, forward strand.
ATGTGACAGGTCTGCAATGGATGGCCAGTGAGGCCTGGACAATATATCCTAAGCTCCTGACTCTAGACTTCATGCCGTACCTGGGAGGCACCCTGGGCATTGCCATCCGTCGTGGAGAGATACCAGGTCTAAAGGACTTCTTGTTAAAAATCCATCCCAACAATGGCCATGACAACAGCCTTGGCAATACCATAGTGAGTCTTTCATTTCATTTTTTAAACCCATTATGTACGTGATCCCCTTTTGTAACTATACCTTTCAGGACGGAAAACCCCTTTGGGTTAGTTGTTGCTATGTACAGTATATAGCAACATATATTTGTTGTCATTTTGAATTAATATTTGATGAAAACGTAGTTCAGGATTTAGAAGGCCTTTTTAGAATCGGCCTCATTCCTAAATGGGTTAAGTTGCAATTTTGTGTTCATTCACAAGCTTTGTGCTTTAGATAATTATGCTTTTTATGTTTTCACTGTGTTTCTTCAGATGAGGCGGTTTTGGGAGCGCACATTTCAGTGTAATTTCCCCCCCCTTCCGTCAGAGTGGGTGGATGCTGGTGGAAGGGTGTGTACAGGACAAGAGGACCTAGCAACAGCAGAAACTGCACTTTTGGATGTATCTGACCTCAGGCCAGAGTACAATGTGTACAAGGCTGTGTATGCTCTGGCCCATGCCATCCATGACATGTTGCATTGTGTGCCAGGAAAAGGGCCTTTTATTGGGCACAGCTGTGCCGGTTTGCGGACAATACAGCCATGGCAGGTGTACTGTCACTCATTTCACAGGTTACATATGTTTCTAGTTGGGTTCAAATTGGCTGGTGTCTGGGCCAATCTGACTATACAATTTGGATCAGTTCATAACAGCAAAAGGCCAAAGGGTGTACACAAAAGATTACTAAAGACACTTGTCATGATGGGGTGGAATAATTATGAGCATGCAGTAGTCATTAAATTGTTAGTTTTAGTTGTTTATTCCACACAGTGGACAGTTGTGATTATTACCCTTAAACCTGATATGCAGTGGTGTCTGAATCATTTCAAGTACAAATTGTACATCAAAATCTATTTCCCTTGTCTATGTACATTGTACAAGTAATATTTTGAGCAGCTGCTCAAAACACACTTTTATAGTCACTTGCTCTTCATAATTCTGCTCATCACCATGTCTAGCTTGTATATTACCTGGAAAGGATAAACTTCTCTACACCATTTGGTGATCATGTATCGTTTGATGAGAATGGTGATGCTTTACCAATCTATGATGTCATGAACTGGGTGTGGCTCCCTGACGGAAGTACAAAAGTTCACAATGTAGGCGTGGTCAAGAAGTTAGTCTCTGCAGGTGAAGAACTCATCCTGGATGAAGACAGAATCTTCTGGAACTTTGAATCTAAAAAGGTCACTTCAGCTTTCTATACCTAATGCTGAGCTAGTGTGAATGTAATTCAGTTTGTACAAAAATATATCATTCTTAATTTTCTCTGTAGCCACCTCGGTCAGTGTGCAGTGAGAGCTGTTCCCCCGGAACCCGTGTGGCCAGAAGGAAAGGGGAACCTCTCTGCTGCTTTGACTGCATTGCTTGTTCTGAGGGAGAGATCAGCAATGAGACTGGTTGGTTTACACCATGTAGTAATGTACAGTATCTTTAGGACAATACTGTACTTGTCTGTCCCTTTAACCTTGTCATCTTTGTTAGACTCTACAGAGTGTACCAGTTGTCCAGAGGACTTCTGGTCCAGTCCCCAGCGTGACCACTGTGTTCCTAAGAGCCTGGAGTTCCTCTCCTACCATGAGGCTCTTGGTATCACCTTGACGATCATCTCATTGCTGGGCACACTTATCTGTGCCATTGTACTGGGAATCTTCATCTATCATCGAAGCACACCCATGGTGCGCGCCAATAACTCTGAACTTAGCTTCCTTCTCTTGTTTTCACTCATACTTTGTTTTTTGTGCTCACTTCTGTTCATTGGCCGTCCCAGTCTCTGGACTTGTCAGCTGAGGCATGCAGCATTTGGGATCAGCTTTGTGCTGTGTGTCTCGTGTATCCTGGTAAAGACTATGGTGGTTTTAGCTGTATTCAAGGCCTCCAAGCCTGGGGCTATAGACATTATGAAGTGGTTTGGTGCTATGCAGCAGAGAGGAACAGTTCTGGCTCTTACTTCCATCCAGGCAGCAATCTGCATAGCCTGGCTTGTGTCTGCCTCACCAGCTCCTCATAAAAACACACAATACCACAGTGATAAGATAGTCTATGAGTGTGATGTGGGATCAACAGTTGGATTTGCAGTGTTATTAGGTTATATTGGTTTACTTGCACTCCTGAGCTTCCTCCTAGCATTCATGGCAAGGAATCTTCCAGACAACTTCAATGAAGCCAAGTTAATCACCTTCAGCATGTTGATCTTCTGTGCCGTGTGGATAGCCTTCATCCCAGCATATATCAGCTCTCCAGGCAAATATGCAGATGTAGTGGAGGTTTTTGCTATTTTAGCATCTAGCTTTGGAATTTTGGTGTCACTGTTTGGACCAAAGTGTTATATAATGCTTTTGAAACCTGAGAGAAACACTAAGAAGTCCATCATGGGTCGACGTGACACCAAGACGTAGAAGCACAAATTCAATGAATTTTCACTTTTTCTACCAGATTAAACTAAAAGCAATCCAGTAACACATCTATTATCTATCTAAAGTTATATCTATCTCAAAGGCTATACGTATGTTGATGTTAGACCTATGTATACTATATACCTTAGAAATATTAGCTGTTGGTCAAAGTATTATAGGTATGTAAGAAGCAAATTAGCTATATAGATTTAAAATCAGCGAACGCACACAACATTATTTACGAAAGCATGGTTTCAATTAGTGAAGGGAACTGCCCATAGATCCGAAGTCCCGTTAGTCCGAACATGCATTAAGGTTGGCGAACATGCACTGCTAAGCCCCTTTCCCTTTGTGACATTTCATTCATGGTCAAAATGCCTGAAAATCTATGCTTTCATTCATTATTTAATTTGTATGAAGGTTTCATGAAATTACCGACCAATATGTGCACGTTTACATGCCTTTCCCCCCACTGTTACGACCCTTATTTCTTTTTTTTATGATATATTTTTTGGGCTTTTTCTGCCTTTATTGGATAGTGTACAGTATGGTGATAGGAAATGGGGAGAGAGATGGTGGGGTGACTCGGCAAAGGTCGTCGAGATCGGGAGTCGAACCCGTGGCTTAGCAGCCTATAGGTGCCCGGACCGCTACACTAGCCGCCCGGGCCACGACCGTTATTTCTAGGGGTGTAAAGGTCGCAACATAAACAAACAGGACAAAGGACTTAAAACTGTATATCCATTTATTTACACAAAAAACAAATAAAAATGTTACAAAAATATATGAATTGAAGATGCCTAACCTATAACAGCAAACAACTAAATAAGGACGCTCAGTCAAAACAGAATCATCAAAAATGTCTCTAAAGGCTTGGTTTGGGTGGGAGGACAGAGGAAATGAGTCTCTGCTGCTGTTAAACAAAAGTGTTTTAAATAACCCTTAAGACTAATGTTTGCTGATGATTGCTGTATACGTTCCGAAAGACTGAGCAGGCCATTTCTAGACATACTGTTTGAACTTTATGATTTTTGAACTAATGAACTTGCTGTTTTAAGTCAGGTGTCATTACATTTATTTTGTAAACAGTTTCCTTCAATCATAAATCAATCATTATTTTATTTATATTTAAATAAAACTGTGATGTCCAACGTACAGTATGATGTTTTTTATTCAATTATTTCATTTGGGGAAATAAATGTCATTATAGCTGCTTTCTGCTGCACAGCAATTGCACACCGCAGCCTTTTTGTCAGCAAGGTGGTAACTAGGTGAAATTTGTCATTGACAGCCCATACAGCCAAACAGAAAAGTCCTATCTGATTGTATTAAACAACGTCAAACGCACCAACATTGTGTTTGTGTTTACACAAAGCTGGGCAGCCCCTCAAAAATAACTAGAGGAAGATTGACTGATTGAAATTTGTATTTCACAGTATGAAGAAGGGGTACATTTCAAATGAAAGTACAGTTCAATACAAAAACCGTTAAGTTGAAGATAGAACCAGAAAAAGCACAAGACTAAGGGTCCTCCATTTTCATTAAGTTGAATTGAATGACTTGCAAATTGAATGACTTGCAAATACGTACAGATAAATGAGGAACGTTTGGTTACGATGTAACCTTTGTTCTCTGAGTGAAGAGACTATCTCTCCACCCAACATATTTCATATGTATGGGGAATGACCCCACCTCACTCGTGACGTGGATATCTCTTTAAGACACACCAGTTGTACTGGCACGCACAGGTATATAAGGCCCAGGTGTGCGTGATTACACTGGTTTACTTGATCGACACCGCTTCTGAGCGACATCAAGGTGGAGAGATAGTCTCTTCACTCAGAGAACAAAGGTTACATCGTAACCAAACGTTCTCTATCGTATCGAGACTATCTCTCCACCCAACATATTTCATATGTATGGGGAACTCTGTAAGACACCTCGTGAGGAAGCGAAGCAGTCCCAGAACCCCGAAGACAACACCAGTGGGCTCCGACCCAGCACATACTGAATTTTGAATTATTTATCATGTATGTTCAATGTAATGTATTTACAACCCCTGGAACGGCCGGACAGCCAGACGCCATCCGCCGCCAAATGCTCAGGCGCTAGACGCCACCCAGAGCCCGGCCCCGCAAGACACTAAGGCCAGAGACCACAGGGGTGAAGGGCCGCCCAAGCCAGCCCACCAGACGCAAGGCTGGCTTGACTGGTGAAGGTGACAATGACACCCACTGCTGAGTAGCATGCGAGACCAACTCCCCGAAGGGAGCGAATGCTGCATGTTCAGCCGGTATAACCGGGTGAATGTAGACGGAGTAGACTATGACGCCGCTGTGAAGATCTCTGTCAGAGACGCACCTTTCCGCAGCGTCCCCAGGTGGAGTGTGCCTGCCCTCCAGGCGGCACTGGTACTCTTGCCTGTTTGTGTGCTGGATAACCTCTGTGATCCATGCACTCTCACTTGAAGCACTCAAAAAGCTGGTCCGTTATTCTGTGGGCCTTGTGTGGCCCTGACGTCCGACTCTAGTGCTCCAATAGGGCAGAGTGGGGACCGACTCCATCTCTGTACGTCGACTGTCTGTATGACGACGGTAGGGCAGAGCTCAACCACCTGATTGAGATGTGTCCTTTTGAAAACATTGGGGAGAAAGGCCGGTTTGGGGCATAAGACTATACCATCATCCGGCATAGGCCTGCTGAGCTCAATATGGATTGACAGAGCTCACAACTCCCCCATTTCTCCTTGCAGATGTGACGCCGACAAGGCTGCTGTCTTGAGCATGTCAGGCTCACTGACTAAAGGCCGTAGAGCCTCCAGGGCTAACCCCAGATGGGCCTGATTGGGTCCCTAACCTGAGCCCCTCTGAGCCTCAGGGCACCCTTCAGGAAATGCTCTTCTTTTCTTTGTAACGAGGTTACTGCAGTCTGCAGGGCCTGCGCTCCCGCTCAAGTCAGCCTGCCGAACACTCGGTCAGCTGACTGTTGAAGCTCTGTTCTCAGAACCAGAATGATCCTTATTGTCGCATCACAGTTTTACAAGTAAAAAGTGGATGGCCTTCGTTTTTGTGCATAGTTCCCATCGCGTTTATGCTGCGGAGCTAAGCACACACACAGTGAGAAGGGTGCTGGCCGCCACACTGATACCACATATGGTAGAACCTGATAAATGCTGACAGCGTCGATCAAGAGGCTGTCCCACAGATCTCAGATTGGAGGGCACCTCAAAGCCCATGTGGCAGCGAAGCCCTGTGTGGAATGTGCACAAGTTCCTGTTGGGGCTGGCCTGCCTGCCCACCTATATGCCTGCTGGATTGTTTCACAAGCCAATGAGTGAAGTCCAGTCTTGGAGACTATCTGCCTAAGACAGTTAGGCCCATTTAAGGCCCTGAGAAGAACACTGAGGAAGGCCCTGCTTCACCACCCTGCTTAGGAGGGTGGGAAGGGTGAAAATCAATAGACTGGATGGCTCACACTCCGATCAGGCCGTAGGGCAAAATGCAGGAATTGGTGCCGACGACACCTAAGCATTGCCATGTAGGAAGCGGCAGCACCCCTCACTGACAGGGACATTCTTGTGGCCGCTAACGGCAAGAATGCTGTCCTGTGAGAAGCCATTGCAGCCCAAGTCTCCACGGGCTTAATTGGCTCATGCCGTAAGGCAGACAGTACCACCCCCCGAGTAGGGACTGCTGGCCTATTGTGTGAGGGATGAACGGTATGAGGACCGACTGGTGACTATTGTGTCGCCCTTGTGTGGGACGGTGGCCCGCCCTGTTTCCAGATCCCTGGCCTAGCCACACGAATACCTCTGGATGAGGAGGGAGCTCACTCCGTGGCTTCGGTAACCGGTCTCCAACACACATAATTACACCCAGGTGTTTAAACGGCCATGCCGTAATACAACCTTATGGTGGTTCTGCTCACCCCTGACAGTCACATTCTGCTGTGTGAACAGACAGAATTATTCGCTGGAACAACGTCGAGCGTGTAAACTGATGCTGTCAACGATACGCCCGCGTAGTGCATGACTGTGAATGACAGATAATGCACTGGCCGCATGTTCAGAAGAGCCGGAGACACAAAGTGCACCGTGACTGCCCTCGGCCCAAAGGGGCGGAGGCACAGCCTGAGGGTGGCCCGACTCACTAGAGCAAGGGACCGAGTCCCTGCTTTGCCCTCTAACACATGCCGAGGAGCGCTGCGGACTGTGAGAGTTGACGCCTGCTAGGCCTCTTGTCGAGGTGCCGGCCTAGGTGCCCAAAGTGCTGCAGGTGCCTGGCCACATGGCCGAATGGGAGGATACGGGACTCAAAGGTTCCGTCGTCTAAGACAAGCCGGTCAGTGCGTCAGTGTGTCAGACCCGGGATCTGAGTATAAACATCCCCGGTCGAGCATGGCAAGCCAGTCGTCTTGGAGGATGGCTTGCCAGACCCTCAGCCCTTCCTTGCCAGGAGAGTGCTGTAAGCAGCACACAACCCCCTGAAGACATAGTGGAACCCACCCAGGGGTCCACCTGAATTGTCTTCCAGGACAGCCGCTGTCCCGAGAGACAGCGGGTGGGGTCTGGGGCCTTAACTGTCAGGACACCAAATCTGAGGCAGGGAAAAAAAACCTTGCGTTTTTTGGGCCCTGGGCTTGGAACGATCTACAGACCAGATTAAAATTGGCTTCCTTGATCCCCCTAGTGACTTTTAAGAGGCTTGCCTCTGGCATACTCTCCAGCCATTGCTCCTGCCTTGATGAGTAGCAATTTGCGGTGTTCTTAGTTTTATATTAGCTTAGTAGTTTCTTGATGTATTGTTCTTATTAGTCTCTTTTAGTCTGTACTTGGTTTAGTGGTTAGCTATTTAGACTCTCTCTGAGTCTCCCTGGTAGTAGGTTTTTGGTATTACGGATGTCATATGTTTGTCTTGTCATGTCCTGTATTTGTTGTTACTGGCAGAGCTGTGTAACATTTATTTGCCTCTTCTCTTGGCCAGTGCGCACTTGTAAAAGAGACTTTGGTCTCAATGTGATTTTACTGGTTAAATAAAGGTTAAATAAATTAAAAAAACTGAGGGATGGGCTTAGCCCGCCGAGCACATTTTAGCCATACCCCGCCGGCTGGCCTGTAACCGGACACGTAGGTCCCTGGAACTGCCAAACCTGACTGGGGTTGCACAGCCTGAGGGCAACCGAGGCAAGCTGCTCACGGCTGCTTGTGGAGGTGCACATCCTGTACACCTCCACAGCCTCCTTAGGATGCTGTAGCAAAGCACTGGCCTTTTGGCCAAACATGGCCGACGGCTCAATAGGCAGCGTCATTGGGGGAGCTTGGTCCTCCTATCGCAGCTTGGATTGGGGCCGCCACAGATGGCGCCTCATCAAAGGGCATCAATAGCATTGCCCACTGCTGCTGCCTGGGGAGCCTGGAAGCCAGTATCTGCAGCTCCTAAAGGTCCGGGCCCTTATGGTCACATAAGCGCCTCATATAAGCCGGTGCTGAAGCAGTGACAAGATAGGCCTGTGTTGACTGGCTGCGCCTAGATAGCCATAGTGCATTCTCGGGATGAGAAGGAGCTTACTTTGTGGTTTCGAACCGGTAACCGGATTATACCATGCAAGTTTACACCTATAGGTGCGTGAACGGCCTTGCCGTGATACACCGTACAGTGTACTCCACCCGACAGCCGCGGCACACTCCGCTGAGTTACCGAAATTGGCGAAACTACATCACGGACGCGTGAGCTGACACAGTCAGCGATACGCCGTATTTACAGTAGTGTGCAAAGGGCTGTGATTTCAGGGCTTGCTCCTGGCAGACTCAGCACGTCCTGTCTGTGTCACTGAACCAAGTTCCACAGACGGAACTACACCACGGTCGCGTCGACTGACACAGTCAGCCAGACGCCGTATAGTGCGCTACTAAACCTGAACGCGGAAGCTGGCTGCCACGGCAGCCTTACGCTCGTGTGGTGTTTGAATGGACTGTCTGCTCTGATCCCAAGGGATTTGGTAGTTTTAACTACGAACGAGCCACGATCGAACCCCGAGAGGGACGACTCAGCGCCAGCTCTCTGAACTGCAAAGTGCAGTGGATGAATAGGGTCCAATACTCGTAAGTAGTCCTCACAGTAAACTTCCAAAAATCCATCTGTACAGACCTGTCTACACCAGACCGGGCAGGAAAAGAGGTGGAGCCATAGCCTGAGCTTGGCTCATCCAGCTCTGCCCCCCTGGGACGTTTAGTCTGTTGGGCTGAAGTGTAAACAGCTAACTTTTTGCCTCAAACAACAGGCACCCATTGCCTCCTAGCCTCAACTGGCAAGATGAAGAATTCATACAGGAAGCGGGATCTTCGTGAGCTGCTATGGCATGACCGGGGCCCCACAGGTCACCCACTGGTCATGGCCAACCTCTGTGGGCATATGTGCCCCACGCAGCCCAAGAGAAACCCCTGCTGTTTCCATTTCATTTAATACCTATATGCACTATTATTTTAATATATTATATTAAATAAATACACATTCAACTGTTTGGACATGCTCAAAAACGGGGAGTATAGTAATGTGCTTGAGAAGTGAGGGTCACAGTTTACACTGCTGTCTCTCAGTCACATATTGATATTCATGTGTTGTTGTTTTGTTTTTATTTTGTTTTGTTTTGTTGCAATTTGTAACATGTTTCGTGTGGATCCCAAAAGACTAGATGACTGCCATGGCATCAGCTAATGGGGATCTTTCCGAATAACCAAATAAATAAACAGCCAGCAGAGCTTCTATAATCTCTCTCTATCTCTTTCTCTGGAGGAGGTCGCACCTGAACTCCACAGCTGCGCTGAGGCACAGAGTGTTTGAGTTGGAGACAACACTCTGCTCCAAACTTTTTGCATTATATAGTGCATATACGTATGCAGATTTCCACTGTTTGGCCCATGCTTAGAACGGGGATTTATGAGTCCACTTTCCAGGCAACAATTACCCTACGATATATCACCGTGATGTCACGGGGATGTCACCCACGGGATTCCCTGCACAGCACTGGAGACCAGACTTTGTTTGTTGTGGAATTAATGTATGCGGCTGCCCCGCTGTGTCAGCGAGACAGCCGCGGCGCACTCCGCTGCATGCGTTAGTTGGCATTCAGCTCGTCCTGTCTATGACAGAACCACCACCGTCGCGTGAGCTGACGCCCGTCAGCGCTGATAGCTTGCTCCGTGACGTCACACGGGATTCCCTGCGTGTCAGTCATCCACACTGTTAGTGTGGACTTTTTTCTTTTGCTCAATTCGGAGGGTAAGCTTGCTACGTGGCTTCCCCCGTCCGCACGGGTTCTACCACGCAGTCTACACCGGAGTGCGTGAACGTTTTTTGCCGCAATACAACCCAGGGAGCTCTCTCTCACGAGGCGAAGCAAAAAACACAGCCCTACAGACGCGGAAGTAGCCCCAGCGACAATACGCCTATGTATACTATACAGTGTATAGAGTGCTGTGTTAAATGCTAAGCCTGGCAGGGCTGTTGTTTTGCTGCGCCAATCGCAGGTCCACTCCAGCCCACGGAATATGCAGCACGGATGCGTTAACTGACGCCACGCCAGTGATACAACCGTATAGTGCTATTATTCCGCTGCCTTTAAGGGTTACCGGGCCACTGGTCCTGTCTGTGTCCCTGTACACAGGTCGACAGACAGGCTACACCACAGGAGCGTAAACTGGCGCCCCGCCAGCAATACCCCTGTATAGTGTGTTATATGGCCGTCGGATTCCTTCATTTGTTTGTTCTACATACCTACAAACGAGCTGTGTGACAGCAATCCCGAGAGGGGCGAACCACGCCAGCTCTCTAACCTGCATCCTGCAGTACATTTAATCCGGCTGCCAGAACTCGTGAGTAGTTGCTTTTCAAAATGTCTAAAAAATGCAGTTACTGTTGATAACTTGCTCTGCACTTCTGTCGAGGAGACCACGTCTTGGACTGCTCGGTGGAGATCAAAAAATCAGTGTAATCACGCACACCTGGGCCTTATATACCCGTGCGTGCCAGTACAACTGGTGTGTCTTAAAGAGATATCCACGTCACGAGTGAGGTGGGGTCATTCCCCATACATATGAAATATGTTGGGTGGAGAGATAGTCTCGATACGATAGAGAACAGAGGACAGTTGATCAACTGTCTGGATCAAATATGTTTATTAATCTTTGAAGTCATGTGTATCTGATTGATTGATTGATTGATTGATTGATTGATTGATTGATTGATTGACACTGCATAATTCCTCCTGAGTAGGGGTTTATTCTGTCACAGAGGTCTCAAACTCACAGACACCAAGGGCAAGGCATAGGCTTTTTTGAGCAACACTCAAAAACAGTAAACAGTTATACAGCAGGGCAGACAACACACTGTGACAACCATCTAGCTCTGATCCATAGCCCTAATGCACTTTGCTGCCATTGCATTAATGCTATGGCATTTCATGCTTCTTCGCATGAAATGCAGACCAGCCTCTCCTCTGTTGCGGAAATATAAAGAACGTTTTACCTACTAACCAATACAAAGGCGGCTTGTGTTATTAGAAAGCCTACTTTCCTTAGTGGACGCACTCTGAGCCCCCCACCTCACGTATAAAATCATCCCGGTTACATTATTGCAATGCCCTCTACACTGGGATTAGCCAGTCATCCTTGTCCCGTCTCCAACTGGTGCAGAATGCGGCGGCCAGACCCCTGACGGCACCAGGAGGAGGAGACCTGTCCTCTCTGCACTGGCTACAGCAGTTAGTCCCAATACTTGATTCTGATTGGCTGGTTTCTGATTAGAAAAAGGAAGGGTTGTCCGCACACTGTGTCTCTGCTCCCAGGATTTTTTTATTTAGTACAACGTTTCGACCCTTACGGGTCTTCGCAGGTATGAGTACAAAACATCAAGTAGGCGTATTATATACAACAGCATATGGGCAGGTCAACAAGGAACAAGCTCTATTGCAATGAGGGAAATCAGGCACACCCACCGCATCTGAAACACAATAGAAACAAAATAGTAAGGTACTGCAATTACAGTACAAAATAATGAGGACACAGCATAAGGACAACAAAAATGGCAAGAACAACAGTGTACACAAAGTTAAAAGAATGAAAAAGAAAAATAAATAATTATCCCAGAAATGGTTTGACATCAAATTCCTCATTCAGCCCTTGAGGAGCCATAGTGTTGAGTGTATACTGGTTTCTGATTAGACCATGTAGTAAATCTCACGATAATCCACACCTTCAATATAGTAGGGGAGCCTATCACTTTCCGTGATTTTGGAATGTTAATTTTTGGAGACAGGTATATCTTGATTCTTGGGGTTACCAGAATGCCAAAAAAACATGTCTCCATTTTTTTATGTCAGGTTTAGCATGTTTAATTAGCATAATTAGCTAATTAATTGCCCAGGAAATGGCAATAACTTTGCTTCTAAGTAACTTATAAAGGTGATCTAAGAGTCTAAGTCCATGTTTGTGATGTCCAGAAATTCATCTGTTACCATTGTGAAGTCCTACAACCTTTCCTAATTAGCATAATTATGTAATAATCACACCAAAACCAGAAATAGCTATATTTCGTTGCTTTAAGTTAATTAATAAATGTGATCTTACAGACAGTGTAAGTTTGTTTGCATGTCTAGAAAATATTCTCTTTCCATAACTAGGATATGCAACCTTTCCTTATTAGCTTTATATATATATATATATATATATATATATATATATATATATATATATATATATATATAATGAAGAACAATATGAGAAATGGTCACAGCTTGGTCACACCTTTTTAGGAGTGTAATAATTGACCACAAATTCACCTGGAAACCCCATATAAATTATATCCGGTCCAAAATAGCAAGAAGTGTTGGTGTTCTAGGCAAAACAAGGTATTTATTAAATTATAAGTCACTGCTCACATTATACAATACGCTGATATTACCATATCTATCTTATTGTGTGGAGGTCTGGGGAAATACTTACAAAGGAAACCTCCAGCCACTTGTCATAATACAAAAGAGAGCCATTTGAATAGTGCATAAGGTAGGGTATTATGATCATACTAACAAACTGTTTTTAAGGTCAAATACATTGAAGTTTATTGATTTAGTTGAACTTAAAACAGCTCTTATCATTTATAAAGTAAAAAAATGACTAATTCCCAAGACTATCTTGTCGTATTTCAAGGATAAGGAAGGGGGGTATGAGTTGAGAGGAGACTTACATTTCCAACAACCCAGTGCCAAGACCACTCGGAAGAGTATGTTTATCTCTGTCCGAGGGGTTAAGATCTGGAATGGCCTACCAGAGGAAGTCAGACACAGTAGTAACTTTTCAAAATTTAAACAATTGCTCAAGCGAATCCTTTTGGCCAAATACAGCATACCATAGTGAAATTACGTATATTGTGGATGATGACGTTATTGTATGATCAACTGATACATTTTGTACAGGTATTGATAGTGATGGTAGTATTGATAGTCATTAGCGCTGTCATTATTAATAATTAATTAATTTATATTATTGTAATTATGTTAACATTAAAAATGTGAACAAAAATGACATTACTCAGCAACAACATAAATGATAATGATCATTTGTAATGAGGGTAATGTAAATGAGGATAATAACAACGGTGACACGGGGGTGGGTTTGGTGTAGGGTGGAATTCTCGTATCTGACTTTTGTTTTGTTATCGTTAATGTAATGAGTATTACGAATCATGTTCTGCTGTAAGTAGGATAGGCAGGTAGGATAGCCTATTCCTTTTGATCATCTTCATGTTTTGTTTTGTTTTTGTAACAGCTTCCATTCATTGCCTTTAAATATTGTATTTGAAACTGAAGGATGATCAAATAAACTAAACTAAACTGCAAAACTACAGAATTATCACATTGTTTATTCTAATATTTACAGAAAGTTTTGAAAACACATTTAATTGAAGGGTCTCCATCTGTGTCGTCGTCATCGTCAATCCCCAACAGATGTGCCTTGTTTACATTACCACACACCTCTAATCATCTGCCCCACACATGCACATCTCAGAGCAGTTCAAATTTTGAGATCGACAAGTACAATGTGATATGCACTGGGATTTCTTGCAGACACATTTGATCAGTTGGGTAATGGTGGCTGGGGCGTGGGTATCCCATGTTGTGACTGGCACCAATTGATCTCCCTCAGCCTCCCATCCATGTTCAGTTGCTGGTGGCATCTGTGGGTTAGGTACGTGGTCCTGATCCCATACCATTGCCTGATAATATGCATGGGTAATGGCTTGATTTAATGCTGCTTGTGTAGGTGGCAGCTTCTCGGCTTCTAATTGTTTATTTGTGAATAACCTCCACCTGAGCTCACCAACATCCACAGGATTTGTACCGGGCTCGTACAGCTGGCAAACAAATGCTTCAATCTTTTTTGACAGTTGCCCCCTTCCAGCTAAGAGTGTAACTGTCATAGATGGAATGGCATTGGTACAGGCAATGGGAAAGCCACCATGGATCAATACTTGTTCCCAGTAAGCTGACCACTTCATAGCCACACTGGACAGGAAGACCAAAGAACATAGTGAGATCCATGTAGTATTTGACCGACGCCAGGGTGGCAAGCCCATACCACTTATCATGTGGAAGACAACACACCGATAGGGGAGGTGTCAGAAAAACAGTTCTTTCTGGTATCAGCACCAAAGATGAGCTGACTGTCTTATCTTGCTAAGAAAGCCCTCCAACACTTCCAGGTGAAACCCAATGTTTTAATAATCACGTCAAGGCAGGCTGTCCACTCAAACTCTATCGATGTAAAACATCTCCACAGTGTACAGGAAGAGGCTGATACAAGGATAATCCTGCACAGCCTGGATGCTGTCCGAAGAGGGGCAACACAGCTCTACAGTGAGTCCCCTGACACTGATGTATTTGTTCTTACAATACGACGGTACCATCAGCTGTGCAAGGACACCTATTTCATCACCGGTGTGTGGAACAAAAAACGTATCATCGCTGGAGCCAGTAGTGCAGGCACTGGGTAAAACGAGGACTTCAGCCTTACCAGGGTTCCATGCCGTCTCTGCAGCTGACCAGACAGGCCATTTTGCTGGCAAGGGAATTTAACCTGTTGGCCAGGTCTAAACAGGTGTCCTGTGGAGGTGGTATCTGCAGTTGCTATATACTCTATGAGCTACAAAAAGGCTCAGTTCTGACGCAGCACGTACCTAACCCACAGATGCCACCAGCAACTGAATATGGATGGGAGGCTGAGGGAGATAAACTGGTGGGATACCCATGCCCCAGCCACCATTACCCAACTGATCAAATGTGTCTGCAAGAAATCCGAGTGCATATCACATTGTTCTTATCGATCTCAAAATTTGAACTGCTCTGAGATGTGCATGCAGTTCAAATGTTGCACCGCAGATGATTAGAGGTGTGTGGTAATGTAAGCAAGGCACATCTGTTGGGGATTGACGATGACGAAGATGGAGACCCTTCAATTTTCAAAACTTTCTGTAAATATTAGAATAAACAATCTGATAATTCTGTGACCATTTCCCATATTCGCCTTTATTTTATATATTTATTTATTTTTTATGTATGGAGGGACAGACAGTAGGCTGACAGGAAATAGGGGAGAGAGATGGGGGGAAGACATGCAGTAAGGGCCGTCGGGATCAGGAGTCGAACCCGCGGCACACTGCCAGACTGGATTACCAGCCAAGGTGCATGGACCGCTGAGCCACGGCCCAGGCCTACCATTTCCCATATTGTTCTTTATTGCGACTGCAGGTGGCCTTTACTAGGCTATGAAATTATGTATTTCTCGTCAGTCAGTTGTTTGGTTGGTCATGCCTCATGACATCACGTGACATCAGGGATGGAGAATTGGAGATCCCTGATGTCATCAATATTGGCAAGCAACTGTACCTCAAACCCTTAGATCTCCATATACTGTATGGAGCTGACCTGTTCTGACATTCCGGACAAAAGTAAAACATGCAGCAATTTGCTGATGTTCACCTCGTTTTTGCATAATTTATGGCAATTATGCTAATTAGGAAAGGTTGTATGACTTCACAATGGTAACAGATGAATGTCTGGACATCACAAACATGGACTCAGACTCTTAGATCACCTTTATAAGTTACCTAGAATCAAAGTTATTGCCATTTCCGTTTTTGACAATGTATTAGCTAATTATGCTAATTAAACATGCTAAACCCAACAGAAACATTTTTAGACATGTTTTTTTGGCATTCTGGTAACCCCAAGAATCAAGATATACCTGTCTCCAAAAAATAACATTCCAAAATCACAGGCATCAGAATCTGATTGATAGGCTCCCCTACTAATAACTTCATATCATTCCCAGCTGCGTTACATTGATTCCACAGCTCTGTAGCTGAGATGGGGTTTGTAAGGCAATCAAGTGCTCCCCCACTTGATTGCCTTACAAACCCAGGCCGTCGGGCCGGAGACTCCCGATTTGCGTCGTGTCTCACTACGCCTCTCAGCCATTATAAAATACCGGGTAAGAGAGAGCCTCCTATTGCTTCATCAAAACCCTAATTTTTGTCTACAAAGCCCTAAACGGGCTGGCCCCCTCCTACATCACTGACCTCCTATCCTATCCCCCCTCCATCAGGACCGGAAGAATGCAGTCTCTTACACATTCCAAAAACCAAAAAAGAGGCTCAGGGCGACCGCGGCTGTCGCAGCCCCTACACTTTGGAACATCATTCCCCTTGCTGTTAGGACTGCTCCCTCCGTTGAGTCTTTTAAATCACGACTTAAAACCTTTTTATATTCACAAGCCTTTGAATCCCCCTCATGATCCTGCACTTTTATATTTTATTTATATTATTTTGCTTAATTTGCCTGTTGTTTCATTGACTGTCTTATATTATATATATTTCTGCATTGTATTTTACTGTATTGTATTGTACTGTATTGCTCTTTTTGATATGTTGAAGCACTTTGGTACAATGAGAGTTGTTTTTAAATGTGCTATATAAATTAATTTGATCTGATTTGATTTGATTTGATTTGATTTGACATAACAGGACTTTGATATGAAAGCATTGTTGACGTATGTTAAGCCCTGCCTCTTCTTCGGCCTCTGCCTTGCTAGGGTGTTGATGTGTGTTGAAGGTGTGATCGATGATGTTATGGCATACGTTGGCTCAGGGGATGGCCTAACACTGTGTATAAAAATTAGCAACAGGACAAAGTGTGCAGAGGAGGAGAGGAGGTGCAGTCATGAACGCTTCTGTAGTTATACAACTGATTCCATATGTGTACTTGTGCTTGATGTTGTTCTCTTCATTCTCTCCTTTGTCTTCCTCCCCTTCCTCTTCTTGTGAGTTACAGGCACAGTTTAAATTCAACAGAATTTACAAGGCTGGGGACTTTATTCTGGGTGGCTTGTTTGCAATCCATTCCTACTCTGCCTTCCCTGAGCTGTCTTTCACCTCCAAGCAACAGGATCCCATTTGCTATGGGTGAGTATCACACATAAAAAAGCAAGCAAGAGAACATTGTTTTAATATAGGCCTATAGCATCATAGTATTATTTGTTGTAGTTCTACAAAGATAAATTGTCAAGGTTACTGTGGAACTTTGTCTGTTAGATTTGACATTCCCGGGTTCAGAAGGGCCCAGACCATGGCTTTTGCCATTACTGAGATCAACAGAAACCCCAGCCTGCTACCCAACGTGACTCTGGGATACAGTCTCTATGATAACTGTCTCACACTTGGAGTAGCATTCCGTTCAGGTTTGTCATTGGTCAGTGGGAGAGAAGAACAATTTCAACTGAATGAGAGCTGTGTTGGCTCCCCTCCAGTGCTTGGAATAGTGGGTGAAGAGTCCTCAACACATTCTATTGCCATCTCTAGTGTATTAGGTTTGTACAGAGTGTCCTTGGTAAGTTTTCTTCTTTCACCATCACCATTTTAATTGGCTATTATTTTTGGCTATTTTAGTTTATTTACAAATCTAATATAATGATAAACAGTGTAGTCTTTCTACAGCCTGATAAAGAAAACAATATTTACTTACAGAGCATGTAAGTGGAGCTGGCAGACTTTGAATGGAGCATGGGGGGCAGTAGATTGCCACATTGTATATTGTTATACAATGTAACCTTTTAACCTTTTAACTAGTTTTCTAATACATTTGTTTTTACTTCTGTTCTGTAAAGCGACTTTGGATACCTTGAAGCGCTATATAAATCGTATATATATTATTATTATTATGTTATTGCGTTGTCTTATGAAAAAGGATAATGTTTGTGTTTGTGATAATGTTTTTCGTAACAAAGTATAACCTAATGATTGATTAGGGGTTAACAACACACCATGCAAGTTTTAACAAACCTTGCATGGTGTGTGTTTTTAGCCTTGTGTAGCGATGGTGATATCACTGCGTGGCAATATGCATTGCAAAGGCAGATGAAGGCTGGCTACGCAAGGCTATAGTGCTATTTTGTTGTGAGTGCTGAAGGGTTCGTATACGTGTTTGTCAAAAGATGGCATTGTGTTTCTGAACCAGCTGCCTCCTGATGGCTAAAGCTGCCTCTGTGTGTTCGCAGCACACAATGCAGTCCCTTCTTTTTCCCTTTTTTTTTTTTTTTTTGTGATTGAAAATGTGAACCGAGCGGAGGGAAATCAAGCTGAGTGGTGGTGAGCGATGTCGAGCATTTTAGCGTGGGATTGAGCAGGGAAAGTGAGTGTAGAGTTTCACCCTGCTCTGTTCCACTAACGTGCTCTGCTTGTTAGGGGGAAATTATGTAAGGCATACATGGGCAACTGGCGGCCCGGGGGCCATATGCGGCCCCCATCTTCACTTAATGTGGCCCTAATATTGGAATACTGATAAAGTATATCATTTAATTTCTGTTATAATTCCAATCATGCAAACATGACCGGCTTTAATTACTTTAGTCTAACATATCTTTCAGGATTCCAATTCCAAAATAGCAAAAACAATATTCAGGATTTAAATGAAACTATAGCAAAAATAGCTGATCTACAAGCTCAAAACACGTCGCACTGCGACGCGTTTTGAGCTTGTAGATCGGCTGTTTTGATAAATCACCTTCAGGCTGATTAACCACCTCCGCTGTCGCGTCAGTGGTTAATCAGCCTGAAGGTGATTTATCTATAAACAATGACCACTCAGCCATACATTACCCCGCTTATTACACGGCTACTTAATACATAAATTAATAAATTGACCCAAAACAAAACAAAACGACTCATATTTCCTTGCTTACGGCAATGAAAGTATTCCCATAAGTGTCGCGCTGGCCGGCGTCTGCCCAGCTGCAGCACAGTCGGAAAACAAGGAAGTGAATTGATCAAATAGAATCCATTTACCGTCTATTTCTCGCTGAAATGTTTTCAAAAACCTTTTTGAGAGCAATGTTTTGCTGTAAAGGCCACTGTGTGTGTGTTTACATCATGGCTGTCATGTTGGAAACAGCAGTAAATCAGCGGAGCACAGCAGGTACTCCGAGGGTTTGTTTTGGCATCGGTGTGTTATAGAGCGGAGCAGTCATTATCCAGAAATAACAGACCGATGAATTTGGCGATTGACCAATCAGAATCAAGCA
The DNA here is from genome assembly GCF_951216825.1 of Electrona antarctica. Lineage (NCBI taxonomy): Eukaryota > Metazoa > Chordata > Actinopteri > Myctophiformes > Myctophidae > Electrona > Electrona antarctica. Next base: position 33,354,034 of record NC_136801.1, read on the forward strand.
TTCAACCAAGCCGTGTAATAAAGAATTATAGTACCGTATAGGTATATTACAGAATATATCTTTTGTGTATTTTCAGGTAAGTTACTTTTCCACATGCTCCTGTCTGAGTGACCGGAATAAGTTCCCATCTTTCTTTAGAACAATCCCAAGTGATGCCTTCCAGGTGAACTTCTACAGACAAAATATCTGTTGGTATCAAGTAGTACACATCACTTTTTATTGATATTGCATATCACCTCTCATTTCTTTGTGTATAATACTGCTGGAGCTGAAGGGTTAGGTTTAGGGTCAGCATCAAAAGAAAATTAATGTGGGTTATACGCAGGAGATTCACTGATTTTACACTACAGTATGTGCATAATCAAACTAAGCAGGTCTTATCCCACCATTCTTCATCCATCAGGTCCAAGCTATGCTCCAAATTATGAAGCGTTTTGGGTGGACCTGGGCAGGACTGCTATTTCGTGATGATGCCTATGGCCGAAATGCTGCCCAGTCATTCCAGTCTGACCTGGCCCAGTCTGGTTTTGGTTGTCTGGCGTACGTGGAGGTTCTGCCCAGGGACAACGACCCAGCTGAACTTCAGAGGATTGTCACTGTGATGAAGACATCCACAGCTCGTGTGGTCATTGTATTTGAATATGGGAGCAATATGGTTCATCTCATGGAGGAGGTTGTGGGAAAGCAATTTAACCACTTTCTAAATAAATTAAAATAATAATAATAATAATAATAATAACTAGAAAGGTCTTTTGAAAAATTGCAAAGTGTGGTTACATAGGCCCCTCCCACTAATATTGTCAGCCAATTACAATGTCACGTTTTGTTATGGACAAAAGGGCCATTAAAAATTACATTTTGGACAGGTGTATTTAATACCTTTTCATACAAGGTTATTGATTCTAAGCCACTGATTGCATTGTACGGTGTAGTCCTACAGGAGTCACCAATAACAACTCCAAGCCGACGCATTTACTACGTAATGTAGACCTTTATTAATTCCACAGGGTAAGTTCTGTGCTAAGTCTTCTGCCCCTCAAGGGAATTCATGTCTTTATAAACGATGGTAAAACATAGATTGGTTACGTAACCAACAACAGCCAATTAGCTACTACAAACGTTATGCAAAGCTCGGCCAATCACAGCGGAAGTTAGATTACTCCGGAATAGTCTGTTTGCCCAAAGGGCAACCAGACTATAGTTATAAACAATTGTAAAACATAGATTGGTTACGTAACCAACAACAGCCAATTAGCTGCTACAACGGTATTCAAATCTCGGCCAATCACAGCGGAAGTTTGATTATTCGATTACTCCGGAGGAAAAAATAGTCTGGTTGCTCTTTGGGCAACCACACTAATAATAATAATAATAATTATTATTATTATATATATATATATATATATATATATATATATATATATATATATATATATATATAGCCTAAATATGTATATTATTATGTATATAATCTTTCAAGAAATTAAGAAAACATTATATTTTTAAAACAAAGCAATACTGCCTCATCAAAGTTGGTACTGTGAATTTATACTGTATATTGTCAGATACTTACATGAGAGGGGGAGAGGTGGTGGAGACAGACAGACAGACAGACAGACAGACAGACAGACAGACAGACAGACAGACAGACAGACAGACAGACAGACAGACAGACAGACAGTTTGAGGGTCCAATGGAGTTAGCTGGTTTTGTCAGAGGCACTTTTTAATACTTATTTTGTGAATCAACACACAGACATGAAGGGTGTCCAATAGCATTGATTTATATACCATATAGGTGGTAAAGCAGAATGTGACAGGTCTGCAATGGATGGCCAGTGAGGGCTGGACAACATATACTAAGCTCCTGACTCTAGACTTCATGCCGTACCTGGGAGGCACCCTGGGCATTGCCATCCGTCGTGGAGAGATACCAGGTCTAAAGGACTTCTTGTTAAAAATACATCCTGACACTGACCCTGACAACAGCCATGAAAATATCATAGTGAGTCTTTTGTTTCATTTTTTAAACCCATTATGTACGGGATCCCCTTTTGTAACTATACCTTTCAGGACGGGAAACCCCTTTGGGTTAGTTGTTGCTATGTACAGTATATAGAAACATATATATTTGTTGTCATTTTGATGAAAACGTAGCTCAGGATTTAGAAGGCCTTTTTAGAATCGGCCTCAGTCCTAAATGGGTTAAGTTGCAATTTTGTGTTCATTCACAAGCTTTGTGCTTTAGAGAATTTATGCTTTAAGTTTTCACTGTGTTTCTTCAGATGAGGCGGTTTTGGGAGCGCACATTTCAGTGTAATTTCCCCCCCCTTCCGTCAGAGTGGGTGGATGCTGGTGGAAGGGTGTGTACAGGACAAGAGGACCTAGCAACAGCAGAAACTGCACTTTTGGATGTATCTGACCTCAGGCCAGAGTACAATGTTTACAAGGCTGTGTATGCTCTGGCCCATGCCATCCATGACATGTTGCAATGTGTGCCAGGAAAAGGGCCTTTTATTGGGCACAGCTGTGCCGGTTTGCGGACAATACAGCCATGGCAGGTGTACTGTCACTCATTTCACAGGTTACATATGTTTCTAGTTGGGTTCAAATTGGCTGGTGTCTGGGCCAATCTGACTATATATACACAATTTGGATCAGTTCATAACAGCAAAAGGCCAAAGGGTGTACACAAAAGATTACTAAAGACACTTGTCATGATGGGGCGGAATAATTATGAGCATGCAGTAGTCATTCAATTGTTAGTTTTAGTTGTTTATTCCACACAGTGGACAGTTGTGATTATTACCCTTAAACCTGATATGCAGTGGTGTCTGAATAATTTCAAGTACAAATTGTACATCAAAATCTATTTCCCTTGTCTATGTACATTGTGCAAGTAATATTTTGAGCAGCTGCTCAAAACACACTTTTATAGTCACTTGCTCTTCATAATTCTGCTCATCACCATGTCTAGCTTGTCTATTACCTGGAAAGGATCAACTTCTCTACACCATTTGGTGATCATGTATCATTTGATGAGAATGGTGATGCTTTACCAATCTATGATGTCATGAACTGGGTGTGGCTCCCTGACGGAAGTACAAAAGTTCACAATGTAGGCGTGGTCAAGAAGTTAGTCTCTGCAGGTGAAGAACTCATCCTGGATGAAGACAGAATATTCTGGAACTTTGAATCTAAAAAGGTCACTTCAGCTTTCTATAGCTAATGCTGAGCTAGTGTGAATGTAATTCAGTTTGTACAAAAATATATCATTCTTAATTTCCTCTGTAGCCACCTCGGTCAGTGTGCAGTGAGAGCTGTTCCCCCGGAACCCGTGTGGCCAGAAGGAAAGGGGAACCTGTCTGCTGCTTTGACTGCATTGCTTGTTCTGAGGGAGAGATCAGCAATGAGACTGGTTGGTTTACACCATGTAGTAATGTACAGTATCTTTAGGACAATACTGTACTTGTCTGTCCCTTTAACCTTGTCATCTTTGTTAGACTCTACAGAGTGTACCAGTTGTCCAGAGGACTTCTGGTCCAGTCCCCAGCGTGACCACTGTGTTCCTAAGAGCCTGGAGTTCCTCTCCTACCATGAGGCTCTTGGTATCTCCTTGACAATCATCTCATTGCTGGGCACACTTATCTGTGCCATTGTACTGGGAATCTTCATCTATCATCGAATCACACCCATGGTGCGCGCCAATAACTCTGAACTTAGCTTCCTTCTCTTGTTTTCACTCATACTTTGTTTTTTGTGCTCACTTCTGTTCATTGGCCGTCCCAGTCTCTGGACTTGCCAGCTGAGGCATGCAGCATTTGGGATCAGCTTTGTGCTGTGTGTCTCGTGTATCCTGGTAAAGACTATGGTGGTTTTAGCTGTATTCAAGGCCTCCAAGCCTGGGGCTACAGACATTATGAAGTGGTTTGGTGCTATGCAGCAGAGAGGAACAGTTCTGGCTCTTACTTCCATCCAGGCAGCAATCTGCATAGCCTGGCTTGTGTCTGCCTCACCAGCTCCTCATAAAAACACACAATACCACAGTGATAAGATAGTCTATGAGTGTGATGTGGGATCAACAGTTGGATTTGCAGTGTTATTAGGTTATATTGGTTTACTTGCACTCCTGAGCTTCCTCCTAGCATTCATGGCAAGGAATCTTCCAGACAACTTCAATGAAGCCAAGTTAATCACCTTCAGCATGTTGATCTTCTGTGCCGTGTGGATAGCCTTCATCCCAGCATATATCAGCTCTCCAGGCAAATATGCAGATGTAGTGGAGGTTTTTGCTATTTTAGCATCTAGCTTTGGAATTTTGGTGTCACTGTTTGGACCAAAGTGTTATATAATGCTTTTGAAACCTGAGAGAAACACTAAGAAGTCCATCATGGGTCGACGTGACACCAAGACGTAGAAGCACGAATTCAATGAATTTTCACTTTTTCTACCAGATTAAACTAAAAGCAATCCAGTAACACATCTATTATCTATCTAAAGTTATATCTATCTCAAAGGCTATACGTCTGTTGATGTTAGACCTATGTATACTATATACCTTAGAAATATTACCTGTCAAAGTATTATAGGTATGTAAGAGGCAAATTAGCTATATAGATTTCAAATCAGCGAACGCACACTAACATTATTTACGAAAGCATGGTTTCAATTAGTGAAGGGAACTGCCCATAGATCCGAAGTCCCGTTAGTCCGAACATGCATTAAGGTTGGCGAACATGCACTGCTAAGCCCCTTTCCCTTTGTGACATTTCATTCATGGTCAAAATGCCTGAAAATCTATGCTTTCATTCATTATTTAATTTGTATGAAGGTTTCATGAAATTACCGACCAATATGTGCACGTTTACATCGATATACCTTTCCCCCCACTGTTACGACCCTTATTTCTTTTTTTTAAGATATATTTTTGGGCTTTTTTTCTGCCTTTATTGGATAGTGTACAGTATGGTGATAGGAAATGGGGAGAGAGATGGTGGGGTGACTCGGCAAAGGTCGTCGAGATCGGGAGTCGAACCCGTGGCACACCTTCAGGCTGGCTTAGCAGCCTATAGGTGCCCGGACCGCTACACTAGCCGCCCGGGCCACGACCCTTATTTCTAGGGGTGTAAAGGTCGCAACATAAACAAACAGGACAAAGGTCTTAAAACTGTATATCCATTTATTTACACAAAAAAACAAATAAAAAGGTTACAAAAATATATGAATTGAAGATGCCTAACCTATAACAGCAAACAACTAAATAAGGACGTTCAGTCAAAACAGAATCATCAAAAATGTGTCTCTAAAGGCTTGGTTTGGGTGGGAGGACAGAGGAAATGAGTCTCTGCTGCTGTAATTTAAAACACAAAAGTGTTTTAAATTAAATAACCCTTAAGACTAATGTTTGCTGATGATTGCTGTACGTTCCGAAAGACTGAGCGGGCCATTTCTAGACATACTGTCTGAACTTTATGATTTTTGAACTAATGAACTTGCGGGTTTAAGTCAGGTGTCATTACATTTATTTTGTAAACAGTTTCCTTCAATCATAAATCAATCATTATTTTATTTATATTTAAATAAAACTGTGATGTCCAACGTACAGTATGATGTTTTTTATTCAATATTTCATTTGGGGAAATAAATGTAATTATAGCTGCTTTCTGCTGCACAGCAATTGCACACCGCAGCCTTTTTGTCAGCAAGGTGGTAACTAGGTGAAATTTGCCATTGACAGCCCATACATCCAAACAGAAAAGTCCTATCTGATTGTATTAAACAACATCAAACGCACCAACATTGTGTTTGTGTTTACACAATGCTTGTGTTTACACAAACACTCAAAGCTGGGCAGCCCCTCAAAAATAACTAGAGGAAGATTGACAGTATGAAGAATGGGTACATTTCAAATGAAAGTATAGTTCAATACAAAAACCGCTAAGTTGAAGATAGAACCAGAAAAAGCACAAGACTCACAGAGGTCTCAAACTCACAGACACCAAGGGCAAGGCATAGGCTTTTTTGAGCAACACTCAAAAACAGTAAACAGTTATACAACAGGGCAGACAACACACTGTGACAACCATTAGCTCTGGTCCATAGCCCTAATGCACTTTGCTGCCATTGCATTAATGCTATGGGACTGTTGTCTTCCTTCTTCGATTGAAATGCAGACCAGCCTCTCCTCTGTTGCGTAAATATAAAGAACGTTTTACCTACTTGTTGTGATATTAGCCCATGCACAGTACATCTTAGTCTATGTACTTGAACTTGAGATACAGTGTACTTGATATGTATTGTGTACTGCCGGTACTGTAGCATTCTTTATAGATAGGCTACGAGAGACATCTAGGCGACAGCAAGGTCAGCCTTGCTGCAGTAGGCACGTTCTTCTGTCTCATATCTTATTGTTACGTCATTATGATCCAGCACTATATATGTTTCATGTTTGTGTAATAAACTTTGTGAACCTTAGCGTGATACTGTCTCGTGTCTCGTTAATTTGTTCTCCCGGGTACCCGCCGGCCGCCGCCGCAGTCGCCGTACCAAAGTAATACTTCAACAGGATTGTCACACACCACCCAGCCTGCACACACTACCTGTCTGTCAATGTCAACCCAGACGAGGGTCCCGTACTTAGATTACAACAACCTACTAACCAATACAAAGGCAGCTTGTGTTATTAGAAAGCCTACTTTCCTTAGTGGACGCACTCTGAGCCCCCCACCTCACGTATAAAATCATCCCGGTTACATTATTGCAATGCCCTCTACACTGGGATTAGCCAGTCATCCTTGTCCCGTCTCCAACTGGTGCAGAATGCGGCGGCCAGACCCCTGACGGCACCAGGAGGAGGAGACCTGTCCTCTCTGCACTGGCTGCCGGTCCGGTATAGAATACATTCTCTAACGCGGTTAGTCCCAATACTTGATTCTGATTGGCTGGTTTCTGATTAGAAAAGGAAGGGTTGTCCGCACACTGTGTCTCTGCTTCCAGGATTTTTGTATTTAGTACAACGTTTCGACCCTTACGGGTCTTTGTCAGGTATGAGTACAAAACATCAAGTAAGCGTATTATATACAACAGCATATGGGCAAGCTCTATTGCAATGAGGGAAATCAAGCAAGACACACCCACCGCATCTGAAAGGATGTGGCTGCAATTAGCATAAAGGGCATATAGTGGCACTAGGGCTAACTCTTTAGAACCCAAGTAGAATAGGAAAGTATAGAGGTGCAGACAAAATGAATGATAAGCTGCAAACCAGTAAAAACATTGCAAATAATACAAATACTGCCTACAAGAGGAGACCATAACACAATAGCAACAAAATAGTAAGGTACTGCAATTACAGTACAAAATAATGAGGACACAGCGACAACAAAAATGGCAAGAAGAACTGTGTACACAAAGTTAAAAGAATGAAAAAGAAAAAGAAAGAATTATCCCAGAAATGGTTTGACATCAAAATCCTCATTCAGCCCTTGAGGAGCCATAGTGTTGAGTGTATACTGGTTTCTGATTAGACCATGTAGTAAATCTCACGATAATCCACACCACACCTTCAATAACTTTATATCATTCCCAGCTGCGTTACATTGATTCCGCAGCTCTGTAGCTGAGATGGGGTTTGTAAGGCAATCAAGTGCTCCCCCACTTGATTGCCTTACAAACCCAGGCCGTGCGGGTCGGAGACTCCCGCTTTGCGTCGTAATTTTTGTCTACAAAGCCCTAAACGGGCTGGCCCCCTCCTACATCACTGACCTCCTATCAAAGCACCAGCACTCGCCCAGCAGTCTGTCATGACCCAGGCGGATATGTTGATCTGACCCCCCATTCCAAAGCACCAGCGCTCATACAGCCCTTTAGTGCGAGGTCGCTTCTAATATTTTCTAGACATGCAAACAGACTTACACTGTCTGTAAAGATCATGAGTATTAATTAACTTAAAGCAAAGAAATATAATATAACAATATATTTCTGGTTTTGGTGTGATTATTACATAATTATTACATAGACAAAAGGTTGCATGATTTATTCATAGGATGATAAATATTCCTGGAGTTGTAAACATACAGTTTGTAAAAAGCTTTCAAAGTTGACTAAAAGTAAAACATGCAGCAATTTGCTGATTTTCATCTCGTTTTTGCATAATTTATGGCAATTATGCTAATTAGGAAAGGTTGTATGACTTCACAATGGTAACAGATGCATTTTTGGACATCACAAACATGGACTCAGACTCTTAGATCACCTTTATAAGTTACCTAGAAGCAGAGTTATTGCCATTTCCGTTTTTGACAATTTATTAGCTAATTATGCTAATTAAACATGCTAAACCCAACAGAAACATTTTTAGACATGTTTTTTTGGCATTCTGGTAACCCCAAGAATCAAGATATACCTGTCTCCAAAAAATAACATTCCAAAATCACAGGCATCAGAATCTGATTGATAGGCTCCCCTACTGATAACTTTATATCATTCCCAGCTGCGTTACATTGATTCCGCAGCTCTGTAGCTGAGATGGGGTTTGTAAGGCAATCAAGTGCTCCCCCACTTGATTGCCTTACAAACCCAGGCCGTGCGGGTCGGAGACTCCCGCTTTGCGTCGTCATTTTTGTCTACAAAGCCCTAAACGGGCTGGCCCCCTCCTCCATCACTGACCTCCTATCCTATCCCCCCTCCATCAGGACCTATCAGGTCAGAATAATGCAGTCTCTTACACATTCCAAAAACCAAAAAAGAGGCTCAGGGGCGACCGCGGCTGTCGCAGCCCCTACACGTTGGAACATCATTCCCCTTGATGTTAGGACTGCTCCCTCCGTTGAGTCTTTTAAATCACGACTTAAAACCTTTTTATATTCCCAAGCCTTTGAATCCCCCTCATGATCCTGCACTTTTATATTTTATATTATTTTGCTTTAATTGCCTGTTGTTTCATTGACTGTCTTATATTATATATATTTCTGTATTGTATTGTACTGTATTGCTCTTTTTGATATGTTGAAGCACTTTGGTACAATGAGAGTTGTTTTTAAATGTGCTATATAAATTAATTTGATCTGATTTGATTTGATTTGATTTGACATAACAGGACTTTGATATGAAAGCATTGTTGACGTATGTTAAGCCCTGCCTCTTCTTCGGCCTCTGCCTTGCTAGGGTGTTGATGTGTGTTGAAGGTGTGATCGATGATGTTATGGCATACGTTGGCTCAGGGGATGGCCTAACACTGTGTATAAAAATGAGCAACAGGACAAAGTGTGCAGAGGAGGAGAGGAGGTGCAGTCATGAACGCTTCTGTAGTTATACAACTGATTCCATATGTGTACTTGTGCTTGATGTTGTTCTCTTCATTCTCTCCTTTGTCTTCCTCACCTTCCTCTTCTTGTGAGTTACAGGCACAGTTTAAATTCAACAGAATTTACAAGGCTGGGGACTTTATTCTGGGTGGCTTGTTTGAAATCCATTCCTCCTCTGCCTTTCCTGAGCTGTCTTTCACCTCCAAGCAACAGGATCTCATTTGCTATGGGTGAGTATCACACATAAAAAAGCAAGCAAGAGAACATTGTTTTAATATAGGCCTATAGCATCATAGGATTTTGATGTAGTTCTACAAAGATAAATTGTCAAGGTTACTGTGGAACTGTGTCTGTTAGCTTTCACATTCTAGGGTTCAGAATGGCCCAGACCATGGCTTTTGCCATTACTGAGATCAACAGAAACCCCAGCCTGCTACCCAACGTGACTCTGGGATACAGTCTCTATGATAATTGTTTCACACTTGGAGTAGCATTCCGTTCAGCTTTGTCATTGGTCAGTGGGAGAGAAGAACAATTTCAACTGAATGAGAGATGTGTTGGCTCCCCTCCAGTGCTTGGAATAGTGGGTGACTCTCCCTCAACACATTCAATTGCCATCTCTAGTGTATTAGGTTTGTACAGAGTGTCCTTGGTAAGTTTTCTTCTTTCACCATCACCATTTTAATTGGCTATTCTTTTTGGCTATTTTAGTTTATTTACAAATCTAATATAATGATAAACAGTGTAGTCTTTCTACAGCCTGATAAAGAAAACAATATTTACTTACAGAGCATGTAAGTGGAGCTGGCAGACTTTGAATGGAGCATGGGGGGCAGTAGATTGCCACATTGTATATTGTTATACAATGTAACCTTTTAACCTTTTAACTAGTTTTCTAATACATTTGTTTTTACTTCTGTTCCGTAAAGCGACTTTGGATACCTTGAAGCGCTATATAAATCGTATATATATTATTATTATTATTATTATGTTATTGCGTTGTCTTATGAAAAAGGATAATGTTGTGTGTGCCTTGTGTAGCGATGGTGATATCACTGCGTGGCAATATGCATTGCAAAGGCAGATGAAGGCTGGTGTGTTTTGTTGTGAGTGCTGAAGGGTTCGTATACGTGTTTGTCAAAATATGGCATTGTGTTTCTGAACCAGCTGCCTCCTGATGGCTAAAGCTGCCTCTGTGTGTCCGCAGCACACAATGCAGTACCTTCTTTTTCCCTTTTTTTTTTTTTTTTTGTGACTGAAAATGTGAACCGAGCGGAGGGAAATCAAGCTGAGTGGTGATGAGCGATGTTGAGCATTTTAGCGTGGGATTGAGCAGGGAAAGTGAGTGTAGAGTTTCACCCTGCTCTGTTCCACTAACGTGCCCTGCTTGTTAGGGGGAAATTATGTAAGGCATACATGGGCAACTGGAGGCCCGGGGGCCATATGCGGCCCCCATCTTCACTTAATGTGGCCCTAATATTGGAATACTGATAAAGTATATCATTTCATTTCTGTTATAATTCCAATCATGCAAACATGACCGGCTTTAATTACTTTAGTCTAGCACTGCGACGCGTTTTGAGCTTGTAGATCGGCTGTTTTGATAAATCAACTTCAGGCTGATTAACCACCTCAGCTGTCGCGTCAGTGGTTAATCAGCCTGAAGGTGATTTATCTATAAACAATGACCACTCAGCCATACATTATCCCGCTTATTACACGGCTACTTAATACATACATTAATAAATTGACCCAAAACAAAACAAAACGACTCATATTTCCTTGCTTACGGTAATGAAAGTATTCCCATAAGTGTCGCGCTGGCCGGCGTCTGCCCAGCTGCAGCACAGTCGGAAAACAAGGAAGTGAATTGATCAAATAGAATCCATTTTCGGGTACTGCACCGTCTATTTCTTGCTGAAATGTTTTCAAAAACCTTTTTGAGAGCAATGTTTTGCTGTAAAGGCCACTGTTTGTGTGTTTACATCATGGCTGTCATGTCAACCAAGCCGTGTAATAAAGAATTATAGTACTGTATAGGTATATTACAGAATATATCTTTTGTGTATTTTCAGGTAAGTTACTTTTCCACATGCTCCTGTCTGAGTGACCGGAATAAGTTCCCATCTTTCTTTAGAACAATCCCAAGTGATGCCTTCCAGGTGAACTTCTACAGACAAAATATCTGTTGGTATCAAGTAGTACACATCACTTTTTATTGATATTGCATATCGCCTCTCATTTCTTTGTGTATAATACTGCTGGAGCTGAAGGGCTAGGTTTAGGGTCAGCATCAAAAGAAAATTAATGTGTGTTATACGCAGGAGATTCACTGATTTTACACTACAGTATGTGCATAATCAAACTAAGCAGGTCTTATCCCACCATTCTTCATCCATCAGGTCCAAGCTATGCTCCAAATTATGAAGCGTTTTGGGTGGACCTGGGCAGGACTGCTATTTCGTGATGATGCCTATGGCCAAAATGCTGCCCAGTCATTCCAGTCTGACCTGGCCCAGTCTGGTTTTGGTTGTCTGGCGTACATGGAGGTTCTGCCCTGGGACAATGACCCAGCTGAACTTCAGAGGATTGTCACTGTGATGAAGACATCCACAGCTCGTGTGGTCATTGTATTTGAACATGGGAGCAATATGGTTCATCTCATGGAGGAGGTTGTGGGAAAGCAATTTAACCACTTTCTAAATTAATAATAATAATAATAATAATAATAATAATAATAATAACTACACTGCAAAGTGTGGTTGCCGCAGTCGCTTACATAGGCCCCTCCCACTAATATTGTCAGCAAATTACAATGTCACGTTTTGTTATGGACAAAAGGGCCATTAACATTACATTTTGGACAGGTGTATTTAATACCTTTTCATACAATGTTATTGATTCTAAGCCACTGATTGCAAGCCGACGCATTTACTACGTAATGTAGACCTTTATTAATCCCACAGGGTAAGTTCTGTGCTAAGTCTTCTGCCCCTCAAGGGAATTCATGTCTTTATAAAAGATGGTAAAACATAGATTGTTTACGTAACCAACAACAGCCAATTAGCTACTACAAACGTTATGCAAAGCTCGGCCAATCACAGCGGAAGTTTGATTATTCGATTACTCCGGAGGAAAATAGTACACTAATAAGAATAATTATAATTATATATATATATATATATATATATATATATATATATATAGCCTAAATATGTATATTATTATGTACATAATCTTTCAAGAAATGAAGAAAACATTATATTTTTAAAACAAAGCAATACTGCCTCATCAAAGTTGGTACTGTGAATTTATACTGTATATTGTCAGATACTTACATGAGAGGGGGAGAGGTGGTGGAGACAGACAGACAGACAGACAGACAGACAGACAGACAGACAGACAGACAGACAGACAGACAGACAGACAGACAGACAGACAGACAGACAGTTTGAGGGTCCAATGGAGTTAGCTGGTTTTGTCAGAGGCACTTTTTAATACTTTTCATTTTAATTTGTTCAATATTTTGTGAATCAACACACAGACATGAAGGGTGTTCAATAGCATTGATTTATATACCATATAGGTGGTAAAGCAGAATGTGACAGGTCTGCAATGGATGGCCAGTGAGGGCTGGACAACATATCCTAAGCTCCTGACTCTAGACTTCATGCCGTACCTGGGAGGCACCCTGGGCATTGCCATCCGTCGTGGAGAGATACCAGGTCTAAAGGACTTCTTGTTAAAAATACATCCTGACACTGACCCTGACAACAGCCATGAAAATAACATAGTGAGTCTTTTGTTTAATTTTTTAAACCCATTATGTACGGGATCCCCTTTTGTAACTATACCTTTCAGGACGGGAAACCCCTTTGGGTTAGTTGTTGCTATGTACAGTATATAGCAACATATATATTTGTTGTCATTTTGAATGAATATTTGATGAAAACGTAGCTCAGGATTTAGAAGGCCTTTTTAGAATCGGCCTCAGTCCTAAATGGGTTAAGTTGCAATTTTGTGTTCATTCACAAGCTTTGTGCTTTAGAGAATTTATGCTTGAAGTTTTCACTGTGTTTCTTCAGATGAGGCGGTTTTGGGAGCGCACATTTCAGTGTAATTTCCCCCCCCTTCCGTCAGAGTGGGTGGATGCTGGTGGAAGGGTGTGTACAGGACAAGAGGACCTAGCAACAGCAGAAACTGCACTTTTGGATGTATCTGACCTCAGGCCAGAGTACAATGTGTACAAGGCTGTGTATGCTCTGGCCCATGCCATCCATGACATGTTGCATTGTGTGCCAGGAAAAGGGCCTTTTATTGGGCACAGCTGTGCCGGTTTGCGGACAATACAGCCATGGCAGGTGTAATGTCACTCATTTCACAGGTTACATAGTTGGGTTCGAATTGGCTGGTGTCTGGGCCAATCTGACTATATATACAATTTGGATCAGTTCATAACAGCAAAAGGCCAAAGGGTGTACACAAAAGATTACTAGACACTTGTCATGATGGGGTGGAATAATTATGAGCATGCAGTAGTCATTCAATTGTTAGTTTTAGTTGTTTATTCCACACAGTGGACAGTTGTGATTATTACCCTTAAACCTGATATGCAGTGGTGTCTGAATAATTTCAAGTACACATTGTACATCAAAATCTATTTCCCTTGTCTATGTACATTATGCAAGTAATATTTTGAGCAGCTGCTCAAAACACACTTTTATAGTCACTTGCTCTTCATAATTCTGCTCATCACCATGTCTATAGCTTGTATATTACCTGGAGAGGATCAACTTCTCTACACCATTTGGTGATCATGTATCATTTGATGAGAATGGTGATGCTTTACCAATCTATGATGTCATGAACTGGGTGTGGCTCCCTGACGGAAGTACAAAAGTTCACAATGTAGGCGTGGTCAAGAAGTTAGTCTCTGCAGGTGAAGAACTCATCCTGGATGAAGACAGAATCTTCTGGAACTTTGAATCTAAAAAGGTCACTTCAGCTTTCTATAGCTAATGCTGAGCTAGTGTGAATGTAATTCAGTTTGTACAAAAATATATCATTCTTAATTTCCTCTGTAGCCACCTCGGTCAGTGTGCAGTGAGAGCTGTTCCCCCGGAACCCGTGTGGCCAGAAGGAAAGGGGAACCTGTCTGCTGCTTTGACTGCATTGCTTGTTCTGAGGGAGAGATCAGCAATGAGACTGGTTGGTTTACACCATGTAGTAATGTACAGTATCTTTAGGACAATACTGTACTTGTCTGTCCCTTTAACCTTGTCATCTTTGTTAGACTCTACAGAGTGTACCAGTTGTCCAGAGGACTTCTGGTCCAGTCCCCAGCGTGACCACTGTGTTCCTAAGAGCCTGGAGTTCCTCTCCTACCATGAGGCTCTTGGTATCTCCTTGACAATCATCTCATTGCTGGGCACACTTATCTGTGCCATTGTACTGGGAATCTTCATCTATCATCGAAGCACACCCATGGTGCGCGCCAATAACTCTGAACTTAGCTTCCTTCTCTTGTTTTCACTCATACTTTGTTTTTTGTGCTCACTTCTGTTCATTGGCCGTCCCAGTCTCTGGACTTGTCAGCTGAGGCATGCAGCATTTGGGATCAGCTTTGTGCTGTGTGTCTCGTGTATCCTGGTAAAGACTATGGTGGTTTTAGCTGTATTCAAGGCCTCCAAGCCTGGGGCTACAGACATTATGAAGTGGTTTGGTGCTATGCAGCAGAGAGGAACAGTTCTGGCTCTTACTTCCATCCAGGCAGCAATCTGCATAGCCTGGCTTGTGTCTGCCTCACCAGCTCCTCATAAAAACACACAATACCACAGTGATAAGATAGTCTATGAGTGTGATGTGGGATCAACAGTTGGATTTGCAGTGTTATTAGGTTATATTGGTTTACTTGCACTCCTGAGCTTCCTCCTAGCATTCATGGCAAGGAATCTTCCAGACAACTTCAATGAAGCCAAGTTAATCACCTTCAGCATGTTGATCTTCTGTGCCGTGTGGATAGCCTTCATCCCAGCATATATCAGCTCTCCAGGCAAATATGCAGATGTAGTGGAGGTTTTTGCTATTTTAGCATCTAGCTTTGGAATTTTGGTGTCACTGTTTGGACCAAAGTGTTATATAATGCTTTTGAAACCTGAGAGAAACACTAAGAAGTCCATCATGGGTCGACGTGACACCAAGACGTAGAAGCACAAATTCAATGAATTTTCACTTTTTCTACCAGATTAAACTAAAAGCAATCCAGTAACACATCTATTATCTATCTAAAGTTATATCTATCTCAAAGGCTATACGTTTCTTGATGTTAGACATATCATATATGTATACTATATACCTTAGAAATATTACCTGTTGGTCAAAGTATTATAGGTATGTAAGAGGCAAATTAGCTATATAGATTTCAAATCAGCGAACGCACACTAACATTATTTACGAAAGCATGGTTTCAATTAGTGAAGGGAACTGCCCATAGATCCGAAGTCCCGTTAGTCCGAACATGCATTAAGGTTGGCGAACATGCACTGCTAAGCCCCTTTCCCTTTGTGACATTTCATTCATGGTCAAAAGACCTGAAAATCTATGCTTTCATTCATTATTTAATTTGTATGAAGGTTTCATGAAATTACCGACCAATATGTGCACGTTTACATCGATATGCCTATAGGTGCCCGGACCGCTACACTAGCCGCCCGGGCCACAACCCTTATTTCTAGGGGTGTAAAGGTCGCAACATAAACAAACAGGACAAAGGACTTCAAACTGTATATCCATTTATTTACACAAAAAACAAAAAGGTTACAAAAATATATGAATTGAAGATGCCTAACCTATAACAGCAAACAACTAAATAAGGACGCTCAGTCAAAACAGAACCATCAAAAATTTGTCTCGAAAGCCTTGGTTTGGGTGGGAGGACAGAGGAAATGAGTCTCTGCTGCTGTTAAACAAAAGTGTTTTAAATTAAATAACCCTTAAGACTAATGTTTGCTGATGATTGCTGTACGTTCCGAAAGACTGAGCAGGCCATTTCTAGACATACTGTCTGAACTTTATGATTTTTGAACTAATGAACTTGCTGTTTTAAGTCAGGTGTCATTACATTTATTTTGTAAACAGTTTCCTTCAATCATAAATCAATCATTATTTTATTTATATTTAAATAAAACTGTGATGTCCAACGTACAGTATGATGTTTTTTATTCAATTATTTCATTTGGGGAAATAAATGTCATTATAGCTGCTTTCTGCTGCACAGCAATTGCACACCGCAGCCTTTTTGTCAGCAAGGTGGTAACTAGGTGAAATTTGTCATTGACAGCCCATACATCCAAACAGAAAAGTCCTATCAGATTGTATTAAACAACGTCAAACGCACCAACATTGTGTTTGTGTTTACACAATGCTTGTGTTTACACAAACACTCAAAGCTGGGCAGCCCCTCAAAAATAACTAGAGGAAGATTGACTGATTGAAATTTGTATTTCACAGTATGAAGAATGGGTACATTTCATATGAAAGTACAGTTCAATACAAAAACCGCTAAGTTGAAGATAGAACCAGAAAAAGCACAAGACTTGTTTAAATAAGGGTCCTCCATTTTCATTAAGTTGAATTGAATGACTTGCAAATACGTACAGATAAATGAGGAACGTTTGGTTACGATGTAACCTTTGTTCTCTAAGTGAAGAGACTATCTCTCCACCCAACATATTTCATATGTATGGGGAATGACCCCACCTCACTCATGACGTGGATATCTCTTTAAGACACACCAGTTGTACTGGCACGCACAGGTATATAAGGCCCAGGTGTGCGTGATTACACTGGTTTACTTGATCGACACCGCTTCTGAGCGACATCAAGGTGGAGAGATAGTCTCTTCAATCAGAGAACAAAGGTTACATCGTAACCAAACGTTCTCTATCGTATCGAGACTATCTCTCCACCCAACATATTTCATATGTATGGGGAACTCTGTAAGACACCTCGTGAGGAAGTGAAGCAGTCCCAGAACCCCGAAGACAACACCAGTGGGCTCCGACCCAGCACATACTGAATTTTGAATTATTTATCATGTATGTTCAATGTAATGTATTTACAACCCCTGGAACGGCCGGACAGCCAGACGCCATCTGCCGCCAAATGCTCAGGCGCTAGACGCCACCCAGAGCCCGGCCCCGCAAGACACTAAGGCCAGAGACCACAGGGGTGAAGGGCCGCCCAAGCCAGCCCACCAGACGCAAGGCTGGCTTGACTGGTGAAGGTGACAATGACAACCACCGCTGAGTAGCATGCGAGACCAACTCCCCGAAGGGAGCGAATGCTGCATGTTCAGCCGGTATAACCGGGTGAATGTAGACGGAGTAGACTATGTCGCCGCTGTGCAGATCTCTGTCAGAGACGCACCTTTCCGCAGCGTCCCCAGGTGGAGTGTGCCTGCCCTCCAGGCGGCACTGGTACTCCTGCCTGTTTGGGTGCTGGATAACCTCTGTGATCCATGCACTCTCACTTGAAGCACTCAAAGAGCTGGTCCGTTATTCTGTGGGCCTTGTGTGGCCCTGACGTCCGACTCTAGTGCTCCAATAGGGCAGAGTGGGGACCGACTCCATCTCTGTACGTCGACTGTCTGTATGACGACGGTAGGGCAGAGCTCAACCACCTGATTGAGACGTGCCCTTTTGAAAACATTGGGGAGAAAGGCCGGTTTGGGGCATAAGACTATACCATCATCCGGCATAGGCCTGCAGAGCTCAATATGGATTGACAGAGCTCGCATCTCCCCCATTTCTCCTTGCAGATGTGACGCCGACAAGGCTGCTGTCTTGAGCATGTCAGGTTCACTGACTAAAGGTCGTAGAGCCTCCAGGGCTAACCCCAGATGGGCCTGATTGGGTCCCTAACCTGAGCCCCTCTGAGCCTCAGGGCACCCTTCAGGAAATGCTCTTCTTTTCTTTGTAACGAGGTTACTGCAGTCTGCAGGGCCTGCACTCCCGCTCAAGTCAGCCTTCCGAACACTCGGTCAGCTGACTGTTGAAGCCCTGTTCTCAGAACCAGAATGATCCTTATTGTCGCATCACAGTTTTACAAGTAAAA
Source organism: Electrona antarctica (assembly GCF_951216825.1). Taxonomy (NCBI): domain Eukaryota; kingdom Metazoa; phylum Chordata; class Actinopteri; order Myctophiformes; family Myctophidae; genus Electrona; species Electrona antarctica. The sequence continues at coordinate 33,372,452 of NC_136801.1, forward strand.
AGTGGATGGCCTTCGTTTTTGTGCATAGTTCCCATCGCGTTTATGCTGCGGAGCTAAGCACACACACAGTGAGAATGTTGTTCCTGTTGGTGCTGGCCTGCCTGCCCACCTATATGCCTGCTGGATTGTTTCACAAGCCAATGAGTGAAGTCCAGTCTTGGAGACTATCTGCCTAAGACAGTTAGGCCCATTTAAGGCCCTGAGAAGAACACTGAGGAAGGCCCTGCTTCACCACCCTGCTTAGGAGGGTGGGAAGGGTGAAAATCAATCAGACTGGATGGCTCACACTCCGATCAGGCCCTAGGGCAAAATGCAGGGATTGGTGCCGACGACACCTAAGCATTGCCATGTAGGAAGCGGCAGCACCCCTCACTGACAGGGACATTCTTGTGGCCGCTAACGGCAAGAATGCTGTCCTGTGAGAAGCCATTGCAGCCCAAGTCTCCACGGGCTGAATTGGCTCATGCCGTAAGGCAGACAGTACCACCCCCCGAGGAGGGACTGCTGGCCTATTGTGTGAGGGATGAACGGTATGAGGACCGACTGGGTGACTATTTTGTCGCCCTTGTGTGGGACGGTGGCCCGCCCTGTTTCCAGATCCCTGGCCTAGCCACACGAATACCTCTGGATGAGGAGGGAGCTCACTCCGTGGCTTCGGTAACCAGTCTCCAACACACATAATTACACCCAGGTGTTTAAACGGCCATGCCGTAATACAACCTTATGGTGGTTCTGCTCACCCCTGACAGTCACATTCTGCTGTGTGAACAGACAGAATTATTCGCTGGAACAACGTGGAACGTGTAAACTGACGCTGTCAACGATACGCCCGCGTAGTGCATGACTGTGAATGACAGATAATGCACTGGCCGCATGTTCAGAAGAGCCGGAGACACAAAGTGCACCGTGACTGCCCTCGGCCCTAAGGGGCGGAGGCACAGCCTGAGGGTGGCCCGACTCACTAGAGCAAGGGACCGAGTCCCTGCTTTGCCCTCTAACACATGCCGAGGAGCACTGCGGACTGTGAGAGTTGACGCCTGCAAGGCCTCTTGTCGAGGTGCCGGCCTAGGTGCCCAAAGTGCTGCAGGTGCCTGGCCACATTGTTGTGGCACTGCACCTCTGAGCGAGCACACACCATTCAGTTATCCAATTTAGGATGCAAAGGCCCTCCCGCCAAGGACTGCGTCCAATCGGGGGGCTAGACATATGCCGAATGGGAGGATACGGGACTCAAAGGTTCCGTCGTCTAAGACAAGCCGGTCAGTGCGTCAGTGTGTCAGACCCGGGATCTGAGTATAAACATCCCCGGTCGAGCATGGCAAGCCAGTCGTCTTGGAGGATGGCTTGCCAGACCCTCAGCCCTTCCTTGCCAGGAGAGTGCTGTAAGCAGCACACGACCCCCCGAAGACATAGTGGAACCCACCCAGGGGTCCACCTGAATTGTCTTTCAGGACAGCCGCTGTCCCGAGAGACAGCGGGTGGGGTCTGGTGCCTTAACTGTCAGGACACAAAATCTGAGGCGTTTTGGGCCCTGGGCTTGGAACGATCTACAGACCCGATTAAAATTGGCTTCCTTGATCCCCCTAGTGACTTTTAAGAGGCTTGCCTTTGGCATACTCTCCAGCCATTGCTCCTGCTTTGATGAGTAGCAATTTGCGGTGTTCTTAGTTTTATATTAGCTTAGTAGTTTCTTGATGTATTGTTCTTATTAGTCTCTTTTAGTCTGTACTTGGTTTAGTGGTTAGCTATTTAGACTCTCTCTAGGTTTTTGGTATTACGGATGTCATATGTTTGTCTTGTCATGTCCTGTATTTGTTGTTACTGGCAGAGCTGTGTAACATTTATTTGCCTCTTCTCTTGGCCAGTGCGTACTTGTAAAAGAGACTTTGGTCTCAATGTGATTTTACTGGTTAAATAAAGGTTAAATAAAAATAAAAAACTGAGGGATGGGCTTAGCCCGCCGAGCACATTTTAGCCATACCCCACCGGTTGGCCTGTAACCGGTCACGTAGGTCCCTGGAACTGCCAAACCTGACTGGGGTTGCACAGCCTGAGGGCAACCGAGGCAAGCTGCTCACGGCTGCTTGTGGAGGTGCACATCCTGTACACCTCCACAGCCTCCTTAGGATGCTGTAGCAAAGCACTGGCCTTTTGGCCAAACATGGCCGACGGCTCAATAGGCAGCGTCATTAGGGGAGCTTGGTCCTCCTATCGCAGCTTGGATTGGGGCCGCCACAGATGGTGCCTCATCAAAGGGCAATAGCATTGCCCGCTGCTGCTGCCTGGGGAGCCTGGAAGCCAGTAGCTGCAGCTCCTAAAGGTCCGGGCCCTTATGGTCACATAAGCGCCGCATATAAGCCGGTGCTGAAGCAGTGACAAGATAGGCCTGTGTTGACTGGCTGCGCCTAGATAGCCATAGTGCATTCTCGGGATGAGAAGGAGCTTACTTTGTGGTTTCGAACCGGTAACCGGATTATACCATGCAAGTTTACACCTATAGGTGCGTGAACGGCCTTGCCGTGAAACACCGTACAGTGTACTCCACCCGACAGCCGCGGCACACTCCGCTGAGTTACCGAAATTGGCGAAACTACATCACGGACGCGTGAGCTGACACAGTCAGCGATACGCCGTATATACAGTAGTGTGCAAAGGGCTGTGATTTCAGGGCTTGCTCCTGGCAGACTCAGCACGTCCTGTCTGTGTCACTGAACCAAGTTCCACAGACAGAACTACACCACGGTCGCGTCGACTGACACAGTCAGCCAGACGCCGTATAGTGCGCTACTAAACCTGAACGCGGAAGCTGGCTGCCACGGCAGCCATACGCTCGTGTGGTGTTTGAATGGACTGTCTGCTCTGATCCCAAGGGATTTGGTTTTAACTACGAACGAGCCACGATCGAACCCCGAGAGGGACGACTCAGCGCCAGCTCTCTGAACTGCAAAAGTGCAGTGGATGAATAGGGTCCAATACTCGTAAGTAGTCCTCACAGTAAACTTCCAAAAATCCATCTGTACAGACCTGTCTACACCAGACCGGGCAGGAAAAGAGGTGGAGCCATAGCCTGAGCTTGGCTCATCCAGCTCTGCCCCCCTGGGACGTTTAGTCTGTTGGCCTGAAGTGTAAACAGCTAACTTTTTGCCTCAAACAACAGGCACCCATTGCCTCCTAGCCTCAACTGGCAAGATGAAGAATTCATACAGGAGGCGGGATCTTCGTGAGCTGCTATGGCATGACCGGGGCCCCACAGGTCACCCACTGGTCATGGCCAACCTCTGTGGGCATATGTGCCCCACGCAGCCCAAGAGAAACCCCTGCTGTTTCCATTTCATTTAATACCTATATACACTATTATTTTAATATATTATATTAAATAAATACACATTCAACTGTTTGGACATGCTCAAAAACGGGGAGTATAGTAATGTGCTTGAGAAGTGAGGGTCACAGTTTACACTGCTGTCTCTCAGTCACATATTGATATTCATGTGTTGTTGTTTTGTTTTGTTTTGTTGCAATTTGTAACATGTTTCGTGTGGATCCCAAAAGACTAGCTGACTGCCATGGCATCAGCTAATGGGGATCTTTCCGAATAACCAAATAAATAAACAACAGCCAGCAGAGCTTCTATAATCTCTCTCTATCTCTTTCTCTGGAGGAGGTCGCACCTGAACTCCACAGCTGCGCTGAGGCACAGAGTGTTTGAGTTGGAGACAACACTCTGCTCCAAACTTTTTGCATTATATAGTGTATATACGTATGCAGATTTCCACTGTTTGGCCCATGCTTAGAACGGGGATTTATGAGTCCACTTTCCAGGCAACAATTACCCTACGGCCTACGATATATCACCGTGATGTCACAGGGATGTCACCCACTGGATTACCTGCACAGCACTGGAGACCAGACTTTGTTTGTTGTGGAATGAATGTATGCGGCTGCCCCGCTGTGTCAGCGAGACAGCCGCGGCGCACTCCGCTGCATGCGTTAGTTGGCATTCAGCTCGTCCTGTCTATGACAGAACCACCACCGTCGCGTGAGCTGACGCCCGTCAGCAATACGACAGTACGGTGCGCTGACAGCTTGCTCCGTGACATCACACGGGATTCCCTGCGTGTCAGTCATCCACACTGTTAGTGTGGACTTTTTTATTTTGCTCAATTCGGAGGGTAAGCTTGCTCCGTGGCTTCCCCGTCCGCACGGGTTCTACCACGCAGTCTACACCGGAGTGCGTGAACGGTTTTTGCCGCAATACACCCCAGGGAGCTCACTCTCACGAGGCGAAGCAAAAAACACAGCCCTACAGACGCGGAAGTAGCCCCAGCGACAATACGCCTATGTATACTACTAGAATTTCGCGGGCCTTCGGCCCGCTCATCCCAGAGTAGCGTTGCCCCGCGTTGCGATACAGAAGTCCACAGATACAGAAGTCCACAGTGACACGCGTTTTGTGCAGCTGTTTTGTGTTGCAGCGCGTGCGCGCGCGCGCGCGTGTAGTGTTGTTGTTCTTATCCATAACAATAAATGGATCAAATATGCTCCATATTAGTTATGTATAGATTTAAAGCAGTGGCTGTCAAAGGTGTGATCCAGGGACCCTCATGGTTCCGTGAGGGGGTTCCAAATGGACCCATTATAGGTATGTAACTCTGAGAGTGTACAAATGGAACCAAGTGGACCCTACAGGTCTGTAACTCTGAGAGTGTACAAATGGAACCAAATGGACTCTGTTATAACGTTTAACTGTGATACTGTACAAATGGAATCAAATGGGACTCTTATGGGTCCATTTGGTTTTACTCTCAGAGTTATGGGGGTCCTTGAAATGTAAAAGGTTGAGAAGCTGTATGCAATGGCTTATGTCTTGTAAAAAGAGAGACCAGCCTATTCTCCAAAGCATGATATCTTATGCTTTGCTAGGTTGTACAAATTAATATTGGGTCAATATAATTTGCAGGACTCACGTGTGTGCTCTCTGTCTCTCTCGCTCTCTTCTCTCTCCTCCGTCTCTGGGGTGTGTGTGGGGGGGGGGGGGATTAGTTGCGCTGCCTGCGACAGTGCTATACTTCTCCAGCAGCGGTGCAGAACCGAGAGAGTGACACATTCTTGTGGATGTAAACTGCGCAAGTTGTAGCTTTAAAGTTCGGATTGTGTAGTCGCACCGGTGGTACAAAGTGAATGTTACAACTCGCACGGTGATGTTGTAAGGCGCAAATGCGAGTACCTAGTCGCACTGTCGAGCCCTGTGTAGTGTAGTGGCATTTTCGCTGCATCGCGAGGCGATCCAAATTCCCCCCCGCGCACGCACGCACGCACACACACACACACACACACACTGTACGTAGCTGTGTGTTGTTGCAGCGCGCGCGTGTGCGTGTAGTGTTGTTGTTGTTGTTCGTGTCGATATTTGCGCGTCGGTTTGTCCCGCTTGTACCACGCCAGGTTTGCACAGTGCGCTCAGTGCGATATTTCCGAACGTGGGCGTTGTGTGTGTGTGTGGGTGGGTGTGTGTGTGTGTGGCTGGCTGTGTTTTGTTGCGTGGGGATCGCCATGTGAGGGGGCTAGCCAATAAGGGCCCTGTGTTGCATGTGGAGAATTGTGTAGGTGAGTGTGTGTGGTGTAGCCGAACTGGGTGGTGAGAACATGAGGGGGATGTAGCACAGCAATCGGTGACCCCTACATTAAGCTGTGTTGCTCCCAAGATGCAGTGCAAATGCGTGTTGTAGCAACCGTAGCCAATGGGAAAACAGGAAGCAGTGTTGCCAGGTCCGCGAATTGTAAGCGAGTTGTAAGTAGCGTGTTGAATGGCATTTTTTCTGGGCTTGTTTTCATAGACCTGGCAACAAATTAGGCGGGGGTGTCGGTGCTTGTGGCGTGTTTGTGTTTATTATTGATATTGATGTTGTTTGTGAGTGTGGACGGGAGGCGGCTGTAGTGGCAGTGCAATGACAGTTTTTACGCGGGTGTTGTTGATTGTGGGCGTGCGGCGCGACATGAGGAGATAGCCGTGGATCGACGCGGAGGGTAAGACTGTGTCGTGTTAGTGTGTTGTTGCAGTGTGTGTTGCAGCGTGTTGCAGCGTGTCAGTGACGTAGTAGCTGGTGCCTTTTGTTCCTGTGCGTGCTTTTGGGGACATGTTTTCAATTGTAATATAGGATACAGTGTATAGAGTGCTGTGTTAAATGCTAAGCCTGGCAGGGCTGTTGTTTCGCTGCGCCAATCGCAGGTCCACTCCAGCCCACGGAATATGCAGCACGGATGCGTTAACTGACGCCACGCCAGTGATACAACCGTATAGTGCTATTATTCCGCTGCCTTTAAGGGTTACCGGGCCACTGGTCCTGTCTGTGTCCCTGCACACAGGTCGACAGACAGGCTACACCACAGGAGCGTAAACTGGCGCCCCGCCAGCAATACCCCTGTATAGTGTGTTATATGGCCGTCGGATTCCTTCATTTGTTTGTTCTACATACCTACAAACGAGCTGTGTGACAGCAATCCCGAGAGGGGCGAACCACGCCAGCTCTCTAACCTGCATCCTGCAGTAGATTTAATCCGGCTGCCAGAACTCGTGAGTAGTTGCTTTTCAAAATGTCTAAAAAATGCAGTTACTGTTGATAACTTGCTCTGCACTTCTGTCGAGGAGACCACGTCTTGGACTGCTCGGTAGAGATAAAAAAATCAGTGTAATCACGCACACCTGGGCCTTATATACCCGTGCGTGCCAGTACAACTGGTGTGTCTTAAAGAGATATCCACGTCACGAGTGAGGTGGGGTCATTCCCCATACATATGAAATATGTTGGGTGGAGAGATAGTCTCGATACGATAGAGAACAGAGGACAGTTGATCAACTGTCTGGATCAAATATGTTTATTAATCTTTGAAGTCATGTGTATCTGATTGATTGATTGCTTGATTGATTGATTGATTGATTGATTGATTGACTGATTGACACTGCAGAATTCCTCCTGAGTAGGGGTTTATTCTGTCACAGAGGTCTCAAACTCACAGACACCAAGGGCAACGCATAGGCTTTTTTGAGCAACACTCAAAAACAGTAAACAGTTATACAACAGGGCAGACAACACACTGTGACAACCATCTAGCTCTGGTCCATAGCCCTAATGCACTTTGCTTCCATTGCATTAATGCTATGGGACTGTTGTCTTCCTTCTTCGCATGAAATGCAGACCAGCCTCTCCTCTGTTGCGGAAATATAAAGAACGTTTTACCTACTAACCAATACAAAGGCGGGTTGTGTTATTAGAAAGCCTACTTTCCTTAGTGGACGCACTCTGAGCCCCCCACCTCACGTATAAAATCATCCCGGTTACATTATTGCAATGCCCTTTACACTGGGATTAGCCAGTCATCCTTGTCCCGTCTCCAACTGGTGCAGAATGCGGCGGCCAGTCCCCTGACGGCACCAGGAGGAGGAGACCTGTCCTCTCTGCACTGGCTGCCGGTCCGGTATAGAATACATTCTCTAAAGCGGTTAGTCCCAATACTTGATTCTGATTGGCTGGTTTCTGATTAGAAAAGGAAGGGTTGTCCGCACACTGTGTCTCTGCTCCCAGGATTTTTGAGTGGTGTAAACCACTCCTACAACTGGCTTTGTTGTGCAGAAAAAATTAGCATGGTTGCTATGTTCACCCTGTTCACCCGGGTGTGATTTCATACAACTGGCTTTGTTTGTGCAGAAAAAATGAGCATGGTTGCTATGTTCACCCTGTTCACCCGGGTGTGATTTCATTACGTCAGACATGATTTCATTACGTCAGACAGGCTAAGACCTTACACCACTCAGTTCACACGGGTGTGATTTTTTTATTTAGTACAACGTTTCGACCCTTACGGGTCTTTGTCAGGTATGAGTACAAAACATCAAGTAAGCGTATTATATACAACAGCATATGGGCAAGCTCTATTGCAATGAGGGAAATCAAGCAAGACACACCCACCGCATCTGAAAGGATGTGGCTGCAATTAGCATAAAGGGCATATGAATGAATGAATGAATGCATTTTATTTATATAGCACCTTTCCAAACAAAAAGTTACAAAGTGCTTTACAGACAGGATTAAAAAACAACAATCATAAAGAACAATCAAGAACATCAGAATTAATAAAGCATAACATCAGATCAAAACAAATCACAGAAAGAAAGAAAGGTAAATAAATGAAAAATATACATACACACCTCCATATATGCATATCTCCACATATACATATACATACATACACACCTACAGTACATCTATATACACATGTACATACTTACATACATACACCCATACACACGCACAGGTCTACATACACCTACACACATACATATAAGACTGAAATTAGGAAAAACACTTGACATACAGGTGTGTTTTTAAAAGCTGTTTAAAAGCGGGCACTGTCTCCGCTTGCCTAAGGGCCAAGGGGAGGGCATTCCAGAGCGATGGAGCACGGGCCGCAAAAGACCGGTCACCTCAGGTGACAAGATGGGTTATAGGTGGAACTAGAAGGGCCCTATCTGCAGATCTGAGGCTGCGCACCGGCCTGTGGGGTCTTAGCAAGTCTGTGATGTAGCTGGGGGCTATTCCATGTAGGGCTTTGAAAGTGATCAATAAAACCTTAAAATCGATTCTGTAGCTCACAGGGAGCCAATGTAGGGTAGCCAGGATTGGCGTGATATGCTCACGTTTACGTGTGTTGGTGAGTTGGCGTGCCGCAGAGTTTTGCACCATCTGGAGACGTGCTATGTTTTTTTTGCTCATGCCGGAATAAACAGAGTTACAATAATCTAGCCGTGAAGAAATTAAGGAGTGTATAACTGTTTCTAGGTCTGCATGTGACAAAAATGATTTAATTTTAGCAATGTTCCTAATCTGGTAGTAGCAGGACTGGACAACTTTGGTAACTTGGGTGTTAAAGGAGATGTCAGGGTCAAAGAAAACACCCAGGTTGCGGGCTGATTGTGTAATGTTTGCAGATAAAGTGCCGAGTTCAGAGTGGAATGGGAGGGTGGAGTGTGGAGGACCGAAAATGATAACTTCTGATTTAGAGTCATTCAGTATAAGGAAATTTTGCGACATCCAATTTTTTATGTCAGAGAGACATGTAAGTAGCCGGTGTACATTTCCGGTAATACAAGTAAGACGCGCGAACGCGGGAAGCGAACGCAGCTCGTAAATTGCAAAAACAACAATTAGAATCAATTACGTAATTTTTTTAAGGTTTTTTTTAAGTTCTCTTTTTTTGTGTTTAAGATTTTTTTTAAGTTAGGTTTTTTTTAAGTTAAGTTTTTTTTAAAGTTTTTCCTTTTAAAGTTATTTTTTTAAGTTAAGTTTTTTTAAGTTAAGTTTTGTGTGTGTGTGTGTGCGTGCGTGTTTTTCCTTTTTAAGAAGTTTTTTTTAAGTTAAGTTTTGTGTGTGTGCGTGCGTGTTTTTCCTTTTTAAGTTTTTTTTTTTAAGTTAAGTTTTTGTTTAAGTTAAGTTTTTTTTAAGTTAAGTTTTGTGTGTGTGCGTGCGTGTTTTTCCTTTTTAATTTTTTTTTTTAAGTTAATTTTTTTTTTAAGTTAAGTTTTTTTTAAGTTAAGTTTTGTGTGTGTACACACAGACACACAGACACACAGACGTGATCTGCTGGGTCTCATAGTAAATGCTCACTGCGTTCGCAACCAGGTTTTAGTGGGATGTACAATTGCGTATCGTCGGCATAACTATGGAATTGGATGCCATGACTCCTAATGATGTTGCCAATTGGCAACATATAAATAGTAAAAAGTATAGGACCCAGAATCGATCCCTGTGGGACGCCACATTTAAACAGGGCCTGAGAAGAGGAGGCCTCTCCAATTGCTACGGAGAAACTCCTATCTGTTAAGTAAGATCGGAACCACTCAAGTGCAGTGTTGTTTATGCCGACCAGGTTTCTGAGACGTTAAATTAAAATATTGTGGTCAACTGTGTCAAACGCACAGCTGAGGTCTAAAAGAAATAAAATTGAGCAGTCACCAGAATCTGCGTTTACAAGGAGATCATTATTGACTTTTAAAAGTGCAGTTTCTGTGCTGTGTAAAGCCCTAAAACCAGACTGGAATGTCTCAAAGGTGGAGTTAAGATTCATAAAAGTAATCAGTTGATTGGACACAGTTTTTTCTAAAATTTTCGATAAAAATGGTAATTTAGAGATGGGCCTAAAATTGCTTAAAACTAGGGGGTCCAATGATGTTTTCTTTAAAAGAGGTTGGACTAAGGCCTTTTTAAAGTTGGATGGAAATATGCCGGTGGACAGAGAACAGTTGATAATGGAGATAATATTAGGGGCAACCGTCAGCAAGTTCTCCTTCAAGAAGGTGGTGGGAATTTTATCTAGGGTGCATGATGATGATTTCATGTGAGAGACAATTTTAGTGAGAGTTTCTAAAGTGATAGGGTTGAAAGAGGTGTGTTGGGAGGGTGGTACTGGACAGGCGCACGGGGCCGACAGTATCACAGGCAACTGCTGTCTAATTCCCTCTATTTTGGCAACAAAATGTTGGAGGAACGCTTTACACATTTCTGAGGAGGGATTGACTGGGGGGTGGGTTAATGACTGATTGAATGGCTTGCAACATTATCCGGGTGTTATGTGAGTGAGAGGCAATTAGTTTAGAGAAATGCTCACTTCTCGCAGTCTTAACGGCTGATTTATATTTCTGCATCAGCTCTCTGAGGTTATTATGGGACGACACCAGTTTATCTTTGTTCCATTTACGTTCGGCCTTTCTGCACAGTTTTTTAATGTCCCTGGTCTGAGCTTAGCCCAGATACCCTGGGTAAATATAGTAATCATTTAATTTTTCATTTAATTTCATTTAATTTCATTTCTTAACGTCTGCTTTATCTGTTCCTCTTACTGTTAGGACTGCTCCCTCCGTTGAGTCTTTTAAATCACGACTTAAAACCTTTTTATATTCACAAGCCTTTGAATCCCCCTCATGATCCTGCACTTTTATATTTTATATTCTTTTGCTTTAATTGCCTGTTGTTTCATTGACTGTCTTATATTATATTTCTGCATTGTATTTTACTGTGTTGTATTGTACTGTAGCCTATTGCTCTTTTTGATATGTTGAAGCACTTGGTACAATGAGAATTGTTTTTAAATGTGCTATATGAATTCATTTGATCTGCTTTGATTTGATTTGATTTGATTTGACATAACAGGACTTTGATATGAAAGCATTGTTGACGTATGTTAAGCCCTGCCTCTTCTTCGGCCTCTGCCTTGCTAGGGTGTTGATGTGTGTTGAAGGTGTGATCGATTATGTTATGGCATATGTTGGCTCAGGGGATGGCCTAACACTGTGTATAAAAATGAGCAACAGGACAAAGTGTGCAGAGGAGGAGAGGAGGTGCAGTCATGAACGCTTCTGTAGTTATACAACTGATTCCATATGTGTACTTGTGCTTGATGTTGTTCTCTTCATTCTCTCCTTTGTCTTCCTCTCCTTCCTCTTCTTGTGAGTTACAGGAACAGTTTAAATTCAACAGAATTTACAAGGCTGGGGACTTTATTCTGGGTGGCTTGTTTAAAATCCATTCCTCCTCTGCCTTCCCTGAGCTGTCTTTCACCTCCAAGCAACAGGATCCCATTTGCTATGGGTGAGTATCACACATAAAAAAGCAAGCAAGAGAACATTGTTTTAATATAGGCCTATAGCATCATAGGATTATTTGATGTAGTTTTACAAAGACAAATTGTCAAGGTTACTGTGGAACTTTGTCTGTTAGATTAAACATTCCCGGGTTCAGAATGGCCCAGACCATGGCTTTTGCCATTACTGAGATCAACAGAAACCCCAGCCTGCTACCCAACGTGACTCTGGGATACAGTCTCTATGATAATTGTTTCACACTTGGAGTAGCATTCCGTTCAGCTTTGTCATTGATCAGTGGGAGAGAAGAACAATTTCAACTGAATGAGAGCTGTGTTGGCTCCCCTCCAGTGCTTGGAATAGTGGGTGGCTCTTCCTCAACACATTCAATTGCCATCTCTAGTGTATTAGGTTTGTACAGAGTGTCCTTGGTAAGTTTTCTTCTTTCACCATCACCATTTTAATTGGCTATTCTTTTTGGCTATTTTAGTTTATTTACAAATCTAATATAATGATAAACAGTGTAGCCTTTCTACAGCCTGATAAAGAAAACAATATTTACTTGTTACAGAGCATGTAAGTGGAGCTGGCAGACTTTGAATGGAGCATGAGGGGCAGTAGATTGCCACATTGTATATTGTTATACAATGTAACCTTTTAACCTTTTAACTAGTTTTCTAATACATTTGTTTTTACTTCTGTTCTGTAAAGCGACTTTGGATACCTTGAAGCGCTATATAAATCATATATTATTATTATTATTATGTTATTGCGTTGTCTTATGAAAAAGGATAATGTTTTTGTTTTTTCGTAACAGAGTATAACCTAGTGATTGATAGGGGTTAACAACACACCATGCAAGTTTTAACAAACCTTGCATGGTGTGTGTGTTTTAGCCTTGTGTAGCGATGGTGATATCACTGCGTGGCAATATGCATTGCAAAGGCACAATGCACACAATGCAGTCCCTTCTTTTTCCCTTTTTTTTTTGTGATTGAAAATGTGAACCGAGCGGAGGGAAATCAAGCTGAGTGGTGGTGCGCGATGTTGAGCATTTTAGCGTGGGATTGAGCAGGGAAAGTGAGTGTAGAGTTTCACCCTGCTCTGGTCCACTAACGTGCTCTGCTTGTTAGGGGGAAATTATGTAAGGCATACATGGGCAACTGGCGGCCCGGGGGCCACATGCGGCCCCCATCTTCACTTAATGTGGCCCTAATATTGGAATACTGATAAAGTATATCATTTCATTTCTGTTATAAATCCAATCATGCAAACATGACATTATCCGAGTAATAAATAATTATAGTACCGTATAGGTATATTACAGAATATATATTTTGTGTATTTTCAGGTAAGTTACTATTCCACGTGCTCCTGTCTGAGTGACCGGAATAAGTTCCCATCTTTCTTTAGAACAATCCCAAGTGATGACTTCCAGGTGAACTTCTACAGACAAAACATCTGTTGGTATCAAGTAGTACACATCACTTCCCTTTATTGATATTGCATATCGCCTCTCATTTCTTTGTGTATAATACAGTACTGCTGGAGCTGAAGGGTTAGGTTTAGGGTCAGCATCAAAAGAAAATGAATGTGGGTTATACGCAGGAGATTCACTGATTTTACACTACAGTATGTGCATAATCAAACTAAGCAGGTCTTATCCCACCATTCTTCATCCATCAGGTCCAAGCTATGCTCCAAATTATGAAGCGTTTTGGGTGGACCTGGGCAGGACTGCTATTTAGTAATGATGCCTATGGCCGAAATGCTGCCCAGTCATTCCAGTCTGACCTGGCCCAGTCTGGTTTTGGTTGTCTGGCGTACGTGGAGGTTCTGCCCTGGGACCACGACCCAGCTGAACTTCAGAGGATTGTCACTGTGATGAAGACATCCACAGCTCGTGTGGTCATTGCATTTGAACATGGGGTCAATATGGTTCATCTCATGGAGGAGGTTGTGGGAAAGCAATTTAACCACTTTCTAAATAAATTAAAATAATAATAATAATAATAATAACTAAGGTCGCAGATTTTTAAAAATTGAAATTGAAAAAGTGTGGTTGCCGCAGTCGCTTACATAGGCCCCTCCCACTAATATTGTCAGCCAATTACAATGTCACGTTTTGTTATGGACAAAAGGGCCATTAAAATTACATTTTGGACAGGTGTATTTAATACCTTTTCATACAAGGTTATTGATTCTAAGCCACTGATTGCATTGTACGGTGTAGTCCTACAGGAGTCACCAATAACAACTCCAAGCCGACGCATTTACCACGTAATGTAGACCTTTATTAATCCTACAGGGTAAGTTATGTGCTAAGTCTTCTGCCCCTCAAGGGAATTCATGTCTTTATAAACAATGGTAAAACATAGATTGGTTACGTAACCAACAACAGCCAATTAGCTACTAAAAACGTTATGCAAAGCTCGGCCAATCACAGCGGAAGTTAGATTACTCCGGAATAGTCTGTTTGCCCAAAGGGCCCAAAGGGCAACCAGACTATAGTTATAAACAATTGTAAAACATAGATTGGTTACGTAACCAACAACAGCCAATTAACGGTATGCAAAACCCGGCCAATCACAGCGGAAGTTCGATTATTCGATTACTCCGGAGGGAAAAAAAAGTGTCACAATAACAATAATCTGGTTGCTCTTTGGGCAACCACACTAATAATATATATATATATATATATATATATATATATATAAATAAATATGTGTATTATATATAATTTTTCAATAAATTAAGAAAACATTATATTTTTTAAAACAAAGCAATACTGCCTCATCAAAGTTGGTACTGTGAATTTATACTGTATATTGTCAGATACTTACATGAGAGGTGGTGGTGGTGGAGACAGACAGACAGACAGACAGACAGACAGACAGACAGTTTGAGGGTCCAATGGAGTTAGCTGGTTTTGTCAGAGGCACTTTTTAATACTTTTCATTTTAATTTGTTCAATATTTTGTGAATCAACACACAGACATGAAGGGTGTTCAATAGCATTGATTTATATACCGTATAGGTGGTAAAGCAGAATGTGACAGGTCTGCAATGGATGGCCAGTGAGGGCTGGACAACATATCCTAAGCTCCTGACTCTAGACTTCATGCCGTACCTGGGAGGCACCCTGGGCATTGCCATCCGTCGTGGAGAGATACCAGGTCTAAAGGACTTCTTGTTAAAAATACATCCTGACACTGACCTTGACAACAGCCATGAAAATAACATAGTGAGTCTTTTGTTTCATTTTTTAAACCCATTATGTACGGGATCCCCTTTTGTAACTGTACAGGGAAACCCCTTTGGGTTAGTTGTTGCTATGTACAGTATATAGCAACATATATATTTTTTGTCATTTTTAATTAATATTTGATGAAAACGTAGCTCAGGATTTAGAAGGCCTTTTTAGAATCGGCCTCAGTCCTAAATGGGTTAAGTTGCAATTTTGTGTTCATTCACAAGCTTTGTGCTTTAGAGAATTTATGCTTTAGTTTTTCACTGTATTTCTTCAGATGAGGCGGTTTTGGGAGCGCACATTTCAGTGTAATTTCCCCCCCCTTCCGTCAGAGTGGGTGGATGCTGGTGGAAGGGTGTGTACAGGACAAGAGGGCCTAGCAACAGCAGAAACTGCACTTTTGGATGTATCTGACCTCAGGCCAGAGTACAATGTGTACAAGGCTGTGTATGCTCTGGCCCATGCCATCCATGACATGTTGCATTGTGTGCCAGGAAAAGGGCCTTTTATTGGGCACAGCTGTGCCGGTTTGCGGACAATACAGCCATGGCAGGTGTAATGTCACTCATTTCACATGTTACATATGTTTCTAGTTGGGTTCAAATTGGCTGGTGTCTGGGCCAATCTGACTATACAATTTGGATCAGTTCATAACAGCAAAAAGGCCAAAGGGTGTACACAAAAGATTACTAAAGACACTTGTCATGATGGGGTGGAATAATTATGAGCATGCAGTAGCCATTAAATTGTTAGTTTTAGTTGTTTATTCCACACAGTGGACAGTTGTTATTATTACCCTTAAACCTGATATGCAGTGGTGTCTGAATAATTTCAAGTACAAATTGTACATCAAAATCTATTTCCCTTGTCTATGTACATTGTGCAAGTAATATTTTGAGCAGCTGCTCAAAACACACTTTTATAGTCACTTGCTCTTCATAATTCTGCTCATCACCATGTCTAGCTTGTATATTACCTGGAGATGATAAACTTCTCTACACCATTTGGTGATCATGTATCGTTTGATGAGAATGGTGATGCTTTACCAATCTATGATGTCATGAACTGGGTGTGGCTCCCTGACGGAAGTACAAAAGTTCACAATGTAGGCGTGGTCAAGAAGTTAGTCTCTGCAGGTGAAGAACTCATCCTGGATGAAGACAGAATCTTCTGGAACTTTGAATCTAAAAAGGTCACTTCAGCTTTCTATAGCTAATGCTGAGCTAGTGTGAATGTAATTCAGTTTGTACAAAAATATATCATTCTTAATTTCCTCTGTAGCCACCTCGGTCAGTGTGCAGTGAGAGCTGTTCCCCCGGAACCCGTGTGGCCAGAATTAAAGGGGAACCTATCTGCTGCTTTGACTGCATTGCTTGTTCTGAGGGAGAGATCAGCAATGAGACTGGTTGGTTTACACCATGTAGTAATGTACAGTATCTTTAGGACAATACTGTACTTGTCTGTCCCTTTAACCTTGTCATCTTTGTTAGACTCTACAGAGTGTACCAGTTGTCCAGAGGACTTCTGGTCCAGTCCCCAGCGTGACCACTGTGTTCCTAAGAGCCTGGAGTTCCTCTCCTACCATGAGGCTCTTGGTATCTCCTTGACAATCATCTCATTGCTGGGAACACTTATCTGTGCCATTGTACTGGGAATCTTCATCTATCATCGAAGCACACCCATGGTGCGCGCCAATAACTCTGAACTTAGCTTCCTTCTCTTGTTTTCACTCATACTTTGTTTTTTGTGCTCACTTCTGTTCATTGGCCGCCCCAGTCTCTGGACTTGTCAGCTGAGGCATGCAGCATTTGGGATCAGCTTTGTGCTGTGTGTCTCGTGTATCCTGGTAAAGACTATGGTGGTTTTAGCTGTATTCAAGGCCTCCAAGCCTGGGGCTACAGACATTATGAAGTGGTTTGGTGCTATGCAGCAGAGAGGAACAGTTCTGGCTCTTACTTCCATCCAGGCAGCAATCTGCATAGCCTGGCTTGTGTCTGCCTCACCAGCTCCTCATAAAAACACACAATACCACAGTGATAAGATAGTCTATGAGTGTGATGTGGGATCAACAGTTGGATTTGCAGTGCTATTAGGTTATATTGGTTTACTTGCACTCCTGAGCTTCCTCCTAGCATTCATGGCAAGGAATCTTCCAGACAACTTCAATGAAGCCAAATTAATCACCTTCAGCATGTTGATCTTCTGTGCCGTGTGGATAGCCTTCATCCCAGCATATATCAGCTCTCCAGGCAAATATGCAGATGTAGTGGAGGTTTTTGCTATTTTAGCATCTAGCTTTGGAATTTTGGTGTCACTGTTTGGACCAAAGTGTTATATAATGCTTTTGAAACCTGAGAGAAACACTAAGAAGTCCATCATGGGTCGACGTGACACCAAGACGTAGAAGCACAAATTCAATGAATTTTCACTTTTTCTACCAGATTAAACTAAAAGCAATCCAGTAACACATCTATTATCTATCTAAAGTTATATCTATCTCAAAGGCTATATGTTTGTTGATGTTAGACCTATGTATAATATATACCTTAGAAATATTACCTGTTGGTCAAAGTATTATAGGTATGTAAGAGGCAAATTAGCTATATAGATTTCAAATCAGCGAACGCACACTAACATTATTAACGAAAGCATGGTTTCAATTAGTGAAGGGAACTGCCCATAGATCCGAAGTCCCGTTAGTCCGAACATGCATTAAGGTTGGCGAACATGCACTGCTAAGCCCCTTTCCCTTTGTGACATTTCATTCATGGTCAAAATGCCTGAAAATCTATGCTTTCATTCATTATTTCATTTGTATGAAGGTTTCATGAAATTACCGACCAATATGTGCACGTTTACATCGATATGTATTTCCCCCCACTGTTACGACCCTTATTTCTTTTTTTTAAAGATATATTTTTGGACTTTTTCTGCCTTTATTGGATAGTGTACAGTATGGTGATAGGAAATGGGGAGAGAGATGGTGGGGTGACACGCGGCAAAGGTCGTCGAGATTGGGAGTCGAACCCGTGGCACACCTTCAGGCTGGCTTAGCAGCCTATAGGTGCCCGGACCGCTACACTAGCCGCCCGGGCCACGACCCTTATTTCTAGGGGTGTAAAGGTCGCAACATAAACAAACAGGACAAAGGACTTAAAACTGTATATCCATTTATTTACACAAAAAACAAATAAAAAGGTTACAAAAATATATGAATTGAAGATGCCTAACCTATAACAGCAAACAACTAAATAAGGACGCTCAGTCAAAACAGAACCATCAAAAATGTGTCTGTCAGGAGAGTGCTGTAAGCAGCACACAACCCCCCGAAGACATAGTGGAACCCACCCAGGGGTCCACCTGAATTGTCTTCCAGGACAGCCTCTGTCCCGAGAGACAGCGGGTGGGGTCTGGGGCCACTGTCAGGACACAAAATCTGAGGAAGGGAAAAAAAACATTGCGTTTTTTGGGCCCTGGGCTTGGAACGATCTACAGACCAGATTAAAATTGGCTTCCTTGATCCCCCTAGTGACTTTTAAGAGGCTTGCCTCTGGCATACTCTCCAGCCATTGCTCCTGCCTTGATGAGTAGCAATTTGCAGTTTTCTTAGTTTTATATTAGCTTAGTAGTTTCTTGATGTATTGTTCTTATTAGTCTCTTTTAGTCTGTACTTGGTTTAGTGGTTAGCTATTTAGACTCTCTCTGAGTCTCCCTGGTAGTAGGTTTTTGGTATTACGGATGTCATATGTTTGTCTTGTCATGTCCTGTATTTGTTGTTACTGGCAGAGCTGTGTAACATTTATTTGCCTCTTCTCTTGGCCAGTGCGCACTTGTAAAAGAGACTTTGGTCTCAATGTGATTTTACTGGTTAAATAAAGGTTAAATAAATAAAAAAAAACTGAGGGATGGGCTTAGCCCGCCGAGCACATTTTAGCCATACCCTGCCGGTTCAGTCAGACAACTCAAGAAGGATGTAATATATATTTATTGAATATAGATGAGCAATACAGTATATTTATTATGGTTTGGTGATGTATTGGATCTGCTTTTTAGGTACTTAGATCAAGCGCATCAGTCCGACCATAGGGACTCTGAATCCCCCGTACCTAAACAGTAGATCCAAAACGACAGGTGGTAGCTGGGGTGGAGGTGGGTGCGCAGAAGGTTTGTATACAGCGGCACGCTGATACAGTAGCAGCAAGCAAGTTGTATACTGCAGCGCGCAGGTATACGGTAGCAGCAGCGAGCAAGCAAGCAGAAGGAGGAATGCAAACCTCCGGTTAAAGTAGCCGGTATGAAGATGGAGTGAGTGTGTGATTGGCTGAGTGAATCATGTGAATGGGAGCGTGATGCTGAGGCGGTACTGAGGTTCCCTGACTGAACTTGCTCTGCGCATGTCTAAGACAGGCGCAAATGCTCATTTCAGTCAGACAACTCAAGAAGGATGTAATATATATTTATTGAATATAGATGAGCAATACAGTATATTTATTATGGTTTGGCGATGTATTGGATCTGCTTTTTAGGTACTTAGATCAAGCGCATCAGTCCCGACCATAGGGACTCTGAATCCCCCAAACACAGCACAAAACATCCGAATCCCCCAAAAAGCAGATCATTCAACACCAACCTTAAGCTATACATGTGTACAACAGAGCACCTGTTGTTTCCTGAAACCGGAAGACCATACCGATATCCATTCCACGCAGACAGAAAAAGTGTGGGCTTGGATCAGACATAGGTCATGCTAACATTATGTGATGACTAGGTCAATGTGTTCAACAGAGCGCCTGTTGATCCCTGAAATTCAGGGATCAACAGGTGTCCTGGTTGCCACTGCACAGACAACCAGGAACGAAAGGGACATTCTATCATTATAATTAATATCTGAAATCAGTACCCAGTAGCCTACCACCTGGAGCTGCGAGTTAGCGAGCCTTGCAGAAAGCGCAGCGCATATAAGCATGATCATAAAGCAGCAGCAGTAAACTATGCCGCCTGGCATAGTGCATATAAGCATGATCATAAAGCGCAGCAGTAAACTATGCCGCCTGGCACAGTGCATATAAGCATGATCATAAAGCGCAGCAGTAAACTATGCCGCCTGGCACAGTGCATATAAGCATGATCATAAAGCGCAGCAGTAAACTATGCCGCCTGGCACAGTGCATATAAGCATGATCATAAAGCGCAGCAGTAAACTATGCCGCCTGGCACAGTGCATATAAGCATGATCATAAAGCGCAGCAGTAAACTATGCCGCCTGGCACAGTGCATATAAGCATGATCATAAAGCGCAGCAGTAAACTATGCCGCCTGGCATAGTGCATATAAGCATGATCATAAAGCGGCAGCAGTAACTATGCCGCCTGGCATAGTGCATATAAGCATGATCATAAAGCGCAGCAGTAAACTATGCCGCCTGGCATAGTGCATATAAGCATGATCATAAAGCGGCAGCAGTAACTATGCCGCCTGGCATAGTGCATATAGCATGATCATAAAGCGGCAGCAGTAACTATGCCGCCTGGCACAGTGCATATAGTATGATCATAAAGCGGCAGCAGTAAACTATGCCGCCTGGCACAGTGCATATAAGCATGATCATAAAGCGGCAGCAGTAACTATGCCGCCTGGCATAGTGCATATAGCATGATCATAAAGCGGCAGCAGTAACTATGCCGCCTGGCACAGTGCATATAGTATGATCATAAAGCGGCAGCAGTAACTATGCCGCCTGGCACAGTGCATATAAGCATGATCATAAAGCGGCAGCGGTAACTATGCCGCCTGGCATAGTGCATATAAGCATGATCATAAAGCGGCAGCAGTAACTATGCCGCCTGGCATAGTGCATATAAGCATGATCATAAAGCGGCAGCAGTAACTATGCCGCCTGGCACAGTGCATATGGCATGATCATAAAAGCGGCAGCAAGTAAACTATGCTACCTGGCACAGCGCATGTAGCAAGCATGCAGAAGCAGTTTAAGAGTATTTATAATACCCTGCAGCATAGGGAGCTAAATAATGAATATATGTAGCATGTGTGTAGCATTTGGAACTTTTGGTGCTTCTGTGGTAGCTGCGCCGATCCTGAAGAGTGTGACGTGTAGCGATCAGGAGGCAGCCCACGGCCTTGACACGGAAGATGCAGCTTTTGCAGAACCAAGGACCGGATATGGCTTCCCGGAATCCATCATGAACAGGGGCTCATGACATTTGCGGATGGACAGCATGGCAGAAAACGAGGCATGGAAGAGAAAGGACAAAGACCAGTGTTAGTTGCTGTCACAGATATACCTTAATGAAATTAGTTGTTTTGAGTGATTTTATGGTGGGCATCCAAGCAAAGTCAGAAGTGGAAATATCATGCATAGGATTCACCACATCTTAGAAACCCATAGAAGGAAGTGAGACATCTGATTGTATGAGATCTATGTAAGGTAAGACTGAAACCCTTGGAGTTTGAGAACCAGTTGAAAAGTATTGAAAGAGTAATAGGATTGCCAGTAGATTACTCACTGAATGATCTGGAGTAAAGCTGAACGTTAGCTATAATGCCTTTGAGATTAAAACAGTTAACTAAAGCACTACAAAATAGGATACACAGAAAGCAACTTGGAAAGATGAATAGGACCCTGCAGAGTCATAGGTTTTAAGCCGATTTGGCTGAAGCTTGCAGCTGTTTAAGAGAAGGCAGGAATAGTTTAGCATGGTTTGATTGAAAGTTACCAGGCTACTTCGAACCCATCAGCATGGCCTCTGGGCTAGAACATGAAATTAAACAGGACAAGCATCTCTACGTTGACAAACCTGGAATTAAAAACAGGTCTTAGAATGAAATAATCCATAACACAGGTCCACGTTATACCACCGAGTAGCCTGTTGATAGATGGAACAGAGGAGCGTCCTTATTGATGGGTGATTGCAGATTCATTCATTATGACTGATCCGTTTCCCATTCCAGGTTTTATCCGACCAAAAGCAAGCCACCGCTGCTTATAAGGTAGCTCCAATAGCACAGAAGACTTACATCTGCCGGCAAATATTGAATTCAGCCATTTATCTGCAACCCATCTCCCTTCGTACTCTTCCCCCAACCGTAAAAGGAGCTGCGTCCATGTCAACAACTAATGTTACAGATGTTTCGGCCGAAACATTACTTAAGTGGCTGAGCGACTGTGTGTGAATATGGAATTGAGACCTAAGAGAACAAATGCAGCCTAGGTGAAGATGCAGATTGATTAACTGATGACCTGCCTCATGGTTTCGGTAGCAGCAAATCCACGAATACCGCCAATGTGAGCCTATCCGGTAATGGCCGCAGCTGCGATGAAGACTGTATGCGGCAACCCACAGGAAGGACCTTCCCAGCACCCAAGGTTCATCCCATCAGTATGATCACCATAAAGGCCTGTCGCTCAGGAAATGGAAAACAGAAGCAGTATGAGGTCAGGCTATGAATGAATATCACTTTAAAATGACATGGATATAGCTAAAGTTGACGTTAAAAGCAAGTTAGCTTCAGTCATAGTGTAGTATCATCTAAGCCGTAACGCTAATAGAATTAAAATCATCATCATTTAGCAGCAGTGTTAGCAACGCGGTAACACCATACCTCTTTTCCTGGGCTGAGCATAGGAGAAACACCACACCTGTTTCTGGGCTAAGCATAGCAGAAATGTTAGCAATGAGCCAATTCCTGTCTTTAAAGACGTTTATTTTAATGTTAAACACTTCCCTGGCGCGCCATATGCACTTACCTGAAAAACAGAGCCATAGAGTAAGACGGTAAGAATGGCGCGGCTCTTCTACAAATGGGTAGAAGGACCGAAGTAGGCAGAAATGCATGGACCCATGCAACAGCCCAGCTTTAGTGATCTTAAATCCCTATATGTTAGATTGTTTGTAGTAACCATACGACAAACACATTAGAGACTTTAGTCATCACTGAATAATACTTTTAAAAACAGTTGTCATGTTGCACACGTGCCTAAAAATAGCTCTTATTTGCGCCGCTGAACCTCGTTGAAAACAATGTATTCAAACTCTGCTTGTCCGCCTTTCAGACTGCATGAACAGCGCTCGGTTTCTACCCCCTCACCGTAACTCTTCTATTAGATGGCTCTGCTGTAACCTATGCCACCAATTTCTCCAAGCATACTTGCATAGGCGGCCCAGCGCGTTAAGTCCGGGGGTGCTTGAGGGCTGAAGCACCCACTGACACAATGGACGCGTTCAGAAATAGCGCACTGAGCGCACTGTGCAATGCAAACAAATGGCCGAGTGCGCTCCCGCACTGGGGGCAGGGCAGGGGGGGGGGGGGGGGGCACCCACTGTCGTTATAAGAACTTTAGCGCCCGCATAGGCCTATATCCCGTGCGTCCGTACCATAGACTTGTTTCTCCAATTATGAGCATGAGCATATATATATTTTTTAACCATCCGTGAGCACTTCTGCATCTGATTAATTGAAAAGAAGGACCCCAACGTAACCAAGCCAAAGTGCTTTTCTGGGCATTTTTAAAATCCTCTAGCTGCGGACCACTTATATTGAACTGCGCTTTGACAACTGGTAATAGTTTGGGCCTATGCAAACTAGCAACCTCTACTCCCTCAGTTGCTCTGGTCAACTCCATTTACTTCTGACTGACGCTGCATTGGACATTTCATTCTGATCAGAGAACTTGTGTTGCCATATTGGAAGAGACAAGCAGCCAGGTCCGCGAAAACAAGCCACAAAAACAATCTTGAATCCTTATGAAAACAGTCCAAACAACGTCAATAATTTTAACAACATATTAAACTGAGGGTGCTTCAAATGCACCGTGGGTTTAACAACGACGTTTACCCGGCAAGTGACTTAAATAAAACAAGCCCAAGACGCTTATAATGACCAGACGTGGCAACATGCCTGACAGACGCGATGCGGAAATACTCAGAGTAATCTAGTAATAGTGGCGACTTCCGTGGCAACAATGGAATGCGGAAGTGCTCATTCTATCTCAACGGGATAGTTCCAGCCATAGGAACGATGTTGGAACTGGAGATCAAAGCGTGTCGCCACTCTCCTCCTAGTTTACCTCTGGACAAACTAGTCGCAGACTAGTGTATACTTTTAATCCATATTACGTCCACATGACTAGTAGGCCTACTACTACGCAGTCAAGACAAGACTGCGCACTAAACGTGACCGCTGTCTGAATGATTATAAAACATTGGCCTGGATTTACATGTGAAGAACGGAGGAGAAGCAGAGCAACTCGATAGCAGGTAAGGCTGCTTCCTTGACTAGTGTTGTGAGCAGGACAGACCCAACGTGACATTCATTGGCTAACAAATGCGATCTCTGTGTTTGGATTGGGGCCGCCACAGATGGCGCCTCATCAAAGGGCATCAATAGCATTGCCCGCTGCTGCTGCCTGGGGAGCCTGGAAGCCAGTAGCTGCAGCTCCTAAAGGTCCGGGCCCTTATGGTCACATAAGCGCCTCATATAAGCCGGTGCTGAAGCAGTGACAAGATAGGCCTGTGTTGACTGGCTGCGCCTAGATAGCCATAGTGCATTCTCGGGATGAGAAGGAGCTTACTTTGTGGTTTCGAACCGGTAACCGGATTATACCATGCAAGTTTACACCTATAGGTGCGTGAACGGCCTTGCCGTGAAACACCGTACAGTGTACTCCACCCGACAGCCGCGGCACACTCCGCTGAGTTACCGAAATTGGTGAAACTACATCACGGACGCGTGAGCTGACACAGTCAGCGATACGCCGTATATACAGTAGTGTGCAAAGGGCTGTGATTTCAGGGCTTGCTCCTGGCAGACTCAGCACGTCCTGTCTGTGTCGGACGGAACTACACCACGGTCGCGTCGTCTGACACAGTCAGCCAGACGCCGTATAGTGCGCTACTAAACCTGAACGCGGAAGCTGGCTGCCACGGCAGCCATACACTCGTGTGGTGTTTGAATGGACTGTCTGCTCTGATCCCAAGGGATTTGGTAGTTTTAACTACGAACGAGCCACGATCGAACCCCGAGAGGGACGACTCAGCGCCAGCTCTCTGAATTGCAAAGTGCAGTGGATGAATAGGGTCCAATACTCGTAAGTAGTCCTCACAGTAAACTTCCAAAAATCCATCTGTACAGACCTGTCTACACCAGACCGGGCAGGAAAAGAGGTGGAGCCATAGCCTGAGCTTGGCTCATCCAGCTAACTTTTTGCCTCAAACAACAGGCACCCATTGCCTCCTAGCCTCAACTGGCAAGATGAAGAATTCATACAGGAGGCGGGATCTTCGTGAGCTGCTATGGCATGACCGGGGCCCCACAGGTCACCCACTGGTCATGGCCAACCTCTGTGGGCATATGTGCCCCACGCAGCCCAAGAGAAACCCCTGCTGTTTCCATTTCATTTAATACCTATATACACTATTATTTTAATATATTATATTAAATAAATACACTGTTTGGACATGCTCAAAAACGGGGAGTATAGTAATGTGCTTGAGAAGTGAGGGTCACAGTTTACACTGCTGTCTCTCAGTCACATATTGATATTCATGTGTTGTTGTTTTGTTTTTATTTTGTTTTGTTGCAATTTGTAACATGTTTCGTGTGGATCCCAAAAGACTAGATGACTGCCATGGCATCAGCTAATGGGGATCTTTCCGAATAACCAAATAAATAAACAGCCAGCAGAGCTTCTATAATCTCTCTCTATCTCTTTCTCTGGAGGAGGTCGCACCTGAACTCCACAGCTGCGCTGAGGCACAGAGTGTTTGAGTTGGAGACAACACTCTGCTCCAAACTTTTTGCATTATATAGTGCATATACGTATGCAGATTTCCACTGTTTGGCCCATGCTTAGAACGGGGATTTATGAGTCCACTTTCCAGGCAACAATTACCCTACGATATATCACCGTGATGTCACGGGGATGTCACCCACGGGATTCCCTGCACAGCACTGGAGACCAGACTTTGTTTGTTGTGGAATTAATGTATGCGGCTGCCCCGCTGTGTCAGCGAGACAGCCGCGGCGCACTCCGCTGCATGCGTTAGTTGGCATTCAGCTCGTCCTGTCTATGACAGAACCACCACCGTCGTGTGAGCTGACGCCCGTCAGCGCTGATAGCTTGCTCCGTGACGTCACACGGGATTCCCTGCGTGTCAGTCATCCACACTGTTAGTGTGGACTTTTTTCTTTTGCTCAATTCGGAGGGTAAGCTTGCTACGTGGCTTCCCCCGTCCGCACGGGTTCTACCACGCAGTCTACACCGGAGTGCGTGAACGTTTTTTGCCGCAATACAACCCAGGGAGCTCTCTCTCACGAGGCGAAGCAAAAAACACAGCCCTACAGACGCGGAAGTAGCCCCAGCGACAATACGCCTATGTATACTATACAGTGTATAGAGTGCTGTGTTAAATGCTAAGCCTGGCAGGGCTGTTGTTTCGCTGCGCCAATCGCAGGTCCACTCCAGCCCACGGAATATGCAGCACGGATGCGTTAACTGACGCCACGCCAGTGATACAACCGTATAGTGCTATTATTCCGCTGCCTTTAAGGGTTACCGGGCCACTGGTCCTGTCTGTGTCCCTGTACACAGGTCGACAGACAGGCTACACCACAGGAGCGTAAACTGGCGCCCCGCCAGCAATACCCCTGTAAAGTGTGTTATATGGCCGTCGATTCCTTCATTTGTTTGTTCTACATACCTACAAACGAGCTGTGTGACAGCAATCCCGAGAGGGGCGAACCACGCCAGCTCTCTTACCTGCATCCTGCAGTACATTTAATCCGGCTGCCAGAACTCGTGAGTAGTTGCTTTTCAAAATGTCTAAAAAATGCAGTTACTGTTGATAACTTGCTCTGCACTTCTGTCGAGGAGACCACGTCTTGGACTGCTCGGTGGAGATCAAACAATCAGTGTAATCACGCACACCTGGGCCTTATATACCCGTGCGTGCCAGTACAACTGGTGTGTCTTAAAGAGATATCCACGTCACGAGTGAGGTGGGGTCATTCCCCATACATATGAAATATGTTGGGTGGAGAGATAGTCTCGATACGATAGAGAACAGAGGACAGTTGATCAACTGTCTGGATCAAATATGTTTATTAATCTTTGAAGTCATGTGTATCTGATTGATTGATTGATTGATTGATTGATTGATTGATTGACACTGCATAATTCCTCCTGAGTAGGGGTTTATTCTGTCACAGAGGTCTCAAACTCACAGACACCAAGGGCAAGGCATAGGCTTTTTTGAGCAACACTCAAAAACAGTAAACAGTTATACAGCAGGGCAGACAACACACTGTGACAACCATCTAGCTCTGGTCCATAGCCCTAATGCACTTTGCTGCCATTGCATTAATGCTATGGCATTTCATGCTTCTTCGCATGAAATGCAGACCAGCCTCTCCTCTGTTGCGGAAATATAAAGAACGTTTTACCTACTAACCAATACAAAGGCGGCTTGTGTTATTAGAAAGCCTACTTTCCTTAGTGGACGCACTCTGAGCCCCCCACCTCACGTATAAAATCATCCCGGTTACATTATTGCAATGCCCTCTACACTGGGATTAGCCAGTCATCCTTGTCCCGTCTCCAACTGGTGCAGAATGCGGCGGCCAGACCCCTGACGGCACCAGGAGGAGGAGACCTGTCCTCTCTGCACTGGCTACAGCAGTTAGTCCCAATACTTGATTCTGATTGGCTGGTTTCTGATTAGAAAAGGAAGGGTTGTCCGCACACTGTGTCTCTGCTCCCAGGATTTTTTTATTTAGTACAACGTTTCGACCCTTACGGGTCTTCGTCAGGTATGAGTACAAAACATCAAGTAGGCGTATTATATACAACAGCATATGGGCAGGTCAACAAGGAACAAGCTCTATTGCAATGAGGGAAATCAGGCACACCCACCGCATCTGAAACACAATAGAAACAAAATAGTAAGGTACTGCAATTACAGTACAAAATAATGAGGACACAGCATAAGGACAACAAAAATGGCAAGAACAACAGTGTACACAAAGTTAAAAGAATGAAAAAGAAAAATAAATAATTATCCCAGAAATGGTTTGACATCAAATTCCTCATTCAGCCCTTGAGGAGCCATTGTGTTGAGTGTATACTGGTTTCTGATTAGACCATGTAGTAAATCTCACGATAATCCACACCTTCAATATAGTAGGGGAGCCTATCACTTTCCGTGATTTTGGAATGTTAATTTTTGGAGACAGGTATATCTTGATTCTTGGGGTTACCAGAATGCCAAAAAAACATGTCTCCATTTTTTTATGTCAGGTTTAGCATGTTTAATTAGCATAATTAGCTAATTAATTGCCCAGGAAATGGCAATAACTTTGCTTCTAAGTAACTTATAAAGGTGATCTAAGAGTCTAAGTCCATGTTTGTGATGTCCAGAAATTCATCTGTTACCATTGTGAAGTCCTACAACCTTTCCTAATTAGCATAATTATGTAATAATCACACCAAAACCAGAAATAGCTATATTTCGTTGCTTTAAGTTAATTAATAAATGTGATCTTACAGACAGTGTAAGTTTGTTTGCATGTCTAGAAAATATTCTCTTTCCATAACTAGGATATGCAACCTTTCCTTATTAGCTTTATATATATATATATATATATATATATATATATATATATAATGAAGAACAATATGAGAAATGGTCACAGCTTGGTCACACCTTTTTAGGAGTGTAATAATTGACCACAAATTCACCTGGAAACCCCATATAAATTATATCCGGTCCAAAATAGCAAGAAGTGTTGGTGTTCTAGGCAAAACAAGGTATTTATTAAATTATAAGTCACTGCTCACATTATACAATACGCTGATATTACCATATCTATCTTATTAGGTCTGGGGAAATACTTACAAAGGAAACCTCCAGCCACTTGTCATAATACAAAAGAGAGCCATTGGAATAGTGCATAAGGTAGGGTATTATGATCATACTAACAAACTGTTTTTAAGGTCAAATACATTGAAGTTTATTGATTTAGTTGAACTTAAAACAGCTCTTATCATTTATAAAGTAAAAAATTGACTAATTCCCAAGACTATCTTGTCGTATTTCAAGGATAAGGAAGGGGGGTATGAGTTGAGAGGAGACTTACATTTCCAACAACCCAGTGCCAAGACCACTCGGAAGAGTATGTTTATCTCTGTCCGAGGGGTTAAGATCTGGAATGGCCTACCAGAGGAAGTCAGACACAGTAGTAACTTTTCAAAATTTAAACAATTGCTCAAGCGAATCCTTTTGGCCAAATACAGCATACCATAGTGAAATTACGTATATTGTGGATGATGACGTTATTGTATGATCAACTGATACATTTTGTACAGGTATTGATAGTGATGGTAGTATTGATAGTCATTAGCGCTGTCATTATTAATAATTAATTAATTTATATTATTGTAATTATGTTAACATTAAAAATGTGAACAAAAATGACATTACTCAGCAACAACATAAATGATAATGATCATTTGTAATGAGGGTAATGTAAATGAGGATAATAACAACGGTGACACGGGGGTGGGTTTGGTGTAGGGTGGAATTCTCGTATCTGACTTTTGTTTTGTTATCGTTAATGTAATGAGTATTACGAATCATGTTCTGCTGTAAGTAGGATAGGCAGGTAGGATAGCCTATTCCTTTTGATCATCTTCATGTTTTGTTTTGTTTTTGTAACAGCTTCCATTCATTGCCTTTAAATATTGTATTTGAAACTGAAGGATGATCAAATAAACTAAACTAAACTGCAAAACTACAGAATTATCACATTGTTTATTCTAATATTTACAGAAAGTTTTGAAAACACATTTAATTGAAGGGTCTCCATCTGTGTCGTCGTCATCGTCAATCCCCAACAGATGTGCCTTGTTTACATTACCACACACCTCTAATCATCTGCCCCACACATGCACATCTCAGAGCAGTTCAAATTTTGAGATCGACAAGTACAATGTGATATGCACTGGGATTTCTTGCAGACACATTTGATCAGTTGGGTAATGGTGGCTGGGGCGTGGGTATCCCATGTTGTGACTGGCACCAATTGATCTCCCTCAGCCTCCCATCCATGTTCAGTTGCTGGTGGCATCTGTGGGTTAGGTACGTGGTCCTGATCCCATACCATTGCCTGATAATATGCATGGGTAATGGCTTGATTTAATGCTGCTTGTGTAGGTGGCAGCTTCTCGGCTTCTAATTGTTTATTTGTGAATAACCTCCACCTGAGCTCACCAACATCCACAGGATTTGTACCGGGCTCGTACAGCTGGCAAACAAATGCTTCAATCTTTTTTGACAGTTGCCCCCTTCCAGCTAAGAGTGTAACTGTCATAGATGGAATGGCATTGGTACAGGCAATGGGAAAGCCACCATGGATCAAGACTTGTTCCCAGTAAGCTGACCACTTCATAGCCACACTGGACAGGAAGACCAAAGAACATAGTGAGATCCATGTAGTATTTGACCGACGCCAGGGTGGCAAGCCCATACCACTTATCATGTGGAAGACAACACACCGATAGGGGAGGTGTCAGAAAAACAGTTCTTTCTGGTATCAGCACCAAAGATGAGCTGACTGTCTTATCTTGCTAAGAAAGCCCTCCAACACTTCCAGGTGAAACCCAATGTTTTAATAATCACGTCAAGGCAGGCTGTCCACTCAAACTCTATCGATGTAAAACATCTCCACAGTGTACAGGAAGAGGCTGATACAAGGATAATCCTGCACAGCCTGGATGCTGTCCGAAGAGGGGCAACACAGCTCTACAGTGAGTCCCCTGACACTGATGTCTTTGTTCTTACAATACGACGGTACCATCAGCTGTGCAAGGACACCTATTTCATCACCGGTGTGTGGAACAAAAAACGTATCATCGCTGGAGCCAGTAGTGCAGGCACTGGGTAAAACGAGGACTTCAGCCTTACCAGGGTTCCATGCCGTCTCTGCAGCTGACCAGACAGGCCATTTTGCTGGCAAGGGAATTTAACCTGTTGGCCAGGTCTAAACAGGTGTCCTGTGGAGGTGGTATCTGCAGTTGCTATATACTCTATGAGCTACAAAAAGGCTCAGTTCTGACGCAGCACGTACCTAACCCACAGATGCCACCAGCAACTGAATATGGATGGGAGGCTGAGGGAGATCAACTGGTGGGATACCCACGCCCCAGCCACCATTACCCAACTGATCAAATGTGTCTGCAAGAAATCCCAGTGCATATCACATTGTTCTTATCGATCTCAAAATTTGAACTGCTCTGAGATGTGCATGCAGTTCAAATGTTGCACCATGTGTGGTGCAGACGATTAGAGGTGTGTGGTAATGTAAGCAAGGCACATCTGTTGGGGATTGACGATGACGATGACGAAGATGGAGACCCTTCAATTTTCAAAACTTTCTGTAAATATTAGAATAAACAATCTGATAATTCTGTGACCATTTCCCATATTCGCCTTCATTTTATTTATTTATTTATTTTTTATGTATGGAGGGACAGACAGTAGGCTGACAGGAAATAGGGGAGAGAGATGGGGGGAAGACATGCAGTAAGGGCCGTCGGGATCAGGACTCGAACCCGCGCCACACTGCCAGACTGGATTACCAGCCAAGGTGCATGGACCGCTGAGCCACGGCCCAGGCCTACCATTTCCCATATTGTTCTTAATTGCGACTGCAGGTGGCCTTTACTAGGCTATGAAATTATGTATTTCTCGTCAGTCAGTTGTTTGGTTGGTCATGCCTCATGACATCACGTGACATCAGGGATGGAGAATTAGAGATCGCTGATGTCATCAATATTGGCAAGCAACTGTACCTCAAACCCTTAGATTTCCATATACAGTATGGAGCTGACCTGTTCTGACATTCCGGACAAAAGAAAAAACATGCAGCAATTTGCTGATGTTCACCTCGTTTTTGCATAATTTATGGCAATTATGCTAATTAGGAAAGGTTGTATGACTTCACAATGGTAACAGATGAATTTCTGGACATCACAAACATGGACATGGACTCAGACTCTTAGATCACCTTTATAAGTTACCTAGAAGCAAAGTTATTGCCATTTCCGTTTTTGACAATTGATTAGCTAATTATGCTAATTAAACATGCTAAACCCAACAGAAACATTTTTAGACATGTTTTTTTGGCATTCTGGTAACCCCAAGAATCAAGATATACCTGTCTCCAAAAAATAACATTCCAAAATCACAGGCATCAGAATCTGATTGATAGGCTCCCCTACTAATAACTTCATATCATTCCCAGCTGCGTTACATTGATTCCGCAGCTCTGTAGCTGAGATGGGGTTTGTAAGGCAATCAAGTGCTCCCCCACTTGATTGCCTTACAAACCCAGGCCGTGCGGGTCGGAGACTCCCGCTTTGCGTCGTGTCTCACTACGCCTCTCAGCCATTATAAAATACCCGGTAAGAGAGAGCCTCCTATTGCTTCATCAAAACCCTCATTTTTGTCTAAACGGGCTGGCCCCCTCCTACATCACTGACCTCCTATCCTATCCCCCCTCCATCAGGACCGGAAGAATGCAGTCTCTTACACATTCCAAAAACCAAAAAAGAGGCTCAGGGGCGACCGCGGCTGTCGCAGCCCCTACACTTTCGAACATCATTCCCCTTGCTGTTAGGACTGCTCCCTCCGTTGAGTCTTTTAAATCACGACTTAAAACCTTTTTATATTCACAAGCCTTTGAATCCCCCTCATGATCCTGCACTTTTATATTTTA
Organism: Electrona antarctica; assembly: GCF_951216825.1. Lineage (NCBI taxonomy): Eukaryota > Metazoa > Chordata > Actinopteri > Myctophiformes > Myctophidae > Electrona > Electrona antarctica. Next base: position 33,405,127 of record NC_136801.1, read on the forward strand.
TATTATTTTTCTTAATTTGCCTGTTGTTTCATTGACTGTCTTATATTATATATATTTCTGCATTGTATTTTACTGTATTGTATTGTACTGTATTGCTCATTTTCATATGTTGAAGCACTTTGGTACAATGAGAGTTGTTTTTAAATGTGCTATATAAATTAATTTGATCTGATTTGATTTGATTTGATTTGACATAACAGGACTTTGATATGAAAGCATTGTTGACGTATGTTAAGCCCTGCCTCTTCTTCGGCCTCTGCCTTGCTAGGGTGTTGATGTGTGTTGAAGGTGTGATCGATGATGTTATGGCATACGTTGGCTCAGGGGATGGCCTAACACTGTGTATAAAAATTAGCAACAGGACAAAGTGTGCAGAGGAGGAGAGGAGGTGTAGTCATGAACGCTTCTGTAGTTATACAACTGATTCCATATGTGTACTTGTGCTTGATGTTGTTCTCTTCATTCTCTCCTTTGTCTTCCTCACCTTCCTCTTCTTGTGAGTTACAGGCACAGTTTAAATTCAACAGAATTTACAAGGCTGGGGACTTTATTCTGGGTGGCTTGTTTTACATCCATTTCTCCTCTGCCTTCCCTGAGCTGTCTTTCACCTCCAAGCAACAGGATCTCATTTGCTATGGGTGAGTATCACACATAAAAAAGCAAGCAAGAGAACATTGTTTTAATATAGGCCTATAGCATCATAGGATTATTTGATGTAGTTCTACAAAGATAAATTGTCAAGGTTACTGTGGAACTTTGTCTGTTAGATTAAACATTCCCGGGTTCAGAATGGCCCAGACCATGGCTTTTGCCATTACTGAGATCAACAGAAACCCCAGCCTGATACCCAACGTGACTCTGGGATACAGTCTCTATGATCACTGTCTCACACTTGGAGTATCATTCCGTTCAGCTTTGTCATTGGTCAGTGGGAGAGAAGAACAATTTCAACTGAATGAGAGCTGTGTTGGCTCCCCTCCAGTGCTTGGAATAGTGGGTGACGATCCCTCAACACATTCAATTGCCATCTCTAGTGTATTAGGTTTGTACAGAGTGTCCTTGGTAAGTTTTCTTCTTTCACCATCACCATTTTAATTGGCTATTATTTTTGGCTATTTTAGTTTATTTACAAATCTAATATAATGATAAACAGTGTAGTCTTTCTAGTTTCTACAGCATGATAAAGAAAACAATATTTACTTACAGAGCATGTAAGTGGAGCTGGCAGACTTTGAATGGAGCATGGGGGGCAGTAGATTGCCACATTGTATATTGTTATACAATGTAACCTTTTAACCTTTTAACTAGTTTTCTAATACATTTGTTTTTACTTCTGTTCTGTAAAGCGACTTTGGATACCTTGAAGCGCTATATAAATCGTATTTATTATTATTAATATTATGTTATTGCGTTATATGCGCCCCCCATCTTCACTTAATGTGGCCCTAATATTGGAATACTGATAAAGTATATTATTTAATTTCTGTTATAATTCCAATCATGCAAACATGACTGGCTTTAATTACTTTAGTCTAAAATATCTTTCAGGATTTCAATTCCAAAATAGCAAAAAAAAAATCAGGATTTAAATTAAACTATAGCTAAAATAGTTGATCTACAAGCTCAAAAAACGCGTTTTGAGCTTGTAGATTGGCTGTTTTTGCTACGACCGTAATATGCAATGTGACCCTCTGGAGTGACTGTATAAATATAGTGGCCCTCTCCATCTTCAAAGTTGCCCACCTATGATGTATGGCTGAGTGGTTATTGTTTGTAGATAAATCACCTTCAGGCTGATTAACCACCTCCGCTGTCGCATCAGTGGTTAATCAGCCTGAAGGTGATTTATCTATAAACAATGACCACTCAGCCATACATTATCCCGCTTATTACACGGCTACTTAATACATAAATTAATAAATTGACCCAAAACACAACAAAACGACTCATATTTCCTTGCTTACGGTAATGAAAGTATTCCCATAAGTGTCGCGCTGGCCGGCGTCTGCCCAGCTGCAGCACAGTCGGAAAACAAGGAAGTGATTTGATCAAATAGAATCCATTTTCGGGTAGCCTACTGCACCGTCTATTTCTCGCTGAAATGTTTTCAAAAACCTTTTTGCTGTAAAGGACACTGTGTGTGTGTTTACATCATGGCTGTCATGTTGGAGCAGTAAATCAGCGGAACACAGCAGGTGCTCCGACGGTTTGTTTTGGCATCGGTGTGTTATAGAGCGGAGCATTCATTATCCAGAAATAACAGACCGATGAATTTGGTGATTGACCAATCAGAATCAAGCATTCAACCAAGCCGTGTAATAAAGAATTATAGTACCGTATAGGTATATTACAGAATATATCTTTTGTGTATTTTTCAGGTAAGTTACTATTCCACGTGCTCCTGTCTGAGTGACCGGAATAAGTTCCCATCTTTCTTTAGAACAATCCCAAGTGATGCCTTCCAGGTGAACTTCTACAGACAAAACATCTGTTGGTATCAAGTAGTACACATCACTTCCCTTTATTGATATTGCATATCGCCTCTCATTTCTTTGTGTATAATACTGCTGGAGCTGAAGGGTTAGGTTTAGGGTCAGCATCAAAAGAAAATTAATGTGGGTTATACGCAGGAGATTCACTGATTTTACACTACAGTATGTGCATAATCAAACTAAGCAGGTCTTATCCCACCATTCTTCATCCATCAGGTCCAAGCTATGCTCCAAATTATAAAGCGGTTTGGGTGGACCTGGGCAGGACTGCTATTTACTAATGATGCCTATGGCCGAAATGCTGCCCAGTCATTCCAGTCTGACCTGGCCCAGTCTGGTTTTGGTTGTCTGGCGTACGTGGAGGTTCTGCCCTGGGACCACGACCCAGCTGAACTTCAGAGGATTGTCACTGTGATGAAGACATCCACAGCTCGTGTGGTCATTGCATTTGAACATGGGAGCAATATGGTTCATCTCATGGAGGAGGTTGTGGGAAAGCAATTTAACCACTTTCTAAATAAATTAAAATAATAATAATAAGAAGAAGAAGAAGAAGAAGAAGAAGAATATATATAGCCTAAATATGTATAGTATTATGTATATAATTTTTCAAGAACTTATGTATAGTTAATATGTATAGTGTCATTATATAGATATGTTCTAATTACGTTCGTAGCTTACGCATGTTTCTTGATAAGTGCATTTTATATATGTGATGTATTCCCATACTTTTGTTCTTGCCTAATGTAAGTCGTCCTGGATTAAGAGCGTCTGCTAAATGCCTAAATTGTAAATTGTAAGAAAACATTATATTTTTTAAACAAAGCAATACTGCCTCATCAAAGTTGGTACTGTGAATGTATACTGTATATTGTCAGATACTTACGTGAGATGGGGAGAGGTGGTGGTGGTGGAGACAGACAGACAGACAGACAGACAGACAGACAGACAGACAGACAGACAGACAGACAGACAGACAGACAGACAGACAGACAGACAGACAGAGTGTTTGAGGGTCCAATGGACTTAGCTGGTTTTGTCAGAGGCACTTTTTAATACTTCTCATTTTAATTTGTTCAATATTTTGTGAATCAACACACAGACATGAAGGGTGTTCAATAGCATTGATTTATATACCGTATAGGTGGTAAAGCAGAATGTGACAGGTCTGCAATGGATGGCCAGTGAGGCCTGGACAACATATCCTAAGCTCCTGACTCTAGACTTCATGCCGTACCTGGGAGGCACCCTGGGCATTGCCATCCGTCGTGGAGAGATACCAGGTCTAAAGGACTTCTTGTTAAAAATACATCCTGACACTGACCCTGACAACAGCCATGAAAATAACATAGTGAGTCTTTTGTTTCAGTTTTTTAAACCCATTATGTACGGGATCCCCTTTTGTAACTATACCTTTCAGGACGGGAAACCCCTTTGGGTTAGTTGTTGCTATGTACAGTATCTACTATATACTATACTATATAGCAACATATATATCTGTTGTCATTTTGAATTAATATTTGATGAAAACGTAGCTCAGGATTTAGAAGGCCTTTTTAGAATCTGCCTCAGTCCTAAATGGGTTAAGTTGCAATTGTGTGTTCATTCACAAGCTTTGTGCTTTAGAGAATGTATGCTTTAAGTTTTCACTGTGTTTCTTCAGGTGAGGCGGTTTTGGGAGAGCACATTTCAGTGTAATTTCCCCCCCCTTCCGTCAGAGTGGGTGGATGCTGGTGGAAGGGTGTGTACAGGACAAGAGGACCTAGCAACAGCAGAAACTGCACTTTTGGATGTATCTGACCTCAGGCCAGAGTACAATGTGTACAAGGCTGTGTATGCTCTGGCCCATGCCATCCATGACATGTTGCATTGTGTGCCAGGAAAAGGGCCTTTTATTGGGCACAGCTGTGCCGGTTTGCGGACAATACAGCCATGGCAGGTGTAATGTCACTCATTTCACAGGTTACATATGTTTCTAGTTGCATGGGTTCAAATTTAGACTAATAATGATTTAGGTTTGGCTGGCGTCTGGGCCAATCTGACTATATATAAAATTTGGATCAGTTCATAACAGCAAAAGGCCAAAGGGTGTACACAAAAGATTACTAAAGACACTTGTCATGATGGGGCGGAATAATTATGAGCCTGCAGTAGTTATTAAATTGTTAGTTTTAGTTGTTTATCTCACACAGTGGACAGTTGTGATTATTACCCATAAACCTGATATGCAGTGGTGTCTGAATAATTTCAAGTACAAATTGTACATCAAAATCTATTTCCCTTGTCTATGTACATTGTGCAAGTAATATTTTGAGCAGCTGCTCAAAACACACTTTTATAGTCACTTGATCTTCATAATTCTGCTCATCACCATGTCTAGCTTGTATATTACCTGGAAAGGATCAACTTCTCTACACCATTTGGTGATCACGTATCGTTTGATGAGAATGGTGATGCTTTACCAATCTATGATGTCATGAACTGGGTGTGGCTCCCTGATGGAAGCACAAAAGTTCACAATGTAGGTGTGGTCAAGAAGTTAGCCTCTGCAGGTGAAGAACTCATCCTGGATGAAGACAGAATCTTCTGGAACTTTGAATCTAAAAAGGTAACTTCCGCTTTCTATAGCTAATGCTGAGCTGGTGTGAATGTGATTCAGTTTGTACAAAAATATATCATTCATAATTTCCTCTGTAGCCACCTCGGTCAGTGTGCAGTGAGAGCTGTTCCCCCGGAACCCGTGTGGCCAGAATTAAAGGGGAACCTATCTGCTGCTTTGACTGCATTGCTTGTTCTGAGGGAGAAATCAGCAATGAGACTGGTTGGTTTACACCATGTAGTAATGTACAGTATCTTTAGGACAATACTGTACTTGTATGTCCCTTTAACCTTGTCATCTTTGTTAGACTCTACAGAGTGTACCAGTTGTCCACAGGACTTCTGGCCCAGTCCCCAGCGTGACCACTGTGTTCCTAAAAGCCTGGAGTTCCTCTCCTACCATGAGGCTCTTGGTATCTCCTTGACAATCATCTCATTGCTGGGCACACTTATCTGTGCCATTGTACTGGGAATCTTCATCTATCATCGAAGCACACCCATGGTGCGCGCCAACAACTCTGAACTTAGCTTCCTTCTCTTGTTTTCACTCATACTTTGTTTTTTGTGCTCACTTCTGTTCATTGGCCGTCCCACGCTCTGGACTTGTCAGCTGAGGCATGCAGCATTTGGGATCAGCTTTGTGCTGTGTGTCTCGTGTATCCTGGTAAAGACTATGGTGGTTTTGGCTGTATTCAAGGCCTCCAAGCCTGGGGGTACAGACATTATGAAGTGGTTTGGTGCTATACAGCAGAGAGGAACAGTTCTGGCTCTTACTTCCATCCAGGCAGCAATCTGCATAGCCTGGCTTGTGTCTGCCTCACCAGCTCCTCATAAAAACACACACTATCACAGTGATACGATAGTCTATGAGTGTGTGGTGGGATCAACAGTTGGATTTGCAGTGCTATTAGGTTATATTGGTTTACTGGCACTCCTCAGCTTCCTCCTAGCATTCATGGCAAGAAATCTTCCAGACAACTTCAATGAAGCCAAGTTAATCACCTTCAGCATGTTGATCTTCTGTGCCGTGTGGATAGCCTTCATCCCAGCATATATAAGCTCTCCAGGCAAATATGCAGATGTAGTGGAGGTTTTTGCTATTTTAGCATCTAGCTTTGGAATTTTGGTGTCACTGTTTGGACCAAAGTCTTATATAATTATTTTGAAACCTGAGAGAAACACTAAGAAGTCCATCATGGGTCGAGGTGACACCAAGACATAGAACCATGAATTCAATACAACATTTCTTTGTATTTTCTGTTTAATAAATAAACAAAGAGTAAATAAAGAGTAGAATAGACCTACTTAGTTAGTACTTATTATAACCAAAGAAAATAATACCCTGCCTTTAAAGTCTATTCTGTTTAATATTATATTTAAAATATATATATTGAAATTATGAAAAATTATGAAAGATCACACCCGTGTGAAGTGAGGGGCGCTTTACCAACCCTTATCGTCTTACATCATCGCGATATCAGAACATAATGGCATATGCCGAATTCCTCAGTGACAGACAAAACAAACATTCATTCAACTTCATTCATTGTTGTTCATTGTTAATGGCATTTATTGTTTGTGTTAGTGACAAAACAAACATTAAACTCTGTTCATTGTTAATGGCATTTAATGTTTGTGTTAGTGACAAAACAAACATTAAACTCTGTTCATTGTTAATGGCATTTAATGTTTGTGTTAGTGACAAAACAAACATTAAACTCTGTTCATTGTTAATGGCATTTAATGTTTGTGTTAGTGACAAAACAAACATTAGACTCCATTGTCAATGGCGTTTTTAACCTGTATATAGGAGGGGCTAGAGCCCCTCAACAATGTCATGGTATATGAAGAATATTTGATGAACCACACTGACCATGTTTTCTGTTATTTCACATTTATGGGACAGTTTTAATTAAGTGCAAGCTTCATGCTCTTTATATAGTTGGTTTCAGTTGTTGACCATCTTGTGGCGACTGGTACACATGACCCTTTAGACAGGATAGAATGCAAAATTATAAAGGTTTATTCACAGCTTTCTTTGTCACAAATAATACTATTTCTCCTCTTCCTTTTCAGGTATCATCATACAGTTCATGTGTTTTTCCTTCCAGCAGGTGGAGCAGTTGAGTCGTCTTCGTCTTTGGACCTCATCGCGGGACTTCAACGGTAGGTATATTTACTCAGGTAGGTGGTTTTTAGCTGTAGAGATATCGACAGGTGAGTACAGGTCTACTATAAGGTTTCTCTCCCTCCCCTCTCGGGAGTCGGTTTCCCTTATTCTATAAGAGTCGAGGATATGAACGTAAGTATTTCTACTCAGCCTGGGGGTTTCCAATGTCCAGCCGGTTGGCTGTGTACTAGGGCAGTATCGCTACTCCTGTTCCATACGTCTGTACTCCGGTAGGTTGCCCTCCTTTTCCATGTCCTTAATCAATCGTTCCTTTTTCAGGTTTATGCGCTCGCTGTAACGAGCCGTTCTGTGCATGCCCGGTGATTGCCTGGAGGGTAAGAGGAGACAATGTTGCATATAATGTAACGTGAAATAGTGGTGTCGACCTACCGCCCAGGTCGGATCACCACTGAGGCAGAGAGAGAGAGTTTTATACTGAGGTGGATCCCTTCTAGCAGGTGAAGGCAGGTGCGGCGCATTCCAGCTGATCAAGTAGGTAACGAGGTATGTATCTTCCTTCCATGATCACACCTAGTGGGTGGGGTAGGCTCCTGTTATCTCTCTGCCTCGGCCATGCTCCGGGGGCGCTCTTACCTGCTGGGCGCGGTATTACCATCGAGACACAACATATCCCAACCCTTAGCTTTTTGCCCGTCTGGCTCGCCTGTGTGACGTCCTCCTATTGTCTAGACAGGGCGTCAGCATGCGGGATGCTCCTCCCTGGTTTGTGCTCGACTTTGAACCTGTAGTTCTAGGAACCAGCGAGTGACACGTGCATTCCTGTCTTTGCTGGTGGACATCCAGCGTAGGGGGGTATGGTCGGTGATGAGGGTGAATGGCCGGCCCCAGAGATAGTAGCGTAAGTGGACGGCCCACTTAATAACCAGGCATTATTTCTCCACTGTTGCGTAATTCTTCTCATGTTTGAGTAGTTTTCTGCTGCTAAACGTGATCGGGTGCTCCTCGCCGTTCGTCACTTGGGCCAGCACGGCTCCCGGACCGGTCCCCGAGGCATCGGTGTGTAGGACGAACGGTCTCGTGAAGTCTGGGGCTCTTAGTACGGGTTCGGAACATAGTGCGTCCTTGAGCCGTTGGAAAGCCTCCTCGGCCTCCGCCGTCCATCTCACATGGTTTGGGAGGCTCTGTCGTGTCAGCTCGTACAGCGGGGCTACAAAATTAGCGAAATTATCAATACACTTTTGATAATATGATATGAGTCCCAGGAATGATTTTACCTGTTTTTTTGTGGCGGGGCGTGGCCAGTTGCGGATTCTTTCTACCTTCTTTTGCTGGGGTTTCACACAACCCCGTCCGATTGTGTGGCCCAGATAGTCCGTCTCGGACATGCCGAGTTGGCACTTTTTGGCGTTGGCGGTGAGCCCCGCTCTTCGGAGGGCACCGAGGATAGCCTCCAGATGTGCCAGGTGTTCATGCCAGGTCCCACTGTAGATTATAATGTCGTCTAAGTAGGCGGAGCTATAGTTCTGATGGGGGCGCAGTAGGCAGTCCATAAGCCGCTGGAAGGTGGCTGGCGCGCCGTGTACGCCGAAGGGGAGAACCGTGTACTGGAATAGGCCGTCCGGGGTGGAAAAGGCGGTCTTCGCCTTGGCCCGGTCCGTTAGCCTCACTTGCCAGTACCCTTTCGTGAGGTCCAGGGTCGAGACGAACCGGGCCGGTCTGAGCCTCTCGATCAGTTCGTCGGACCTCGGCATGGGATAACTGTCATAGAGCGACACCTCGTTCAATTTCCTGAAGTCATTGCAGAAGCGTAGGGACCCGTCCGGCTTCGGTACGATGACGATGGGACTGGACCAGGAGCTAAATGACTCTTCGATGACCCCCAGCTCCAACATATTTTTCACTTCTTCCTTGATGGCGAGGTGTCGTTTGAAGGGAGAGAACCCTGTGAGAGAACCCTGTGGAGGCCTGGGGAACTTCACGAATAGCAAACATCACATATGGGATTAAGCGGTCCCAATCCTTCCCATCAATATCTGGCAGTATCTTCAACATTGTTTTTAGGGTTTGATTAAATCGTTCCACTAGGCCGTCCGTCTGCGGGTGGTATACGGAGGTTTTTATGCGCTTAATGTTGAGCCATTTATATAGGAGGGTGATTACTTGCGACATGATGTGCCCTGGTCCGAAAGCGCCTCGTTCGGGATGCCGACCCGGCTAACCAGCATTAATACCAGCGCGACTGCCTTGGCCGAGGCGGCACGCAGGGTTATGGCCTCGGGATACCGGGTGGCATAATCCACTATTACTAAAATGTAGCGGTGGCCCCGGGTCGACTTGGACAGGGGTCCCACCACATCCATAGCGATGCTATGGATGTGGTGGTGTCCTTAATCAATCGTTCCTTTTTCAGGTTTATGCGCTCGCTGAAACGAGCCGTTCTGTGCATGCCTGGTGATTGCCTGGAGGGTAAGAGGAGACATGTTAAGTATTTATATTTCACTTAATGTTGCATAGAATGTAGCGTGAAATAGTGGTGTCGACCTACCGCCCAGCAGCCCGGTATATGCGCGTTCCTCACCTCCCGGATAATGGATCCCCACTGAGGCAGAGAGAGAGTTTTATGCTGAGGTGGATCCCTTCTAGCAGGTGAAGGCAGGTGCGGCACATTCCAGCTGATCAAGTAGGTAACGAGGTATGTATCTTCCTTCCATGATCACACCTAGTGGGTGGGGTGCGCTCCTGTTATCTCTCTGCCTCGGCCATGCTCCGGGGGCGCTCTTAGCTACTGGGTGCGGTATTACCATCGAGACACCACAATCTGCTTAAACATTATGTCATGACTAGTGATGGGAGATTAATCGGCAAACACATCGTTATCGGCCGATTCTAGTTGTTTTTAGATGAATCGGCATCGGTTCGATTAATTAATCAGACCGATTAATTCATCGGTCCGATTAATCAGTCTTTACAGATAAACAAGCCCAAAGTAACAGCTTGAACAGATCTACAAGCTCACAATATTAAATATAAAGGTATTTAAGTTAAATCTGGCTTGCCTAAGCCTGCAGTGCAGATACCCTGTTACATGTATTTTTCAGAATGGACAAAATTATTATATTTTTTGAATACAGAATGAGATCATATATGACATCGGTAATATCGGTTATCGGCCATAACAGCAATTCATTATCGGCCAAAATGTCTCATCGGCACATCCCTAGTCATGACACCTAGGCTAGGGTCTCAGCAGGCCTTCCAGGATGAACCTGGCCAATGTTGATCTATCAGGCTATTTCCAAAGCTGCAGGTTAAGGTGTCAATCATGTGGATATCCTTGCAAGGGGGTGCCGTAAATAACTGTGCTTGTCCCTCAGCTTTGTGCATGTACCTATATATTCTGACTCAATGTAAGGATGGTGTTCAGTTGGGCTGGCCACCACGGTGGTCAGCCATCCGGGCTCCTGCTCCAGGATACTGCTGTATTCTGTACTCTGCAAATAAAACTGAACTCCGAAACATCTCTCTGCCTGCCTGTGCCTCTTCATCGGTGTGCCTGAGTCTCTTGGCCTGTCTTCTGCTTCAGAACTTCTCCGTTTCAGTTTAAGTATTTTTGAGTCTGTTAATACAAATATTCATTATAAATGTATTAAAAACTGATTAAAACAACTTTGATATGGGGAAATGATCTATTTAAACCAGGAATAACAGACCAGGGGTTTCGCCTTTGGGCTAATAAAGGTCTAACTAAAATAGGAGATATGTTCCAAGATGGAAATCTGATGACATTTGAACAAATACGTACAACATTTGATCTTTCAAATAGCCATTTTTTCAAGTATTTACAGCTAAGAGACTTTATTAGAGTATCTGGTAACCAAGCATTGATTGCTCCATTCCTTTCGGGAATGGAGAAACTTATATCTGATCATTGTTATAGTAAAGGGCGTATCTCTGTGATATATGACGTGCTGGTTTCCAATTCTGAAAGCTCTAATGATAGACTAAGGGCCTGGAAGGAAGATGTACAAGATGATATATCCTTGGTTGACTGGGGTGCCATATGTGCAAAAGTACACAGACAAACTGCAAATACTAGATTAAGATTGCTACAATATAACTGGTTGATGCGCACTTATATAACACCAGCTAAATTACACCAGTTCAATGAAAATATTCCAGACACTTGTGTAAAATGTGAGCAGTCAAAGGGCACACTTTTCACTGTATGTGGGAATGCAGAGAGATTGTGGCATTTTGGAGCGAGATCTTACAAATACTTTATAGAATGCTAGATGTAAGGATACCATTGGATCCAAAACTCTGCATTTTGGGATTGTACCCTGGTTATACCAAGGAATAAACAAATTCTCATAGATATGTCACTACTCCAAGCAAAGCGCACAATTGCTCTAACATGGAGACCACGAGTGAGCCAATGGCTCAGGGAAATGAGCAGCTGTTGTGCTATGGAAAGGAAAGGAAAAAAAGTGTAATGTATGATGAAGTCTGGGGACCCTTCACCCAACTCTTAACGAATGTTGATGTGTTGAATATGCTTCGTAATGATAATGGAAATGCCTCATAACACTGTAGTGATCTTATGGACTCTCTCGGACACTGATGCATCTAACCCGTGAGGACCTATACTCTCATGTATCTGTTTATATACTGACTTCTGCTAATTTTGTTTTGTTTTGTCTTTTGTTTTTGTCTCTTGGTCTGCTGTATTGATCCTCTCCGCTCCTATATTTCAGCATCACCATGTTGTGTACATGTATGAAATACTAAAAAACCAATAAACATATTGTTTAAAAAAAAAAACTTGTATTGGGTTCACAGAAATATGCACTTGCACTTTTAAAACAGTGCACTTTATTGAAATGTTGTTGTTGTGTTCTCAAAGAGTTGGGTAATAAATTAGCTTTCTATGTGACTTATCGGCCACCGAATAAGTCATAGCAGTGGGCGTGGTTTTCTGGACCCACTGAAAAATCGGCCATTTATTTTTCCCCATAGAGATTTACATCAATATTTATATCAATTATTTTAAGCCTATAGAATCAAGCCATCCAGGATCCTGGTAAATCATGGCCATAACACCTTTGATTCTGTGAAGAAAGAAAAATGAAAATCTGTGCACCGAGACACAGCTCTGATATCAACGACCCCCAACATGCACTCCATGTGCAATGAGCGAGAATACCGGACCCACACATTGACTATATGGGAATCATGGGAATGGAATGTTTGTCAGTAAAAGCAACAGCATGGTGCAATTTCATTCAAATCTACGCAATTGAGCGAACCCTTATTCATCAGGAGGTTCCGGTTCTTAGTTGCCATTTAACACAGTTAGCATTTCTGTAACCTGCTCCCAAAATAAAAGCTTAGAACACTCTTCACCAAACAAAGCCATTATAAAATACCTGGTAAGAGAGAGCCTCTTGTGACCTCTTGTGGCTTATTGCTTCATCAAAACCCTCATTTTTGTCTACAAAGCCCTAAACGGGCTGGCCCCCTCCTACATCACTGACCTCCTATCCTATCCCCCCTCCATCAAGACCTATCAGGTCAGAAGAATGCGGTCCCTTACACATTCCACCACCAAAAAAGAGGCTCAGCGGCGACCGAGGCTGTCGCAGCCCCTACACTTTGGACATCATTCCCCTTGCTGTTAGGACTGCTCCCTCCGTTGAGTCTTTTAAATCACAACTTAAGCTTTTGAATCCCCCTCATGATCCTGCACTTTTATTTTTGATATTATTTTGCTTTAATTGCCTGTTGTTTCATTGACTGTCTTATATTATATTTCTGCATTGTATTTTACTGTATTGTATTGTACTGTATTGCTCTTTTTGATATATTGAAGCACTTTGGTACAATGAGAGTTGTTTTTAAATGTGCTATACAAATTAATTTGATCTGATTTGATTTGATTTGACATAACAGGACTTTGATATAAAAGCATTGTTGACGTATGTTAAGCCCTGCCTCTTCTTCTGCCTCTGCCTTGCTAGGGTGTTGATGTGTGTTGAAGGTATCGATGATGTTATGGCATACGTTGGCTCAGGGGATGGCCTAACACTGTGTATAAAAATGAGCAACAGGACAAAGTGTTTGGAAAATGGGTTAAACAGAGGAGGTGCAGTCATGAACGCTTCTGAAGTTATACAACTGATTCCATATGTGTACTTGTGCTTGATGTTGTTCTCTTCATTCTCTCCTTTGTCTTCCTCACCTTCCTCTTCTTGTGAGTTACAGGCACAGTTTAAATTCAACAGAATTTACAAGGCTGGGGACTTTATTCTGGGTGGCTTGTTTGAAATCCATTTATCCTCTGCCTTCCCTGAGCTGTCTTTCACCTCCAAGCAACAGGATCTCATTTGCTATGGGTGAGTATTGTAATGTGTCTGCCCGGCCGGACACATTAGGAGGCGACACATGACTGGTTATGGGGACGGACAGGAAGTGGAAGCTGTCAGTTTTACTGTGTTATTGTGGGCAGCGGTGGAGCTCCCGGTTGGCGCGCAAGCCATGAATACACTGTGATGCTAACTAAATAAATATACGTTGGAAATACAGCACGCCTGAAGGCTGTCTACTTGTTGTGTGATTGAACGGCACGTTACAAATTGGTGGCAGCGACGGGACGTTCTAATCTACGCACTACACAGGCTCTAGCTATAAGCTAAGAAGCTAAGCGGCTAGCGAGCCACGCACGTCTTCGAGGCAACTTGATAACAACGTACGTACAATGCCAATGGTTACGGATGATGATGCGTCGGAGAACGCAGCCTCTTCAACGGCACCGGCGCGGGATCGACGCCCGGTTGTTATGCCAGAACCTTTTGATGGAAAAGTGGGCGAGTGGACTGCCTGGATAGAGCAGTTTGAGTTAGCTGCTGAGATTAATGGTTGGAGATCCGCCGAGTGTCTGAACTTTCTAATTCTGTCACTGAGGGGATCGGCCAGGATCTTCTGCAGCAATTTACCACAGGATCTGAAAGGGAACTTTACAGAGCTGACTGAGGCTCTGCGGAGGCACTTTGAACCACCGGTGCATGCTGACTGGAACCGTGCAGCTTTTCTGGACCACAGACGGAAAGCAGGTGAGGACCTGAGAGATTTCGGCTATGATGTGTGTCGACTGGCTGCTAAGGCGTATCCAGATTACAGTGCATCTACTCGTGATTCCCTTGCCCGTGATCATTTTATTGCTAATATTGGGAATGCTGACATCCGTGTACACCTGCGCAGCAGTAAACCCAAATCAATGGAAGAGGTTATGGCCGTGGCAGGTGAACTGGAGCAGATAAGGCAGCTTGAGGGCCAGCAGGTCCCCCACCACAAGATTAATGTGTGTGGTGCTGCTGAAGATACCACAGACAAAATTACTGTGCCTAAAGAACTGTTGGAGTCACTGTGTGAGAATGTTGCACAGTTACGGACCGAGGTGAGACACCTGACCGACAGGGATGGACGACAAGTGATGGGAGGACCGACAGGACCCACTGGAGGAGGCGGACGCCGACCTGCCGGTGAGCAAGCACAGGGGAGAGGAAGATATCGTTTCCCGGGGAGTGACCAGACGCAGTCTTCATCGGTGCCCAGTAGAGCATGTTGGCACTGTGGATGCACCATGCACATGAAAAGAGACTGCCCATATGTGGCCAAGGACGCCCAGGCGGCCACACAGGATCCTCGTGCCACAGTAGCCTCGGGTGTGGTAGGAGAGGGATTCTGCATACAGGCCAGCCTCGCAGATGTGGAATACGAGGTGATGGTGGATTCCGGGGCCCAGGTGTCGATGGTGCAGGAAAGGATATGGAGAGAGGCGACAGGAGGCAGGATGGACTTGCTGAGACCTTACTACAAACCCATCACAGCAGCCAACGGACAGCCTCTCACTGTGATGGGGAGGTGGTCTACTGTCATGAACATTGATGGACTGAACCTTGCTGGTGACTGAACCTTGCTGGTTGCCAGCGACGCTGACCAACGTGCACTGGTAGGAACTGATTTCCTAGTCAAATATGGAGCAGTGATTGACATGCAGAAACGTGTTTGCACCATCCTGGGTAAGCAAGTACCTTTGATCTCACGGGGAGGGACGGGAAGTGTTTGCAGGGTGGTTGTAATGAGTGATGTTATAATTCCTGCCAGGTCTGAAATGTTTATTCCGGGTAAAGTGGAGGGTGCTCTTAACATTGAATGCACAGAGGGTATCATGGAACCATGTACTGAGGTCACAGAGAAAAACAGTGTCATGGTAGCCCGTAGCCTGGGCAGGTCTGATAAGGGGAAACTACCTGTGCGTGTGATTAATTTATCACCTGACCCCCAATGTCTCAGAGAGGGTACAAAACTGGGTGGGTATTCCATTTTTGCAGAGGGCTGTGAAACGGCAATCATTGCTTGTTTAAGCGATGAAAAGCAATCCCGAACACCCACTCAGCAACCCAAGTGGGAAATAGAGTCATTACTAAAAGTCCTCAATCTTGATGGTGAGCAGTTGGACAGAACCCAGTTCAGGATGGTGATAGAAATGCTAAGGGCACATGCTGGTGTGTTTAGTACTGGGGATTTTGATTTGGGCCGCACAAAGCTGAATAGATACAGGGAACACCAGGCCAATTAAGCAAGCTCTGATGCGGGTTCCTGTCCATCTGCAAGCAGAGTTTGACAGCCATTTGCAGAGCATGTTAGATAGGAGCATCATTCAGCCATCTACCAGTCCATGGGGGGCACCTGTGGTGTTAGTGAGAAAAAAAGACAATACAATTCGGTTCTGTGTCGATTACAGAAAACGTAATGAGAACACAGTGAAGGATGCATATCCGCTTCCTAGAATTGATGAGACGCTGGACTCTCTGGCTGGTGCCAAGTGGTTTTCCACTTTGGACCTGGCCAGCGGGTACTGGCAAGTGGACATGCATCCTGAGGAGCGCTGTAAAACAGCATTTTTGACCAAGAGGGGGCTTTTTGAGTTCAACGTCATGGGTTTTGGATTGTGCAATGCACCGAGTACTTTTCAACGCCTCATGGACCTGGTGTTGGCTGACATGCAGTGGACAACATGTCTGGTTTACTTAGATTACATAATTGTGGTGGGCCGGTCATTTCAGGAACATATGTCACGGTTAGAGGGGGTCCTGAGCAGGTTGCAGCAGGCAGGCCTTAAAGTGAAGCCAGCGAAATGCCACCTGTTTAGGTCCCGGGTCAACTATTTGGGGCATATTATTTCGGCAGAGGGGGTGGCTACTGACCCTTCCAAGACAGATAGTATAAGGTCTTGGCCTACACTTCAGTCAGTGACGGAGACTAGAAGCTTTCTAGGGCTTGCATCATACTATCGCCGTTACATAGACAACTTTGCGCAAATAGCTGAGCCACTATATCGGTTGACAGACAAGGGGAAAGTGTTTCAGTGGACTCTGGAATGTGAGTCTGCTTTTGAGGAGCTGAAATCGAGATTAACCGCAGCTCCTATATTGGCCTTCCCTGACCCAAAATTGGGGTTTATTTTGGATACCGATGCATGTGACACAGGTATTGGCGCTGTCCTATCACAAAAGCATGACAGTGGAGAGAGAGTTGTAGCGTATGCCAGCCGTGCCCTGTCGAAACAAGAAAAGAGGTATTCTACAACTAAGAAAGAGCTACTGGCAATGGTTGTGTTCCTGAAACATTTCAGACATTACCTGTTAGGAAGGAAGTTTTTACTGAGGACAGATCACAGCTCACTGCGTTGGCTCAGTAACTTCAAACAGCCAGAGGGCCAATTAGCCAGGTGGTTGGAGCAGCTCGACCAATATCACTATGATATAGTTCACCATCCCGGGAAACTGCACGGTAATGCAGATGGGGTGTCCAGGCGGTATACTCAGTCAGATAGCACAGGACAAGATGATATGGATGTCACACTGTCAGTGGACTTAGATGGGCCACAAGAGGTCACTATGGCACCTGTAGCAAGTGCTGATTGTCACACAAACATGGACTTCCTCATGGAAGCACAGAATAGGGATCCTGTGATTTCTCAGTTGAAGGAGTGGAAACAGTGGAATAACACTGAGCCTCCTGCTGAATTACTTGCAGGACCTACTTTCAAGCCATTTAGGCAAGTCTGGGGTGCATTACACATGAGAAATGGTGTATTGTGCTTAGAGAGTCAAAATTATGGGACGGATGAAACTATATGGAGGGGGGTGGTTCTAGAGGAACTAGTCAATATACTAACCTTTTATGCACAATGACAAAACTGCTGGTCATCTAGGAATAGAAAAGCTCACAGGCAAAATCAGAGCTAGATTTTACTGGCCAGGCTGGCTGAGGGCCATAAAACAGTGGTGTAAGACATGTGAGGCCTGTGCTGCTTACAAATGTAAAGGTCCTTCCCCCAGAGCACCAATGACGAGCTCTGTAACAGGCCGTCCATTTGAAAGGATAGCCATAGATTTAATGGGTCCCTTCCCTTGCACGGTGCGAGGCAATAAGTACATCATGGTTGTAGCAGACTACTTTTCTAGATGGGCAGAATCTTATGCCATACCTAACCAAGAGGCTGTGACAGTGGCCAAGAAACTGGTGGAGGAATGGGTGTTGAGATTAGGTGTCGCGCGCACTCTACACAGCGACCAAGGTTCCAATTTTGAATCAAAAGTCTTTCAGGAAATGTGCAAATTGCTACAAATGAATAAAACAAGGACCACTCCGTATAATCCTCAATCAGACGGGTTAGTGGAAAGGCTAAATAAAACCATAATCAGCATGCTTAAAGTTTTTGTGGAAGATAATCAGGGCAACTGGGATGAGATGCTGCCATATGTCATGATGGCATATAGAAGCAGTGTTCAGTCTTCCACAGGGTTCACACCATATAAGGTGCTGTTTGGTAACGAGATTACTCTACCTGTTGATGTAGTTATGGGAACACAAAAGCAGGAGGCCCAATATGCGAGTGAATATGTGCAAAAGATACAGGGTTATTTAAGCACAGTGAGGGAGGCTGTAAAGAAAAATCACCAAAGGGCCACAAATAAACAAAAAGAGTACTAAGATTTGAAGGTAACCCCTCAAAGATATGAGGAGAATGAGTTTGTGTGGCTTCGTGATTATCAAAAGAAGAAGGGCCTATCGCCGAAGCTCAGGAAGAAGTTCAAGGGACCCTTCAGGATAATGAGAAAACTGTCAGATGTACTGTATGAGGTGGTACAGTGTGATGGTCCTTACAAAGCTGTGGTACATTATAACAGACTGAAGCCATACATGGGAAATACACAGAACATAAGATCAAGGGAGAACCAAATGACAAGAGATGATGATGAGAATCCTGATTTTGTGTTAACTAATGATTCACAGATGGGTCAGGATGCACCAGGGAGAGGCAGGAGACAATGTGCCCGAGGGGTGCACACCAGGCTGCCACTTTGGGCGAGGCCTGTAGCAAGGGAAATAGAGTTGGCAGCAACCCAAGGAGAAGATGTGTACCCTGGGGATTTAGGGGATGAAAACAGGGTGCGGGGGAGAGGGACAATGGTAACACAGGGCCCTGATGAGTCTCCCAATTTAATTGAAAGGGAAAATACGTGTGACATGAACAGGAGACAGGTGGCTAGGCCACAGAGAAATGTCAGAAGGCCAGTTTGGCAAGAAGATTTTGTACTGAGGTAAAGAGTACTGTGTTAATGAAAATGTGTATTTTTGTTTCATGGAAATGTGTTTTGTTTTGTTTATTTTTGTATATTTCTGTCCGAACTTTGTGATGCCTAAGTGATGTTATTGCAGACTGTGTGTTCAATCTTAGAAGGGAGTAGTGTAATGTGTCTGCCCGGCCGGACACATTAGGAGGCGACACATGACTGGTTATGGGGTTATGCGGTGGAGCTCCCGGTTGGCGCGCAAGCCATGAATACACTGTGATGATAACTAAATAAATATACGTTGGAAATACAGCACACCTGAAGACTGTCTACTTGTTGTGTGATTGAACGGCACGTTACAGTATCACACATAAAAAAGCAAGCAAGAGAACATTGTTTTAATATAGGCCTATAGCATCATAGGATTATTTGATGTAGTTCTACAAAGTCGTCAAGGTTACTGTGGAACTTTGTCTGTTAGATTTGACATTCCCGGGTTCAGAATGGCCCAGACCATGGCTTTTGCCATTACTGAGATCAACAGAAACCGCAGCCTGCTACCCAACGTGACTCTGGGATACAGTCTCTATGATAATTGTTTCACACTTGGAGTAGCATTCCGTTCAGCTTTGTCATTGGTCAGTGGGAGAGAAGAACAATTTCAACTGAATGAGGGCTGTGTTGGCTCCCCTCCAGTGCTTGGAATAGTGGGTGACTCTCTCTCAACACATTCAATTGCCATCTCTAGTGTATTAGGTTTAGAGTGTCCTTGGTAAGTTTTTTTCTTTCACCATCACCATATTAATTTTGAATAGTGTTTTTTCGTAACAAAGTATAACCTAGTGATTGATTAGGTGTTAACAACACACCATGCAAGTTTTAACAAACCTTGCATGGTGTGTGTTTTTAGCCTTGTGTAGCGATGGTGATATCACTGTGTGGCAATATGCATTGCAAAGGCAGATGAAGGCTGGGTATGCGAGGCTATAGTGTGTTTTGTTGTGTGTTGAAGGGTTCGTATACGTGTTTGTCAAAAGACGGCATTGTGTTTCTGAACCAGGCCTCCTGATGGCTAAAGCTGCCTCTGTGTGTTTGCAGCACACAATGCAGTCCCTTCTTTTTTTTTGTATGTGAAAATGCAAAAATAGCTGATCTACAAGCTCAAAACGCGTTACACTGCGACGCGTTTTGAGCTTGTAGATTGGCTGTTTTTGCTACGACTGTAATATGCAATGTGACCCTCTGGAGTGACTGTATAAATATAGTGGCCCTCTCCATCTTCAAAGTTGCCCACCTCTGATGTAAGGGATAATGTAATGTGATTAACCACCTCCGCTGTCGCGTCAGTGGTTAATCAGCCTGAAGGTGATTTATCTATAAACAATGACCACTCAGCCATACATTATCCCGCTTATTACACGGCTACTTAATACATAAATTAATAAATTGACCCAAAACAAAACAAAACGACTCATATTTCCTTGCTTACGGTAATGAAAGTATTGAAAGTGTCGCGCTGGCCGGCGTCTGCCCAGCTGCAGCACAGTCGGAAAACAAGGAAGTGAATTGATCAAATAGAATCCATTTTCGGGTACTGCACCGTCTATTTCTCGCTGAAATGGAGAGCAATGTTTTGCTGTAAAGGACACTGTGTGTGTGTTTACATCATGGCTGTCATGTTGGAAACAGCAGTAAATCAGCGGAACATAGCAGGGGCTCCGAGGGTTTGTTTTGGCAACGGTGTGTTATAGAGCGGAGCAGTCATTATCCAGAAATAACAGTCCGATGAATTCGGCGATTGACCAATCAGAATCAAGCATTCAACCAAGCCGTGTAATAAAGAATTATAGTACCGTATAGGTATATTACAGAATATATCTTTTGTGTATTTTCAGGTAAGTTACTATTCCACGTGTTCCTGTCTGAGTGACCGGAATAAGTTCCCATCTTTCTTTAGAACAATCCCAAGTGATGCATTCCAGGTGAACTTCTACAGACAAAACATCTGTTGGTATCAAGTAGTACACATCACTTCCCTTTATTGATATTGCATATCGCCTCTCATTTATTTGTGTATAATACTGCTGGAACTGAAGGGCTAGGTTTAGGGTCAGCATCAAAAGAAAATTAATGTGGGTTATACGCAGGAGATTCACTGATTTTACACTACAGTATGTGCATAATCAAACTAAGCAGGTCTTATCCCACCATTCTTCATCCATCAGGTCCAAGCTATGCTCCAAATTATAAAGCGTTTTGGGTGGACCTGGGCAGGACTGCTATTTAATAATGATGCCTATGGCCGAAATGCTGCCCAGTCATTCCAGTCTGACCTGGCCCAGTCTGGTTTTGGTTGTCTGGCATACGTGGAGGTTCTGCCCTGGGACCACGACCCAGCTGAACTTCAGAGGATTGTCACTGTGATGAAGACATCCACAGCTCGTGTGGTCATTGCCTTTGTACATGGGACCTTTATGGTTCATTTCATGGAGGAGGTTGTGGGAAAGCAATTTAACCACTTTCTAAATAAATTAAAATAATAATATAATAATATAATAATATATTTATATATATATATATATATATATATATATATATATATATATATATATATATAGCCTAAATATGTATATTATAATTTTTCAAGAAATTAAGAAAACATTATATTTTTAAAACAAAGCAATACTGCCTCATCAAAGTTGGTACTGTGAATTTATATTGTATATTGTCAGATACTTACGTGAGAGGGGGAGAGGTGGTGGAGACAGACAGACAGACAGACAGACAGACAGACAGTTTGAGGGTCCAATGGAGTTAGCTGGTTTTGTCAGAGGCACTTTTTAATACTTTTTATTTGAATTCGTTCAATATTTTTCAACACACAGACATGAAGGGTGTTCAATAGCATTGATTTATATACCGTATAGGTGGTAAAGCAGAATGTGACAGGTCTGCAATGGATGGCCAGTGAGGCCTGGACAACATATCCTAAGCTCCTGACTCTAGACTTCATGCCGTACCTGGGAGGCACCCTGGGCATTGCCATCCGTCGTGGAGAGATACCAGGTCTAAAGGACTTCTTGTTAAAAATCCATCCCCACAATGACCATGACAACAGCCATGAAAATAACATAGTGAGTCTTTTGTTTCATTTTTTAAACCCATTATGTACGGGATCCCCTTTTGTAACTATACCTTTCAGGACGGGAAACCCCTTTGTGTTAGTTGTTGCTATGTACAGTATATAGCAACATATCTTTTTGTCATTTTTAATTCATATTTGATGATTTTTTTTTATTTAAAAGGCCTTTTTATAATCGGCCTCAGTCCTAAATGGGTTAGGTTGCAATGTTGTGTTCATTCACAAGCTTTGTGCTTTAGAGAATTATGCTTTAAGTTTTCACTGTGTTTCTTCAGATGAGGCGGTTTTGGGAGCACACATTTCAGTGTAATTTCCCCCCCCTTCCGTCAGAGTGGGTGGATGCTGGTGGAAGGGTGTGTACAGGACAAGAGGACCTAGCAACAGCAGAAACCGCACTTTTGGATGTATCTAACCTCAGGCCAGAGTACAATGTGTACAAGGCTGTGTATGCTCTGGCCCATGCCATCCATGACATGTTGCAATGTGTGCCAGGAAAAGGGCCTTTTATTGGGGACAGCTGTGCCGGTTTGCGGACAATACAGCCATGGCAGGTGTAATGTCATTTCACAGGTTACATATGTTTCTAGTTGGGTTCAAATTTAGACTAATAATGATTTAGGTTTGGCTGGTGTCTGGGCCAATCTGACTATATATACAATTTGGATCAGTTCATAACAGCAAAAGGCCAAAGGGTGTACACACAAGATTACTAAAGACACTTGTCATGATGGGGCGGAATAATTATGAGCCTGCAGTAGTCATTAAATTGTTAGTTTTAGTTGTTTATTATCACACAGTGGACAGTTGTGATAACCTGATATGCAGTAGTGTCTGAATAATTTCAAGTACAAATTGTACATCAAAATCTATTTCCCTTGTCTATGTACATTGTGCAAGTAATATTTTGAGCAGCTGCTCAAAACACACTTTTATAATTCTGCTCATCACCATGTCTAGCTTTTATATTACCTGGAAAGGATCAACTTCTCTACACCATTTGGTGATCACGTATCGTTTGATGAGAATGGTAATGCTTTACCAATCTATGATGTCATGAACTGGGTGTGGCTCCCTGATGGAAGCACAAAAGTTCACAATGTAGGTGTGGTCAAGAAGTTAGTCTCTGCAGGTGAAGAACTCATCCTGGATGAAGACAGAATCTTCTGGAACTTTGAATCTAAAAAGGTCACTTCAGCTTTCTATAGCTAATGCTGAGCTGGTGTGAATGTAATTCAGTTTGCACAAAAATATATCATTCTGAATTTCCTCTGTAGCCACCTCGGTCAGTGTGCAGTGAGAGCTGTTCCCCCGGAACCCGTGTGGCCAGAAGGAAAGGGGAACCTGTCTGCTGCTTTGACTGCATTGCTTGTTCTGAGGGAGAGATCAGCAATGAGACTGGTTGGTTTACACCATGTAGTAATGTACAGTATCTTTAGGACAATACTGTACTTGTCTGTCCCTTTAACCTTGTCATCTTTGTTAGACTCTACAGAGTGTACCAGTTGTCCAGAGGACTTCTGGTCCAGTCCCCAGCGTGACCACTGTGTTCCTAAGAGCCTGGAGTTCCTCTCCTACCATGAGGCTCTTGGTATCTCCTTGACAATCATCTCATTGCTGGGCACACTTATCTGTGCCATTGTACTGGGAATCTTCATCTATCATCGAAGCACACCCATGGTGCGCGCCAATAACTCTGAACTTAGCTTCCTTCTCTTGTTTTCACTCATACTTTGTTTTTTGTGCTCACTTCTGTTCATTGGCCGTCCCAGTCTCTGGACTTGTCAGCTGAGGCATGCAGCATTTGGGATCAGCTTTGTGCTGTGTGTCTCGTGTATCCTGGTAAAGACTATGGTGGTTTTAGCTGTATTCAAGGCCTCCAAGCCTGGGGCTACAGACATTATGAAGTGGTTTGGTGCTATGCAGCAGAGAGGAACAGTTCTGGCTCTTACTTCCATCCAGGCAGCAATCTGCATAGCCTGGCTTGTGTCTGCCTCACCAGCTCCTCATAAAAACACACAATACCACAGTGATAAGATAGTCTATGAGTGTGATGTGGGATCAACAGTTGGATTTGCAGTGTTATTAGGTTATATTGGTTTACTTGCACTCCTGAGCTTCCTCCTAGCATTCATGGCAAGGAATCTTCCAGACAACTTCAATGAAGCCAAGTTAATCACCTTCAGCATGTTGATCTTCTGTGCCGTGTGGATAGCCTTCATCCCAGCATATATCAGCTCTCCAGGCAAATATGCAGATGTAGTGGAGGTTTTTGCTATTTTAGCATCTAGCTTTGGAATTTTGGTGTCACTGTTTGGACCAAAGTGTTATATAATGCTTTTGAAACCTGAGAGAAACACTAAGAAGTCCATCATGGGTCGACGTGAAACCAAGACGTAGAAGCACGAATTCAATGAATTTTCACTTTTTCTACCAGATTAAACTAAAAGCAATCCAGTAACACATCTATTATCTATCTAAAGTTATATCTATCTCAAAGGCTATACGTTTGTTGATGTTAGACCTATGTATACTATATACCTTAGAAATATTACCTGTATTATAGGTAAGAGGCAAATTAGCTATATAGATTTCAAATCAGCGAACGCACACTAACATTATTTACGAAAGCATGGTTTCAATTAGTGAAGGGAACTGCCCATAGATCCGAAGTCCCGTTAGTCCGAACATGCATTAAGGTTGGCGAACATGCACTGCTAAGCCCCTTTCCCTTTGTGACATTTCATTCATGGTCAAAATGCCTGAAAATCTATGCTTTCATTCATTATTTCATTTGTATGAAGGTTTCATGAAATTACCGACCAATATGTGCACGTTTACATCGATATGTATTTCCCCCCACTGTTACGACCCTTATTTCTTTTTTTTAAGATATATTTTTGGGCTTTTTCTGCCTTTATTGGATAGTGTACAGTATGGTGATAGGAAATGGGGAGAGAGATGGTGGGGTGACTCGGCAAAGGTCGTCGAGATCGGGAGTCGAACCCGTGGCTTAGCAGCCTATAGGTGCCCGTACCGCTACACTAGCCGCCCGGGCCACGACCGTTATTTCTAGGGGTGTAAAGGTCGCAACATAAACAAACAGGACAAAGGACTTAAAACTGTATATCCATTTATTTACACAAAAAACAAATAAAAAGGTTACAAAAATATATGAATTGAAGATGCCTAACCTATAACAGCAAACAACTAAATAAGGACGCTCAGTCAAAACAGAATCATCAAAAATGTGTCTCTAAAGGCTTGGTTTGGGTGGGAGGACAGAGGAAATGAGTCTCTGCTGCTGTTAAACAAAAGTGTTTTAAATTAAATAACCCTTAAGACTAATGTTTGCTGATGATTGCTGTACGTTCCGAAAGACTGAGCAGGCCATTTCTAGACATACTGTCTGAACTTTATGATTTTTGAACTAATGAACTTGCTGTTTTAAGTCAGGTGTCATTACATTTATTTCAACAGTTTCCTTCAATCATAAATCAATCATTATTTTATTTATATTTAAATAAAACTGTGATGTCCAACGTATAGTATGATGTTTTTTATTCAATTATTTCATTTGGGGAAATAAATGTCATTATAGCTGCTTTCTGCTGCACAGCAATTGCACACCGCAGCCTTTTTGTCAGCAAGGTGGTAACTAGGTGAAATTTGTCATTGACAGCCCATACATCCAAACAGAAAAGTCCTATCTGATTGTATTAAACAACGTCAAACGCACCAACATTGTGTTTGTGTTTACACAATGCTTGTGTTTACACAAACACTCAAAGCTGGGCAGCCCCTCAAAAATAACTAGAGGAAGATTGACTGATTGAAATTTGTATTTCACAGTATGAAGAATGGGTACATTTCAAATGTACAGTTCAATACAAAAAGTTGAAGATAGAACCAGAAAAAGCACAAGGCTAAGGGTCCTCCATTTTCATTAAGTTGAATTGAATGACTTGCAAATTGAATGACTTGCAAATACGTACAGATAAATGAGGAACGTTTGGTTACGATGTAACCTTTGTTCTCTGAGTGAAGAGACTATCTCTCCACCCAACATATTTCATATGTATGGGGAATGACCCCACCTCACTCGTGACGTGGATATCTCTTTAAGACACACCAGTTGTACTGGCACGCACAGGTATATAAGGCCCAGGTGTGCGTGATTACACTGGTTTACTTGATCGACACCGCTTCTGAGCGACATCAAGGTGGAGAGATAGTCTCTTCACTCAGAGAACAAAGGTTACATCGTAACCAAACGTTCTCTATCGTATCGAGACTATCTCTCCACCCAACATATTTCATATGTATGGGGAACTCTGTAAGACACCTCGTGAGGAAGCGAAGCAGTCCCAGAACCCCGAAGACAACACCAGTGGGCTCCGACCCAGCACATACTGAATTTTGAATTATTTATCATGTATGTTCAATGTAATGTATTTACAACCCCTGGAACGGCCGGACAGCCAGACGCCATCCGCCGCCAAATGCTCAGGCGCTAGACGCCACCCAGAGCCCGGCCCCGCAAGACACTAAGGCCAGAGACCACAGGGGTGAAGGGCCGCCCAAGCCAGCCCACCAGACGCAAGGCTGGCTTGACTGGTGAAGGTGACAATGACACCCACCGCTGAGTAGCATGCGAGACCAACTCCCCGAAGGGAGCGAATGCTGCATGTTCAGCCGGTATAACCGGGTGAATGTAGACGGAGTAGACTATGTAGACGGAGTAGACTATGTCGCCGCTGTGCAGATCTCTGTCAAAGACGCACCTTTCCGCAGCGTCCCCAGGTGGAGTGTGCCTGCCCTCCAGGCGGCACTGGTACTCCTGCCTGTTTGTGTGCTGGATAACCTCTGTGATCCATGCACTCTCACTTGAAGCACTCAAAGAGCTGGTCCGTTATTCTGTGGGCCTTGTGTGGCCCTGACGTCCGACTCTAGTGCTCCAATAGGGCAGAGTGGGGACCGACTCCATCTCTGTACGTCGACTGTCTGTATGACGACGGTAGGGCAGAGCTCAACCACCTGATTGAGACGTGTCCTTTTGAAAACATTGGGGATATTGAGCTCTGCAGGCATAGGCCTGCAGAGCTCAATATGGATTGACAGAGCTCGCAACTCCCCCATTTCTCCTTGCAGATGTGACGCCGACAAGGCTGCTGTCTTGAGCATGTCAGGCTCACTGACTAAAGGTCGTAGAGCCTCCAGGGCTAACTCCAGATGGGCCTGATTGGATCCCTAACCTGAGCCCCTCTGAGCCTCAGGGAACCCTTCAGGAAATGCTCTTCTTTTCTTTGTAACGAGGTTACTGCAGTCTGCAGGGCCTGCGCCCCCGCTCAAGTCAGCCTGCCGAACACTCGGTCAGCTAACTGTTGAAGCCCTGTTCTCAGAACCAGAATGATCCTTATTGTCGCATCACAGTTTTACAAGTAAAAAGTGGATGGCCTTCGTTTTTGTGCATAGTTCCCATCGCGTTTATGCTGCGGAGCTAAGCACACACACAGTGAGAAGGGTGCTGGCCGCCACACTGATACCACATATGGTAGAACCTGATAAATGCTGACAGCGTCGATCAAGAGGCTGTCCCACAGATCTCAGATTGGAGGGCACCTCGAAGCCCATGTGGCAGCGAGGCCCTGTGTGGAATGTGCACATGTTCCTGTTGGGGCTGGCCTGCCTGCCCACCTATATGCCTGCTGGATTGTTTCACAAGCCAATGAGTGAAGTCCAGTCTTGGAGACTATCTGCCTAAGACAGTTAGGCCCATTTAAGGCCCTGAGAAGCACACTGAGGAAGGCCCTGCTTCACCACCCTGCTTAGGTGGGTGGGAAGGGTGAAAATCAATAGACTGGATGGCTCACACTCCGATCAGGCCGTAGGGCAAAATGCAGGAATTGGTGCCGACGACACCTAAGCATTGCCATGTAGGAAGCGGCAGCACCCCTCACTGACAGGGACATTTTTGTGGCCGCTAACGGCAAGAATGCTGTCCTGTGAGAAGCCATTGCAGCCCAAGTCTCCACGGGCTTAATTGGCTCATGCCGTAAGGCAGACAGTACCACCCCCCGAGGAGGGACTGCTGGCCTATTGTGTGAGGGATGAACGGTATGAGGACCGACTGGGTGACTATTGTGTCGCCCTTGTGTGGGACGGTGGCCCGCCCTGTTTCCAGATCCCTGGCCTAGCCACACGAATACCTCTGGATGAGGAGGGAGCTCACTCCGTGGCTTCGGTAGCCGGTCTCCAACACACAGAATTACACCCAGGTGTTTAAACGGCCATGCCGTAATACAACCTTATGGTGGTTCTGCTCACCCCTGACAGTCACATTCTGCTGTGTGAACAGACAGAATTATTCGCTGGAACAACGTGGAACGTGTAAACTGACGCTGTCAACGATACGCCCGCGTAGTGCATGACTGTGAATGACAGATAATGCACTGGCCGCATGTTCAGAAGAGCCGGAGACACAAAGTGCACCGTGACTGCCCTCGGCCCAAAGGGGCGGAGGCACAGCCTGAGGGTGGCCCGACTCACTAGAGCAAGGGACCGAGTCCCTGCTTTGCCCTCTAACACATGCCGAGGAGCGCTGCGGACTGTGAGAGTTGACGCCTGCTAGGCCTCTTGTCGAGGTGCCGGCCTAGGTGCCCAAAGTGCTGCAGGTGCCTGGCCACATGGCCGAATGGGAGGATAAGGGACTCAAAGGTTCCGTCGTCTAAGACAAGCCGGTCAGTGCGTCAGTGTGTCAGACCCGGGATCTGAGTATAAACATCCCCGGTCGAGCATGGCAAGCCAGTCGTCTTGGAGGATGGCTTGCCAGACCCTCAGCCCTTCCTTGCCAGGAGAGTGCTGTAAGCAGCACACAACCCCCCGGGGAAGACATAGTGGAACCCACCCAGGGGTCCACCTGAATTGTCTTCCAGGACAGCCGCTGTCCCGAGAGACAGCGGGTGGGGTCTGGGGCCTTAACTGTCAGGACACCAAATCTGAGGCAGGGAAAAAAACCCTTGCGTTTTTTGGGTCCTGGGCTTGGAACGATCTACAGACCAGATTAAAATTGGCTTCCTTTATCCCCCTAGTGACTTTTAAGAGGCTTGCCTCTGGCATACTCTCCAGCCATTGCTCCTGCCTTGATGAGTAGCAATTTGCAGTGTTCTTAGTTTTATATTAGCTTAGTAGTTTCTTGATGTATTGTTCTTTTAGTCTGTACTTGGTTTAGTGGTTAGCTATTTAGACTCTCTCTGAGTCTCCCTGGTAGTAGGTTTTTGGTATTACGGATGTCATATGTTTGTCTTGTCATGTCCTGTATTTGTTGTTACTGGCAGAGCTGTGTAACATTTATTTGCCTCTTCTCTTGGCCAGTGCGCACTTGTAAAAGAGACTTTGGTCTCAATGTGATTTTACTGGTTAAATAAAGGTTAAATAAATAAAAAAAACTGAGGGATGGGCTTAGCCCGCCGAGCACATTTTAGCCATACCCTGCCGGTTGGCCTGTAACCGGACACATAGGTCCCTGGAACTGCCAAACCTGACTGGGGTTGCACAGCCTGAGGGCAACCGAGGCAAGCTGCTCATGGCTGCTTGTGGAGGTGCACATCCTGTACACCTCCACAGCCTCCTTAGGATGCTGTAGCAAAGCACTGGCCTTTTGGCCAAACATGGCCGACGGCTCAATAGGCAGCGTCATTGGGGGAGCTTGGTCCTCCTATCGCAGCTTGGATTGGGGCCGCCACAGATGGCGCCTCATCCAAGGGCATCAATAGCATTGCCCGCTGCTACTGCCTGGGGAGCCTGGAAGCCAGTAGCTGCAGCTCCTAAAGGTCCGGGCCCTTATCGTCACATAAGCGCCTCATATAAGCCGGTGCTGAAGCAGTGACAAGATAGGCCTGTGTTGACTGGCTGCGCCTAGATAGCCATAGTGCATTCTCGGGATGAGAAGGAGCTTACTTTGTGGTTTCGAACCGGTAACCGGATTATACCATGCAAGTTTACACCTATAGGTGCGTGAACGGCCTTGCCGTGAAACACCGTACAGTGTACTACACCCGACAGCCGCGGCACACCGAAATTGGCGAAACTACATCACGGACGCGTGAGCTGACACAGTCAGCGATACGCCGTATATACAGTAGTGTGCAAAGGGCTGTGATTTCAGGGCTTGCTCCTGGCAGACTCAGCACGTCCTGTCTGTGTCACTGAACCAAGTTCCACAGACGGAACTACACCACGGTCGCGTCGACTGACACAGTCAGCCAGACGCCGTATAGTGCGCTACTAAACCTGAACGCGGAAGCTGGCTGCCACGGCAGCCATACACTCGTGTGGTGTTTGAATGGACTGTCTGCTCTGATCCCAAGGGATTTGGTAGTTTTAACTACGAACGAGCCACGATCGAACCCCGAGAGGGACGACTCAGCGCCAGCTCTCTGAATTGCAAAGT
Source organism: Electrona antarctica (assembly GCF_951216825.1). Classification (NCBI taxonomy): domain Eukaryota; kingdom Metazoa; phylum Chordata; class Actinopteri; order Myctophiformes; family Myctophidae; genus Electrona; species Electrona antarctica. The sequence goes on from NC_136801.1 coordinate 33,435,581, forward strand.
GCAGTGGATGAATAGGGTCCAATACTCGTAAGTAGTCCTCACAGTAAACTTCCAAAAATCCATCTGTACAGACCTACACCAGACCGGGCAGGAAAAGAGGTGGAGCCATAGCCTGAGCTTGGCTCATCCAGCTCTGCCCCCCTGGGACGTTTAGTCTGTTGGGCTGAAGTGTAAACAGCTAACTTTTTGCCTCAAACAACAGGCACCCATTGCCTCCTAGCCTCAACTGGCAAGATGAAGAATTCATACAGGAGGCGGGATCTTCGTGAGCTGCTATGGCATGACCGGGGCCCCACAGGTCACCCACTGGTCATGGCCAACCTCTGTGGGCATATGTGCCCCACGCAGCCCAAGATAAACCCCTGCTGTTTCCATTTCATTTAATACCTATATACACTATTATTTTAATATATTATATTAAATAAATACACATTCAACTGTTTGGACATGCTCAAAAACGGGGAGTATAGTAATGTGCTTGAGAAGTGAGGGTCACAGTTTACACTGCTGTCTCTCAGTCACATATTGATATTCATGTGTTGTTGTTTTGTTTTTGTTTTGTTTTGTTGCAATTTGTAACATGTTTCGTGTGGATCCCAAAAGACTAGCTGACTGCCATGGCATCAGCTAATGGGGATCTTTCCGAATAACCAAATAAATAAACAACAGCCAGCAGAGCTTCTATAATCTCTCTCTATCTCTTTCTCTGGAGGAGGTCGCACCTGAACTCCACAGCTGCGCTGAGGCACAGAGTGTTTGAGTTGGAGACAACACTCTGCTCCAAACTTTTTGCATTATATAGTGTATATACGTATGCAGATTTCCACTGTTTGGCCCATGCTTAGAACGGGGATTTATGAGTCCACTTTCCAGGCAACAATTACCCTACGGCCTACGATATATCACCGTGATGTCACAGGGATGTCATCCACGGGATTCCCTGCACAGCACTGGAGACCAGACTTTGTTTGTTGTGGAATAAATGTATGCGGCTGCCCTGCTGTGTCAGCGAGACAGCCGCGGCGCACTCCGCTGCATGCGTTAGTTGGCATTCAGCTCGTCCTGTCTAACCTACCTAACCTACCTACTAACCAATACAAAGGCGGCTTGTGTTATTAGAAAGCCTACTTTCCTTAGTGGACGCACTCTGAGCCCCCCACCTCACGTATAAAATCATCCCGGTTACATTATTGCAATGCCCTCTACACTGGGATTAGCCAACAAGGAACAAGCTCTATTGCAATGAGGGAAATCAGGCACACCCACCGCATCTGAAACACAATAGAAACAAAATAGTAAGGTACTGCAATTAAAGTACAAAATAATGAGGACACAGCATAAGGACAACAAAAATGGCAAGAACAACAGTGTACACAAAGTTAAAAGAATGAAAAATAAGAAATGGTTTGACATCAAATTCCTCATTCAGCCCTTGAGGAGCCATAGTGTTGAGTGTATACTGGTTTCTGATTAGACCATGTAGTAAATCTCACGATAATTCACACCTTCAATATAGTAGGGGAGCCTATCACTTTCCGTGATTTTGGAATGTTAATTTTTGGAGACAGGTATATCTTGATTCTTGGGGTTACCAGAATGCCAAAAAAACATGTCTCCAATTTTTTATGTCAGGTTTAGCATGTTTAATTAGCATAATTAGCTAATTAATTGCCCAGGAAATGGCAATAACTTTGCTTCTAAGTAACTTATAAAGGTGATCTAAGAGTCTAAGTCCATGTTTGTGATGTCCAGAAATTCATCTGTTACCATTGTGAAGTCCTACAACCTTTCCTAATTAGCATAATTGCCATACATTATGCAAAAACGAGGTGAACATCAGCAAATTGCTGCATGTTTTACTTTTAGTCAACTTTGAAAGCTTCTCACAGACTCTAAGTGTATGTTTACAACTCCAGGAATAATTATCATCCTATGAATAAATCATGCAACCTTTTGTCTATGTAATAATTATGTAATAATCACACCAAAACCAGAAATAGCTATATTTCGTTGCTTTAAGTTAATTAATAAATGTGATCTTACAGACAGTGTAAGTTTGTTTGCATGTCTAGAAAATATTCTCTTTCCATAACTAGGATATGCAACCTTTCCTTATTAGCTTTATATATATATATATATATATATATATATATATATATATATATATATATATATATATAATGAAGAACAATATGAGAAATGGTCACAGCTTGGTCACACCTTTTTAGGAGTGTAAAACAAGGTATTTATTAAATTATAAGTCACTGCTCACATTATACAATACGCTGATATTACCATATCTATCTTATTGTGTGGAGGTCTGGGGAAATACTTACAAAGGAAACCTCCAGCCACATAATACAAAAGAGAGCCATTGGAATAGTGCATAAGGTAGGGTATTATGATCATACTAACAAACTGTTTTTAAGGTCAAATACATTGAAGTTTATTGATTTAGTTGAACTTAAAACAGCTCTTATCATTTATAAAGTAAAAAATTGACTAATTCCCAAGACTATCTTGTCGTATTTCAAGGATAAGGAAGGGGGGTATGAGTTGAGAGGAGACTTACATTTCCAACAACCCAGTGCCAAGACCACTCGGAAGAGTATGTTTATCTCTGTCCGAGGGGTTAAGATCTGGAATGGCCTACCAGAGGAAGTCAGACACAGTAGTAACTTTTCAAAATTTAAACAATTGCTCAAGCGAATCCTTTTGGCCAAATACAGCATACCATAGTGAAATTACGTATATTGTGGATGATGACGTTATTGTATGATCAACTGATACATTTTGTACAGGTATTGATAGTGATGGTAGTATTGATAGTCATTAGCGCTGTCATTATTAATAATTAATTAATTTATATTATTGTAATTATGTTAACATTAAAAATGTGAACAAAAATGACATTACTCAGCAACAACATAAATGATAATGATCATTTGTAATGAGGGTAATGTAAATGAGGATAATAACAACGGTGACACGGGGGTGGGTTTGGTGTAGGGTGGAATTCTCGTATCTGACTTTTGTTTTGTTATCGTTAATGTAATGAGTATTACGAATCATGTTCTGCTGTAAGTAGGATAGGCAGGTAGGATAGCCTATTCCTTTTGATCATCTTCATGTTTTGTTTTGTTTTTGTAACAGCTTCCATTCATTGCCTTTAAATATTGTATTTGAAACTGAAGGATGATCAAATAAACTAAACTAAACTGCAAAACTACAGAAATATCACATTGTTTATTCTAATATTTACAGAAAGTTTTGAAAACACATTTAATTGAAGGGTCTCCATCTGTGTCGTCGTCATCGTCAATCCCCAACAGATGTGCCTTGTTTACATTACCACACCTCTAATCATCTGCCCCACACATGCACATCTCAGAGCAGTTCAAATTTTGAGATCGACAAGTACAATGTGATATGCACTGGGATTTCTTGCAGACACATTTGATCAGTTGGGTAATGGTGGCTGGGGCGTGGGTATCCCATGTTGTGACTGGCACCAATTGATCTCCCTCAGCCTCCCATCCATGTTCAGTTGCTGGTGGCATCTGTGGGTTAGGTACGTGGTCCTGATCCCATACCATTGCCTGATAATATGCATGGGTAATGGCTTGATTTAATGCTGCTTGTGTAGGTGGCAGCTTCTCGGCTTCTAATTGTTTATTTGTGAATAACCTCCACCTGAGCTCACCAACATCCACAGGATTTGTACCGGGCTCGTACAGCTGGCAAACAAATGCTTCAATCTTTTTTGACAGTTGCCCCCTTCCAGCTAAGAGTGTAACTGTCATAGATGGAATGGCATTGGTACAGGCAATGGGAAAGCCACCATGGATCAAGACTTGTTCCCAGTAAGCTGACCACTTCATAGCCACACTGGGCAGGAAGACCAAAGAACATAGTGAGATCCATGTAGTATTTGACCGACGCCAGGGTGGCAAGCCCATACCACTTATCATGTGGAAGACAACACACCGATAGGGGAGGTGTCAGAAAAACAGTTCTTTCTGGTATCAGCACCAAAGATGAGCTGACTGTCTTATCTTGCTAAGAAAGCCCTCCAACACTTCCAGGTGAAACCCAATGTTTTGATAATCACGTCAAGGCAGGCTGTCCACTCAAACTCTATCGATGTAAAACATCTCCACAGTGTACAGGAAGAGGCTGATACAAGGATAATCCTGCACAGCCTGGATGCTGTCCGAAGAGGGACAACACAGCTCTACAGTGAGTCCCCTGACACTGATGTCTTTGTTCTTACAATACGACGGTACCATCAGCTGTGCAAGGACACCTATTTCATCACCGGTGTGTGGAACAAAAAACGTATCATCGCTGGAGCCAGTAGTGCAGGCACTGGGTAAAACGAGGACTTCAGCCTTACCAGGGTTCCATGCCGTCTCTGCAGCTGACAGGCCATTTTGCTGGCAAGGGAATTTAACCTGTTGGCCAGGTCTAAACAGGTGTCCTGTGGAGGTGGTATCTGCAGTTGCTATATACTCTATGAGCTACAAAAAGGCTCAGTTCTGACGCAGCACGTACCTAACCCACAGATGCCACCAGCAACTGAATATGGATGGGAGGCTGAGGGAGATAAACTGGTGGGATACCCATGCCCCAGCCACCATTACCCAACTGATCAAATGTGTCTGCAAGAAATCCGAGTGCATATCACATTGTTCTTATCGATCTCAAAATTTGAACTGCTCTGAGATGTGCATGCAGTTCAAATGTTGCACCGCAGATGATTAGAGGTGTGCGGTAATGTAAGCAAGGCACATCTGTTGGGGATTGACGATGACGAAGATGGAGACCCTTCAATTTTCAAAACTTTCTGTAAATATTAGAATAAACAATCTGATAATTCTGTGACCATTTCCCATATTCGCCTTTATTTTATATATTTATTTATTTTTTATGTATGGAGGGACAGACAGTAGGCTGACAGGAAATAGGGGAGAGAGATGGGGGGAAGACATGCAGTAAGGGCCGTCGGGATCAGGAGTCGAACCCGCGGCACACTGCCAGACTGGATTACCAGCCAAGGTGCATGGACCGCTGAGCCACGGCCCAGGCCTACCATTTCCCATATTGTTCTTTATTGCGACTGCAGGTGGCCTTTACTAGGCTATGAAATTATGTATTTCTCGTCAGTCAGTTGTTTGGTTGGTCATGCCTCATGACATCACGTGACATCAGGGATGGAGAAAGATCCCTGATGTCATCAATATTGGCAAGCAACTGTACCTCAAACCCTTAGATCTCCATATACTGTATGGAGCTGACCTGTTCTGACATTCCGGACAAAAGTAAAACATGCAGCAATTTGCTGATGTTCACCTCGTTTTTGCATAATTTATGGCAATTATGCTAATTAGGAAAGGTTGTATGACTTCACAATGGTAACAGATGAATGTCTGGACATCACAAACATGGACTCAGACTCTTAGATCACCTTTATAAGTTACCTAGAATCAAAGTTATTGCCATTTCCGTTTTTGACAATGTATTAGCTAATTATGCTAATTAAACATGCTAAACCCAACAGAAACATTTTTAGACATGTTTTTTTGGCATTCTGGTAACGCCAAGAATCAAGATATACCTCCAAAAAATAACATTCCAAAATCACAGGCATCAGAATCTGATTGATAGGCTCCCCTACTAATAACTTCATATCATTCCCAGCTGCGTTACATTGATTCCACAGCTCTGTAGCTGAGATGGGGTTTGTAAGGCAATCAAGTGCTCCCCCACTTGATTGCCTTACAAACCCAGGCCGTCGGGCCGGAGACTCCCGATTTGCGTCGTGTCTCACTACGCCTCTCAGCCATTATAAAATACCCGGTAAGAGAGAGCCTCCTATTGCTTCATCAAAACCCTAATTTTTGTCTACAAAGCCCTAAACGGGCTGGCCCCCTCCTACATCACTGACCTCCTATCCTATCCCCCCTCCATCAGGACCGGAAGAATGCAGTCTCTTACACATTCCAAAAACCAAAAAAGAGGCTCAGGGGCGACCGCGGCTGTCGCAGCCCCTACACTTTGGAACATCATTCCCCTTGCTGTTAGGACTGCTCCCTCCGTTGAGTCTTTTAAATCACGACTTAAAACCTTTTTATATTCACAAGCCTTTGAATCCCCCTCATGATCCTGCACTTTTATATTTTATATTATTTTGCTTAATTTGCCTGTTGTTTCATTGACTGTCTTATATTATATATATTTCTGCATTGTATTGTACTGTATTGTATTGTACTGTATTGCTCTTTTTGATATGTTGAAGCACTTTGGTACAATGAGAGTTGTTTTTAAATGTGCTATATAAATTAATTTGATCTGATTTGATTTGATTTGATTTGATTTGACATAACAGGACTTTGATATGAAAGCATTGTTGACGTATGTTAAGCCCTGCCTCTTCTTCGGCCTCTGCCTTGCTAGGGTGTTGATGTGTGTTGAAGGTGTGATCGATGATGTTATGGCATACGTTGGCTCAGGGGATGGCCTAACACTGTGTATAAAAATGAGCAACAGGACAAAGTGTGCAGAGGAGGAGAGGAGGTGCAGTCATGAACGCTTCTGTAGTTATACAACTGATTCCATATGTGTACTTGTGCTTGATGTTGTTCTCTTCATTCTCTCCTTTGTCTTCCTCACCTTCCTCTTCTTGTGAGTTACAGGCACAGTTTAAATTCAACAGAATTTACAAGGCTGGGGACTTTATTCTGGGTGGCTTGTTTGCAATCCATTTCTCCTCTGTCTTCCCTGAGCTGTCTTTCACCTCCAAGCAACAGGATCTCATTTGCTATGGGTGAGTATCACATATACAAAAGAAAGCAAGCTAACATTGTTTTAATATAGGCCTATAGCATCATAGGATTATTTGATGTAGTTCTACAAAGATAAATTGTCAAGGTTACTGTGGAACTGTGTCTGTTAGCTTTCACATTCCAGGGTTCAGAATGGCCCAGACCATGGCTTTTGCCATTACTGAGATCAACAGAAACCCCAGCCTGCTACCCAACGTGACTCTGGGATACAGTCTCTATGATAATTGTTTCACACTTGGAGTATCATTCCGTTCAGCTTTGTCATTGGTCAGTGGGAGAGAAGAACAATTTCAACTGAATGAGAGCTGTGTTGGCTCCCCTCCAGTGCTTGGAATAGTGGGTGAAGAGTCCTCAACACATTCTATTGCCATCTCTAGTGTATTAGGTTTGTACAGAGTGTCCTTGGTAAGTTTTCTTCTTTCACCATCACCATTTTAATTGGCTATTCTTTTTGGCTATTTTAGTTTATTTACAAATCTAATATAATGATAAACAGTGTAGTCTTTCTACAGCCTGATAAAGAAAACAATATTTACTTACAGAGCATGTAAGTGGAGCTGGCAGACTTTGAATGGAGCATGGAGGCAGTAGATTGCCACATTGTATATTGTTATACAATGTAACCTTTTAACCTTTTAACTAGTTTTCATGCAAGTTTTAACAAACCTTGCATGGTGTGTGTTTTTAGCCTTGTGTAGCGATGGTGATATCACTGCGTGGCAATATGCATTGCAAAGGCAGATGAAGGCTGGCTATGCAAGGCTATAGTGTGTTTTTTTGTTAGTGCTGAAGGGTTCGTATACGTGTTTGTCAAAAGACGGCATTGTGTTTCTGAACCAGCTGCCTCCTGATGGCTAAAGCTGCCTCTGTGTGTTCGCAGGACACAATGCAGTCCCTTCTTTTTCCCTTTTTTTTTTTTTTTTTTTTGATTGAAAATGTGAACCGAGCGGAGGGAAATCAAGCTGAGTGGTGGTGAGCGATGTTGAGCATTTTAGCGTGGGATTGAGCAGGGAAAGTGAGTGTAGAGTTTCACCCTGCTCTGTTCCACTAACGTGCTCTGCTTGTTATGGGGAAATTATGTAAGGCATACATGGGCAACTGGCGGCCCGGGGGCCATATGCGACCCCCATCTTCACTTAATGTGGCCCTAATATTGGAATACTGATAAAGTATATTATTTAATTTATGTTATAATTCCAATCATGCAAACATGACAGGCTTTAATTACTTTAGTCTAAAATATCTTTCAGGATTCCAATTCCAAAATAGCAAAAAAAAATCAGGATTTAAATTAAACTATAGCAAAAATAGCTGATCTACAAGCTCAAAACGTGTTGCACTGCGACGCGTTTCGAGCTTGTAGATTGGCTGTTTTTGCTACGACCGTAATATGCAATGTGACCCTCTGGAGTGACTGTATAAATATAGTGGCCCGCTCTCCATCTTCAAAGTTGCCCACCTCTGATGTAAGGGATAATGTATGGCTGAGTGGTTATTGTTTATAGATAAATCACCTTCAGGCTGATTAACCACCTCCGCTGTCGCGTCAGTGGTTAATCAGCCTGAAGGTGATTTATCTATAAACAATGACCACTCAGCCGTACATTATCCCGCTTATTACACGGCTACTTAATACATAAATTAATAAATTGACCCAAAACAAAACAAAACGACTATTTCCTTGCTTACGGTAATGCAAGTATTCCCATAAGTGTCGCGCTGGCCGGCGTCTGCCCAGCTGCAGCACAGTCGGAAAACAAGGAAGTGAATCAAATAGAATCCATTTTCGGGTACTGCACCGTCTATTTCTTGCTGAAATTTTTTCAAAAACCTTTTTGAGAGCAATGTTTTTCTGTAAAGGACACTGTGTGTGTGTTTACATCATGGCTGTCATGTTGGAAACAGCAGTAAATCAGCGGAACACAGCAGGTGCTCCGAGGGTTTGTTTTGGCAACGGTGTGTTATAGAGCGGAGCAGTCATTATCCAGAAATAACAGACCGATGAATTCGGCGATTGACCAATCAGAATCAAGCATTCAAACAAGCCGTGTAATAAAGAATTATAGTACCGTATCGGTATATTACAGAATATATATTTTGTGTATTTTCAGGTAAGTTACTATTCCACGTGTTCCTGTCTGAGTGACCGGAATAAGTTCCCATCTTTCTTTAGAACAATCCCAAGTGATGCATTCCAGGTGAACTTCTACAGACAAAACATCTGTTGGTATCAAGTAGTACACATCACTTCCCTTTATTGATATTGCATATCGCCTCTCATTTATTTGTGTATAATACTGCTGGAACTGAAGGGCTAGGTTTAGGGTCAGCATCAAAAGAAAATTAATGTGGGTTATACGCAGGAGATTCACTGATTTTACACTACAGTATGTGCATAATCAAACTAAGCAGGTCTTATCCCACCATTCTTCATCCATCAGGTCCAAGCTATGCTCCAAATTATAAAGCGGTTTGGGTGGACCTGGGCAGGACTGCTATTTACTAATGATGCCTATGGCCGAAATGCTGCCCAGTCATTCCAGTCTGACCTGGCCCAGTCTGGTTTTGGTTGTCTGGCGTACGTGGAGGTTCTGCCCTGGGACAACGACCCAGCTGAACATCAGAGGATTGTCACTGTGATGAAGACATCCACAGCTCGTGTGGTCATTGCATTTGTACATGGGAGCTTTATGGTTCATCTCATGGAGGAGGTTGTGGGAAAGCAATTTAACCACTTTCTAAATAAATTAAAATAATAATATGAATATATATATAATATATATATATATATATATATATATATAATATATATATATATATAGCCTAAATATGTATATTATAATTTTTCAAGAAATTAAGAAAACATTATATTTTTAAAACAAAGCAATACTGCCTCATCAAAGTTGGTACTGTGAATTTATACTGTATATTGTCAGATACTTACGTGAGAGGGGGAGTTAGCTGGTTTTGTCAGAGGCACTTTTTAATACTTTTCATTTGAATTCGTTCAATATTTTGTGAATCAACACACAGACATGAAGGGTGTTCAATAGCATTGATTTATATACCGTATAGGTGGTAAAGCAGAATGTGACAGGTCTGCAATGGATGGCCAGTGAGGCCTGGACAACATATCCTAAGCTCCTGACTCTAGACTTCATGCCGTACCTGGGAGGCACCCTGGGCATTGCCATCCGTCGTGGAGAGATACCAGGTCTAAAGGACTTCTTGTTAAAAATACATCCTGACACTGACCCTGACAACAGCCATGAAAATAACATAGTGAGTCTTTTGTTTCACTTTTTAAACCCATTATGTACGGGATCCCCTTTTGTAACTATACCTTTCAGGACGGGAAACCCCTTTGGGTTAGTTGTTGCTATGTACAGTATATAGCATCATATATATTTGTTTTCATTTTGAATTAATATTTGATGAAAACGTAGCTCAGGATTTAGAAGGCCTTTTTAGAATCGGCCGAAGTCCTAAATGGGTTAAGTTGCAATTTTGTGTTTATTCACAAGCTTTGTGTTTTAGAGAATTTATGCTTTAAGTTTTCACTGTGTTTCTTCAGATGAGGCGGTTTTGGGAGCGCACATTTCAGTGTAATTTCCCCCCCCTTCCGTCAGAGTGGGTGGATGCTGGTGGAAGGGTGTGTACAGGACAAGAGGACCTAGCAACAGCAGAAACTGCACTTTTGGATGTATCTGACCTCAGGCCAGAGTACAATGTGTACAAGGCTGTGTATGCTCTGGCCCATGCCATCCATGACATGTTGCAATGTGTGCCAGGAAAAGGGCCTTTTATTGGGCACAGCTGTGCCGGTTTGCGGACAATACAGCCATGGCAGGTGTACTGTCACTCATTTCACAGGTTACATATGTTTCTAGTTGGGTTCAAATTGGCTGGTGTCTGGGCCAATCTGACTATATATACAATTTGGATCAGTTCATAACAGCAAAAGGCCAAAGGGTGTACACAAAAGATTACTAAAGACACTTGTCATGATGGGGCGGAATAATTATGAGCATGCAGTAGTCATTCAATTGTTAGTTTTAGTTGTTTATTCCACACAGTGGACAGTTGTGATTATTACCCTTAAACCTGATATGCAGTGGTGTCTGAATAATTTCAAGTACAAATTGTACATCAAAATCTATTTCCCTTGTCTATGTAATAGTAAGTAGTAATATTTTGAGCAGCTGCTCAAAACACACTTTTATAGTCACTTGCTCTTCATAATTCTGCTCATCACCATGTCTAGCTTTTATATTACCTGGAAAGGATCAACTTCTCTACACCATTTGGTGATCAAGTATCATTTGATGAGAATGGTGATGCTTTACCAATCTATGATGTCATGAACTGGGTGTGGCTCCCTGACGGAAGTACAAAAGTTCACAATGTAGGCGTGGTCAAGAAGTTAGTCTCTGCAGGTGAAGAACTCATCCTGGATGAAGACAGAATATTCTGGAACTTTGAATCTAAAAAGGTCACTTCAGCTTTCTATAGCTAATGCTGAGCTAGTGTGAATGTAATTCAGTTTGTACAAAAATATATCATTCTTAATTTCCTCTGTAGCCACCTCGGTCAGTGTGCAGTGAGAGCTGTTCCCCCGGAACCCGTGTGGCCAGAAGGAAAGGGGAACCTGTCTGCTGCTTTGACTGCATTGCTTGTTCTGAGGGAGAGATCAGCAATGAGACTGGTTGGTTTACACCATGTAGTAATGTACAGTATCTTTAGGACAATACTGTACTTGTCTGTCCCTTTAACCTTGTCATCTTTGTTAGACTCTACAGAGTGTACCAGTTGTCCAGAGGACTTCTGGTCCAGTCCCCAGCGTGACCACTGTGTTCCTAAGAGCCTGGAGTTCCTCTCCTACCATGAGGCTCTTGGTATCTCCTTGACAATCATCTCATTGCTGGGCACACTTATCTGTGCCATTGTACTGGGAATCTTCATCTATCATCGAAGCACACCCATGGTGCGCGCCAATAACTCTGAACTTAGCTTCCTTCTCTTGTTTTCACTCATACTTTGTTTTTTGTGCTCACTTCTGTTCATTGGCCGTCCCAGTCTCTGGACTTGCCAGCTGAGGCATGCAGCATTTGGGATCAGCTTTGTGCTGTGTGTCTCGTGTATCCTGGTAAAGACTATGGTGGTTTTAGCTGTATTCAAGGCCTCCAAGCCTGGGGCTACAGACATTATGAAGTGGTTTGGTGCTATGCAGCAGAGAGGAACAGTTCTGGCTCTTACTTCCATCCAGGCAGCAATCTGCATAGCCTGGCTTGTGTCTGCCTCACCAGCTCCTCATAAAAACACACAATACCACAGTGATAAGATAGTCTATGAGTGTGATGTGGGATCAACAGTTGGATTTGCAGTGTTATTAGGTTATATTGGTTTACTTGCACTCCTGAGCTTCCTCCTAGCATTCATGGCAAGGAATCTTCCAGACAACTTCAATGAAGCCAAGTTAATCACCTTCAGCATGTTGATCTTCTGTGCCGTGTGGATAGCCTTCATCCCAGCATATATCAGCTCTCCAGGCAAATATGCAGATGTAGTGGAGGTTTTTGCTATTTTAGCATCTAGCTTTGGAATTTTGGTGTCACTGTTTGGACCAAAGTGTTATATAATGCTTTTGAAACCTGAGAGAAACACTAAGAAGTCCATCATGGGTCGACGTGAAACCAAGACGTAGAAGCACGAATTCAATGAATTTTCACTTTTTCTACCAGATTAAACTAAAAGCAATCCAGTAACACATCTATTATCTATCTAAAGTTATATCTATCTCAAAGGCTATACGTTTGTTGATGTTAGACCTATGTATACTATATACCTTAGAAATATTACCTGTATTATAGGTAAGAGGCAAATTAGCTATATAGATTTCAAATCAGCGAACGCACACTAACATTATTTACGAAAGCATGGTTTCAATTAGTGAAGGGAACTGCCCATAGATCCGAAGTCCCGTTAGTCCGAACATGCATTAAGGTTGGCGAACATGCACTGCTAAGCCCCTTTCCCTTTGTGACATTTCATTCATGGTCAAAATGCCTGAAAATCTATGCTTTCATTCATTATTTCATTTGTATGAAGGTTTCATGAAATTACCGACCAATATGTGCACGTTTACATCGATATGTATTTCCCCCCACTGTTACGACCCTTATTTCTTTTTTTTAAGATATATTTTTGGGCTTTTTCTGCCTTTATTGGATAGTGTACAGTATGGTGATAGGAAATGGGGAGAGAGATGGTGGGGTGACTCGGCAAAGGTCGTCGAGATCGGGAGTCGAACCCGTGGCTTAGCAGCCTATAGGTGCCCGTACCGCTACACTAGCCGCCCGGGCCACGACCGTTATTTCTAGGGGTGTAAAGGTCGCAACATAAACAAACAGGACAAAGGACTTAAAACTGTATATCCATTTATTTACACAAAAAACAAATAAAAAGGTTACAAAAATATATGAATTGAAGATGCCTAACCTATAACAGCAAACAACTAAATAAGGACGCTCAGTCAAAACAGAATCATCAAAAATGTGTCTCTAAAGGCTTGGTTTGGGTGGGAGGACAGAGGAAATGAGTCTCTGCTGCTGTTAAACAAAAGTGTTTTAAATTAAATAACCCTTAAGACTAATGTTTGCTGATGATTGCTGTACGTTCCGAAAGACTGAGCAGGCCATTTCTAGACATACTGTCTGAACTTTATGATTTTTGAACTAATGAACTTGCTGTTTTAAGTCAGGTGTCATTACATTTATTTCAACAGTTTCCTTCAATCATAAATCAATCATTATTTTATTTATATTTAAATAAAACTGTGATGTCCAACGTATAGTATGATGTTTTTTATTCAATTATTTCATTTGGGGAAATAAATGTCATTATAGCTGCTTTCTGCTGCACAGCAATTGCACACCGCAGCCTTTTTGTCAGCAAGGTGGTAACTAGGTGAAATTTGTCATTGACAGCCCATACATCCAAACAGAAAAGTCCTATCTGATTGTATTAAACAACGTCAAACGCACCAACATTGTGTTTGTGTTTACACAATGCTTGTGTTTACACAAACACTCAAAGCTGGGCAGCCCCTCAAAAATAACTAGAGGAAGATTGACTGATTGAAATTTGTATTTCACAGTATGAAGAATGGGTACATTTCAAATGTACAGTTCAATACAAAAAGTTGAAGATAGAACCAGAAAAAGCACAAGGCTAAGGGTCCTCCATTTTCATTAAGTTGAATTGAATGACTTGCAAATTGAATGACTTGCAAATACGTACAGATAAATGAGGAACGTTTGGTTACGATGTAACCTTTGTTCTCTGAGTGAAGAGACTATCTCTCCACCCAACATATTTCATATGTATGGGGAATGACCCCACCTCACTCGTGACGTGGATATCTCTTTAAGACACACCAGTTGTACTGGCACGCACAGGTATATAAGGCCCAGGTGTGCGTGATTACACTGGTTTACTTCACTGTAAAAAATTTATCCGTTAAAAAACGGCGAAATGTTCCGGTAATTTGCTGCCAATGCATTGTACCGTTAGTCTACGGACACTTCCGTCAACCCTATAACGGATCATTTCGTACTTTCACAGGACTAAGTCTGTTCCTTTCACGGACACTTCCGTCATCCTAAAACGGAAGATTCTGTATTTTTACAGTATTTAGTCAGTTCCTTTTACGGACATTTGAGGAAAATTCTGTACTTTTACAATACTTAGTCTGGTCTTTTTACGGACAAGTCTGTACTGTTATGGAACTTAGTCTGGTCTTTTTACGGACAATTCTGTACTGTTATGGAACTTAGTCTGGTCTTTTTACGGACAATTCTGTACTGTTATGGAACTTAGTCTGGTCTTTTTACGGACAATTCTGTACTGTTATGGAACTTAGTCTGGTCTTTTTACGGACAATTCTGTACTGTTATGGAACTTAGTCTGGTCTTTTTACGGACAATTCTGTACTGTTATGGAACTTAGTCTGGTCTTTTTACGGACAATTCTGTACTGTTATGGAACTTAGTCTGGTCTTTTTACGGACAAATCTGTACTGTTATGGAACTTAGTCTGGTCTTTTTACAGACAATTCTGTACTTTTATGGAACTTAGTCTGGTCTTTTTACGGACAAATCTGTACTGTTATGGAACTTAGTCTGGTCTTTTTACAGACAATTCTGTACTGTTATGGAACTTAGTCTGGTCTTTTTACGGACAAATCTGTACTGTTATGGAACTTAGTCTGGTCTTTTTACAGACAATTCTGTACTGTTATGGAACTTAGTCTGGTCTTTTTACGGACAAATCTGTACTGTTATGGAACTTAGTCTGGTCTTTTTACGGACAAATCTGTACTGTTATGGAACTTAGTCTGGTCTTTTTAACGGACAATTCTGTCCTTTTACGGACACTTACGTTAATCCGAAAATAGAAAATGATGTACATTTACATAGGATATTCTTTGTACAATTTACGGACATCAATCTGATTAAACCACAAATATACAAATATAACATGTTTATTTGTATTTCTTTTCTTCAGTGTGAACAGTGCAATTAAACATTTTTTCTTTAACATTAAAGTGCAATTAAACATTTCTTTTTTTAGACATGCCCAAAGCACCCAGACAACACATTAACCGCCAGGATTAATGAATTCACCTAATACAGGAAAGGATTTCCCCTGTTTTACGGCGTATATCTATTCTACGTCCGAGCATAGACATGGTAACGCCTGTCTTGAATGTCCTCAGATGCAAGGGTACTCCGTGGTCGGAAATAATACAAGTAAAAGAGAATGGCAACACGCGACAGTAACTTGTAACTTTAATTTTTGTAGAAGAGGCAAACTAATAGTTTACTTTGATTGAATAATTGAACACGTAGGCCTATGTACTATCATTTGATTTGGCTGTGTTCTAATACTAAAAAAGATCAAGGGAAAAGAGACCTTTTTACAGTACAATAATGTTTAGAGTTTACAGATGTATACAAATAAACAATGGCATAAACGGCATAAACAATATTAGTTTGCCTCTTCTGCAAAAATAAAAGTTACTGTCACGCGTGCCAAGCTGTCATTCTCTTGTATTATATATCGTATCATTTATTTCCCACCACGGAGTAACCTCACGCAGCAGACTATCCGGCAGGCAGGGCGTTACCATGTCTATGCTCGGACGTAGAAAAGATATACGCAGTTTTACGTTTTGAAAAGCCTACACTTGTGACTGTTGACATCACGCAAGTAGCATCACGATCATAAACACTATAAAATACCCTTTGGCGTGAGGTCCTGGGCGGGTAATGTGTTAGTACTATATAGTTGCATTACATTTCCATCATAGAAACAATAGAACACAACTTTTATAGACATTTCCATATAATAAAAATATACATTCAACTGTAACACATTTCTCTTAAAACTTGTACAGGGATCGTTTGCCACTGCCTTCAAACTACTGACTCACCCGCCAGTGGGGAATGAGGAGTCCCCTCCAGGAGGATGTAGAAAGTGTCCTACACCTCCCACTCCTCATTCCCCACAGACGGGCGTTGCCCCAGCCTGTAGGAGAAGATGCAGTGACAAATATCACCCTCCCCAATTATTTCAAAACACAATAAAATACATGTCATTTGCCACTGCTTACAAACTACTGACTCACCCGTCAGTGGGGAATGAGGAGTCCCCTCCAGGAGGATGTAGAAAGTGTCCTACACCTCCCACTCATTCCCCACCGACGGGCGTTGCCCCAGCCTGTAGGAGAAGATGCAGTGACAAATATCACCCTCCCCACCCAACTTCCCTCCCCTGAACATGGGGGATTTGAACTACATTTGGACAGGTACTTAACCCCTGCGCCACCTAAGTGCCATAAACATTTTTAAGAGCTTTCTGAAATGTAACACATTTCTCTTAAAACTTGTACAGGGATCGTTTGCCACTGCCTTCAAACTACTGACTCACCCGTCAGTGGGGAATGAGGAGTCCCCTCCAGGAGGATGTAGAAAGTGTCCTACACCTCCCACTCATTCCCCACCGACGGGCGTTGCCCCAGCCTGTAGGAGAAGATGCAGTGACAAATATCACCCTCCCCACCCAACTTCGCTCCCCTGAACATTGGGGGTTTTAACTACATTTGGACAGGTACTTAACCCCTGCGCCACCTAAGTGCCATAAACATTTTTAAGAGCTTTCTGAAATGTAACACATTTCTCTTAAAAATTGTACAGGGATCGTTTGCCACTGCCTTCAAACTACTGACTCACCCGTCAGTGGGGAATGAGGAGTCCCCTCCAGGAGGATGTAGAAAGTGTCCTACACCTCCCACTCATCATTCCCCACAGACGGGCGTTGCCCCAGCCTGTAGGAGAAGATGCAGTGACAAATATCACCCTCCCCAATTATTTCAAAACACAATAAAATACATGTCCTTTGTCACAGCTTTCAAACTACTGACTCACCCGTTCAGTGGGGAATGAGGAGTCCCCTCCAGGACGATGTAGAAAGTGTCCTACACCTCCCCACTCATTCCCCACTGATGGGCGATGCAGGAGAACATGCAGTGACAAATATCACCCTCCAATGATTTCAAAACACAATAAAACATATCAATACAGCAATCAACTAAACAGCTTAGTGCAACAAAATAGGCATTTCTCACCTTTAGAATACTCAAACATCAGACTAACATTCTGAGATAGATAATAGTTAAGTTCTGTTTGGGGGGGCAGGTACTTCACCCCTATGCCCCCTTAGTGCCATACACATTTCCATTTCAAAACTAAATAAACAGCAATGCTGTTGCATTCTCACCTTGAGAAAAACATTGTTACAGACTGGCAGTCTGACATACAAGAGGTAGTGTGTGTGTGTGTGTGTGTGTGTGTGTGTGTGTGTGTGTGTGCGTGTGGGTACACGCAGTCCAAAAACCTCACATGTTCCATACGAAGTCCTTCATTGAGTCACAAACTTTGACAGTCTTGAATCACAAAACATTGCTTCATCAGACTAACTGTCCTTTGTCAGACAGTAGGTGAGGTAAGGTGGTGTGTGTGTGTGTGTGTGTGTGTGTATACAGTCCAAAAACCTCAAATGCTCCATTGGAAATCCTTCAGTTGAGACACAAACTTTGACAGTCTTGCCGGAATGTGCCGTTTTTTCCCCTGCTGTTCTGCCTTGGACCCTCTGTCTGGATTGATTCCGAAGAAAACTCTAAGGAAACAGAAGAAATCTTAGCTACACATAAAATAGATGAAACTGAAGTAAAGAGTAACAGACACAGTTGAGATACTTTAGTTAGTTGATGGTGGTCCTTGGCACAAAATGTGCCAAGTAGACAATGAGATACAATATGGAAAACTTGACCTCTCTTAGGCTAAGGGCAGAGCAATATGCAAGGAACTGGAAGAAATAGACATTGTACTGGACTATGACCAATTTGGGCTTTGACAAGTATGAATGTCAAATAGTGACCACGAGGTGGCAACATAGGATAGATATTTGGTTGGGATTTGCAGCCCTTAGCTTGAATGATGTAAAAATTGTACTGGTAATGAAGGGCAACTTTATTTGTTTAATTTGGGACATTGGCTCAGGGGTAGAGTGGCCAGTAGAGCAGCTGGATGGGAACGGCGAGGTTCCCAGTTCGATCCTGTGGGCTCCCCCAGAGTTAGTGTCAAAGTGTCCTTGAGTAAGACTCTGATGAACCCCTAATTGCTCTCAATGAGCAGGATGGTGCCTTGCATGGTTTCCTCGGCCATCATGGGTGAATGTAATGGTGTATGAATGTGTGTGTGGATGTAATGTAAAGCGAGTTGGATAAAAGCTCTATATAAACAGGGCTGCACACAACTTTTTTGGTCTAGTACTCAGAGGAGCACCTGGAGAAGTTACTTGGCTCTCCAAAATGCGGCGACCCGTCTCGCCGGATGGATAATAGAGGGATGCATGAATATAATGACTTATAGAAAAACTATATTTATTGGATAGGTGGGGACTGGGGAGTCAATGGAGGGTATTGCAACTCTAGATTCATACCATTATTAAAAAGAATCTAGAGTTGCAAATTGCAGCTAGGTCCATGTGTGGTCCAGCCCTAAATGCATAGTCTAATAAAAACAACTTAATACTTCCTAAGGATAATATGAGCATCAAAGCAATATTTAGGTACTTAAAAAAAAATATATATATATATATATATATATATATATATATATATATATATTTAAATAGCCGATCTACTAGCTCACAACGTGTTGCGGTCTTGCGGAGGAGACACGTTGTGAGCTTGCAGATCAGCTATTTGTTTAACATACACGGGGAAGCATACATCAGGCTTCCCTTTTGTTTTTACAGAGGCAACGTACAGTCAGACTCAGACAGTTAGACACACATGGCTCCTCGGTGCAAAAACAAACAGTGTACACTTCCCAGACTTTACGATAATAAAGGGACAGTATGTCGGGACACAGTGTTGTCATGTTGATAAGCTTCATGTTGTGCAGGCTGCAGCAGCAGTGCCAGTCCGCAATGCTTTGCACTCTTATCACTGTCGGAACTAAAACCTGTACCCGTAAAAAGTCAGTGGCCGGTGCCTAGGCTGTGTGAGACGGCATCGCAAACGAGCAACTTGCTCCAGCACCCGGAAAAAAAACATAAGCACAGCGGCGAATGGGAAGAGTGCAAAGCATCCAAAGCATCCCCTTTTACAACTTGTAAAAATGGCCAGTGCACTTGTGCAAGACGTACTTTGAGTGGCAGTCGGTGGGAAATGCTCTCGCTACAGATTGTACTAGTATTCTGGCCATAATAATCATTCTAGGCGGCCCCAGCAGGCGGTACGCAGAAGCGCTTCCCGGCGCTTGATTGACAGCGCAGAATTAATTTTGACGACGCATGCGCACTGGCGTAGCGCCTGTGTGCAGGTCTGTATATAAAAGCACCATTTAGCATTTTCATCATGTAGATAAATATCTTGACCTGTTGAACATGGACTTAGAATGTTTTTGGCAGGTTATGTTTGTAATCAACTGGAACTCTGCACAAGTAAGCCTTGCAGAGCCAAAATAGCAGATCTACAAGCTCACATTGTGTTGTGACGCATTATGACAGACAAGAATTCAAATAGCCCAGCTATAAACATTACAAAACCATGTGTTGCTTACCTTTGCACAAACTCCAGCGTCAACGCCATCTCCTTCGGGTACTCGATGTTGCAGACATAGAACAGGGAGAAAGCATAGGCGAGGGCCGCAACAGGGGAGGTGATGTGGTCATTTACAATGACCTGATCCACAGCCATATTGAATTGCTGGTCACCTTAAACAGATTATCACAAAAAACGAAATTAATTTAAGAAATCACACACCCACGCACAAAAGAAAAATAGAATAATTGCTGTGATTTCTGGTAATTAGTAGTTTTTGGTAAGAACAAGCAAAAAATACTTTGAAACGCTATTCAACATTTTGTTTCTCAGACTTGTACATACAATTGTACATAATTTAAAGATGTTGCCCCTAATCTGCATATACCTTTTCATCACAACAAATTGTCTTAGCAGGAAAACTAAAAACAAATGGAGCATATATACCAAGCTTGCTGGGATAACTACTAACCTCTGAGTAGGATGCATGGGGTACATGGGAGATCAACATCGTTGGAGTCCTGAGGAGAAAAATAAGATGAAGATACACATGCATTTGATGATTTTACGTTTCCAATGTACACAAACAGTGTCTGAATCAGAGGTAACGACTAAGCATAGAAATATTACAGGGATTCTCAATATTTTCTATGATTCACACATTACAATATAATTATGTTGCAGTATGTACATGTGACAAGTTTGACAACCCCAAAATTTGTTCTCAGTCTAAATGGGTTAGACTTAGAGTACCAGCAGTGCAAAGTGGATCAACTATGATACGTATAGTATCACTATCTATACGTTGACTCAAGTACTGTGGTTGAGTATTTCTACCACCACTGGATATAGATAATTATGTTGAGATAATTTCCTGGGGTTTACAATCCATAACACTTACCTCATTTTGGAAGAAGAGGCGATCAGGGTTTTCCTTTAAGTATCTAGCAATGCCTTTGATCAGCTCCACTGGACCATCACCCAGCTTCAACCCTATGATTGATTGAATACTTTATTAACAGTTCATACCAATTATACAGAATACAACATGTTTCTATATCTGTGGTGCTCAAAAGTGTAAACTGTAAAGACGAAACGGAAGTGGGGAGGAGGCTCCACTTCCGCTTTATATTTTAATCATGATAGAACTTCCGTGGCTCCAGACTGTATGATGGAAGCATTTGGAAATTGCAAGAGGCTACAGTTTGGCAACGTGAGACTACCACATAAGCAAAGATATTAGTGAATAGGATGACATACAATAGAAAATACATATTCAACACTAGTAGCAATAAATGTATATTGGGGAAACAGGGGTGGGGTGGGGGGTAATTTACCTTTGGAGTCGAGGAAGTTGTTGATGCCCGATTCTTTGCCGGAAAGTTCCTCTGCCAGCTTGTTGAGTACCGGAAAGCCAAGGAGTTGAGATGCGTGTTCAAACAGGTGAGGAGCTTCAAATAAGAATGGCCACTCTTCCTTCATGACCTTGACATAGGGGTGGGCGATATGGAAAAATACAATATCACGATATTTTTTCTAGCATTATCACGATACATGATATTATTTCATGTGTTTTTTAAGGTTATTGTTCAACAAAGCCATCATTCTACAGAAGTATAAATTAAGGTATTGCAAACATATACGATATCTGTGAATATCACGATACGATATTCATCATCATACACAGACCCTTACCAGGACACATGTTCCATCGTTTATGGCTTCACGCTGGATGGGATACGTTTCAGTCATCAATTTTCTAACAGATGACTCCTAAAAATAGAAGAAATCCAATAGATTGTTTTATAAACACACACAAACACATATCTCCGATCTATAAGCTCATGTTTCCCCATTGTGAACTTTATAAATGACTTCTCAATTACTCCATTAACCAAAAGGTAATCCATAGTTACACAATAATCACCAATTAAATAATGGATGGTTGCAGCCTTACCTGGTGGCGATCATGGGTTCTGAAGGCACTTTTCAATTCCTCTTGTTTAGACTGCAGTGCTGCTCTACACTCGGGTCCCTCAACAGCAGGCTGCCACTCCACACATCCGTAACGATCAGAGTATCTGGACCTTTTCCTTCTTGGAGTGTCACCCTCGGCTGGCCTCATCCCGGAGGTTGGATCTCTCTTCATATTTTCAACTCTGTTTTCTAGCTGTTGAAAGAGAACTGAACAACCGTCTGACGCAAACGGCTTATTTCCAAAGGGCTCTGTCTCTTGGAAGGAGAGAGGATATTTATCAATCATCTGCTGGGCGACATCCCGCAGCTGTGCTCTGCTAGGTCTCTGTCCATGATGTGTACAGACGATATCATCCACAAGCAACCGAATCATGTCATGTCTTTTCTTCGTCGGTACCCATTTCTTTGAAGTGAAGGACTCCATGACTGTGGAGGGCATTTTGTGCCATGGCACAGAATATGTCTGACAGGATGGGGAGCCTGCTGGTGTTGTCGTCTCAGGTGGTGTTGGGGGCAGGACTGGCAGGTCTCTCTGTGGCAGAGGTACAGATGTTGGGCCGCTTGTGAAGGGTGTTGAAGCTTGTGAATCTATGGATAACAAACACCTCATCAATATTACCATTAATATGCTGGTTCTCAGAGTCCGGTAGGGGAACACCAGGGGCACAAATGGGCCATTAACCAATTAAGACCTGAGCCCAGATTCTACAAAATGTCTTCCAAATCCTGACAGTTTTCTGAAAAACATATCAGTGGTGCTAAAACTGTTTCATGTTAAGGACCCACAGAACTATCTGTATTTGACCGTGGACCCCCATCTGAAAATGTGTTGTTCCAGGGACCCCCCCAGAATAAAATAAGAGTTAAAACCGTTTGCTGTGAAAGAATACATATATTCAAAGACTTACACACGTTTTCACAACTTTTCAAAATAGCAAATCTACAAGCTCGTAGCGCGGCACTCAGGGCCGCACTATGAGCTTGTAGATCTGCTATTTTCCCAACACCTAAAGTTTAAAATAATGGTTAAAAGCTATACGGTGACACAGACACGTGCTCAGGTCTAAATGGGTTAAAGGTCTAAGGGTCAGAGTTAAAGGCAAAAAAGGTTAATTTGGACCAATAGTGCTCCTCAGACCGGACATTGAGAATTGCATTAAATTAAGAAAACATAACACAGAATGTGTCACAAACCAACAAAGTGTGAATTTGCCATTTGTGTACACATGGAACCAAATGGACCCTTACAGGTCTGTAACTTTGAGTGTACACATGGAACCAAATGGACCCTTACAGGTCTGTAACTGTAGGCCTACATAATATGGAACCAAATGACCTTACATGCAGGTCTGTAAATCAGTGTACATACGGAACCAAATGGACCCACAACTCTGAATGTGTACAAATGGAATCCATTTGGTTTCATTTGGACACCGTATGGGGTTCTTAAATTAAAGTTTGCAAAATACTAGATTATACAGACATCAATTTTGTAGCCTATGTGTACTAATGTGTGCAGAAGAAAAACTTACCAGTTTGGAAAGCACGGACGAGTCTTCTGCACTGAATGACAGACAGAGTGTTCTCAAGGTCCGAGGCTTGCACATTGATGAGGTCATCCACAGACGCAACTCCTAATTCCTCTAACCTGGCCAGGACTGCATCCATCTTATCACTACTAAGTGATGGCATGGCTTTCTTAACCAACTGTTTTACAGGCTCCATGTTGGCATGTGTTTCAGAGGAATGAGCAACCTCCCACCTCTCTGGTATGAAGAAAGTGGATAATATTCTGTAAATTTTTCCAGATTTTGACAGCTGAACAAATCAGAAACATTTTCATCAACTTCATAGACTCCAAGCTCAGGAACCCAGCTGGCCGTTTTCCCCCGTAGCAAAAGTAGGACAGTGGTTTCATTTTTAATAATAATGCTCGCTATTTGTCCCAACTGTAGTTGTCCTTTAGTATATCTCAGTACAACAAGCATACCATTTTCATATGACGTGCCTTTAACCTGGACCTTCTCTGTGACAACTGCGTTACTCGAGTTAATTCCGAATTCGTCAACTGCTGTCCTTATGCTTCGATCATACAGCTCAGGATAGAACTTGGTGGAGTCTGAAACTTGAACCTGGGGGCTAAATAAACTACCACAAGCCTGATAAGCCTGAAACAACTGATGTCTATCAGCAAGTGACTTGGTTACATTTTTGAAGTTTTTAGATGACCTGATACATCTTTTAAAATATGAATGCTTAGATTCGAAACGCATGGTCCAAGTATGTATGAGTGGGCCAAAATGTAAACTCAAGTCAGCATAGTGAAGCAGATAGTGATGCTTCGGTCTAAGTCTTACTAGTGGGAATAACTCTTTCCTCATTTCAACATAGTCTTGGATCTGCCCCTTCATATAAGCAATCTGTGGCTCTGAAAGGCGAGACATATTCAACTAGCTCCCTCAGGAGAAGTACCATGCCCCATACTGCATTGTCGGCATCTTTAATTCTGTTATGCAGTAAAATCGGCAAGAATCTCAAAAGCCACCTGTTTTGGGCTGCCTGGCCACCAATCTTTGCTCCTGTAATGTTAATAGCATATAGCTTGTTTTTGCTTTCACCAGTAAATGATTTGAGTCTATTATTAAGGACCCCATAACTGAACCACTTTTCTTTTTTGATTAAGACTTGCAAACACATAGCTAAATCAAAGTCAACCACACCTTCAAACAGATCATGTGCAAGACAGGGTGGCAATCCTGGCTGACATACGTGAAAGTTAGACAGTTTGTTGAAAACACTGTCACCTTTAATACCATGATGCATTGGGACCTCAGGGTGACTTTCCAGAAACTGCACTGTCTCATTATAATTAGCCGGATTTCTATGAGTGAAAACTGTGAGAGGGTTAGACCGAAATTCATCTCTTGTCGCTAGACAGTATCTACAGAAATATTCAGCAGAGCTGAAATTCTCTGTAAAACCACCAATCATGTGGGAGCCTAGGTTATCTCCCAGTATGCATGCAACAGTACCTTTATACATCTGTCCATTAAAAGGTATGCCGTTTTCCTCCAGCTTACACAAGTCTGACACAAGCTTACTGAAAATCTCATTGACTCCAAAATATTTTTGGTCTTTCTCTAGGCAGAGTAGTGCCAACTGTATTTGATCAATAGTTGACCGCTGGCATGGAGGGAAATTGGCCAAGGTATAGTAGACAGCTAATACTTTGTGCTTTGTCTTGGCAGATCCAAGTGGATTCGCTACCTCAAACGCATCCTGGAATAAGAGGACCTTTAAAGTGTCTGTGTCTGATGAAAACATGGCATTTGATTTAAAGGCCCACCCATCAGTAACATCACAGAGGATATCATCTTCCAGTTCCACATGAGGATTATTGAATTGAGCTGCACCTTGCTGTTTCAGAATTGCTCCGAGGCTTTCCAAAATAGGAATGTAATGGTAGTGCCTCTGCTGCCCCTCTTTGTACCCAAGACTGACTTCAAGAGGCTGAACATAATTATAGTGGGCCTTGTAATATTGCAGCCTTCTGTGGTGTGTAGTTAAAGGACCATTTTCATTCAATGCCTTGTGAATAGGGCTCTGCTCGTATGCACTCTTTCCAAGACATGTGAATGTCGCTCTTGGAACGTCATACTGTTCAAGCTCACGCGCTAACACATCCATAGTATATTCTTGATGAATAGCATTTAATGTTTTCATCTCAGTTGCTATCTCAGTAATTGTGGAGGCTGGAACTAAATACTTTGCCTGCAATCCTAAGAAAAACTGAGCTAAACTCTCTGTGTAGCCGTCTTTCACTTGATCACTCAAATTGTCAACGTGTTCTGCATCGTCAACAATTACTTCCGCCTGTACAACATTTGATCCTTCTCCT
The DNA here is from genome assembly GCF_951216825.1 of Electrona antarctica. Taxonomy (NCBI): domain Eukaryota; kingdom Metazoa; phylum Chordata; class Actinopteri; order Myctophiformes; family Myctophidae; genus Electrona; species Electrona antarctica. Next base: position 33,461,472 of record NC_136801.1, read on the forward strand.
GGCAATACATGGTCTGCAACTTCACATAAATGAACAGGAGCTATCTTGGTAACATCCCACCCTTTATGATGCCTCGAAATATGAGATGAAAAAGACGACTTTACATTACACGTTGTGGAACATCCATCAAAGGGACACGTTACAGTCAGACCCTCAGATATGTGACCACTCAAGTGAGACACAAGACTTTTAAGCTCTCCATATTCACTGCTGCAGAAATTAAATGAACACTTCAACTGTACTGACACATTACGGTTCAATGTTTGTCTGCTCTTTGTATCTGGATGTGTTCGTGACATATGAACAGCAAAGCTATTGTAACTGGAGAACCTCCGTCCACAGTCCTTATGGCCACATGAAAAAAACACATTATTCATATTCCTGTGTGATCGGCAGTGTTTCAGGTAATCTGCCGAAGATACACAGTTAAAGCCACAAATATTACAAGCCAACATGTTGATGAGGTGAAAGATAAGACAATCAGAAAATAATCAGAGGTGGCCCCATCTGCCAGCGGACAGAACACTAGTTATTTCTATTTCCCCCCCCCCCCAATATGCTCTTTTGAGGCTAAATTTGATCCAAATAGCTACAAAGTCCCCTCCAAATATTTAATAATAGTAGTAATGATACTGATAACTGAAAGTGTTTCAAAAGAGCATCTTGGGAAAAAATTATAAAAAATGAACTACTCTAGTACTGTATATTGTGCTGCAAACATTTAATTAGCACTTAAATTGTACAGACACTACAGTTCCAAGTCTACTTCTGTAACATGAACAGCAAGGCTATTGAATAATATCTATGACCACATTTAATCATTTAACAGTCAACATGTTTTCCAGCCTGGCCATAACCTAGCCACTCGTTTTACAAACCACACTAATCAACTAAACCCGAATTCAATATTTAGCACGTAGCCTATACGTTACTGTACACAACACACCAATCTAAACTATAGCATTGAGGCTGGCTGTCTAGGCTAGCGGCCTAGCAGCGGGAGCTAACCCACCACCGGACACGTTCTAGCATTATCCATCCAACTGTGAACACCACACATAAAGCTAACCAAAAGCTAGCATTGAGGGGTAAATGCTGCAGTCTTGGCTAGCGGCCTAGCCTAGCGAGGGAAGCTAAAGCACAACCTTCTATGCCATTAAAGCACACACACACACAGACAACACACACACGCAAATATAATATAAGATATCGGTTATATAAGGTCTGTTGGTAAGCCAAGTCTTTGAGGTGGGGAAACAACTTGGCTTCCTTGGCGCAAATTGAGCTATTATTATTATTATTGAGCTATTGTTAGCTAACTGGGCACTAGCTAGCTAACAATAGCTCCGGTAGCTAACAGCTAACTGTGAGCAGCACACATAAAGCTAAACAAGAGCTAGCATTGAGGGGTAAATGCTGTCTTGGCTAGCGGCCTAGCCTAGCGAGGGAATCTAAAGCACATAGAAGGTTGTGCATGCCATTAAAGCACACACACAGACAACACACACACGCAAATATAATATAAGGTATCTGTTATATAAGGTCTGTTGGTAAGCCAAGTCTTTGAGGTGGGGAAACTACTTGGCGTTCTTGGCGCAAATTAGCTCCGGGTAGCTTTTGAGGGGGAAGGAAAGGAAGCTAGCGGGCTAGCGCAGAAGCTAAGCCGGCCACAATGGACCCTCCACTCAGCTATAGCACTGGTGTCATTCAAGAACGGACGCGACACAAACCCGCAAATATAATAAATGCTATCTAAATATAATCTTAACCTATCTTTTTTTTTTAATAAAACACTTATTTGCCCAACTTTTGCCGCGGGAAAACTGGGCACTTGTGCCAACTGGGGCCAGAAGTTACACACAAACACTGCCAGAGATGTAATAATAAAATAAATAAATGTATTGTAAATGTAACTAATGTAATTAACGTACCAACCAAACGTGTTTACCAAAAGAAGCGTGAGGTTCCAGTCACTCCAAAGTTAACACATGCAGCCTGCCCTGTCCTGTTGTTTCTAAACCAGTGCGGAGAGATTTTGTAATGGCGGCTATGGCGGACTCTACTACTTTTTTGACACCAATGTGCGCATGTCCGCAAAAGATGGGGACATTCCCTTTGCTCATAGGCTTCGCTCTATGGCTTTTCTGGAATTGGGAACGATCCAATCACATATATAAGGGACATTCCCATCAGACGACGGACTTTTTTAAGAGTGTTGATCGACACCGCTTCTGAGCGACATCAAGGTGGAGAGATAGTCTCTTCACTCAGAGAACAAAGGTTACATCGTAACCAAACGTTCTCTATCGTATCGAGACTATCTCTCCACCCAACATATTTCATATGTATGGGGAACTCTGTAAGACACCTCGTGAGGAAGCGAAGCAGTCCCAGAACCCCGAAGACAACACCAGTGGGCTCCGACCCAGCACATACTGAATTTTGAATTATTTATCATGTATGTTCAATGTAATGTATTTACAACCCCTGGAACGGCCGGACAGCCAGACGCCATCCGCCGCCAAATGCTCAGGCGCTAGACGCCACCCAGAGCCCGGCCCCGCAAGACACTAAGGCCAGAGACCACAGGGGTGAAGGGCCGCCCAAGCCAGCCCACCAGACGCAAGGCTGGCTTGACTGGTGAAGGTGACAATGACACCCACCGCTGAGTAGCATGCGAGACCAACTCCCCGAAGGGAGCGAATGCTGCATGTTCAGCCGGTATAACCGGGTGAATGTAGACGGAGTAGACTATGTAGACGGAGTAGACTATGTCGCCGCTGTGCAGATCTCTGTCAAAGACGCACCTTTCCGCAGCGTCCCCAGGTGGAGTGTGCCTGCCCTCCAGGCGGCACTGGTACTCCTGCCTGTTTGTGTGCTGGATAACCTCTGTGATCCATGCACTCTCACTTGAAGCACTCAAAGAGCTGGTCCGTTATTCTGTGGGCCTTGTGTGGCCCTGACGTCCGACTCTAGTGCTCCAATAGGGCAGAGTGGGGACCGACTCCATCTCTGTACGTCGACTGTCTGTATGACGACGGTAGGGCAGAGCTCAACCACCTGATTGAGACGTGTCCTTTTGAAAACATTGGGGATATTGAGCTCTGCAGGCATAGGCCTGCAGAGCTCAATATGGATTGACAGAGCTCGCAACTCCCCCATTTCTCCTTGCAGATGTGACGCCGACAAGGCTGCTGTCTTGAGCATGTCAGGCTCACTGACTAAAGGTCGTAGAGCCTCCAGGGCTAACTCCAGATGGGCCTGATTGGATCCCTAACCTGAGCCCCTCTGAGCCTCAGGGAACCCTTCAGGAAATGCTCTTCTTTTCTTTGTAACGAGGTTACTGCAGTCTGCAGGGCCTGCGCCCCCGCTCAAGTCAGCCTGCCGAACACTCGGTCAGCTAACTGTTGAAGCCCTGTTCTCAGAACCAGAATGATCCTTATTGTCGCATCACAGTTTTACAAGTAAAAAGTGGATGGCCTTCGTTTTTGTGCATAGTTCCCATCGCGTTTATGCTGCGGAGCTAAGCACACACACAGTGAGAAGGGTGCTGGCCGCCACACTGATACCACATATGGTAGAACCTGATAAATGCTGACAGCGTCGATCAAGAGGCTGTCCCACAGATCTCAGATTGGAGGGCACCTCGAAGCCCATGTGGCAGCGAGGCCCTGTGTGGAATGTGCACATGTTCCTGTTGGGGCTGGCCTGCCTGCCCACCTATATGCCTGCTGGATTGTTTCACAAGCCAATGAGTGAAGTCCAGTCTTGGAGACTATCTGCCTAAGACAGTTAGGCCCATTTAAGGCCCTGAGAAGCACACTGAGGAAGGCCCTGCTTCACCACCCTGCTTAGGTGGGTGGGAAGGGTGAAAATCAATAGACTGGATGGCTCACACTCCGATCAGGCCGTAGGGCAAAATGCAGGAATTGGTGCCGACGACACCTAAGCATTGCCATGTAGGAAGCGGCAGCACCCCTCACTGACAGGGACATTTTTGTGGCCGCTAACGGCAAGAATGCTGTCCTGTGAGAAGCCATTGCAGCCCAAGTCTCCACGGGCTTAATTGGCTCATGCCGTAAGGCAGACAGTACCACCCCCCGAGGAGGGACTGCTGGCCTATTGTGTGAGGGATGAACGGTATGAGGACCGACTGGGTGACTATTGTGTCGCCCTTGTGTGGGACGGTGGCCCGCCCTGTTTCCAGATCCCTGGCCTAGCCACACGAATACCTCTGGATGAGGAGGGAGCTCACTCCGTGGCTTCGGTAGCCGGTCTCCAACACACAGAATTACACCCAGGTGTTTAAACGGCCATGCCGTAATACAACCTTATGGTGGTTCTGCTCACCCCTGACAGTCACATTCTGCTGTGTGAACAGACAGAATTATTCGCTGGAACAACGTGGAACGTGTAAACTGACGCTGTCAACGATACGCCCGCGTAGTGCATGACTGTGAATGACAGATAATGCACTGGCCGCATGTTCAGAAGAGCCGGAGACACAAAGTGCACCGTGACTGCCCTCGGCCCAAAGGGGCGGAGGCACAGCCTGAGGGTGGCCGACTCACTAGAGCAAGGGACCGAGTCCCTGCTTTGCCCTCTAACACATGCCGAGGAGCGCTGCGGACTGTGAGAGTTGACGCCTGCTAGGCCTCTTGTCGAGGTGCCGGCCTAGGTGCCCAAAGTGCTGCAGGTGCCTGGCCACATGGCCGAATGGGAGGATAAGGGACTCAAAGGTTCCGTCGTCTAAGACAAGCCGGTCAGTGCGTCAGTGTGTCAGACCCGGGATCTGAGTATAAACATCCCCGGTCGAGCATGGCAAGCCAGTCGTCTTGGAGGATGGCTTGCCAGACCCTCAGCCCTTCCTTGCCAGGAGAGTGCTGTAAGCAGCACACAACCCCCCGGGGAAGACATAGTGGAACCCACCCAGGGGTCCACCTGAATTGTCTTCCAGGACAGCCGCTGTCCCGAGAGACAGCGGGTGGGGTCTGGGGCCTTAACTGTCAGGACACCAAATCTGAGGCAGGGAAAAAAACCCTTGCGTTTTTTGGGTCCTGGGCTTGGAACGATCTACAGACCAGATTAAAATTGGCTTCCTTTATCCCCCTAGTGACTTTTAAGAGGCTTGCCTCTGGCATACTCTCCAGCCATTGCTCCTGCCTTGATGAGTAGCAATTTGCAGTGTTCTTAGTTTTATATTAGCTTAGTAGTTTCTTGATGTATTGTTCTTTTAGTCTGTACTTGGTTTAGTGGTTAGCTATTTAGACTCTCTCTGAGTCTCCCTGGTAGTAGGTTTTTGGTATTACGGATGTCATATGTTTGTCTTGTCATGTCCTGTATTTGTTGTTACTGGCAGAGCTGTGTAACATTTATTTGCCTCTTCTCTTGGCCAGTGCGCACTTGTAAAAGAGACTTTGGTCTCAATGTGATTTTACTGGTTAAATAAAGGTTAAATAAATAAAAAAAACTGAGGGATGGGCTTAGCCCGCCGAGCACATTTTAGCCATACCCTGCCGGTTGGCCTGTAACCGGACACATAGGTCCCTGGAACTGCCAAACCTGACTGGGGTTGCACAGCCTGAGGGCAACCGAGGCAAGCTGCTCATGGCTGCTTGTGGAGGTGCACATCCTGTACACCTCCACAGCCTCCTTAGGATGCTGTAGCAAAGCACTGGCCTTTTGGCCAAACATGGCCGACGGCTCAATAGGCAGCGTCATTGGGGGAGCTTGGTCCTCCTATCGCAGCTTGGATTGGGGCCGCCACAGATGGCGCCTCATCCAAGGGCATCAATAGCATTGCCCGCTGCTGCTGCCTGGGGAGCCTGGAAGCCAGTAGCTGCAGCTCCTAAAGGTCCGGGCCCTTATCGTCACATAAGCGCCTCATATAAGCCGGTGCTGAAGCAGTGACAAGATAGGCCTGTGTTGACTGGCTGCGCCTAGATAGCCATAGTGCATTCTCGGGATGAGAAGGAGCTTACTTTGTGGTTTCGAACCGGTAACCGGATTATACCATGCAAGTTTACACCTATAGGTGCGTGAACGGCCTTGCCGTGAAACACCGTACAGTGTACTACACCCGACAGCCGCGGCACACCGAAATTGGCGAAACTACATCACGGACGCGTGAGCTGACACAGTCAGCGATACGCCGTATATACAGTAGTGTGCAAAGGGCTGTGATTTCAGGGCTTGCTCCTGGCAGACTCAGCACGTCCTGTCTGTGTCACTGAACCAAGTTCCACAGACGGAACTACACCACGGTCGCGTCGACTGACACAGTCAGCCAGACGCCGTATAGTGCGCTACTAAACCTGAACGCGGAAGCTGGCTGCCACGGCAGCCATACACTCGTGTGGTGTTTGAATGGACTGTCTGCTCTGATCCCAAGGGATTTGGTAGTTTTAACTACGAACGAGCCACGATCGAACCCCGAGAGGGACGACTCAGCGCCAGCTCTCTGAATTGCAAAGTGCAGTGGATGAATAGGGTCCAATACTCGTAAGTAGTCCTCACAGTAAACTTCCAAAAATCCATCTGTACAGACCTACACCAGACCGGGCAGGAAAAGAGGTGGAGCCATAGCCTGAGCTTGGCTCATCCAGCTCTGCCCCCCTGGGACGTTTAGTCTGTTGGGCTGAAGTGTAAACAGCTAACTTTTTGCCTCAAACAACAGGCACCCATTGCCTCCTAGCCTCAACTGGCAAGATGAAGAATTCATACAGGAGGCGGGATCTTCGTGAGCTGCTATGGCATGACCGGGGCCCCACAGGTCACCCACTGGTCATGGCCAACCTCTGTGGGCATATGTGCCCCACGCAGCCCAAGATAAACCCCTGCTGTTTCCATTTCATTTAATACCTATATACACTATTATTTTAATATATTATATTAAATAAATACACATTCAACTGTTTGGACATGCTCAAAAACGGGGAGTATAGTAATGTGCTTGAGAAGTGAGGGTCACAGTTTACACTGCTGTCTCTCAGTCACATATTGATATTCATGTGTTGTTGTTTTGTTTTTGTTTTGTTTTGTTGCAATTTGTAACATGTTTCGTGTGGATCCCAAAAGACTAGCTGACTGCCATGGCATCAGCTAATGGGGATCTTTCCGAATAACCAAATAAATAAACAACAGCCAGCAGAGCTTCTATAATCTCTCTCTATCTCTTTCTCTGGAGGAGGTCGCACCTGAACTCCACAGCTGCGCTGAGGCACAGAGTGTTTGAGTTGGAGACAACACTCTGCTCCAAACTTTTTGCATTATATAGTGTATATACGTATGCAGATTTCCACTGTTTGGCCCATGCTTAGAACGGGGATTTATGAGTCCACTTTCCAGGCAACAATTACCCTACGGCCTACGATATATCACCGTGATGTCACAGGGATGTCATCCACGGGATTCCCTGCACAGCACTGGAGACCAGACTTTGTTTGTTGTGGAATAAATGTATGCGGCTGCCCTGCTGTGTCAGCGAGACAGCCGCGGCGCACTCCGCTGCATGCGTTAGTTGGCATTCAGCTCGTCCTGTCTAACCTACCTAACCTACCTACTAACCAATACAAAGGCGGCTTGTGTTATTAGAAAGCCTACTTTCCTTAGTGGACGCACTCTGAGCCCCCCACCTCACGTATAAAATCATCCCGGTTACATTATTGCAATGCCCTCTACACTGGGATTAGCCAACAAGGAACAAGCTCTATTGCAATGAGGGAAATCAGGCACACCCACCGCATCTGAAACACAATAGAAACAAAATAGTAAGGTACTGCAATTAAAGTACAAAATAATGAGGACACAGCATAAGGACAACAAAAATGGCAAGAACAACAGTGTACACAAAGTTAAAAGAATGAAAAATAAGAAATGGTTTGACATCAAATTCCTCATTCAGCCCTTGAGGAGCCATAGTGTTGAGTGTATACTGGTTTCTGATTAGACCATGTAGTAAATCTCACGATAATTCACACCTTCAATATAGTAGGGGAGCCTATCACTTTCCGTGATTTTGGAATGTTAATTTTTGGAGACAGGTATATCTTGATTCTTGGGGTTACCAGAATGCCAAAAAAACATGTCTCCAATTTTTTATGTCAGGTTTAGCATGTTTAATTAGCATAATTAGCTAATTAATTGCCCAGGAAATGGCAATAACTTTGCTTCTAAGTAACTTATAAAGGTGATCTAAGAGTCTAAGTCCATGTTTGTGATGTCCAGAAATTCATCTGTTACCATTGTGAAGTCCTACAACCTTTCCTAATTAGCATAATTGCCATACATTATGCAAAAACGAGGTGAACATCAGCAAATTGCTGCATGTTTTACTTTTAGTCAACTTTGAAAGCTTCTCACAGACTCTAAGTGTATGTTTACAACTCCAGGAATAATTATCATCCTATGAATAAATCATGCAACCTTTTGTCTATGTAATAATTATGTAATAATCACACCAAAACCAGAAATAGCTATATTTCGTTGCTTTAAGTTAATTAATAAATGTGATCTTACAGACAGTGTAAGTTTGTTTGCATGTCTAGAAAATATTCTCTTTCCATAACTAGGATATGCAACCTTTCCTTATTAGCTTTATATATATATATATATATATATATATATATATATATATATATATAATGAAGAACAATATGAGAAATGGTCACAGCTTGGTCACACCTTTTTAGGAGTGTAAAACAAGGTATTTATTAAATTATAAGTCACTGCTCACATTATACAATACGCTGATATTACCATATCTATCTTATTGTGTGGAGGTCTGGGGAAATACTTACAAAGGAAACCTCCAGCCACATAATACAAAAGAGAGCCATTGGAATAGTGCATAAGGTAGGGTATTATGATCATACTAACAAACTGTTTTTAAGGTCAAATACATTGAAGTTTATTGATTTAGTTGAACTTAAAACAGCTCTTATCATTTATAAAGTAAAAAATTGACTAATTCCCAAGACTATCTTGTCGTATTTCAAGGATAAGGAAGGGGGGTATGAGTTGAGAGGAGACTTACATTTCCAACAACCCAGTGCCAAGACCACTCGGAAGAGTATGTTTATCTCTGTCCGAGGGGTTAAGATCTGGAATGGCCTACCAGAGGAAGTCAGACACAGTAGTAACTTTTCAAAATTTAAACAATTGCTCAAGCGAATCCTTTTGGCCAAATACAGCATACCATAGTGAAATTACGTATATTGTGGATGATGACGTTATTGTATGATCAACTGATACATTTTGTACAGGTATTGATAGTGATGGTAGTATTGATAGTCATTAGCGCTGTCATTATTAATAATTAATTAATTTATATTATTGTAATTATGTTAACATTAAAAATGTGAACAAAAATGACATTACTCAGCAACAACATAAATGATAATGATCATTTGTAATGAGGGTAATGTAAATGAGGATAATAACAACGGTGACACGGGGGTGGGTTTGGTGTAGGGTGGAATTCTCGTATCTGACTTTTGTTTTGTTATCGTTAATGTAATGAGTATTACGAATCATGTTCTGCTGTAAGTAGGATAGGCAGGTAGGATAGCCTATTCCTTTTGATCATCTTCATGTTTTGTTTTGTTTTTGTAACAGCTTCCATTCATTGCCTTTAAATATTGTATTTGAAACTGAAGGATGATCAAATAAACTAAACTAAACTGCAAAACTACAGAAATATCACATTGTTTATTCTAATATTTACAGAAAGTTTTGAAAACACATTTAATTGAAGGGTCTCCATCTGTGTCGTCGTCATCGTCAATCCCCAACAGATGTGCCTTGTTTACATTACCACACCTCTAATCATCTGCCCCACACATGCACATCTCAGAGCAGTTCAAATTTTGAGATCGACAAGTACAATGTGATATGCACTGGGATTTCTTGCAGACACATTTGATCAGTTGGGTAATGGTGGCTGGGGCGTGGGTATCCCATGTTGTGACTGGCACCAATTGATCTCCCTCAGCCTCCCATCCATGTTCAGTTGCTGGTGGCATCTGTGGGTTAGGTACGTGGTCCTGATCCCATACCATTGCCTGATAATATGCATGGGTAATGGCTTGATTTAATGCTGCTTGTGTAGGTGGCAGCTTCTCGGCTTCTAATTGTTTATTTGTGAATAACCTCCACCTGAGCTCACCAACATCCACAGGATTTGTACCGGGCTCGTACAGCTGGCAAACAAATGCTTCAATCTTTTTTGACAGTTGCCCCCTTCCAGCTAAGAGTGTAACTGTCATAGATGGAATGGCATTGGTACAGGCAATGGGAAAGCCACCATGGATCAAGACTTGTTCCCAGTAAGCTGACCACTTCATAGCCACACTGGGCAGGAAGACCAAAGAACATAGTGAGATCCATGTAGTATTTGACCGACGCCAGGGTGGCAAGCCCATACCACTTATCATGTGGAAGACAACACACCGATAGGGGAGGTGTCAGAAAAACAGTTCTTTCTGGTATCAGCACCAAAGATGAGCTGACTGTCTTATCTTGCTAAGAAAGCCCTCCAACACTTCCAGGTGAAACCCAATGTTTTGATAATCACGTCAAGGCAGGCTGTCCACTCAAACTCTATCGATGTAAAACATCTCCACAGTGTACAGGAAGAGGCTGATACAAGGATAATCCTGCACAGCCTGGATGCTGTCCGAAGAGGGACAACACAGCTCTACAGTGAGTCCCCTGACACTGATGTCTTTGTTCTTACAATACGACGGTACCATCAGCTGTGCAAGGACACCTATTTCATCACCGGTGTGTGGAACAAAAAACGTATCATCGCTGGAGCCAGTAGTGCAGGCACTGGGTAAAACGAGGACTTCAGCCTTACCAGGGTTCCATGCCGTCTCTGCAGCTGACAGGCCATTTTGCTGGCAAGGGAATTTAACCTGTTGGCCAGGTCTAAACAGGTGTCCTGTGGAGGTGGTATCTGCAGTTGCTATATACTCTATGAGCTACAAAAAGGCTCAGTTCTGACGCAGCACGTACCTAACCCACAGATGCCACCAGCAACTGAATATGGATGGGAGGCTGAGGGAGATAAACTGGTGGGATACCCATGCCCCAGCCACCATTACCCAACTGATCAAATGTGTCTGCAAGAAATCCGAGTGCATATCACATTGTTCTTATCGATCTCAAAATTTGAACTGCTCTGAGATGTGCATGCAGTTCAAATGTTGCACCGCAGATGATTAGAGGTGTGCGGTAATGTAAGCAAGGCACATCTGTTGGGGATTGACGATGACGAAGATGGAGACCCTTCAATTTTCAAAACTTTCTGTAAATATTAGAATAAACAATCTGATAATTCTGTGACCATTTCCCATATTCGCCTTTATTTTATATATTTATTTATTTTTTATGTATGGAGGGACAGACAGTAGGCTGACAGGAAATAGGGGAGAGAGATGGGGGGAAGACATGCAGTAAGGGCCGTCGGGATCAGGAGTCGAACCCGCGGCACACTGCCAGACTGGATTACCAGCCAAGGTGCATGGACCGCTGAGCCACGGCCCAGGCCTACCATTTCCCATATTGTTCTTTATTGCGACTGCAGGTGGCCTTTACTAGGCTATGAAATTATGTATTTCTCGTCAGTCAGTTGTTTGGTTGGTCATGCCTCATGACATCACGTGACATCAGGGATGGAGAAAGATCCCTGATGTCATCAATATTGGCAAGCAACTGTACCTCAAACCCTTAGATCTCCATATACTGTATGGAGCTGACCTGTTCTGACATTCCGGACAAAAGTAAAACATGCAGCAATTTGCTGATGTTCACCTCGTTTTTGCATAATTTATGGCAATTATGCTAATTAGGAAAGGTTGTATGACTTCACAATGGTAACAGATGAATGTCTGGACATCACAAACATGGACTCAGACTCTTAGATCACCTTTATAAGTTACCTAGAATCAAAGTTATTGCCATTTCCGTTTTTGACAATGTATTAGCTAATTATGCTAATTAAACATGCTAAACCCAACAGAAACATTTTTAGACATGTTTTTTTGGCATTCTGGTAACCCCAAGAATCAAGATATACCTCCAAAAAATAACATTCCAAAATCACAGGCATCAGAATCTGATTGATAGGCTCCCCTACTAATAACTTCATATCATTCCCAGCTGCGTTACATTGATTCCACAGCTCTGTAGCTGAGATGGGGTTTGTAAGGCAATCAAGTGCTCCCCCACTTGATTGCCTTACAAACCCAGGCCGTCGGGCCGGAGACTCCCGATTTGCGTCGTGTCTCACTACGCCTCTCAGCCATTATAAAATACCCGGTAAGAGAGAGCCTCCTATTGCTTCATCAAAACCCTAATTTTTGTCTACAAAGCCCTAAACGGGCTGGCCCCCTCCTACATCACTGACCTCCTATCCTATCCCCCCTCCATCAGGACCGGAAGAATGCAGTCTCTTACACATTCCAAAAACCAAAAAAGAGGCTCAGGGGCGACCGCGGCTGTCGCAGCCCCTACACTTTGGAACATCATTCCCCTTGCTGTTAGGACTGCTCCCTCCGTTGAGTCTTTTAAATCACGACTTAAAACCTTTTTATATTCACAAGCCTTTGAATCCCCCTCATGATCCTGCACTTTTATATTTTATATTATTTTGCTTAATTTGCCTGTTGTTTCATTGACTGTCTTATATTATATATATTTCTGCATTGTATTGTACTGTATTGTATTGTACTGTATTGCTCTTTTTGATATGTTGAAGCACTTTGGTACAATGAGAGTTGTTTTTAAATGTGCTATATAAATTAATTTGATCTGATTTGATTTGATTTGATTTGATTTGACATAACAGGACTTTGATATGAAAGCATTGTTGACGTATGTTAAGCCCTGCCTCTTCTTCGGCCTCTGCCTTGCTAGGGTGTTGATGTGTGTTGAAGGTGTGATCGATGATGTTATGGCATACGTTGGCTCAGGGGATGGCCTAACACTGTGTATAAAAATGAGCAACAGGACAAAGTGTGCAGAGGAGGAGAGGAGGTGCAGTCATGAACGCTTCTGTAGTTATACAACTGATTCCATATGTGTACTTGTGCTTGATGTTGTTCTCTTCATTCTCTCCTTTGTCTTCCTCACCTTCCTCTTCTTGTGAGTTACAGGCACAGTTTAAATTCAACAGAATTTACAAGGCTGGGGACTTTATTCTGGGTGGCTTGTTTGCAATCCATTTCTCCTCTGTCTTCCCTGAGCTGTCTTTCACCTCCAAGCAACAGGATCTCATTTGCTATGGGTGAGTATCACATATACAAAAGAAAGCAAGCTAACATTGTTTTAATATAGGCCTATAGCATCATAGGATTATTTGATGTAGTTCTACAAAGATAAATTGTCAAGGTTACTGTGGAACTGTGTCTGTTAGCTTTCACATTCCCGGGTTCAGAATGGCCCAGACCATGGCTTTTGCCATTACTGAGATCAACAGAAACCCCAGCCTGCTACCCAACGTGACTCTGGGATACAGTCTCTATGATAATTGTTTCACACTTGGAGTATCATTCCGTTCAGCTTTGTCATTGGTCAGTGGGAGAGAAGAACAATTTCAACTGAATGAGAGCTGTGTTGGCTCCCCTCCAGTGCTTGGAATAGTGGGTGAAGAGTCCTCAACACATTCTATTGCCATCTCTAGTGTATTAGGTTTGTACAGAGTGTCCTTGGTAAGTTTTCTTCTTTCACCATCACCATTTTAATTGGCTATTCTTTTTGGCTATTTTAGTTTATTTACAAATCTAATATAATGATAAACAGTGTAGTCTTTCTACAGCCTGATAAAGAAAACAATATTTACTTACAGAGCATGTAAGTGGAGCTGGCAGACTTTGAATGGAGCATGGAGGCAGTAGATTGCCACATTGTATATTGTTATACAATGTAACCTTTTAACCTTTTAACTAGTTTTCATGCAAGTTTTAACAAACCTTGCATGGTGTGTGTTTTTAGCCTTGTGTAGCGATGGTGATATCACTGCGTGGCAATATGCATTGCAAAGGCAGATGAAGGCTGGCTATGCACGGCTATAGTGTGTTTTTTTGTTAGTGCTGAAGGGTTCGTATACGTGTTTGTCAAAAGACGGCATTGTGTTTCTGAACCAGCTGCCTCCTGATGGCTAAAGCTGCCTCTGTGTGTTCGCAGGACACAATGCAGTCCCTTCTTTTTCCCTTTTTTTTTTTTTTTTTTTTGATTGAAAATGTGAACCGAGCGGAGGGAAATCAAGCTGAGTGGTGGTGAGCGATGTTGAGCATTTTAGCGTGGGATTGAGCAGGGAAAGTGAGTGTAGAGTTTCACCCTGCTCTGTTCCACTAACGTGCTCTGCTTGTTATGGGGAAATTATGTAAGGCATACATGGGCAACTGGCGGCCCGGGGGCCATATGCGACCCCCATCTTCACTTAATGTGGCCCTAATATTGGAATACTGATAAAGTATATTATTTAATTTATGTTATAATTCCAATCATGCAAACATGACAGGCTTTAATTACTTTAGTCTAAAATATCTTTCAGGATTCCAATTCCAAAATAGCAAAAAAAAATCAGGATTTAAATTAAACTATAGCAAAAATAGCTGATCTACAAGCTCAAAACGTGTTGCACTGCGACGCGTTTCGAGCTTGTAGATTGGCTGTTTTTGCTACGACCGTAATATGCAATGTGACCCTCTGGAGTGACTGTATAAATATAGTGGCCCGCTCTCCATCTTCAAAGTTGCCCACCTCTGATGTAAGGGATAATGTATGGCTGAGTGGTTATTGTTTATAGATAAATCACCTTCAGGCTGATTAACCACCTCCGCTGTCGTGTCAGTGGTTAATCAGCCTGAAGGTGATTTATCTATAAACAATGACCACTCAGCCGTACATTATCCCGCTTATTACACAGCTACTTAATACATAAATTAATAAATTGACCCAAAACAAAACAAAACGACTATTTCCTTGCTTACGGTAATGCAAGTATTCCCATAAGTGTCGCGCTGGCCGGCGTCTGCCCAGCTGCAGCACAGTCGGAAAACAAGGAAGTGAATCAAATAGAATCCATTTTCGGGTACTGCACCGTCTATTTCTTGCTGAAATGTTTTCAAAAACCTTTTTGAGAGCAATGTTTTTCTGTAAAGGACACTGTGTGTGTGTTTACATCATGGCTGTCATGTTGGAAACAGCAGTAAATCAGCGGAACACAGCAGGTGCTCCGAGGGTTTGTTTTGGCAACGGTGTGTTATAGAGCGGAGCAGTCATTATCCAGAAATAACAGACCGATGAATTCGGCGATTGACCAATCAGAATCAAGCATTCAAACAAGCCGTGTAATAAAGAATTATAGTACCGTATCGGTATATTACAGAATATATATTTTGTGTATTTTCAGGTAAGTTACTATTCCACGTGTTCCTGTCTGAGTGACCGGAATAAGTTCCCATCTTTCTTTAGAACAATCCCAAGTGATGCATTCCAGGTGAACTTCTACAGACAAAACATCTGTTGGTATCAAGTAGTACACATCACTTCCCTTTATTGATATTGCATATCGCCTCTCATTTATTTGTGTATAATACTGCTGGAACTGAAGGGCTAGGTTTAGGGTCAGCATCAAAAGAAAATTAATGTGGGTTATACGCAGGAGATTCACTGATTTTACACTACAGTATGTGCATAATCAAACTAAGCAGGTCTTATCCCACCATTCTTCATCCATCAGGTCCAAGCTATGCTCCAAATTATAAAGCGGTTTGGGTGGACCTGGGCAGGACTGCTATTTACTAATGATGCCTATGGCCGAAATGCTGCCCAGTCATTCCAGTCTGACCTGGCCCAGTCTGGTTTTGGTTGTCTGGCGTACGTGGAGGTTCTGCCCTGGGACAACGACCCAGCTGAACATCAGAGGATTGTCACTGTGATGAAGACATCCACAGCTCGTGTGGTCATTGCATTTGTACATGGGAGCTTTATGGTTCATCTCATGGAGGAGGTTGTGGGAAAGCAATTTAACCACTTTCTAAATAAATTAAAATAATAATATGAATATATATATAATATATATATATATATATATATATATATATATAATATATATATATATATAGCCTAAATATGTATATTATAATTTTTCAAGAAATTAAGAAAACATTATATTTTTAAAACAAAGCAATACTGCCTCATCAAAGTTGGTACTGTGAATTTATACTGTATATTGTCAGATACTTACGTGAGAGGGGGAGTTAGCTGGTTTTGTCAGAGGCACTTTTTAATACTTTTCATTTGAATTCGTTCAATATTTTGTGAATCAACACACAGACATGAAGGGTGTTCAATAGCATTGATTTATATACCGTATAGGTGGTAAAGCAGAATGTGACAGGTCTGCAATGGATGGCCAGTGAGGCCTGGACAACATATCCTAAGCTCCTGACTCTAGACTTCATGCCGTACCTGGGAGGCACCCTGGGCATTGCCATCCGTCGTGGAGAGATACCAGGTCTAAAGGACTTCTTGTTAAAAATACATCCTGACACTGACCCTGACAACAGCCATGAAAATAACATAGTGAGTCTTTTGTTTCACTTTTTAAACCCATTATGTACGGGATCCCCTTTTGTAACTATACCTTTCAGGACGGGAAACCCCTTTGGGTTAGTTGTTGCTATGTACAGTATATAGCATCATATATATTTGTTTTCATTTTGAATTAATATTTGATGAAAACGTAGCTCAGGATTTAGAAGGCCTTTTTAGAATCGGCCGAAGTCCTAAATGGGTTAAGTTGCAATTTTGTGTTTATTCACAAGCTTTGTGTTTTAGAGAATTTATGCTTTAAGTTTTCACTGTGTTTCTTCAGATGAGGCGGTTTTGGGAGCGCACATTTCAGTGTAATTTCCCCCCCCTTCCGTCAGAGTGGGTGGATGCTGGTGGAAGGGTGTGTACAGGACAAGAGGACCTAGCAACAGCAGAAACTGCACTTTTGGATGTATCTGACCTCAGGCCAGAGTACAATGTGTACAAGGCTGTGTATGCTCTGGCCCATGCCATCCATGACATGTTGCAATGTGTGCCAGGAAAAGGGCCTTTTATTGGGCACAGCTGTGCCGGTTTGCGGACAATACAGCCATGGCAGGTGTACTGTCACTCATTTCACAGGTTACATATGTTTCTAGTTGGGTTCAAATTGGCTGGTGTCTGGGCCAATCTGACTATATATACAATTTGGATCAGTTCATAACAGCAAAAGGCCAAAGGGTGTACACAAAAGATTACTAAAGACACTTGTCATGATGGGGCGGAATAATTATGAGCATGCAGTAGTCATTCAATTGTTAGTTTTAGTTGTTTATTCCACACAGTGGACAGTTGTGATTATTACCCTTAAACCTGATATGCAGTGGTGTCTGAATAATTTCAAGTACAAATTG
This sequence comes from Electrona antarctica, assembly GCF_951216825.1. NCBI lineage: Eukaryota > Metazoa > Chordata > Actinopteri > Myctophiformes > Myctophidae > Electrona > Electrona antarctica. The sequence goes on from NC_136801.1 coordinate 33,478,928, forward strand.
TACATCAAAATCTATTTCCCTTGTCTATGTAATAGTAAGTAGTAATATTTTGAGCAGCTGCTCAAAACACACTTTTATAGTCACTTGCTCTTCATAATTCTGCTCATCACCATGTCTAGCTTTTATATTACCTGGAAAGGATCAACTTCTCTACACCATTTGGTGATCAAGTATCATTTGATGAGAATGGTGATGCTTTACCAATCTATGATGTCATGAACTGGGTGTGGCTCCCTGACGGAAGTACAAAAGTTCACAATGTAGGCGTGGTCAAGAAGTTAGTCTCTGCAGGTGAAGAACTCATCCTGGATGAAGACAGAATATTCTGGAACTTTGAATCTAAAAAGGTCACTTCAGCTTTCTATAGCTAATGCTGAGCTAGTGTGAATGTAATTCAGTTTGTACAAAAATATATCATTCTTAATTTCCTCTGTAGCCACCTCGGTCAGTGTGCAGTGAGAGCTGTTCCCCCGGAACCCGTGTGGCCAGAAGGAAAGGGGAACCTGTCTGCTGCTTTGACTGCATTGCTTGTTCTGAGGGAGAGATCAGCAATGAGACTGGTTGGTTTACACCATGTAGTAATGTACAGTATCTTTAGGACAATACTGTACTTGTCTGTCCCTTTAACCTTGTCATCTTTGTTAGACTCTACAGAGTGTACCAGTTGTCCAGAGGACTTCTGGTCCAGTCCCCAGCGTGACCACTGTGTTCCTAAGAGCCTGGAGTTCCTCTCCTACCATGAGGCTCTTGGTATCTCCTTGACAATCATCTCATTGCTGGGCACACTTATCTGTGCCATTGTACTGGGAATCTTCATCTATCATCGAAGCACACCCATGGTGCGCGCCAATAACTCTGAACTTAGCTTCCTTCTCTTGTTTTCACTCATACTTTGTTTTTTGTGCTCACTTCTGTTCATTGGCCGTCCCAGTCTCTGGACTTGCCAGCTGAGGCATGCAGCATTTGGGATCAGCTTTGTGCTGTGTGTCTCGTGTATCCTGGTAAAGACTATGGTGGTTTTAGCTGTATTCAAGGCCTCCAAGCCTGGGGCTACAGACATTATGAAGTGGTTTGGTGCTATGCAGCAGAGAGGAACAGTTCTGGCTCTTACTTCCATCCAGGCAGCAATCTGCATAGCCTGGCTTGTGTCTGCCTCACCAGCTCCTCATAAAAACACACAATACCACAGTGATAAGATAGTCTATGAGTGTGATGTGGGATCAACAGTTGGATTTGCAGTGTTATTAGGTTATATTGGTTTACTTGCACTCCTGAGCTTCCTCCTAGCATTCATGGCAAGGAATCTTCCAGACAACTTCAATGAAGCCAAGTTAATCACCTTCAGCATGTTGATCTTCTGTGCCGTGTGGATAGCCTTCATCCCAGCATATATCAGCTCTCCAGGCAAATATGCAGATGTAGTGGAGGTTTTTGCTATTTTAGCATCTAGCTTTGGAATTTTGGTGTCACTGTTTGGACCAAAGTGTTATATAATGCTTTTGAAACCTGAGAGAAACACTAAGAAGTCCATCATGGGTCGACGTGAAACCAAGACGTAGAAGCACGAATTCAATGAATTTTCACTTTTTCTACCAGATTAAACTAAAAGCAATCCAGTAACACATCTATTATCTATCTAAAGTTATATCTATCTCAAAGGCTATACGTTTGTTGATGTTAGACCTATGTATACTATATACCTTAGAAATATTACCTGTATTATAGGTAAGAGGCAAATTAGCTATATAGATTTCAAATCAGCGAACGCACACTAACATTATTTACGAAAGCATGGTTTCAATTAGTGAAGGGAACTGCCCATAGATCCGAAGTCCCGTTAGTCCGAACATGCATTAAGGTTGGCGAACATGCACTGCTAAGCCCCTTTCCCTTTGTGACATTTCATTCATGGTCAAAATGCCTGAAAATCTATGCTTTCATTCATTATTTCATTTGTATGAAGGTTTCATGAAATTACCGACCAATATGTGCACGTTTACATCGATATGTATTTCCCCCCACTGTTACGACCCTTATTTCTTTTTTTTAAGATATATTTTTGGGCTTTTTCTGCCTTTATTGGATAGTGTACAGTATGGTGATAGGAAATGGGGAGAGAGATGGTGGGGTGACTCGGCAAAGGTCGTCGAGATCGGGAGTCGAACCCGTGGCTTAGCAGCCTATAGGTGCCCGTACCGCTACACTAGCCGCCCGGGCCACGACCGTTATTTCTAGGGGTGTAAAGGTCGCAACATAAACAAACAGGACAAAGGACTTAAAACTGTATATCCATTTATTTACACAAAAAACAAATAAAAAGGTTACAAAAATATATGAATTGAAGATGCCTAACCTATAACAGCAAACAACTAAATAAGGACGCTCAGTCAAAACAGAATCATCAAAAATGTGTCTCTAAAGGCTTGGTTTGGGTGGGAGGACAGAGGAAATGAGTCTCTGCTGCTGTTAAACAAAAGTGTTTTAAATTAAATAACCCTTAAGACTAATGTTTGCTGATGATTGCTGTACGTTCCGAAAGACTGAGCAGGCCATTTCTAGACATACTGTCTGAACTTTATGATTTTTGAACTAATGAACTTGCTGTTTTAAGTCAGGTGTCATTACATTTATTTCAACAGTTTCCTTCAATCATAAATCAATCATTATTTTATTTATATTTAAATAAAACTGTGATGTCCAACGTATAGTATGATGTTTTTTATTCAATTATTTCATTTGGGGAAATAAATGTCATTATAGCTGCTTTCTGCTGCACAGCAATTGCACACCGCAGCCTTTTTGTCAGCAAGGTGGTAACTAGGTGAAATTTGTCATTGACAGCCCATACATCCAAACAGAAAAGTCCTATCTGATTGTATTAAACAACGTCAAACGCACCAACATTGTGTTTGTGTTTACACAATGCTTGTGTTTACACAAACACTCAAAGCTGGGCAGCCCCTCAAAAATAACTAGAGGAAGATTGACTGATTGAAATTTGTATTTCACAGTATGAAGAATGGGTACATTTCAAATGTACAGTTCAATACAAAAAGTTGAAGATAGAACCAGAAAAAGCACAAGGCTAAGGGTCCTCCATTTTCATTAAGTTGAATTGAATGACTTGCAAATTGAATGACTTGCAAATACGTACAGATAAATGAGGAACGTTTGGTTACGATGTAACCTTTGTTCTCTGAGTGAAGAGACTATCTCTCCACCCAACATATTTCATATGTATGGGGAATGACCCCACCTCACTCGTGACGTGGATATCTCTTTAAGACACACCAGTTGTACTGGCACGCACAGGTATATAAGGCCCAGGTGTGCGTGATTACACTGGTTTACTTGATCGACACCGCTTCTGAGCGACATCAAGGTGGAGAGATAGTCTCTTCACTCAGAGAACAAAGGTTACATCGTAACCAAACGTTCTCTATCGTATCGAGACTATCTCTCCACCCAACATATTTCATATGTATGGGGAACTCTGTAAGACACCTCGTGAGGAAGCGAAGCAGTCCCAGAACCCCGAAGACAACACCAGTGGGCTCCGACCCAGCACATACTGAATTTTGAATTATTTATCATGTATGTTCAATGTAATGTATTTACAACCCCTGGAACGGCCGGACAGCCAGACGCCATCCGCCGCCAAATGCTCAGGCGCTAGACGCCACCCAGAGCCCGGCCCCGCAAGACACTAAGGCCAGAGACCACAGGGGTGAAGGGCCGCCCAAGCCAGCCCACCAGACGCAAGGCTGGCTTGACTGGTGAAGGTGACAATGACACCCACCGCTGAGTAGCATGCGAGACCAACTCCCCGAAGGGAGCGAATGCTGCATGTTCAGCCGGTATAACCGGGTGAATGTAGACGGAGTAGACTATGTAGACGGAGTAGACTATGTCGCCGCTGTGCAGATCTCTGTCAAAGACGCACCTTTCCGCAGCGTCCCCAGGTGGAGTGTGCCTGCCCTCCAGGCGGCACTGGTACTCCTGCCTGTTTGTGTGCTGGATAACCTCTGTGATCCATGCACTCTCACTTGAAGCACTCAAAGAGCTGGTCCGTTATTCTGTGGGCCTTGTGTGGCCCTGACGTCCGACTCTAGTGCTCCAATAGGGCAGAGTGGGGACCGACTCCATCTCTGTACGTCGACTGTCTGTATGACGACGGTAGGGCAGAGCTCAACCACCTGATTGAGACGTGTCCTTTTGAAAACATTGGGGATATTGAGCTCTGCAGGCATAGGCCTGCAGAGCTCAATATGGATTGACAGAGCTCGCAACTCCCCCATTTCTCCTTGCAGATGTGACGCCGACAAGGCTGCTGTCTTGAGCATGTCAGGCTCACTGACTAAAGGTCGTAGAGCCTCCAGGGCTAACTCCAGATGGGCCTGATTGGATCCCTAACCTGAGCCCCTCTGAGCCTCAGGGAACCCTTCAGGAAATGCTCTTCTTTTCTTTGTAACGAGGTTACTGCAGTCTGCAGGGCCTGCGCCCCCGCTCAAGTCAGCCTGCCGAACACTCGGTCAGCTAACTGTTGAAGCCCTGTTCTCAGAACCAGAATGATCCTTATTGTCGCATCACAGTTTTACAAGTAAAAAGTGGATGGCCTTCGTTTTTGTGCATAGTTCCCATCGCGTTTATGCTGCGGAGCTAAGCACACACACAGTGAGAAGGGTGCTGGCCGCCACACTGATACCACATATGGTAGAACCTGATAAATGCTGACAGCGTCGATCAAGAGGCTGTCCCACAGATCTCAGATTGGAGGGCACCTCGAAGCCCATGTGGCAGCGAGGCCCTGTGTGGAATGTGCACATGTTCCTGTTGGGGCTGGCCTGCCTGCCCACCTATATGCCTGCTGGATTGTTTCACAAGCCAATGAGTGAAGTCCAGTCTTGGAGACTATCTGCCTAAGACAGTTAGGCCCATTTAAGGCCCTGAGAAGCACACTGAGGAAGGCCCTGCTTCACCACCCTGCTTAGGTGGGTGGGAAGGGTGAAAATCAATAGACTGGATGGCTCACACTCCGATCAGGCCGTAGGGCAAAATGCAGGAATTGGTGCCGACGACACCTAAGCATTGCCATGTAGGAAGCGGCAGCACCCCTCACTGACAGGGACATTTTTGTGGCCGCTAACGGCAAGAATGCTGTCCTGTGAGAAGCCATTGCAGCCCAAGTCTCCACGGGCTTAATTGGCTCATGCCGTAAGGCAGACAGTACCACCCCCCGAGGAGGGACTGCTGGCCTATTGTGTGAGGGATGAACGGTATGAGGACCGACTGGGTGACTATTGTGTCGCCCTTGTGTGGGACGGTGGCCCGCCCTGTTTCCAGATCCCTGGCCTAGCCACACGAATACCTCTGGATGAGGAGGGAGCTCACTCCGTGGCTTCGGTAGCCGGTCTCCAACACACAGAATTACACCCAGGTGTTTAAACGGCCATGCCGTAATACAACCTTATGGTGGTTCTGCTCACCCCTGACAGTCACATTCTGCTGTGTGAACAGACAGAATTATTCGCTGGAACAACGTGGAACGTGTAAACTGACGCTGTCAACGATACGCCCGCGTAGTGCATGACTGTGAATGACAGATAATGCACTGGCCGCATGTTCAGAAGAGCCGGAGACACAAAGTGCACCGTGACTGCCCTCGGCCCAAAGGGGCGGAGGCACAGCCTGAGGGTGGCCCGACTCACTAGAGCAAGGGACCGAGTCCCTGCTTTGCCCTCTAACACATGCCGAGGAGCGCTGCGGACTGTGAGAGTTGACGCCTGCTAGGCCTCTTGTCGAGGTGCCGGCCTAGGTGCCCAAAGTGCTGCAGGTGCCTGGCCACATGGCCGAATGGGAGGATAAGGGACTCAAAGGTTCCGTCGTCTAAGACAAGCCGGTCAGTGCGTCAGTGTGTCAGACCCGGGATCTGAGTATAAACATCCCCGGTCGAGCATGGCAAGCCAGTCGTCTTGGAGGATGGCTTGCCAGACCCTCAGCCCTTCCTTGCCAGGAGAGTGCTGTAAGCAGCACACAACCCCCCGGGGAAGACATAGTGGAACCCACCCAGGGGTCCACCTGAATTGTCTTCCAGGACAGCCGCTGTCCCGAGAGACAGCGGGTGGGGTCTGGGGCCTTAACTGTCAGGACACCAAATCTGAGGCAGGGAAAAAAACCCTTGCGTTTTTTGGGTCCTGGGCTTGGAACGATCTACAGACCAGATTAAAATTGGCTTCCTTTATCCCCCTAGTGACTTTTAAGAGGCTTGCCTCTGGCATACTCTCCAGCCATTGCTCCTGCCTTGATGAGTAGCAATTTGCAGTGTTCTTAGTTTTATATTAGCTTAGTAGTTTCTTGATGTATTGTTCTTTTAGTCTGTACTTGGTTTAGTGGTTAGCTATTTAGACTCTCTCTGAGTCTCCCTGGTAGTAGGTTTTTGGTATTACGGATGTCATATGTTTGTCTTGTCATGTCCTGTATTTGTTGTTACTGGCAGAGCTGTGTAACATTTATTTGCCTCTTCTCTTGGCCAGTGCGCACTTGTAAAAGAGACTTTGGTCTCAATGTGATTTTACTGGTTAAATAAAGGTTAAATAAATAAAAAAAACTGAGGGATGGGCTTAGCCCGCCGAGCACATTTTAGCCATACCCTGCCGGTTGGCCTGTAACCGGACACATAGGTCCCTGGAACTGCCAAACCTGACTGGGGTTGCACAGCCTGAGGGCAACCGAGGCAAGCTGCTCATGGCTGCTTGTGGAGGTGCACATCCTGTACACCTCCACAGCCTCCTTAGGATGCTGTAGCAAAGCACTGGCCTTTTGGCCAAACATGGCCGACGGCTCAATAGGCAGCGTCATTGGGGGAGCTTGGTCCTCCTATCGCAGCTTGGATTGGGGCCGCCACAGATGGCGCCTCATCCAAGGGCATCAATAGCATTGCCCGCTGCTGCTGCCTGGGGAGCCTGGAAGCCAGTAGCTGCAGCTCCTAAAGGTCCGGGCCCTTATCGTCACATAAGCGCCTCATATAAGCCGGTGCTGAAGCAGTGACAAGATAGGCCTGTGTTGACTGGCTGCGCCTAGATAGCCATAGTGCATTCTCGGGATGAGAAGGAGCTTACTTTGTGGTTTCGAACCGGTAACCGGATTATACCATGCAAGTTTACACCTATAGGTGCGTGAACGGCCTTGCCGTGAAACACCGTACAGTGTACTACACCCGACAGCCGCGGCACACCGAAATTGGCGAAACTACATCACGGACGCGTGAGCTGACACAGTCAGCGATACGCCGTATATACAGTAGTGTGCAAAGGGCTGTGATTTCAGGGCTTGCTCCTGGCAGACTCAGCACGTCCTGTCTGTGTCACTGAACCAAGTTCCACAGACGGAACTACACCACGGTCGCGTCGACTGACACAGTCAGCCAGACGCCGTATAGTGCGCTACTAAACCTGAACGCGGAAGCTGGCTGCCACGGCAGCCATACACTCGTGTGGTGTTTGAATGGACTGTCTGCTCTGATCCCAAGGGATTTGGTAGTTTTAACTACGAACGAGCCACGATCGAACCCCGAGAGGGACGACTCAGCGCCAGCTCTCTGAATTGCAAAGTGCAGTGGATGAATAGGGTCCAATACTCGTAAGTAGTCCTCACAGTAAACTTCCAAAAATCCATCTGTACAGACCTACACCAGACCGGGCAGGAAAAGAGGTGGAGCCATAGCCTGAGCTTGGCTCATCCAGCTCTGCCCCCCTGGGACGTTTAGTCTGTTGGGCTGAAGTGTAAACAGCTAACTTTTTGCCTCAAACAACAGGCACCCATTGCCTCCTAGCCTCAACTGGCAAGATGAAGAATTCATACAGGAGGCGGGATCTTCGTGAGCTGCTATGGCATGACCGGGGCCCCACAGGTCACCCACTGGTCATGGCCAACCTCTGTGGGCATATGTGCCCCACGCAGCCCAAGATAAACCCCTGCTGTTTCCATTTCATTTAATACCTATATACACTATTATTTTAATATATTATATTAAATAAATACACATTCAACTGTTTGGACATGCTCAAAAACGGGGAGTATAGTAATGTGCTTGAGAAGTGAGGGTCACAGTTTACACTGCTGTCTCTCAGTCACATATTGATATTCATGTGTTGTTGTTTTGTTTTTGTTTTGTTTTGTTGCAATTTGTAACATGTTTCGTGTGGATCCCAAAAGACTAGCTGACTGCCATGGCATCAGCTAATGGGGATCTTTCCGAATAACCAAATAAATAAACAACAGCCAGCAGAGCTTCTATAATCTCTCTCTATCTCTTTCTCTGGAGGAGGTCGCACCTGAACTCCACAGCTGCGCTGAGGCACAGAGTGTTTGAGTTGGAGACAACACTCTGCTCCAAACTTTTTGCATTATATAGTGTATATACGTATGCAGATTTCCACTGTTTGGCCCATGCTTAGAACGGGGATTTATGAGTCCACTTTCCAGGCAACAATTACCCTACGGCCTACGATATATCACCGTGATGTCACAGGGATGTCATCCACGGGATTCCCTGCACAGCACTGGAGACCAGACTTTGTTTGTTGTGGAATAAATGTATGCGGCTGCCCTGCTGTGTCAGCGAGACAGCCGCGGCGCACTCCGCTGCATGCGTTAGTTGGCATTCAGCTCGTCCTGTCTAACCTACCTAACCTACCTACTAACCAATACAAAGGCGGCTTGTGTTATTAGAAAGCCTACTTTCCTTAGTGGACGCACTCTGAGCCCCCCACCTCACGTATAAAATCATCCCGGTTACATTATTGCAATGCCCTCTACACTGGGATTAGCCAACAAGGAACAAGCTCTATTGCAATGAGGGAAATCAGGCACACCCACCGCATCTGAAACACAATAGAAACAAAATAGTAAGGTACTGCAATTAAAGTACAAAATAATGAGGACACAGCATAAGGACAACAAAAATGGCAAGAACAACAGTGTACACAAAGTTAAAAGAATGAAAAATAAGAAATGGTTTGACATCAAATTCCTCATTCAGCCCTTGAGGAGCCATAGTGTTGAGTGTATACTGGTTTCTGATTAGACCATGTAGTAAATCTCACGATAATTCACACCTTCAATATAGTAGGGGAGCCTATCACTTTCCGTGATTTTGGAATGTTAATTTTTGGAGACAGGTATATCTTGATTCTTGGGGTTACCAGAATGCCAAAAAAACATGTCTCCAATTTTTTATGTCAGGTTTAGCATGTTTAATTAGCATAATTAGCTAATTAATTGCCCAGGAAATGGCAATAACTTTGCTTCTAAGTAACTTATAAAGGTGATCTAAGAGTCTAAGTCCATGTTTGTGATGTCCAGAAATTCATCTGTTACCATTGTGAAGTCCTACAACCTTTCCTAATTAGCATAATTGCCATACATTATGCAAAAACGAGGTGAACATCAGCAAATTGCTGCATGTTTTACTTTTAGTCAACTTTGAAAGCTTCTCACAGACTCTAAGTGTATGTTTACAACTCCAGGAATAATTATCATCCTATGAATAAATCATGCAACCTTTTGTCTATGTAATAATTATGTAATAATCACACCAAAACCAGAAATAGCTATATTTCGTTGCTTTAAGTTAATTAATAAATGTGATCTTACAGACAGTGTAAGTTTGTTTGCATGTCTAGAAAATATTCTCTTTCCATAACTAGGATATGCAACCTTTCCTTATTAGCTTTATATATATATATATATATATATATATATATATATATATATATATATATATATAATGAAGAACAATATGAGAAATGGTCACAGCTTGGTCACACCTTTTTAGGAGTGTAAAACAAGGTATTTATTAAATTATAAGTCACTGCTCACATTATACAATACGCTGATATTACCATATCTATCTTATTGTGTGGAGGTCTGGGGAAATACTTACAAAGGAAACCTCCAGCCACATAATACAAAAGAGAGCCATTGGAATAGTGCATAAGGTAGGGTATTATGATCATACTAACAAACTGTTTTTAAGGTCAAATACATTGAAGTTTATTGATTTAGTTGAACTTAAAACAGCTCTTATCATTTATAAAGTAAAAAATTGACTAATTCCCAAGACTATCTTGTCGTATTTCAAGGATAAGGAAGGGGGGTATGAGTTGAGAGGAGACTTACATTTCCAACAACCCAGTGCCAAGACCACTCGGAAGAGTATGTTTATCTCTGTCCGAGGGGTTAAGATCTGGAATGGCCTACCAGAGGAAGTCAGACACAGTAGTAACTTTTCAAAATTTAAACAATTGCTCAAGCGAATCCTTTTGGCCAAATACAGCATACCATAGTGAAATTACGTATATTGTGGATGATGACGTTATTGTATGATCAACTGATACATTTTGTACAGGTATTGATAGTGATGGTAGTATTGATAGTCATTAGCGCTGTCATTATTAATAATTAATTAATTTATATTATTGTAATTATGTTAACATTAAAAATGTGAACAAAAATGACATTACTCAGCAACAACATAAATGATAATGATCATTTGTAATGAGGGTAATGTAAATGAGGATAATAACAACGGTGACACGGGGGTGGGTTTGGTGTAGGGTGGAATTCTCGTATCTGACTTTTGTTTTGTTATCGTTAATGTAATGAGTATTACGAATCATGTTCTGCTGTAAGTAGGATAGGCAGGTAGGATAGCCTATTCCTTTTGATCATCTTCATGTTTTGTTTTGTTTTTGTAACAGCTTCCATTCATTGCCTTTAAATATTGTATTTGAAACTGAAGGATGATCAAATAAACTAAACTAAACTGCAAAACTACAGAAATATCACATTGTTTATTCTAATATTTACAGAAAGTTTTGAAAACACATTTAATTGAAGGGTCTCCATCTGTGTCGTCGTCATCGTCAATCCCCAACAGATGTGCCTTGTTTACATTACCACACCTCTAATCATCTGCCCCACACATGCACATCTCAGAGCAGTTCAAATTTTGAGATCGACAAGTACAATGTGATATGCACTGGGATTTCTTGCAGACACATTTGATCAGTTGGGTAATGGTGGCTGGGGCGTGGGTATCCCATGTTGTGACTGGCACCAATTGATCTCCCTCAGCCTCCCATCCATGTTCAGTTGCTGGTGGCATCTGTGGGTTAGGTACGTGGTCCTGATCCCATACCATTGCCTGATAATATGCATGGGTAATGGCTTGATTTAATGCTGCTTGTGTAGGTGGCAGCTTCTCGGCTTCTAATTGTTTATTTGTGAATAACCTCCACCTGAGCTCACCAACATCCACAGGATTTGTACCGGGCTCGTACAGCTGGCAAACAAATGCTTCAATCTTTTTTGACAGTTGCCCCCTTCCAGCTAAGAGTGTAACTGTCATAGATGGAATGGCATTGGTACAGGCAATGGGAAAGCCACCATGGATCAAGACTTGTTCCCAGTAAGCTGACCACTTCATAGCCACACTGGGCAGGAAGACCAAAGAACATAGTGAGATCCATGTAGTATTTGACCGACGCCAGGGTGGCAAGCCCATACCACTTATCATGTGGAAGACAACACACCGATAGGGGAGGTGTCAGAAAAACAGTTCTTTCTGGTATCAGCACCAAAGATGAGCTGACTGTCTTATCTTGCTAAGAAAGCCCTCCAACACTTCCAGGTGAAACCCAATGTTTTGATAATCACGTCAAGGCAGGCTGTCCACTCAAACTCTATCGATGTAAAACATCTCCACAGTGTACAGGAAGAGGCTGATACAAGGATAATCCTGCACAGCCTGGATGCTGTCCGAAGAGGGACAACACAGCTCTACAGTGAGTCCCCTGACACTGATGTCTTTGTTCTTACAATACGACGGTACCATCAGCTGTGCAAGGACACCTATTTCATCACCGGTGTGTGGAACAAAAAACGTATCATCGCTGGAGCCAGTAGTGCAGGCACTGGGTAAAACGAGGACTTCAGCCTTACCAGGGTTCCATGCCGTCTCTGCAGCTGACAGGCCATTTTGCTGGCAAGGGAATTTAACCTGTTGGCCAGGTCTAAACAGGTGTCCTGTGGAGGTGGTATCTGCAGTTGCTATATACTCTATGAGCTACAAAAAGGCTCAGTTCTGACGCAGCACGTACCTAACCCACAGATGCCACCAGCAACTGAATATGGATGGGAGGCTGAGGGAGATAAACTGGTGGGATACCCATGCCCCAGCCACCATTACCCAACTGATCAAATGTGTCTGCAAGAAATCCGAGTGCATATCACATTGTTCTTATCGATCTCAAAATTTGAACTGCTCTGAGATGTGCATGCAGTTCAAATGTTGCACCGCAGATGATTAGAGGTGTGCGGTAATGTAAGCAAGGCACATCTGTTGGGGATTGACGATGACGAAGATGGAGACCCTTCAATTTTCAAAACTTTCTGTAAATATTAGAATAAACAATCTGATAATTCTGTGACCATTTCCCATATTCGCCTTTATTTTATATATTTATTTATTTTTTATGTATGGAGGGACAGACAGTAGGCTGACAGGAAATAGGGGAGAGAGATGGGGGGAAGACATGCAGTAAGGGCCGTCGGGATCAGGAGTCGAACCCGCGGCACACTGCCAGACTGGATTACCAGCCAAGGTGCATGGACCGCTGAGCCACGGCCCAGGCCTACCATTTCCCATATTGTTCTTTATTGCGACTGCAGGTGGCCTTTACTAGGCTATGAAATTATGTATTTCTCGTCAGTCAGTTGTTTGGTTGGTCATGCCTCATGACATCACGTGACATCAGGGATGGAGAAAGATCCCTGATGTCATCAATATTGGCAAGCAACTGTACCTCAAACCCTTAGATCTCCATATACTGTATGGAGCTGACCTGTTCTGACATTCCGGACAAAAGTAAAACATGCAGCAATTTGCTGATGTTCACCTCGTTTTTGCATAATTTATGGCAATTATGCTAATTAGGAAAGGTTGTATGACTTCACAATGGTAACAGATGAATGTCTGGACATCACAAACATGGACTCAGACTCTTAGATCACCTTTATAAGTTACCTAGAATCAAAGTTATTGCCATTTCCGTTTTTGACAATGTATTAGCTAATTATGCTAATTAAACATGCTAAACCCAACAGAAACATTTTTAGACATGTTTTTTTGGCATTCTGGTAACCCCAAGAATCAAGATATACCTCCAAAAAATAACATTCCAAAATCACAGGCATCAGAATCTGATTGATAGGCTCCCCTACTAATAACTTCATATCATTCCCAGCTGCGTTACATTGATTCCACAGCTCTGTAGCTGAGATGGGGTTTGTAAGGCAATCAAGTGCTCCCCCACTTGATTGCCTTACAAACCCAGGCCGTCGGGCCGGAGACTCCCGATTTGCGTCGTGTCTCACTACGCCTCTCAGCCATTATAAAATACCCGGTAAGAGAGAGCCTCCTATTGCTTCATCAAAACCCTAATTTTTGTCTACAAAGCCCTAAACGGGCTGGCCCCCTCCTACATCACTGACCTCCTATCCTATCCCCCCTCCATCAGGACCGGAAGAATGCAGTCTCTTACACATTCCAAAAACCAAAAAAGAGGCTCAGGGGCGACCGCGGCTGTCGCAGCCCCTACACTTTGGAACATCATTCCCCTTGCTGTTAGGACTGCTCCCTCCGTTGAGTCTTTTAAATCACGACTTAAAACCTTTTTATATTCACAAGCCTTTGAATCCCCCTCATGATCCTGCACTTTTATATTTTATATTATTTTGCTTAATTTGCCTGTTGTTTCATTGACTGTCTTATATTATATATATTTCTGCATTGTATTGTACTGTATTGTATTGTACTGTATTGCTCTTTTTGATATGTTGAAGCACTTTGGTACAATGAGAGTTGTTTTTAAATGTGCTATATAAATTAATTTGATCTGATTTGATTTGATTTGATTTGATTTGACATAACAGGACTTTGATATGAAAGCATTGTTGACGTATGTTAAGCCCTGCCTCTTCTTCGGCCTCTGCCTTGCTAGGGTGTTGATGTGTGTTGAAGGTGTGATCGATGATGTTATGGCATACGTTGGCTCAGGGGATGGCCTAACACTGTGTATAAAAATGAGCAACAGGACAAAGTGTGCAGAGGAGGAGAGGAGGTGCAGTCATGAACGCTTCTGTAGTTATACAACTGATTCCATATGTGTACTTGTGCTTGATGTTGTTCTCTTCATTCTCTCCTTTGTCTTCCTCACCTTCCTCTTCTTGTGAGTTACAGGCACAGTTTAAATTCAACAGAATTTACAAGGCTGGGGACTTTATTCTGGGTGGCTTGTTTGCAATCCATTTCTCCTCTGTCTTCCCTGAGCTGTCTTTCACCTCCAAGCAACAGGATCTCATTTGCTATGGGTGAGTATCACATATACAAAAGAAAGCAAGCTAACATTGTTTTAATATAGGCCTATAGCATCATAGGATTATTTGATGTAGTTCTACAAAGATAAATTGTCAAGGTTACTGTGGAACTGTGTCTGTTAGCTTTCACATTCCCGGGTTCAGAATGGCCCAGACCATGGCTTTTGCCATTACTGAGATCAACAGAAACCCCAGCCTGCTACCCAACGTGACTCTGGGATACAGTCTCTATGATAATTGTTTCACACTTGGAGTATCATTCCGTTCAGCTTTGTCATTGGTCAGTGGGAGAGAAGAACAATTTCAACTGAATGAGAGCTGTGTTGGCTCCCCTCCAGTGCTTGGAATAGTGGGTGAAGAGTCCTCAACACATTCTATTGCCATCTCTAGTGTATTAGGTTTGTACAGAGTGTCCTTGGTAAGTTTTCTTCTTTCACCATCACCATTTTAATTGGCTATTCTTTTTGGCTATTTTAGTTTATTTACAAATCTAATATAATGATAAACAGTGTAGTCTTTCTACAGCCTGATAAAGAAAACAATATTTACTTACAGAGCATGTAAGTGGAGCTGGCAGACTTTGAATGGAGCATGGAGGCAGTAGATTGCCACATTGTATATTGTTATACAATGTAACCTTTTAACCTTTTAACTAGTTTTCATGCAAGTTTTAACAAACCTTGCATGGTGTGTGTTTTTAGCCTTGTGTAGCGATGGTGATATCACTGCGTGGCAATATGCATTGCAAAGGCAGATGAAGGCTGGCTATGCAAGGCTATAGTGTGTTTTTTTGTTAGTGCTGAAGGGTTCGTATACGTGTTTGTCAAAAGACGGCATTGTGTTTCTGAACCAGCTGCCTCCTGATGGCTAAAGCTGCCTCTGTGTGTTCGCAGGACACAATGCAGTCCCTTCTTTTTCCCTTTTTTTTTTTTTTTTTTTTGATTGAAAATGTGAACCGAGCGGAGGGAAATCAAGCTGAGTGGTGGTGAGCGATGTTGAGCATTTTAGCGTGGGATTGAGCAGGGAAAGTGAGTGTAGAGTTTCACCCTGCTCTGTTCCACTAACGTGCTCTGCTTGTTATGGGGAAATTATGTAAGGCATACATGGGCAACTGGCGGCCCGGGGGCCATATGCGACCCCCATCTTCACTTAATGTGGCCCTAATATTGGAATACTGATAAAGTATATTATTTAATTTATGTTATAATTCCAATCATGCAAACATGACAGGCTTTAATTACTTTAGTCTAAAATATCTTTCAGGATTCCAATTCCAAAATAGCAAAAAAAAATCAGGATTTAAATTAAACTATAGCAAAAATAGCTGATCTACAAGCTCAAAACGTGTTGCACTGCGACGCGTTTCGAGCTTGTAGATTGGCTGTTTTTGCTACGACCGTAATATGCAATGTGACCCTCTGGAGTGACTGTATAAATATAGTGGCCCGCTCTCCATCTTCAAAGTTGCCCACCTCTGATGTAAGGGATAATGTATGGCTGAGTGGTTATTGTTTATAGATAAATCACCTTCAGGCTGATTAACCACCTCCGCTGTCGCGTCAGTGGTTAATCAGCCTGAAGGTGATTTATCTATAAACAATGACCACTCAGCCGTACATTATCCCGCTTATTACACGGCTACTTAATACATAAATTAATAAATTGACCCAAAACAAAACAAAACGACTATTTCCTTGCTTACGGTAATGCAAGTATTCCCATAAGTGTCGCGCTGGCCGGCGTCTGCCCAGCTGCAGCACAGTCGGAAAACAAGGAAGTGAATCAAATAGAATCCATTTTCGGGTACTGCACCGTCTATTTCTTGCTGAAATGTTTTCAAAAACCTTTTTGAGAGCAATGTTTTTCTGTAAAGGACACTGTGTGTGTGTTTACATCATGGCTGTCATGTTGGAAACAGCAGTAAATCAGCGGAACACAGCAGGTGCTCCGAGGGTTTGTTTTGGCAACGGTGTGTTATAGAGCGGAGCAGTCATTATCCAGAAATAACAGACCGATGAATTCGGCGATTGACCAATCAGAATCAAGCATTCAAACAAGCCGTGTAATAAAGAATTATAGTACCGTATCGGTATATTACAGAATATATATTTTGTGTATTTTCAGGTAAGTTACTATTCCACGTGTTCCTGTCTGAGTGACCGGAATAAGTTCCCATCTTTCTTTAGAACAATCCCAAGTGATGCATTCCAGGTGAACTTCTACAGACAAAACATCTGTTGGTATCAAGTAGTACACATCACTTCCCTTTATTGATATTGCATATCGCCTCTCATTTATTTGTGTATAATACTGCTGGAACTGAAGGGCTAGGTTTAGGGTCAGCATCAAAAGAAAATTAATGTGGGTTATACGCAGGAGATTCACTGATTTTACACTACAGTATGTGCATAATCAAACTAAGCAGGTCTTATCCCACCATTCTTCATCCATCAGGTCCAAGCTATGCTCCAAATTATAAAGCGGTTTGGGTGGACCTGGGCAGGACTGCTATTTACTAATGATGCCTATGGCCGAAATGCTGCCCAGTCATTCCAGTCTGACCTGGCCCAGTCTGGTTTTGGTTGTCTGGCGTACGTGGAGGTTCTGCCCTGGGACAACGACCCAGCTGAACATCAGAGGATTGTCACTGTGATGAAGACATCCACAGCTCGTGTGGTCATTGCATTTGTACATGGGAGCTTTATGGTTCATCTCATGGAGGAGGTTGTGGGAAAGCAATTTAACCACTTTCTAAATAAATTAAAATAATAATATGAATATATATATAATATATATATATATATATATATATATATATAATATATATATATATATAGCCTAAATATGTATATTATAATTTTTCAAGAAATTAAGAAAACATTATATTTTTAAAACAAAGCAATACTGCCTCATCAAAGTTGGTACTGTGAATTTATACTGTATATTGTCAGATACTTACGTGAGAGGGGGAGTTAGCTGGTTTTGTCAGAGGCACTTTTTAATACTTTTCATTTGAATTCGTTCAATATTTTGTGAATCAACACACAGACATGAAGGGTGTTCAATAGCATTGATTTATATACCGTATAGGTGGTAAAGCAGAATGTGACAGGTCTGCAATGGATGGCCAGTGAGGCCTGGACAACATATCCTAAGCTCCTGACTCTAGACTTCATGCCGTACCTGGGAGGCACCCTGGGCATTGCCATCCGTCGTGGAGAGATACCAGGTCTAAAGGACTTCTTGTTAAAAATACATCCTGACACTGACCCTGACAACAGCCATGAAAATAACATAGTGAGTCTTTTGTTTCACTTTTTAAACCCATTATGTACGGGATCCCCTTTTGTAACTATACCTTTCAGGACGGGAAACCCCTTTGGGTTAGTTGTTGCTATGTACAGTATATAGCATCATATATATTTGTTTTCATTTTGAATTAATATTTGATGAAAACGTAGCTCAGGATTTAGAAGGCCTTTTTAGAATCGGCCGAAGTCCTAAATGGGTTAAGTTGCAATTTTGTGTTTATTCACAAGCTTTGTGTTTTAGAGAATTTATGCTTTAAGTTTTCACTGTGTTTCTTCAGATGAGGCGGTTTTGGGAGCGCACATTTCAGTGTAATTTCCCCCCCCTTCCGTCAGAGTGGGTGGATGCTGGTGGAAGGGTGTGTACAGGACAAGAGGACCTAGCAACAGCAGAAACTGCACTTTTGGATGTATCTGACCTCAGGCCAGAGTACAATGTGTACAAGGCTGTGTATGCTCTGGCCCATGCCATCCATGACATGTTGCAATGTGTGCCAGGAAAAGGGCCTTTTATTGGGCACAGCTGTGCCGGTTTGCGGACAATACAGCCATGGCAGGTGTACTGTCACTCATTTCACAGGTTACATATGTTTCTAGTTGGGTTCAAATTGGCTGGTGTCTGGGCCAATCTGACTATATATACAATTTGGATCAGTTCATAACAGCAAAAGGCCAAAGGGTGTACACAAAAGATTACTAAAGACACTTGTCATGATGGGGCGGAATAATTATGAGCATGCAGTAGTCATTCAATTGTTAGTTTTAGTTGTTTATTCCACACAGTGGACAGTTGTGATTATTACCCTTAAACCTGATATGCAGTGGTGTCTGAATAATTTCAAGTACAAATTGTACATCAAAATCTATTTCCCTTGTCTATGTAATAGTAAGTAGTAATATTTTGAGCAGCTGCTCAAAACACACTTTTATAGTCACTTGCTCTTCATAATTCTGCTCATCACCATGTCTAGCTTTTATATTACCTGGAAAGGATCAACTTCTCTACACCATTTGGTGATCAAGTATCATTTGATGAGAATGGTGATGCTTTACCAATCTATGATGTCATGAACTGGGTGTGGCTCCCTGACGGAAGTACAAAAGTTCACAATGTAGGCGTGGTCAAGAAGTTAGTCTCTGCAGGTGAAGAACTCATCCTGGATGAAGACAGAATATTCTGGAACTTTGAATCTAAAAAGGTCACTTCAGCTTTCTATAGCTAATGCTGAGCTAGTGTGAATGTAATTCAGTTTGTACAAAAATATATCATTCTTAATTTCCTCTGTAGCCACCTCGGTCAGTGTGCAGTGAGAGCTGTTCCCCCGGAACCCGTGTGGCCAGAAGGAAAGGGGAACCTGTCTGCTGCTTTGACTGCATTGCTTGTTCTGAGGGAGAGATCAGCAATGAGACTGGTTGGTTTACACCATGTAGTAATGTACAGTATCTTTAGGACAATACTGTACTTGTCTGTCCCTTTAACCTTGTCATCTTTGTTAGACTCTACAGAGTGTACCAGTTGTCCAGAGGACTTCTGGTCCAGTCCCCAGCGTGACCACTGTGTTCCTAAGAGCCTGGAGTTCCTCTCCTACCATGAGGCTCTTGGTATCTCCTTGACAATCATCTCATTGCTGGGCACACTTATCTGTGCCATTGTACTGGGAATCTTCATCTATCATCGAAGCACACCCATGGTGCGCGCCAATAACTCTGAACTTAGCTTCCTTCTCTTGTTTTCACTCATACTTTGTTTTTTGTGCTCACTTCTGTTCATTGGCCGTCCCAGTCTCTGGACTTGCCAGCTGAGGCATGCAGCATTTGGGATCAGCTTTGTGCTGTGTGTCTCGTGTATCCTGGTAAAGACTATGGTGGTTTTAGCTGTATTCAAGGCCTCCAAGCCTGGGGCTACAGACATTATGAAGTGGTTTGGTGCTATGCAGCAGAGAGGAACAGTTCTGGCTCTTACTTCCATCCAGGCAGCAATCTGCATAGCCTGGCTTGTGTCTGCCTCACCAGCTCCTCATAAAAACACACAATACCACAGTGATAAGATAGTCTATGAGTGTGATGTGGGATCAACAGTTGGATTTGCAGTGTTATTAGGTTATATTGGTTTACTTGCACTCCTGAGCTTCCTCCTAGCATTCATGGCAAGGAATCTTCCAGACAACTTCAATGAAGCCAAGTTAATCACCTTCAGCATGTTGATCTTCTGTGCCGTGTGGATAGCCTTCATCCCAGCATATATCAGCTCTCCAGGCAAATATGCAGATGTAGTGGAGGTTTTTGCTATTTTAGCATCTAGCTTTGGAATTTTGGTGTCACTGTTTGGACCAAAGTGTTATATAATGCTTTTGAAACCTGAGAGAAACACTAAGAAGTCCATCATGGGTCGACGTGACACCAAGACGTAGAAGCACGAATTCAATGAATTTTCACTTTTTCTACCAGATTAAACTAAAAGCAATCCAGTAACACATCTATTATCTATCTAAAGTTATATCTATCTCAAAGGCTATACGTCTGTTCATGTTAGACCTATGTATACTATATACCTTAGAAATATTACCTGTCAAAGTATTATAGGTATGTAAGAGGCAAATTAGCTATATAGATTTCAAATCAGCGAACGCACACTAACATTATTTACGAAAGCATGGTTTCAATTAGTGAAGGGAACTGCCCATAGATCCGAAGTCCCGTTAGTCCGAACATGCATTAAGGTTGGCGAACATGCACTGCTAAGCCCCTTTCCCTTTGTGACATTTCATTCATGGTCAAAATGCCTGAAAATCTATGCTTTCATTCATTATTTAATTTGTATGAAGGTTTCATGAAATTACCGACCAATATGTCCACGTTTACATCGATATACCTTTCCCCCCACTGTTACGACCCTTATTTCTTTTTTTTAAGATATATTTTTGGGCTTTTTTTCTGCCTTTATTGGATAGTGTACAGTATGGTGATAGGAAATGGGGAGAGAGATGGTGGGGTGACTCGGCAAAGGTCGTCGAGATCGGGAGTCGAACCCGTGGCACACCTTCAGGCTGGCTTAGCAGCCTATAGGTGCCCGGACCGCTACACTAGCCGCCCGGGCCACGACCCTTATTTCTAGGGGTGTAAAGGTCGCAACATAAACAAACAGGACAAAGGACTTAAAACTGTATATCCATTTATTTACACAAAAAAACAAATAAAAAGGTTACAAAAATATATGAATTGAAGATGCCTAACCTATAACAGCAAACAACTAAATACGGACGTTCAGTCAAAACAGAATCATCAAAAATGTGTCTCTAAAGGCTTGGTTTGGGTGGGAGGACAGAGGAAATGAGTCTCTGCTGCTGTAATTTAAAACACAAAAGTGTTTTAAATTAAATAACCCTTAAGACTAATGTTTGCTGATGATTGCTGTACGTTCCGAAAGACTGAGCGGGCCATTTCTAGACATACTGTCTGAACTTTATGATTTTTGAACTAATGAACTTGCGGTTTTAAGTCAGGTGTCATTACATTTATTTTGTAAACAGTTTCCTTCAATCATAAATCAATCATTATTTTATTTATATTTAAATAAAACTGTGATGTCCAACGTACAGTATGATGTTTTTTATTCAATTATTTCATTTGGGGAAATAAATGTAATTATAGCTGCTTTCTGCTGCACAGC
Source organism: Electrona antarctica (assembly GCF_951216825.1). Taxonomy (NCBI): domain Eukaryota; kingdom Metazoa; phylum Chordata; class Actinopteri; order Myctophiformes; family Myctophidae; genus Electrona; species Electrona antarctica. Next base: position 33,500,345 of record NC_136801.1, read on the forward strand.
AATTGCACACCGCAGCCTTTTTGTCAGCAAGGTGGTAACTAGGTGAAATTTGCCATTGACAGCCCATACATCCAAACAGAAAAGTCCTATCTGATTGTATTAAACAACATCAAACGCACCAACATTGTGTTTGTGTTTACACAATGCTTGTGTTTACACAAACACTCAAAGCTGGGCAGCCCCTCAAAAATAACTAGAGGAAGATTGACTGATTTAAATTTGTATTTCACAGTATGAAGAATGGGTACATTTCAAATGAAAGTACAGTTCAATACAAAAACCGCTAAGTTGAAGATAGAACCAGAAAAAGCACAAGACTCACAGAGGTCTCAAACTCACAGACACCAAGGGCAAGGCATAGGCTTTTTTGAGCAACACTCAAAAACAGTAAACAGTTATACAACAGGGCAGACAACACACTGTGACAACCATTAGCTCTGGTCCATAGCCCTAATGCACTTTGCTGCCATTGCATTAATGCTATGGGACTGTTGTCTTCCTTCTTCGATTGAAATGCAGACCAGCCTCTCCTCTGTTGCGTAAATATAAAGAACGTTTTACCTACTAACCAATACAAAGGCAGCTTGTGTTATTAGAAAGCCTACTTTCCTTAGTGGACGCACTCTGAGCCCCCCACCTCACGTATAAAATCATCCCGGTTACATTATTGCAATGCCCTCTACACTGGGATTAGCCAGTCATCCTTGTCCCGTCTCCAACTGGTGCAGAATGCGGCGGCCAGACCCCTGACGGCACCAGGAGGAGGAGACCTGTCCCCTCTGCACTGGCTGCCGGTCCGGTATAGAATACATTCTCTAACGCGGTTAGTCCCAATACTTGATTCTGATTGGCTGGTTTCTGATTAGAAAAGGAAGGGTTGTCCGCACACTGTGTCTCTGCTTCCAGGATTTTTTTATTTAGTACAACGTTTCGACCCTTACGGGTCTTTGTCAGGTATGAGTACAAAACATCAAGTAAGCGTATTATATACAACAGCATATGGGCAAGCTCTATTGCAATGAGGGAAATCAAGCAAGACACACCCACCGCATCTGAAAGGATGTGGCTGCAATTAGCATAAAGGGCATATAGTGGCACTAGGGCTAACTCTTTAGAACCCAAGTAGAATAGGAAAGTATAGAGGTGCAGACAAAATGAATGATAAGCTGCAAACCAGTAAAAACATTGCAAATAATACAAATACTGCCTACAAGAGGAGACCATAACACAATAGCAACAAAATAGTAAGGTACTGCAATTACAGTACAAAATAATGAGGACACAGCGACAACAAAAATGGCAAGAAGAACTGTGTACACAAAGTTAAAAGAATGAAAAAGAAAAAGAAAGAATTATCCCAGAAATGGTTTGACATCAAATTCCTCATTCAGCCCTTGAGGAGCCATAGTGTTGAGTGTATACTGGTTTCTGATTAGACCATGTAGTAAATCTCACGATAATCCACACCACACCTTGAATAACTTTATATCATTCCCAGCTGCGTTACATTGATTCCGCAGCTCTGTAGCTGAGATGGGGTTTGTAAGGCAATCAAGTGCTCCCCCACTTGATTGCCTTACAAACCCAAGCCGTGCGGGTCGGAGACTCCCGCTTTGCGTCGTCATTTTTGTCTACTATATCACTGACCTCCTATCAAAGCACCAGCACTCGCCCAGCAGTCTGTCATGACCCAGGCGGATATGTTGATCTGACCCCCCATTCCAAAGCACCAGCGCTCATCCAGCCCTTTAGTGCGAGGTCGCTTCTAATATTTTCTAGACATGCAAACAGACTTACACTGTCTGTAAAGATCATGAGTATTAATTAAAGCAAAGAAATATAATATAATAATATATTTCTGGTTTTGGTTTGATTATTACATAATTATTACATAGACAAAAGGTTGCATGATTTATTCATAGGATGATAATTATTCCTGGAGTTGTAAACAGTTTGTGAGAAGCTTTCAAAGTTGACTAAAAGTAAAACATGCAGCAATTTGCTGATTTTCATCTCGTTTTTGCATAATTTATGGCAATTATGCTAATTAGGAAAGGTTGTATGACTTCACAATGGTAACAGATGAATTTCTGGACATCACAAACATGGACTCAGACTCTTAGATCACCTTTATAAGTTACCTAGAAGCAGAGTTATTGCCATTTCCGTTTTTGACAATTTATTAGCTAATTATGCTAATTAAACATGCTAAACCCAACAGAAATTTTTTTAGACGTGCGGGTCGGAGACTCCCGCTTTGCGTCGTGTCTCACTACGCCTCTCAGCCATTATAAAATACCCGGTAAGAGAGAGCCTCTTGTGACCTCTTGTGGCTTATTGCTTCATCAAAAACCTCATTTTTGTCTAAAAAGCCCTAAACGGGCTGGCCCCCTCCTACATCACTGACCTCCTATCCTATCCCCCCTCCATCAGGACCTATCAGGTCAGAAGAATGCAGTCTCTTACACATTCCAAAAACCAAAAAAGAGGCTCAGGGGCGACCGCGGCTGTCGCAGCCCCTACAATTTGAAACATCATTCCCCTTGCTGTTAGGACTGCTCCCTCCGTTGAGCCTTTTAACACTCCCAACGCGGATCGCGTATCAATACGTTATCAATTAATCAAACGTCGGGTGCGGATCACGTATCAATACGTTTCAATCACTTTTTTATAGAATACTTTCATTCATCTTTTTACCCACCCGGACAATGAAGAACCATCGCCCTATCATTGCTGCTTACTCCCGCTCACGTGATCAGAAAAAAAAACAAAAAACAAAAACCCCCCTCCCCTCCTGAAAACAGGAGGGCTGGCCGCTTTACGTGTAGAAGCCAGTTGAACGCTGAACGGAACGCTGCCTATTGCCTAAACACATATGCACCAGATCGGCATTGCAATGCATAACATCTGCAACACACATGGACAGATGCATGTTTCCTTCTTCATACTGTAGCGACCAAACGATCCCCGAGCCTACAATACTACGAGTATCGAGGGGCCGCCACGACAAGACAGTGTTCCGTTGGTGGATCACGTATCGCCATGCAGAGCCGTCATAATCGGAGATCGCTCAGACGTGTGATTGTAACGCTTTTTTATTCATTATAATTGTAGTGATAAGACCGCAATGAACGCGTCGGGGACGTAATCGACCCGGGTGTAATGTATAACGAACTTTTCCGCGACCTAAACCGTGGTGTTGTCATCTGTGGAAGTCATTTTTTCCTTCTCGTCGACATCACAGCCGGGTGACGCTTTTTTCCCCCTCCATCGCCCCCAAGCTGCATGCCCATAGCCTGGCTTGGCCAGCCTCATAGCGGGGATTCACTGAAGATTCTTCCCCGGAGGAAACATCAGTGAACCCTCGCTATGAGTCTGGCCGTGCCAGGCTAGCATGCCCAGGCATGTTCCCCTACACTAGCTTGAAAAACAAAATCAGCTGATGACAACGTCTCACCGTTATACTATAGTTCTGAACCGAACGGTGGAATGGGACTTTTTATAGCCGTACGGATCAAGACTTTTGCTGCCCAATGTGCCCATGACCCCCCCCCCCCCAATGTTACTGCGATCAAAACAATGAAAGCAGTGAGATAGATTAGGCGAGGCGGCAATCATCATCAAAAAGAAAGCATAGTTATGAAGGTTTATAGTCAGACATTGACAGGCAGATATAACAATAAACACAATAAATATGCTATACATCCTATACATCGAATGAAAGCCCTGAATGTGTACTTTTACGAGGAAAAGCGTAAACATTGATCCCATGTACAGTTTGTCATAAATTGGATACTGGGTGGATGCACATTGCGCCCACCAGATATAACTGCAGAGAAGACATGGACCCGAACTCAATATTCACAAAATAAGGCCTATAGCGACATATAAATACTATATACCGTATGAAACAGAAGACTCTCTGCTTTCATAAGGAAAAAAATTGTACTGTAATAATAAAAAAATCACACCCCTGTGAAGTGAGCAGTGCAACTCTACTTCTCTACTTATTCACTACAGCTCGCTATATACGGACTGAGGCAGAAAGTCATGTAAACCTTTTATTTACAGTTTGGTCTGTAAACTTCTACTGTAATAATAAAAATCACACCCCTGTGAAGTGAGCGTTGCAACTGTTCTGTACTTATTCACTACAGCTCGCTATATACGGACTGAGACAGAAAGTCATGTAAACCTTTTATTTACAGTTTGGTCTGTAAACTTCTACTGTAATAATAAAAATCACACCCCTGTGAAGTGAGCGGTGCAACTGTTCTCTACAGTTGCACCGCGCAACTATAAAGAACAGTTGCACCGCTCACTTCACAGGGGTGTGATTTTTATTATTACAGTAGAAGTTTACAGACCAAACTGTAAATAAAAGGTTTACATGACTTTCTGTCTCAGTCCGTATATAGCGAGCTGTAGTGAATAAGTACAGAACAGTTGCAACGCTCACTTCACAGGGGTGTGATTTTTATTATTACAGTAGAAGTTTACAGACCAAACTGTAAATAAAAGGTTTACATGACTTTCTGCCTCAGTCCGTATATAGCGAGCTGTAGTGAATAAGTAGAGAAGTAGAGTTGCACTGCTCACTTCACAGGGGTGTGATTTTTTTATTATTACAGTACAATTTTTGAGTGGTGTAAACCACTCCTACAACTGGCTTTTGTGTGCATAAAAAAATGAGCATGGTTGCTATGTTCAAAATAATTTCTGACGTAATTAAATCACACCCGGGTGAACTGGATGACCGTAGCAACCGTGGTCATTTTCTCTGCGCAAAAACAGCCAGTTGTGAAATCACATCCAGGTGTGATACATACATTTATCAAAAATTATAGCTTTTTTTACTTAACATATTTTGTGTGATTTCATTACGTCAGACATTACGTCAGACCACAGCTGATCATGCTATATAAAACCTTACACCACTCAGTTCACACGGGTGTGATTTTTTTCCTTATGAAAGCAGAGAGTCTTCTGTTTCATACGGTATATAGTATTTATATGTCGCTATAGGCCTTATTTTGTGAATATTGAGGAGTTCACGTCCATGTCTTCTCTGAAGTTATCTGGTGGGCACAAGCTGCATTCAATAACCAATTACTGTCTAACTGTAGATGGGATCAATGTTTACTGTTTTCCTCGTAAAAGTACACATTCAGGGCTTTCATTCGGTGTATAGGATGTATAGGATATTTATTGGGTTCAATTTTATATCTGCCTGTCAATGTCTCTGACTTTAAACCATCCATAACTCTGCTCGCTGTTCAAGATAACCACTTCCAGGCAAATGCAGGTGTTGCAAAAAGGTCAATATCTCCAGAATGGAACATGGTAAAATCAAAATGTATTTTTTTAATTGAAGTGGACAAGTTCAGCTTTCTTTTGATGTAGGCGTGTGATTCTCGCTATAAGAGAACATTTTACTGTGGCCCCCCGAACAAGGCCTTTGTGCAATGTTAAACGGCAGCAACATCCAAATAGGCCTGTTGAGATCTTGCAGCAATCAAAGTGTTAAATCACAACTTAAAACCTTTTTATATTCACAAGCCTTTGAATCCCCCTCATGATCCTGCACTTTTATATTATTATTATTATTTTGCTTTAATTGCCTGTTGTTTCATTGACTGTCTTATATTATATTTCTGCATTGTATTTTACTGTATTGTATTGTACTGTATTGCTCTTTTTGATATGTTGAAGCACTTTGGTACAATGAGAGTTGTTTTTAAATGTGCTATATAAATTAATTTGATCTGATTTGATTTGATTTGACATAACAGGACTTTGATATGAAAGCATTGTTGACGTATGTTAAGCCCTGCCTCTTCTTCGGCCTCTGCCTTGCTAGGGTGTTGATGTGTGTTGAAGGTGTGATCGATGATGTTATGGCATACGTTGGCTCAGGGGATGGCCTAACACTGTGTATAAAAATTAGCAACAGGACAAAGTGTGCAGAGGAGAGGAGGTGCAGTCATGAACGCTTCTGTAGTTATACAACTGATTCCATATATGTACTTGTGCTTGATGTTGTTCTCTTCATTCTCTCCTTTGTCTTCCTCACCTTCCTCTTCTTGTGAGTTACAGGCACAGTTTAAATTCAACAGAATTTACAAGGCTGGGGACTTTATTCTGGGTGGCTTGTTTGAAATCCATTCCTCCTCTGCCTTCCCTGAGCTGTCTTTCACCTCCAAGCAACAGGATCTAATTTGCTATGGGTGAGTATCACACATAAAAAAGCAAGCAAGAGAACATTGTTTTAATATAGGCCTATAGCATCATAGGATTATTTGATGTAGTTCTACAAAGATAAATTGTCAAGGTTACTGTGGAACTGTGTCTGTTAGCTTTCACATTCAAGGGTTCAGAATGGCCCAGACCATGGCTTTTGCCATTACTGAGATCAACAGAAACCCCAGCCTGCTACCCAACGTGACTCTGGGATACAGTCTCTATGATAACTGTCTCACACTTGGAGTAGCATTCCGTTCAGCTTTGTCATTGGTCAGTGGGAGAGAAGAACAATTTCAGATGAATGAGAGCTGTGTTGGCTCCCCTCCAGTGCTTGGAATAGTGGGTGACTCACCCTCAACACATTCAATTGCCATCTCTAGTGTATTAGGTTTGTACAGAGTGTCCTTGGTAAGTTTTCTTCTTTCACCATCACCATTTTAATTGGCTATTCTTTTTGGCTATTTTAGTTTATTTACAAATCTAATATAATGATAAACAGTGTAGTCTTTCTACAGCCTGATAAAGAAAACAATATTTACTTACAGAGCATGTAAGTGGAGCTGGCAGACTTTGAATGGAGCATGGGGGGCAGTAGATTGCCACATTGTATATTGTTATACAATGTAACCTTTTAACTAGGGCCGGGACTTTAACGCGTTAATTGAGATTAATTAACTACAGAAAAATTAACGCGTTAAAAAAATTAACGCATTTAATCGCACCTTTTTTTTCCACCGCGGAACGTTTCTCACTGGGTGCGTTTCTAGTAGTACTGAATAGGCTGCGGCACGCGAGCAGCAGCAGTTGTTTACTCTACACTACAGGCTACAGCTCCGTCAAAAAGCCCAAACCCAAATGAATCGAATGAAGAAGCCGCTTATATCGCTTTTGCTCCATGGATGGGACATTTAGATGTAAAAGCTATCGGATGTACGCGTGGATAGCGGCATGGCTGTGTGCAATGTCAGAGGGAAATGATCCATTTATGACCAACGTTAGCTTATATGCTAGGCTTGCTAGCTGCTTCAGTTTAACATGTCTCACAGACCACCGGAGACGCGGTGATTTCACCGCTGTCAAGCTGTCCTCGATGTGAAACATACTGAAGTAGCAAGCGTGGGTCAGCCCCAACCTCATGTGAAATGTTTCCCCCATAATAAAGTTGTTTTTATTTGTTCTCATGCCCCGCCATGTAAAGCACATTTGAGTATTCATATACACACTGCTGCTCTTGTTTATCTGTTGGGATAAAAAAGTTGTATTGCTTAAAGGGGAATACCACTCATTTTCAACATTTTTCTATGGAGTTGTGTGCACCCCCCCATTATGTGTTGCCTATAGAACTGGAGGTCTGAAAAAAACAGTAACATTATGAAGTACATTTTTGTGATGTCACTGAGATGTACTTCATAATGTTACTGATTTTTTTCAGACCTCCAGTTCTAGGCAACACAGAATGGGGGGGACTTTCTTATTATATCCACACAACAACTCTAAGGTATATTAATGACAGTAAAATGTTGAAAATGAGTGGAATCCCGTAGTCACTATTCACTGGGATACCAAAAAACATTTGAAAAAAAAGGTTTCTCACTGTTCGCGGGTTGAATAATGGTATGCGATTAAAATGCGATTAATCGAGATTAATTAACTACAAAGCCTCTGATTAATTAGATTAATTTTTTTAATCGAGTCCCAGCTCTACTTTTAACCTTTTAACTAGTTTTCTAATAAATTTGTTTTTACTACTGTTCTGTAAAGCGACTTTGGATACCTTGAAGCGCTATATAAATCGTATATATTATTATTATTATTATGTTATTGCGTTGTCTTATGAAAAAGGATAATGTTTGTGTTTTTTCGTAACAAAGTATAACCTAGTGATTGATTAGGGGTTAACAACACACCATGCAAGTTTGAACAAACCTTGCATGGTGTGTGTTTTTAGCCTTGTGTAGCGATGGTGATATCACTGCGTGGCAATATGCATTGCAAAGGCAAATGAAGGCTGGCTACGCAAGGCTATAGTGTGTTTTGTTGTGAGTGCTGAAGGGTTCGTATATACGTGTTTGTCAAAAGATGGCATTGTGTTTCTGAACCAGCTGCCTACTGATGGCTAAAGCTGCCTCTGTGTGTTCGCAGCACACAATGCAGTCCCTTCTTTTTCCCTTTTTTTTTTTTTTTTTGTGATTGAAAATGTGAACCGAGCGGAGGGAAATCAAGCTGAGTGGTGGTGAGCGATGTTTAGAATTTTAGCGTGGGATTGAGCAGGGAAAGTGAGTGTAGAGTTTCACCCTGCTCTGGTCCACTAACGTGCTCTGCTTGTTAGGGGGAAATTATGTAAGGCATACATGGACACCTTGCGGGCCGGGGGCCATATGCGGCCCCCATCTTCACTTAATGTGGCCCTAATATTGGAATACTGATAAAGTATATTATTTAATTTCTGTTATAATTCCAATCATGCAAACATGACCTGCTTTAATTACTTTAGTCTAAAATATCTTTCAGGATTCCAATTCCAGAATAGCAAAAAAAAAATCACGATTTAAATTAAACTATAGCTAAAATAGCTGATCTACAAGCTCAAAACGCGTTTTCTTCTTTCACCATCACCATTTTAATTGGCTATTCTTTTTGGCTATTTTAGTTTATTTACAAATCTAATATAATGATAAACAGTGTAGTCTTTCTACAGCCTGATAAAGAAAACAATATTTACTTACAGAGCATGTAAGTGGAGCTGGCAGACTTTGAATGGAGCATGGGGGGCAGTAGATTGCCACATTGTATATTGTTATACAATGTAACCTTTTAACCTTTTAACTAGTTTTCTAATACATTTGTTTTTACTTCTGTTCTATAAAGCGACTTTGGATACCTTGAAGCGCTATATAAATCGTATATATATTATTATTATTATGTTATTGCGTTGTCTTATGAAAAAGGATAATGTTTGTGTTTTTTCGTAACAAAGTATAACCTAGTGATTGATTAGGGGTTAACAACACACCATGCAAGTTTTAACAAACCTTGCATGGTGTGTGTTTTTAGCCTTGTGTAGCGATGGTGATATAACTGCGTGGCAATATGCATTGCAAAGGCAAATGAAGGCTGGCTACGCAAGGCTATAGTGTGTTTTGTTGTGATTGCTTAAGGGTTCGTATATACGTGTTTGTCAAAAGATGACATTGTGTTTCTGAACCAGCTGCCTCCTGATGGCTAAAGCTGCCTCTGTGTGTTCGCAGCACACAATGCAGTCCCTTCTTTTTCCCTTTTTTTTTTTTTTTTGTGATTGAAAATGTGAACCGATCGGAGGGAAATCAAGCTGAGTGGTGGTGAGCGATGTTTAGAATTTTAGCGTGGGATTGAGCAGGGAAAGTGAGTGTAGAGTTTCACCCTGCTCTGGTCCACTAACGTGCTCTGCTTGTTAGGGGGAAATTATGTAAGGCATACATGGACAACTGGCGGGCCGGGGGCCATATGCGGCCCCCATCTTCACTTAATGTGGCCCTAATATTGGAATACTGATAAAGTATATTATTTAATTTCTGTTATAATTCCAATCATGCAAACATGACCTGCTTTAATTACTTTAGTCTAAAATATCTTTCAGGATTCCAATTCCAGAATAGCAAAAAAAAAAATCAGGATTTAAATTAAACTATAGCTAAAATAGCTGATCTACAAGCTCAAAACGCGTTTTCTTCTTTCACCATCACCATTTTAATTGGCTATTCTTTTTGGCTATTTTAATTTATTTACAAATCTAATATAATGATAAACAGTGTAGTCTTTCTACAGCCTGATAAAGAAAACAATATTTACTTACAGAGCATGTAAGTGGAGCTGGCAGACTTTGAATGGAGCATGGGGGGCAGTAGATTGCCACATTGTATATTGTTATACAATGTAACCTTTTAACCTTTTAACTAGTTTTCTAATACATTTGTTTTTACTTCTGTTCTATAAAGCGACTTTGGATACCTTGAAGCGCTATATAAATCGTATATATATTATTATTATTATGTTATTGTTATTGCGTTGATGTATTAAGTAGCCGTGTAATAAGCGGGATAATGTATGGCTGAGTGGTCATTGTTTATAGATAAATCACCTTCAGGCTGATTAACCACCTCCGCTGTCGCGTCAGTGGTTAATCAGCCTGAAGGTGATTTATCTATAAACAATGACCACTCAGCCATACATTATCCCGCTTATTACACGGCTACTTAATACATCAATTAATAAATTGACCCAAAACAAAACAAAACGACTCATATTTCCTTGCTTACGGTAATGAAAGTATTCCCATAAGTGTTGCGCTGGCCGGCGTCTGCCCAGCTGCAGCACAGTCGGAAAACAAGGAAGTGAATTGATCAAATAGAATCCATTTTCGGGTACTGCACCGTCTATTTCTCGCTGAAATGTTTTCAAAAACCTTTTTGAGAGCAATGTTTTGCTGTAAAGGACACTGTGTGTGTGTTTACATCATGGCTGTCATGTTGGAAACAGCAGTAAATCAGCGGAACACAGCAGGTTCTCCGAGGGTTTGTTTTGGCATCGGTGTGTTATAGAGCGGAGCAGTCATTATCCAGAAATAACAGACCGATGAATTTGGCGATTGACCAATCAGAATCAAGCATTCAACCAAGCCGTGTAATAAAGAATTATAGTACCGTAGGTATATTACAGAATATATCTTTTGTGTATTTTCAGGTAAGTTACTATTCCACATGCGCCTGTCTGAGTGACCGGAATAAGTTCCCATCTTTCTTTAGAACAATCCCAAGTGATGCCTTCCAGGTGAACTTCTACAGACAAAACATCTCTTGGTATCAAGTAGTACACATCACTTCCCTTTATTGATATTGCATATCGCCTCTCATTTCTTTGTTTATAATACTGCTGGAGCTGAAGGGTTAGGTTTAGGGTCAGCATCAAAAGAAAATGAATGTGGGTTATACGCAGGAGATTCACTGATTTTACACTACAGTATGTGCATAATCAAACTAAGCAGGTCTTATCCCACCATTCTTCATCCATCAGGTCCAAGCTATGCTCCAAATTATGAAGCGTTTTGGGTGGACCTGGGCAGGACTGCTATTTACTAATGATGCCTATGGCCGAAATGCTGCCCAGTCATTCCAGTCTGACCTGGCCCAGTCTGGTTTTGGTTGTCTGGCGTACGTGGAGGTTCTGCCCTGGGACCACGACCCAGCTGAACTTCAGAGGATTTTCACTGTGATGAAGAAATCCACAGCTCGTGTGGTCATTGCATTTGAACATGGGAGCAATATGGTTCATCTCATGGAGGAGGTTGTGGGGAAAGCAATTTAACCACTTTCTAAATAAATTAAAATAATAATAATAATAACTAGAAAGGTCGCAAATTTTGAAAAATTGAAAAGTGTGGTAGCCGCAGTCGCTTACATAGGCCCCTCCCACTAATATTGTCAGCCAATTACAATGTCACGTTTTGTTATGGACAAAAGGGCCATTAAAATTACATTTTGGACAGGTGTATTTAATACCTTTTCATACAATGTTATTGATTCTAAGCCACTGATTGCATTGTACGGTGTAGTCCTACAGGAGTCACCAATAACAACTCCAAGCCGACGCATTTACTACGTAATGTAGACCTTTATTAATCCCACAGGGTAAGTTATGTGCTAAGTCTTCTGCCCCTCAAGGGAATTCATGTCTTTATAAACGATTGTAAAACATAGATTGGTTACGTAACCAACAACAGCCAATTAGCTACTACAAACGTTATGCAAAGCTCGGCCAATCACAGCGGAAGTTAGATTACTCCGGAATAGTCTGTCTGTCCAAAGGGCAACCAGACTATAGTTATAAACAATTGTAAAACATAGATTGGTTACGTAACCAACAACAGACAATTAGCTACTACAAACGTTATGCAAAGCTCGGCCAATCACAGCGGAAGTTAGATTACTCCGGAATAGTCTGTCTGTCCAAAGGGCAACCAGACTATAGTTATAAACAATTGTAAAACATAGATTGGTTACGTAACCAACAACAGCCAATTAGCTGCTACAACGGTATGCAAATCTCGGCCAATCACAGCGGAAGTTTGATTATTCGATTACTCCGGAGGAAAAAATAAGTGTCACAATAACAATAGTCTGGTTGCTCTTTGGGCAACCACACTAATAATAATAATAATAATAATAATAACTAGAACTGCACTCTGTCGAGTGCCTACTTGCTTGTTCATAAATGGCCTACTAGTGCGCAAGCAGAGCGTGCAAGTGCTGTAGACCGCTACAAACTTTAAAATCTTAGTCTCACATATTGAATTATTAGATTTAGCTATTTGTTACATACCTTCGTAACAAATACGTACCTTGTTTTATCAATTTGACATTTGGTTTCATTTTCCCAAGGATTATTTGATGTTGATCCTAATGATGGTGTTTCAGATGGAGTTAGCTGGTTCAATAGCATTGATTTATATACCGTATAGGTGGTAAAGCAGAATGTGACAGGTCTGCAATGGATGGCCAGTGAGGCCTGGACAACAGATCCTAAGCTCCTGACTCTAGACTTCATGCCGTACCTGGGAGGCACCCTGGGCATTGCCATCCGTCGTGGAGAGATAACAGGTCTAAAGGACTTCTTGTTAAAAATCCAGCCCGACAATGACCATGACAACAGCCTTGGCAATACCATAGTGAGTCTTTTGTTTCATTTTTTAAACCCATTATGTACGGGATCCCCTTTTGTAACTATACCTTTCAGGACGGGAAACCCCTTTGGGTTAGTTGTTGCTATGTACAGTATATAGCAACATATATATTTGTTGTCATTTTGAATTAATATTTGATGAAAACGTAGCTCAGGATTTAGAAGGCCTTTTTAGAATCGGCCTCAGTCCTAAATGGGTTAAGTTGCAATTTTGTGTTCATTCACAAGCTTTGTGCTTTAGAGAATTTATGCTTTAAGTTTTCACTGTGTTTCTTCAGATGAGGCGGTTTTGGGAGAGCACATTTCAGTGTAATTTCCCCCCCCTTTCGTCAGAGTGGGTGGATGCTGGTGGAAGGGTGTGTACAGGACAAGAGGACCTAGCAACAGCAGAAACTGCACTTTTGGATGTATCTGACCTCAGGCCAGAGTACAATGTGTACAAGGCTGTGTATGCTCTGGCCCATGCCATCCATGACATGTTGCAATGTGTGCCAGGAAAAGGGCCTTTTATTGGGCACAGCTGTGCCGGTTTGCGGACAATACAGCCATGGCAGGTGTACTGTCACTCATTTCACAGGTTACATATGTTTCTAGTTGGGTTCAAATTGGCTGGTGTCTGGGCCAATCTGACTATAATAATAAATTGTATATATTATATACAATTTGGATCAGTTCATAACAGCAAAAGGCCAAAGGGTGTACACAAAAGATTACTAAAGACACTTGTCATGATGGGGTGGAATAATTATGAGCATGCAGTAGTCATTAAATTGTTAGTTTTAGTTGTTTATTCCACACAGTGGACAGTTGTGATTATTACCCTTAAACCTGATATGCAGTGGTGTCTGAATCATTTCAAGTACAAATTGTACATCAAAATCTATTTCCCTTGTCTATGTACATTGTGCAAGTAATATTTTGAGCAGCTGCTCAAAACACACTTTTATAGTCACTTGCTCTTCATAATTCTGCTCATCACCATGTCTAGCTTGTATATTACCTGGAAAGGATAAACTTCTCTACACCATTTGGTGATCATGTATCGTTTGATGAGAATGGTGATGCTTTACCAATCTATGATGTCATGAACTGGGTGTGGCTCCCTGACGGAAGTACAAAAGTTCACAATGTAGGCGTGGTCAAGAAGTTAGTCTCTGCAGGTGATGAACTCATCCTGGATGAAGACAGAATCTTTGAATCTAAAAAGGTCACTTCAGCTTTCTATAGCTAATGCTGAGCTAGTGTGAATGTAATTCAGTTTGTACAAAAATATATCATTCTTAATTTCCTCTGTAGCCACCTCGGTCAGTGTGCAGTGAGAGCTGTTCCCCCGGAACCCGTGTGGCCAGAAGGAAAGGGGAACCTGTCTGCTGCTTTGACTGCATTGCTTGTTCTGAGGGAGAGATCAGCAATGAGACTGGTTGGTTTACACCATGTAGTAATGTACAGTATCTTTAGGACAATACTGTACTTGTCTGTCCCTTTAACCTTGTCATCTTTGTTAGACTCTACAGAGTGTACCAGTTGTCCAGAGGACTTCTGGTCCAGTCCCCAGCGTGACCACTGTGTTCCTAAGAGCCTGGAGTTCCTCTCCTACCATGAGGCTCTTGGTATCTCCTTGACAATCATCTCATTGCTGGGCACACTTATCTGTGCCATTGTACTGGGAATCTTCATCTATCATCGAAGCACACCCATGGTGCGCGCCAATAACTCTGAACTTAGCTTCCTTCTCTTGTTTTCACTCATACTTTGTTTTTTGTGCTCACTTCTGTTCATTGGCCGTCCCAGTCTCTGGACTTGTCAGCTGAGGCATGCAGCATTTGGGATCAGCTTTGTGCTGTGTGTCTCGTGTATCCTGGTAAAGACTTTGGTGGTTTTAGCTGTATTCAAGGCCTCCAAGCCTGGGGCTACAGACATTATGAAGTGGTTTGGTGCTATGCAGCAGAGAGGAACAGTTCTGGCTCTTACTTCCATCCAGGCAGCAATCTGCATAGCCTGGCTTGTGTCTGCCTCACCAGCTCCTCATAAAAACACACAATACCACAGTGATAAGATAGTCTATGAGTGTGATGTGGGATCAACAGTTGGATTTGCAGTGTTATTAGGTTATATTGGTTTACTTGCACTCCTGAGCTTCCTCCTAGCATTCATGGCAAGGAATCTTCCAGACAACTTCAATGAAGCCAAGTTAATCACCTTCAGCATGTTGATCTTCTGTGCCGTGTGGATAGCCTTCATCCCAGCATATATCAGCTCTCCAGGCAAATATGCAGATGTAGTGGAGGTTTTTGCTATTTTAGCATCTAGCTTTGGAATTTTGGTGTCACTGTTTGGACCAAAGTGTTATATAATGCTTTTGAAACCTGAGAGAAACACTAAGAAGTCCATCATGGGTCGACGTGACACCAAGACGTAGAAGCACAAATTCAATGAATTTTCACTTTTTCTACCAGATTAAACTAAACGCAATCCAGTAACACATCTATTATCTATCTAAAGTTATATATATCTCAAAGGCTATACGTTTGTTGATGTTAGACCTATGTATACTAGATATACCTTAGAAATATTACCTGTTGGTCAAAGTATTATAGGTATGTAAGAGGCAAATTAGCTATATAGATTTCAAATCAGCGAACGCACACTAACATTATTTACGAAAGCATGGTTTCAATTAGTGAAGGGAACTGCCCATAGATCCGAAGTCCCGTTAGTCCGAACATGCATTAAGGTTGGCGAACATGCACTGCTAAGCCCCTTTCCCTTTGTGACATTTCATTCATGGTCAAAAGACCTGAAAATCTATGCTTTCATTCATTATTTCATTTGTATGAAGGTTTCATGAAATTACCGACCAATATGTGCACGTTTACATCGATATGCCTATAGGTGCCCGGACCGCTACACTAGACGCCCGGGCCACAACCCTTATTTATAGGGGTGTAAAGGTCGCAACATAAACAAACAGGACAAAGGACTTAAAACTGTATATCCATTTATTTACACAAAAAACAAATAAAAAGGTTAAAAATATATATATGAATTGAAGATGCCTAACCTATAACAGCAAACAACTAAATAAGGACGCTCAGTCAAAACAGAATCATCAAAAATGTGTCTCTAAAGGCTTGGTTTGGGTGGGAGGACAGAGGAAATGAGTCTCTGCTGCTGTTAAACAAAGTGTTTTAAATTAAATAACCCTTAAGACTAATGTTTGCTGATGATTGCTGTACATTCCGAAAGACTGAGCGGGCCATTTCTAGACATACTGTCTGAACTTTATGATTTTTGAACTAATGAACTTGCTGTTTTAAGTCAGGTGTAATTACATTTATTTGAAGTTTCCTTCAATCATAAATCAATCATTATTGTATTTATATTTAAATAAAACGGTGATGTCCAACGTACAGTATGATGTTTTTTATTCAATTATTTCATTTGGGGAAATAAATGTAAATATAGCTGCTTTCTGCTGCACAGCAATTGCACACCGCAGCCTTTTTGTCAGCAAGGTGGTAACTAGGTGAAATTTGCCATTGACAGCCCATACATCCAAACAGAAAAGTCCTATCTGATTGTATTAAACAACATCAAACGCACCAACATTGTGTTTGTGTTTACACAATGCTTGTGTTTACACAAACACTCAAAGCTGGGCAGCCCCTCAAAAATAACTAGAGGAAGATTGAATGATTGAAATTTGTATTTCACAGTATGAAGAATGGGTACATTTCAAATGAAAGTACAGTTCAATACAAAAACCGCTAAGTTGAAGAACCAGAAAAAGCACAAGACTTGTTTAAATAAGGATCCTCCATTTTCAATTCATCAGAACATTTAATGACTTGCAAATACATACAGATAAATGAGGAACAGAGGACAGTTGATCAACTGTCTGGATCAAATATGTTTATTAATCTTTGAAGTCATGTGTATCTGATTGATTGATTGATTGATTGATTGATTGCTTGATTGATTGATTGATCGATTGACACTGCAGAATTCCTCCTGAGTAGGGGTTTATTCTGTCACAGAGGTCTCAAACTCACAGATACCAAGGGCAAGGCATAGGCTTTTTTGAGCAACACTCAAAAACAGTAAACAGTTATACAACAGGGCAGACAACACACTGTGACCACCATCTAGCTCTGGTCCATAGCCCTAATGCACTTTGCTGCCATTGCATTAATGCTATGGGACTGTTGTCTTCCTTCTTCGATTAAAATGCAGACCAGCCTCTCCTCTGTTGCGTAAATATAAAGAACGTTTTACCTACTAACCAATACAAAGGCGGCTTGTGTTATTAGAAAGCCTAATTTCCTTAGTGGACGCACTCTGAGCCCCCCACCTCACGTATAAAATCATCCCGGTTACATTATTGCAATGCCCTCTACAGTGGGATTAGCCAGTCATCCTTGTCCCGTCTCCAACTGGTGCAGAATGCGGCGGCCAGACCCCTGACGGCACCAGGAGGAGGAGACCTGTCCTCTCTGCACTGGCTGCCGGTCCGGTATAGAATACATTCTCTAAAGCGGTTAGTCCCAATACTTGATTCTGATTGGCTGGTTTCTGATTAGAAAAGGAAGGGTTGTCCGCACACTGTGTCTCTGCTTCCAGGATTTTTGTATTTAGTACAACGTTTCGACCCTTACGGGTCTTTGTCAGGTATGAGTACAAAACATCAAGTAAGCGTATTATATACAACAGCATATGGGCAGGTCAACAAGGAACAAGCTCTATTGCAATGAGGGAAATCAAGCAAGACACACCCACCGCATCTGAAAGGATGTGGCTGCAATTAGCATAAAGGGCATATAGTGGCACTAGGGCTAACTCTTTAGAACCCAAGTAGAATAGGAAAGTATAGAGGTGCAGACAAAATGAATGATAAGCTGCAAACCAGTAAAAACATTGCAAATAATACAAATACTGCCTACAAGAGGAGACCATAACACAATAGCAACAAAATAGTAAGGTACTGCAATTACAGTACAAAATAATGAGGACACAGCGACAACAAAAATGGCAAGAAGAACAGTGTACACAAAGTTAAAAGAATGAAAAAGAAAAAGAAAGAATTATCCCAGAAATGGTTTGACATCAAATTCCTCATTCAGCCCTTGAGGAGCCATAGTGTTGAGTATATACTGGTTTCTGATTAGACCATGTAGTAAATCTCACGATAATCCACACCACACCTTCAATAACTTTATATCATTCCCAGCTGCGTTACATTGATTCCGCAGCTCTGTAGCTGAGATGGGGTTTGTAAGGCAATCAAGTGCTCCCCCACTTGATTGCCTTACAAACCCAGGCTGTGCGGGTCGGAGACTCCCGCTTTGCGTCGTCATTTTTGTCATTTTTGTCTACAAAGCCCTAAACGGGCTGGCCCCCTCCTACATCACTGACCTCCTATCAAAGCACCAGCACTCGCCCAGCAGTCTGTCATGACCCAGGCGGATATGTTGATCTGACCCCCCATTCCAAAGCACCAGCGCTCATCCAGCCCTTTAGTGCGAGGTCGCTTCTAATATTTTCTAGACATGCAAAACGACTTACACTGTCTGTAAAGATCATGAGTATTAATTAACTTAAAGCAAAGAAATATAATATAATAATATATTTCTGGTTTTGGTGTGATTATTACATAATTATTACATAGACAAAAGGTTGCATGATTTATTCATAGGATGATAATTATTCCTGGAGTTGTAAACATACAGTTTGTGAGAAGCTTTCAATGTTGACTAAAAGTAAAACATGCAGCAATTTGCTGATTTTCATCTCGTTTTTGCATAATTTATGGAAATTATGCTAATTAGGAAAGGTTGTATGACTTCACAATGGTAACAGATGAATTTCTGGACATCACAAACATGGACTCAGACTCTTAGATCACCTTTATAAGTTACCTAGAAGCAGAGTTATTGCCATTTCCGTTGTTGACAATTTATTAGCTAATTATGCTAATTAAACATGCTAAACCCAACAGAAACATTTTTAGACATGTTTTTTTGGCATTCTGGTAACCCCAAGAATCAAGATATACCTGTCTCCAAAAAATAACATTCCAAAATCACAGGCATCAGAATCTGATTGATAGGCTCCCCTACTAATAACTTGATATCATTCCCAGCTGCGTTACATTGATTCCGCAGCTCTGTAGCTGAGATGGGGTTTGTAAGGCAATCAAGTGCTCCCCCACTTGATTTCCTTACAAACCCAGGCCGTGCGGGTCGGAGACTCCCGCTTTGCGTCGTGTCTCACTAAGCCTCTCAGCCATTATAAAATACCCGGTAAGAGAGAGCCTCTTGTGACCTCTTGTGGCTTATTGCTTCATCAAAACCCTCATTTTTGTCTACAAAGCCCTAAACGGGCTGGCCCCCTCCTACATTACTGACCTCCTATCCTATCCCCCCTCCATCAGGACCTATCAGGTCAGAAGAATGCAGTCTCTTACACATTCCAAAAACCAAAAAAGAGGCTCAGGGGCGACCGTGGCTGTCGCAGCCCCTACAATTTGGAACATCATTCCCCTTGATGTTAGGACTGCTCCCTCCGTTGAGTCTTTTAAATCACAACCTAAAACCTTTTTATATTCACAAGCCTTTGAATCCCCCTCATGATCCTGCACTTTTATATTTTATATTATTTTGCTTTAATTGCCTGTTGTTTCATTGACTGTCTTATATTATATTTCTGCATTGTATTTTACTGTATTGTATTGTACTGTACTGTATTGCTCTTTTTGATATGTTGAAGCACTTTGGTACAATGAGAGTTGTTTTTAAATGTGCTATATAAATTAATTTGATCTGATTTGATTTGATTTGATTTGATTTGACATAACAGGACTTTGATATGAAAGCATTGTTGACGTATGTTAATCCCTGCCTCTTCTTCGGCCTCTGCCTTGCTAGGGTGTTGATGTGTGTTGAAGGTGTGATCGATGATGTTATGGCATACGTTGGCTCAGGGGATGGCCTAACACTGTGTATAAAAAATAGCAACAGGACACAGTGTGCAGAGGAGGAGAGGAGGTGCAGTCATGAACGCTTCTGTAGTTATACAACTGATTCCATATGTGTACTTGTGCTTGATGTTGTTCTCTTCATTCTCTCCTTTGTCTTCCTCACCTTCCTCTTCTTGTGAGTTACAGGCACAGTTTAAATTCAATAGAATTTACAAGGCTGGGGACTTTATTCTGGGTGGCTTGTTTGAAATCCATTCCTCCTCTGCCTTTCCTGAGCTGTCTTTCACCTCCAAGCAACAGGATCTCATTTGCTATGGGTGAGTATCACACATAAAAAAGCAAGCAAGAGAACATTGTTTTAATATAGGCCTATAGCATCATAGGATTATTTGATGTAGTTCTACAAAGATAAATTGTCAACGTTACTGTGGAACTGTGTCTGTTAGCTTAAACATTCTAGGGTTCAGAATGGCCCAGACCATGGCTTTTGCCATTACTGAGATCAACAGAAACCCCAGCCTGCTACCCAACGTGACTCTGGGATACAGTCTCTATGATAACTGTCTCACACTTGGAGTAGTATTCCGTTCAGCTTTGTCATTGGTCAGTGGGAGAGAAGAACAATTTCAGATGAATGAGAGCTGTGTTGGCTCCCCTCCAGTGCTTGGAATAGTGGGTGACTCTTCCTCAACACATTCAATTGCCATCTCTAGTGTATTAGGTTTGTACAGAGTGTCCTTGGTAAGTTTTCTTCTTTCACCATCACCATTTTAATTGGCTATTCTTTTTGGCTATTTTAGTTTATTTACAAATCTAATATAATGATAAACAGTGTAGTCTTTCTACAGCCTGATAAAGAAAACAATATTTACTTACAGAGCATGTAAGTGGAGCTGGCAGACTTTGAATGGAGCATGGGGGGCAGTAGATTGCCACATTGTATATTGTTATACAATGTATTTTTTAACTAGTTTTCTAATACATTTGTTTTTACTTCTGTTCTGTAAAGCGACTTTGGATACCTTGAAGTGCTATATAAATCGTATATATATTATTATTATTATTATTATGTTATTGCGTTCTCTTATGAAAAAGGATAATGTTTGTGTTTTTTCGTAACAAAGTATAACCTAATGATTGATTAGGGGTTAACAACACACCATGCAAGTTTTAACAAACCTTGGTGTGTGTTTTTAGCCTTGTGTAGCGATGGTGATATCACTGCGTGGCAATATGCATTGCAAAGGCAGATGAAGGCTGGCTACGCAAGGCTATAGTGTGTTTTGTTGTGAGTGCTGAAGGGTTCGTATACGTGTTTGTCAAAAGATGGCATTGTGTTTCTGAACCAGCTGCCTCCTGATGGCTAAAGCTGCCTCTGTGTGTTCGCAGCACACGATGCAGTACCTTCTTTTTCTCTTTTTTCTTTTTTTTTGTGATTGAAAATGTGAACCGAGCGGAGGGAAATCAAGCTGAGTGGTGGTGAGCGATGTTGAGCATTTTAGCGTGGGATTGAGCAGGGAAAGTGAGTGTAGAGTTTCACCCTGCTCTGTTCCACTAACGTGCTCTGCTTGTTAGGGGGAAATTATGTAAGGCATACATGGGCAACTGGCGGCCCGGGGGCCATATGCGGCCCCCATCTTCACTTAATGTGGCCCTAATATTGGAATACTGATAAAGTATATCATTTAATTTCTGTTATAATACCAATCATGCAAACATGACCGGCTTTAATTACTTTAGTCTAACATATCTTTCAGGATTCCAATTCCAAAATAGCAAAACAAATATTCAGGATTTAAATTAAACTATAGCAAAAATAGCTGATCTACAAGCTCAAAACGCGTTGCACTGCGACGCGTTTTGAGCTTGTAGATCGGCTGTTATTATCCGTGTAATAAGCGGGATAATGTATGGCTGAGTGGTCATTGTTCACCTTCAGGCTGATTAACCACCTCCGCGGTCGCGTCAGGGGTTAATCAGCCTGAAGGTGATTTATCTATAAACAATGACCACTCAGCCATATATTATCCCGCTTATTACACGGCTACTTAATACATAAATTAATAAATTGACCCAAAACAAAACAAAACGACTCATATTTCCTTGCTTACGGTAAGCCGAAACGTTGCAATCTGACTCTTTAAAATAAAGTTCTTGAACCAGCAAGTGGCAGTGTGCGGGTCTCTCCTCCTTCCTCATAACGCTTGCTTACGGTAATGAAAGTATTCCCATAAGTGTCGCGCTGGCCGGCGTCTGCCCAGCTGCAGCACAGTCGGAAAACAAGGAAGTGAATTGATCAAATAGAATCCATTTTCGGGTACTGCACCGTCTATTTCTCGCTGAAATGTTTTCAAAAACCTTTTTGAGAGCAATGTTTTGCTGTAAAGGCCACTGTGTGTGTGTTTACATCATGGCTGTCATGTTGGAAACAGCAGTAAATCAGCGGAGCACAGCAGGTACTCCGAGGGTTTGTTTTGGCATCGGTGTGTTATAGAGCGGAGCAGTCATTATCCAGAAATAACAGACCGATGAATTTGGCGATTGACCAATCAGAATCAAGCATTCAACCAAGCCGTGTAATAAAGAATTATAGTACCGTATAGGTATATTACAGAATATATCTTTTGTGTATTTTCAGGTAAGTTACTATTCCACGTGCTCCTGTCTGAGTGACCGGAATAAGTTCCCATCTTTCTTTAGAACAATCCCAAGTGATGCCTTCCAGGTGAACTTCTACAGACAAAATATCTGTTGGTATCAAGTAGTACACATCACTTTTTATTGATATTGCATATCGCCTCTCATTTCTTTGTGTATAATACTGCTGGAGCTGAAGGGTTAGGTTTAGGGTCAGCATCAAAAGAAAATTAATGTGGGTTATACGCAGGAGATTCACTGATTTTACACTACAGTATGTGCATAATCAAACTAAGCAGGTCTTATCCCACCATTCTTCATCCATCAGGTCCAAGCTATGCTCCAAATTATGAAGCGGTTTGGGTGGACCTGGGCAGGACTGCTATTTAGTGATGATGCCTATGGCCGAAATGCTGCCCATTCATTCCAGTCTGACCTGGCCCAGTCTGGTTTTGGTTGTCTGGCGTACGTGGAGGTTCTGCCCTGGGACCACGACCCAGCTGAACTTCAGAGGATTGTCACTGTGATGAAGACATCCACAGCTCGTGTGGTCATTGTATTTGAACATGGGAGCAATATGGTTCATCTCATGAAGGAGGTTGTGGGAAAGCAATTTAACCACTTTCTAAATAAATTATAATAATAATAATAATAACTACACTGCAAAGTGTGGTTGCCGCAGTCGCTTACATAGGCCCCTCCCACTAATATTGTCAGCCAATTACAATGTCACGTTTTGTTATGGACAAAAGGGCCATTAACATTACATTTTGGACAGGTGTATTTAATACCTTTTCATACAATGTTATTGATTCTAAGCCACTGATTGCAAGCCGACGCATTTACTACGTAATGTAGACCTTTATTAATCCTACAGGGTAAGTTCTGTGCTAAGTCCTCTGCCCCTCAAGGGAATTCATGTCTTTATAAGCGAATGGTAAAACATAGATTGGTTACGTAACCAACAACAGCCAATTAGCTACTACAAACGTTATGCAAAGCTCGGCCAATCACAGCGGAAGTTAGATTACTCCGGAATAGTCTGTTTGCCCAAAGGGCAACCAGACTATAGTTATAAACAATTGTAAAACATAGATTGGTTACGTAACCAACAACAGCCAATTAGCTGCTACAGCGGTATGCAAATCTCAGCCAATCAGAGCGGAAGTTTGATTATGCGATTACTCCGGAGGAAAAAATAGTCTGGTTGCTCTTTGGGCAACCACACTAATAATAATAATAATAATAATAATAATAATAATTATATATATATATATATATATATATATATATATATATATATATATATATATATATAGCCTAAATATGTATATTATTATGTATATAATCTTTCAAGAAATTAAGAAAACATTATATTTTTAAAACAAAGCAATACTGCCTCATCAAAGTTGGTACTGTGAATTTATACTGTATATTGTCAGATACTTACATGAGAGGGGGAGAGGTGGTGGAGACAGACAGACAGACAGACAGACAGACAGACAGACAGACAGACAGACAGACAGACAGACAGACAGACAGACAGTTTGAGGGTCCAATGGAGTTGGTTTTTTCAGAGGCACTTTTTAATACTTTTCATTTTAATTTGTTCAATATTTTGTGAATCAACACACAGACATGAAGGGTGTTCAATAGCATTGATTTATATACCATATAGGTGGTAAAGCAGAATGTGACAGGTCTGCAATGGATGGCCAGTGAGGGCTGGACAACATATCCTAAGCTCCTGACTCTAGACTTCATGCCGTACCTGGGAGGCACCCTGGGCATTGCCATCCGTCGTGGAGAGATACCAGGTCTAAAGGACTTCTTGTTAAAAATACATCCTGACACGGACCCTGACAACAGCCATGAAAATAACATAGTGAGTCTTTTGTTTCATTTTTTAAACCCATTATGTACGGGATCCCATTTTGTAACTATACCTTTCAGGACGGGAAACCCCTTTGGGTTAGTTGTTGCTATGTACAGTATATAGCAACATATATATTTGTTGTCATTTTGAATTCATATTTGATGAAAACGTAGCTCAGGATTTAGAAGGCCTTTTTAGAATCGGCCTCAGTCCTAAATGGGTTAAGTTGCAATTTTGTGTTCATTCACAAGCTTTGTGCTTTAGAGAATTTATGCTTTAAGTTTTCACTGTGTTTCTTCAGATGAGGCGGTTTTGGGAGCACACATTTCAGTGTAATTTCCCCCCCCTTCCGTCAGAGTGGGTGGATGCTGGTGGAAGGGTGTGTACAGGACAAGAGGACCTAGCAACAGCAGAAACTGCAC
Source organism: Electrona antarctica (assembly GCF_951216825.1). Lineage (NCBI taxonomy): Eukaryota > Metazoa > Chordata > Actinopteri > Myctophiformes > Myctophidae > Electrona > Electrona antarctica. The sequence continues at coordinate 33,525,213 of NC_136801.1, forward strand.
TTTTGGATGTATCTGACCTCAGGCCAGAGTACAATGTGTACAAGGCTGTGTATGCTCTGGCCCATGCCATCCATGGCATGTTGCATTGTGTGCCAGGAAAAGGGCCTTTTATTGGGCACAGCTGTGCCGGTTTGCGGACAATACAGCCATGGCAGGTGTACTGTCACTCATTTCACCGGTTACATATGTTTCTAGTTGGGTTCAAATTGGCTGGTGTCTGGGCCAATCTGACTATATATACAATTTGGATCAGTTCATAACAGCAAAAGGCCAAAGGGTGTACACAAAAGATTACTAAAGACACTTGTCATGATGGGGTGGAATAATTATGAGCATGCAGTAGTCATTAAATTGTTAGTTTTAGTTGTTTATTCCACACAGTGGACAGTTGTGATTATTACCCTTAAACCTGATATGCAGTGGTGTCTGAATAATTTCAAGTACAAATTGTACATCAAAATCTATTTCCCTTGTCTATGTACATTGTGCAAGTAATATTTTGAGCAGCTGCTCAAAACATACTTTTATAGTCACTTGCTCTTCATAATTCTGCTCATCACCATGTCTAGCTTGTATATTACCTGGAAAGGATCAACTTCTCTACACCATTTGGTGATCATGTATCGTTTGATGAGAATGGTGATCCTTTACCAATCTACGATGTCATGAACTGGGTGTGGCTCCCTGACGGAAGTACAAAAGTTCACAATGTAGGTGTGGTCAAGAAGTTAGTCTCTGCAGGTGAAGAACTCATCCTGGATGAAGACAGAATCTTCTGGAACTTTGAATCTAAAAAGGTCACTTCATCTTTCTATAGCTAATGCTGAGCTAGTGTGAATGTAATTCAGTTTGTACAAAAATATATCATTCTTAATTTCCTCTGTAGCCACCTCGGTCAGTGTGCAGTGAGAGCTGTTCCCCTGGAACCCGTGTGGCCAGAATTAAAGGGGAACCTATCTGCTGCTTTGACTGCATTGCTTGTTCTGAGGGAGAGATCAGCAATGAGACTGGTTGGTTTACACCATGTAGTAATGTAGGCTACAGTGTCTTTAGGACAATACTGTACTTGTCTGTCCCTTTAACCTTGTCATCTTTGTTAGACTCTACAGAGTGTACCAGTTGTCCAGAGGACTTCTGGTCCAGTCCCCAGCGTGACCACTGTGTTCCTAAGAGCCTGGAGTTCCTCTCCTACCATGAGGCTCTTGGTATCTCCTTGACAATCATCTCATTGCTGGGCACACTTATCTGTGCCATTGTACTGGGAATCTTCATCTATCATCGAATCACACCCATGGTGCGCGCCAATAACTCTGAACTTAGCTTCCTTCTCTTGTTTTCACTCATACTTTGTTTTTTGTGCTCACTTCTGTTCATTGGCCGTCCCAGTCTCTGGACTTGTCAGCTGAGGCATGCAGCATTTGGGATCAGCTTTGTGCTGTGTGTCTCGTGTATCCTGGTAAAGACTATGGTGGTTTTAGCTGTATTCAAGGCCTCCAAGCCTGGGGCTACAGACATTATGAAGTGGTTTGGTGCTATGCAGCAGAGAGGAACAGTTCTGGCTCTTACTTCCATCCAGGCAGCAATCTGCATAGCCTGGCTTGTGTCTGCCTCACCAGCTCCTCATAAAAACACACAATACCACAGTGATAAGATAGTCTATGAGTGTGATGTGGGATCAACAGTTGGATTTGCAGTGTTATTAGGTTATATTGGTTTACTTGCACTCCTGAGCTTCCTCCTAGCATTCATGGCAAGGAATCTTCCAGACAACTTCAATGAAGCCAAGTTAATCACCTTCAGCATGTTGATCTTCTGTGCCGTGTGGATAGCCTTCATCCCAGCATATATCAGCTCTCCAGGCAAATATGCAGATGTAGTGGAGGTTTTTGCTATTTTAGCTTCTAGCTTTGGAATTTTGGTGTCACTGTTTGGACCAAAGTGTTATATAATGCTTTTTAAACCTGAGAGAAACACTAAGAAGTCCATCATGGGTCGACGTGACACCAAGACGTAGAAGCACGAATTCAATGAATTTTCACTTTTTCTACCAGATTAAACTAAAAGCAATCCAGTAACACATCTATTATCTATCTAAAGTTATATCTATCTCAAAGGCTATACGTCTGTTGATGTTAGACCTATGTATACTATATACCTTAGAAATATTACCTGTTGGTCAAAGTATTATAGGTATGTAAGAGGCAAATTAGCTATATAGATTTCAAATCAGCGAACGCACACTAACATTATTTACGAAAGCATGGTTTCAATTAGTGAAGGGAAGGGAAGTCCATAGATCCGAAGTCCCGTTAGTCCGAACATGCATTAAGGTTGGCGAACATGCACTGCTAAGCCCCTTTCCCTTTGTGACATTTCATTCATGGTCAAAATGCCTGAAAATCTATGCTTTCATTCATTATTTCATTTGTATGAAGGTTTCATGAAATTACCGACCAATATGTGCACGTTTACATCGATATGCATTTCCCCCCACTGTTACGACCCTTATTTATTTTTTTTAAGATATATTTTTGGGCTTTTTCTGCCTTTATTGGATAGTGTACAGTATGGTGATAGGAAATGGGGAGAGAGATGGTGGGGTGACACGCGGCAAAGGTCGTCGAGATCGGGAGTCGAACCCGTGGCACACCTTCAGGCTGGCTTAGCAGCCTATAGGTGCCCGGACCGCTACACTAGCCGCCCGGGCCACGACCCTTATTTCTAGGGGTGTAAAGGTCGCAACATAAACAAACAGGACAAAGGACTTAAAACTGTATATCCATTTATTTACAAAAATAAATAAAATAAAAGAGGTTACAAAAATATATGAATTGAAGATGCCTAACCTATAACAGCAAACAACTAAATAAGGACGCTCAGTCAAAACAGAATCATCAAAAATGTGTCTCGAAAGGCTTGATTTGGGTGGGAGGACAGAGGAAATGAGTCTCTGCTGCTGTTAAACAAAAGTGTTTTAAATTAAATAACCCTTAAGACTAATGTTTGCTGATGATTGCTGTACGTTCCGAAAGACTGAGCAGGCCATTTCTAGACATACTGTCTGAACTTTATGATTTTTGAACTAATGAACTTGCTGTTTTAAGTCAGTTAAATTTATTTTGTGAACTGATGTAAACAGTTTCCTTCAATCATAAATCAATCATTATTTTATTTATATTTAAATAAAACTGTGATGTCCAGTATGATGTTTTCATTAAAATTAATTATATCATTTGGGGAAATAAATGTCAATATAGCTGCTTTCTGCTGCACAGCAATTGCACACCGCAGCCTTTTTGTCAGCAAGGTGGTAACTAGGTGAAATTTGTCATTGACAGCCCATACATCCAAACAGAAAAGTCCTATCTGATTGTATTAAACAACGTCAAACGCACCAACATTGTGTTTGTGTTTACACAATGCTTGTGTTTACACAAACACTCAAAGCTGGGCAGCCCCTCAAAAATAACTAGAGGAAGATTGACTGATTGAAATTTGTATTTCACAGTATGCAGAATGGGTACATTTCAAATGAAAGTACAGTTCAATACAAAAACCGCTAAGTTGAAGATAGAACCAGAAAAAGCACAAGACTTGTTTAAATAAGGGTCCTCCATTTTCATGGAGTTGAATTGAATGACTTGCAAATTGAATGACTTGCAAATACGTACAGATAAATGAGGAACAGAGGACAGTTGATCAACTGTCTGGATCAAATATGTTTATTAATCTTTGAAGTCATGTGTATTGCATGATTGATTGATTGATTGATTGATTGATTGATTGATTGACACTGCAGAATTCCTCCTGAGTAGGGGTTTATTCTGTCACAGAGGTCTCAAACTCACAGACACCAAGGGCAAGGCATAGGCTTTTTTGAGCAACACTCAAAAACAGTAAACAGTTATACAGCAGGGCAGACAACACACTGTGACAACCATCTAGCTCTGGTCCATAGCCCTAATGCACTTTGCTGCCATTGCATTAATGCTATGGGACTGTTGTCTTCCTTCTTCGCATGAAATGCAGACCAGCCTCTCCTCTGTTGCGGAAATATAAAGAACGTTTTACCTACTAACCAATACAAAGGCGGCTTGTGTTATTAGAAAGCCTACTTTCCTTAGTGGACGCACTCTGAGCCCCCCACCTCACGTATAAAATCATCCCGGTTACATTATTGCAATGCCCTCTACACTGGGATTAGCCAGTCATCCTTGTCCCGTCTCCAACTGGTGCAGAATGCGGCGGCCAGACCCCTGACGGCACCAGGAGGAGGAGACCTGTCCTCTCTGCACTGGCTGCCGGTCCGGTATAGAATACATTCTCTAAAGCGGTTAGTCCCAATACTTGATTCTGATTGGCTAGTTTCTGATTAGAAAAGGAAGGGTTGTCCGCACACTGAGTCTCTGCTTCCAGGATTTAGTACAACGTTTCGACCCTTACGGGTCTTTGTCAGAGTACAAAACATCAAGTAAGCGTATTATATACAACAGCATATGGGCAAGCTCTATTGCAATGAGGGAAATCAAGCAAGACACACTATTGTGTTTGTCAATCAGTGGACCATGACACAGTTTTAACACAACTCTTCTTAACTTTCAAACTTAGAATAATAACAACGGCAGCAAGCAGCAACATCACAACATGTTGTGTATCAAGACTGAAGTACTAGATCCCAGATAATCCCCCCAATCATCACACAGGCAACACAGGAGTATGCAACGAGCGCAGCACAATCAAACAGCTGTCAGTTCACAAACAGCTGTCAGTGAGACATAACATTTCCCCCCCCCTGGCAAAAGTTCAAGCATACAGTCCCGACACAAAGTCCTGTAAGCGGGCAGGGCGAGAACGCACGCGAGTAGGACGTGGAGCGGCACAGGCCTGAGGCCGAGCAGGCCCAGGAATGTCCACGACCTGTGCAGGAATAGGCAAAGCCACGGGCTAATCCATAGAGCGAGGCGCAGTCACGGCGTAATCCAAAGAGCGAGGCGTGTCAACAGCTGTGTGTGGAGGAGCAGGGACCTTTCGAAGACGGCTGGAGTGCCAACGAGAGCCATCGTTGAGGAGGTAGGTGGCGGGGCCCAGCCGGCGAGCAACTTGAAGGGGGGAGGACCAGAATGAAGCCATTTTATTGTCCCGATGAGGCCGACGGACCCTGACCCAGTCGGAGGCGGCGATGAGCGGCTCCTTGGCCCGTTTTGACTGATCGTAGCGGCGCTTCATCTGAGCCTGCTGACGGGAGACCGAGGCTCTAACCACAGGGGAAGGGGGCGGGGAAATGGGCGTAGTGGAACGGAGCCTGTCAAGGGGCAAAGCGAGCTCCCGGCCCAGCATGAGGGAGGCCGGGGAGACGCCTGTGGTCAAGTGCTTGGTGGCTCTATAGTGCAGCAGAGTATGACGGAGGGCCTGGGAAAACGAGCACCCTTGATGTGTGTGTGCCCTGATGCCGTTTTTCAGAGACTGGTTGAAACGTTCAACACCACCGTTGGCCTGGGGTGGTAGTACGCAGTGCGCACGTGTCGGATACCCTTGCTCTGGAGGTAGTTAGTGAACTCTGCGGACACCATCTGGGGGGCGTTATCCGTTGTGACGGTCCGGGGAAGGCCCCAGCGGGAGAAGAGAGAGTCCAGGAAGTCGGTGAGGACCCGAGAGGTCACAGAACCGGTAGGGGCAACTTCCGGCCATTTTGAGTGCAGGTCGTAGACAACCATCAGGAAGCGCTGATGGTGTGGGACCCCGTGGATCTCACCACAGACGTCCAGCTGCAGGTGATCCCAGGGCTGAGAAGGCCAGGCGAGAGGCTGCAGGGGAGGGGGCGGCTGGTGGCCTGTCTTGCCACTAACGAGGCAGGCAGCGCAGTCCTTGACCAAGGCCTCGATGTCCCGGTCTATCCCTGGCCACCACACCAGATCCCTGCAGCGCTGTTTCAGCTTCACGATGCCCAGGTGGCCCTCGTGCGCCATGGACAAGACGCGTGCACGCAGGGCACCAGGAATCACTGTGCACAGCCCACGTGCCACACAGGTGTCATTCCAACAGGAGAGCTCCTGACGCACACGGGAGAACGCAGCAAGCTCCCCCGGGACCACATGAGGCCAGCCATCGTGAATGTAGGTGCGGAGGGCAGAAAGGATGGGGTCCTGTTCAGAAGCGTCCTTGAGCTCCTGCAGAGAGACAGTGGCCTGAAGGGGCGCATGCAACATGTTAATAATGTCCTGTTCAATACAGTCAGTGTCGACGTGCAGGGTTGGGGCCGGGGCGGGGACAGATCGGGACAGCAGGTCAGCCACAACATTGTCTCTGCCCGGGGTGAATTTCAGATCGAAATTGTACTGACGGAGTACCAGCGGTGTAGTCTGAGTGGTCTGTGGCCTGTCCCAGACGTGGACAGCAGCGCCGTAAGAGCCTGGTGGTCAGTTCTGAGAGTGAAAGAGCGGCCATAGAGATAGAGATGCCACCTCTCACAGGCCCAGATGCAGGCCAAGGCCTCTCGCTCGCCCACGGAGTACCGCTGCTCAGTCGGGTTGAGGGCCCTGGAGGCGAAGGCGATGGGTTTCTCGACCCCCTTCTGGATCTGCGACAGCACAGCTCCTAAAGCTATAGACGATGCGTCACAGGTCACGAGGGTGGAGCTGGCTATGTCAAAGTGGGCCAACACTGGGAAAGAGGTAAGCTGCGTCTTGAGGGCACGCACAGCATCACTGCACTCCCAAGACCACACCCAAGGCTCGTCCTTGCGCAGCAGCCGACGCAAAGGGGCTGTGGTGTCAGAGTACTGTGGGAGAAACCTCAAATAGTAGCTGGTCATGCCCAAGAATGAGGCAACCTGGGAAGCTGAGCTGGGGTCTGGGATGGCCTGAATTGCGTCCAGGTTGGAATGAAGTGGAGTTATGTCACCTGCAGACAGCCGGAACCCTACAAATTCAATTTCAGGAACAGAGAGGACACACTTGTCAGTATTGAGAGTCAGGGTGTGCTTGGCCAGGGCAGCAAACACCATGTTGAGTCGCTCGTCGTGAACGTCAGCCGTGGCCCCGTGCACCACCACATCATCGAGATAAATGGCCACGCCCGGTATACCAGCCAGCACAGAGACCATGACTTTCTGGAAGCAGCTAGGGGCGGAGCAGAGTCCGAACGGCATCCGAGTGTAGCGGAACACCCCGGCATGTGTGACAAAGGCTGTGAGGTTTCTGCTGCTGGGGTGAAGAGGCACCTGCAGGTACCCCTGTCTGAGGTCGAGCTTAGTGAACACTGTAGAGCCGTAGAACTGAGCCGTGAGCTCCTCTGACGTGGGGAGGGGGTACTGGTCTGGGACCACTGCCTTATTAACTGCACGCAGGTCCACGCAGACACGCAGGCCCCCCGACTTCTTTTTGGCCACCACCAGGTTCGAAACCCAGGGCGAAGCATCCACTGGTTCAATGACACCAGCTTCCAGTAGCTGCTGTAGCTCAGCTGAGACCCCGTCACGTAGGGCCAGCGGGATGCGGTGCAGTGGCTGGATGACAGACTTAACTGAGGGGTCGATGAGGGGTTGGTGGGCGAAAGCAGAGAGGCAGCCCAGACCATGAAACAGAGACGGCCACTTCTGCTGCCATGACGTGGTGACAGTCATAATGGCCGACCCCCCTGTGTCCAGGACAGAGAACCCCAGAGCGGTGAACAGGTCTAAACCCATCAGGTTAGCCCCCCGGCGGGCCACCTGGAAGACACAACCGGGCACAGTCTTAGTCCCGTAGCGGACAGTCACCTGGAGAGACCCCAAAAGGTCGATGCCTGACCCCCCATAACCATACAGGGCAGTAGAGGGCGCGGACAGGGGCAGTGAACTGAAAAAGTTATTGTAGGTATCCAAGTTCATGAGAGACCAGCCCGCACCAGTATCCACCAGCAGACGGCAGCACACATCATTGAGGTAAACTGAACATGACTTGAATGGCACTGCACCCGAGGTCACATTGTGGATAACAGTGGGACCAGACTGGGAGTCCGGGGCAGAGCGACAGACAGCAGCGAAAGGATTTAGCTTACCGCAGTTACGGCATGACTGGCCACGGGCAGGGCAGTCCTGGGCTCTCGAAGCATGTGTCCGAGACCCACAGTTACCACAGGGCTGTTGTTGCGGTTGTGGGCGGGGCCGAGGTTGCTGACGTCGTCCCGGTTGCATCACAGCTGTGGAGTCAGGGTCCGTTGCATCGCTGTGTGGCGGCGGCGGGAGCAGAGAGTGATCGGACGTCCGGCTAGATGTGGCCACTTGTTGTGTAGTTAACATAGCTGCACACGCAGTTGCACTCTCAACGTTAAAGGCAATAGCAACGGCATCGGACAGCGACAGTTCATCCTTTTCCATTAACAGTCTCTCACGCACTTTCACGTTGCTTGTGTGTTCAATTAGTTGATCACGGATCATTTCATCCTGCAGCGCGCCGAACTTGCATGAGCTAGCCAGCCCCCGCAGGTTAGCCACATAGGCCTACTGGTGGACAGACTCACCGGGCAGCTGGCGTCGTTGTCTAAACAAAAAGCGGCGGAGAAGAGCGCTTTGCGGGGCCGTGTAGAAGCACTACGGCTGCGTCATAGTCCGTATCGGGCTCAGTTTCCAGCGTCCCGAGCACCCGTTGACCCTCCGTTCCCAGACAGTGTTGCAACAGCGCCTTTTTGCGCGCCACGCCGACACCGCGGTTAGCCCCATAGCTACTAGCCATGTTTCAAAGGACTGTTTCCAGCGAGTCCAGGGCACTGGAGACTCGCCCGGCAATTCCAGGAAGGGGGTAGGTGGTGGGAGAGAAAAAGCAGCCATCCTCGTCGCCAATATTGTGTTTGTCAATCAGTGGACCATGACACAGTTTTAACACAACTCTTCTTTACTTTCAAACTTAGAATAATAACAACGGCAGCAAGCAGCAACATCACAACATGTTGTGTATCAAGACTGAAGTACTAGATCCCAGATAATCCCCCCAATCATCACACAGGCAACACAGGAGTATGCAACAAGCGCAGCACAATCAAACAGCTGTCAGTTCACAAACAGCTGTCAGTGAGACATAACACACACCCACCGCATCTGAAAGGATGTGGCTGCAATTAGCATAAAGGGCATATAGTGGCACTAGGGCTAACTCTTTAGAACCCAAGTAGAATAGGAAAGTATAGAGCTGCAGACAAAATGAATGATAAGCTGCAAACCACCATAACACAATAGCAACAAAATAGTAAGGTACTGCAATTACAGTACAAAATAATGAGGACACAGCGACAACAAAAATGGCAAGAAGAACACAAAGTACACAAAGTTAAAAGAATGAAAAAGAAAAAGAAAGAATTATCCCAGAAATGGTTTGACATCAAATTCCTCATTCAGCCCTTGAGGAGCCATAGTGTTGAGTGTATACTGGTTTCTGATTAGACCATGTAGTAAATCTCACGATAATCCACACCACACCTTCAATAACTTTATATCATTCCCAGCTGCGTTACATTGATTCCGCAGCTCTGTAGCTGAGATGGGGTTTGTAAGGCAATCAAGTGCTCCCCCACTTGATTGCCTTACAAACCCAGGCCGTGCGCGTCGGAGACTCCCGCTTTGCGTCGTCATTTTTGTCTACAAAGCCCTAAACGGGCTGACCTCCTATCAAAGCACCAGCACTCGCCCAGCAGTCTGTCATGACCCAGGCGGATATGTTGATCTGACCCCCCATTCCAAAGCACCAGCGCTCATCCAGCCCTTTAGTGCAAGGTCGCTTCTAATATTTTCTAGACATGCAAACAGACTTACACTGTCTGTAAAGATCATGAGTATTAATTAACTTAAAGCAAAGAAATATAATATAATAATATATTTCTGGTTTTGGTGTGATTATTACATAATTATTACATAGACAAAAGGTTGCATGATTTATTCATAGGATGATAATTATTCCTGGAGTTGTAAACATACAGTTTGTGAGAAGCTTTCAAAGTTGACTAAAAGTAAAACATGCAGCAATTTGCTGATTTTCATCTCGTTTTTGCATAATTTATGGCAATTATGCTAATTAGGAAAGGTTGTATGACTTCACAATGGTAACAGATGAATTTCTGGACATCACAAACATGGACTCAGACTCTTAGATCACCTTTATAAGTTACCTAGAAGCAGAGTTATTTCCATTTCCGTTTTTGACAATTTATTAGCTAATTATGCTAATTAAACATGCTAAACCCAACAGAAACATTTTTAGACATGTTTTTTTGGCATTCTGGTAACCCCAAGAATCAAGATATACCTGTCTCCAAAAAATAACATTCCAAAATCACAGGCATCAGAATCTGATTGATAGGCTCCCCTACTAATAACTTTATATCATTCCCAGCTGCGTTACATTGATTCCGCAGCTCTGTAGCTGAGATGGGGTTTGTAAGGCAATCAAGTGCTCCCCCACTTGATTGCCTTACAAACCCAGGCCGTGCAGGTCGGAGACTCCCACTTTGCGTCGTCATTTTTGTCTACAAAGCCCTAAACGGGCTGGCCCCCTCCTACATCACTGACCTCCTATCAAAGCACCAGCACTCGCCCAGCAGTCTGTCATGACCCAGGCGGATATGTTGATCTGACCCCCCATTCATATTATCCGGTTTTAATTTGCAGGATAATGAAAAGGTTGACATTCATTGGGTTCACATGATGATTTCCATGATGATGGTTGTTGAAACAAGTTCAAAGACGCATAGGCAATGCACACAGCAAACAAGGGTGGCTGTGTGGTTTGGGTTAAAGGGACAAGTGAGCATCCAGGCCTGCTTTATTGAGGAAATGAGGGGGAGGAAGTGAGGGAGGCAGTGAGGCACTGCCACAAGTACTTCCTGAACCACTGTGGAGTCTCCTTGTGGAGTGGAGGGGAAGTTGATCTTTTAGTTTGTGACAGCCGCCCCCGGATTTGTGCAGCAAATACGCTCAGTTGGTTTCTTCTGGGATTTCAGGGAGTGGAATTAGTCTGGATACAGGGCGTATGTATCCTCGGCCTTTGATAATGACTTTAGCACTGCGGACTCTTCCGTCCTTTCCAGGGTAGGTTTCAGTGATCCTTCCAATAGGCCATGATGCTCGGGGAAGTTGAGGGTCAACTAGCATCACAACCTGACCTGAATCCAAATTCACCTTGTCAGTCTCCCATTTTTGCCTGGCTTGAAGGGTCGGTAGGTAGAATTTGATGAAGGCTGACCAAAATTGGTCAGCTAGGATCTGACTGTGACGCCATTTTCTTTTGCCAAGGAGTTCACTTGAACAATAGATTGCCTGGGGAAGAGAGGAATCAGGCCGCCCCATCAACAACATGTTTGGTGTGACAGGGTCAGCAAGGTCAGAGGAGATGTATGCAAGGGGTTTTGAGTTCAGAGTACCTTCCACTTCAATCAGGACGGTGTGTAGGACTGTTTCTGTTGTTGGTTGGTTCCCTAGAACAACACGGAGGGCCATTTTTATTGATTTGATTTCTCGTTCCCAGCTTCCACCGAAATGTGGGGCAGATGGAGGATTGAATTGGAAGTTGACTTGGGTACGGGCCAATTGCTGCTTTAAGCCTGGTGCCATGGCCTGGTAGGCATTTCGCAGCTCTGCCTCTCCTGCTTTGAAATTAGTTCCACAATCAGATAAAAGTTCAAAGGGTTTACCTCTGCGTGAGACAAATCTTCTGAAGGCCATTAGGAATGTATCTGCATCCATACTGCTGAGCAGCTCAAGGTGTATACAGCGTGTTGTTAGACATTTAAAGAGCAATCCCCACCTTTTCTCTGTGGAGCGACCGATTTTGACAGTGAAAGGCCCGAAGCAATCTATGCCTGTAGACCAAAAGGGGGGCTTGAACAGTCTAAGACGGGCTGGAGGAAGGTCTGCCATTTTGGGAATTACTGGATTTGCTCTCCATCTCTGACAGTCTCGACATTGGTGCTGATGTTGGCGAATGGCTTGGCGGCCACGCAGGATCCAGTACCTGCGTCTAACTTCTCCCAGAACGCGCTCAGAGCCTGGGTGGAACAGTTTCTCATCATAATGTTTAATAATGAGTTTTGTTATGGGATGTTTAGGATCCAAGATAATTGGATGGATGCTGTCATGGTCGAGGGACTCTGCCCTTCGAAGTCTACCTCCCACTCTAATGAGACCAAGATCAGGGTCATATTCAGGAGACAGGGGGAGTAGTTTGCTACTTTTTGGAATGGGTTTGTTTGTTTTGAGGGCATTGAACTCCTCGGGAAAACGCTCTGTTTGGGCCCTTTGCAGAAGATGCTTCTCTGAGTTTATGTAGTGTTGGGCCATGTTTGAGTTGTGATCTGCCGCCCCATGAAGCATTGTTTGTTTCCTCCATGAGCTCATCCCAGCTGCTGTACTTGTTAGGATCAGGGAGGTTTGTATTGTCAGACAACATCACTGTGCCACAGAACATTGATTGCCTAAGTTCCTCCACAGGTTCTGATTCAGTGAGCACAGCTGGATTGGCTGGCCAGCAGTCGGAAGTCATCAAGTGGAATGGAGGGCCTTGATTCCATCTGTGTGGCTGAGACAGTTCAAGGATGGTTTTGCCACGTGTTAAATCATCAGCTGGATTACTTTTTGAGTCGACATATCTCCAGCTCCAGGCTGGATCCTAGACTTTCTCACAAATAGATCTCAACAGGTAAAAGTCAATGGAATCTTATCCAGCCTACTAACATCCTCGACCGGCTCACCACAGGGTTGTGTACTGTCTGCCTTCTTGTACATCTTATACACAAATGATTGTGTGAGTCGCCACGCCAACAGATTTATTATCAAGTACGCTGACGACTCAATTATAGTCAGCTTGCTTGATGATGATGAAGTTGGCCACGGCCAAATACTTGATGACTTCCTCTCTTGGTGTGGGGATGCTTTTCTCCAACTAAATGTCTCAAAAACCAAAGAGATGTGTGTTGATTTCAGAAGATCCCCCCCAGTACCACAGAGCAGTGTTGTCCATGGTGAGCAGGTTGACCTGGTGACCACCTACAAATACTTGGGCACCACATTTGACAGCAAGCTGAAATTCAATGTCAACTGTGATCTGCTGTGTAAGAAAGGCCAACAACGCCTCTTTTGTTTGAGGAGGCTCGCCAAATTTCAGGTGGATAAATCTCTAATGAAACTGTTCTACAGTGCTTTTATTGAGTCAATTATATCCTTCTCCATTATTTGCTGGTACGGAAACCTGAACTTAAAGGACAAAAACCAGCTTGGTAGGATTGTGAGAACGGCCTCAAAAATAGCAGGAGTAAATTTCAGTAGCCTGGATCATATCTTTAAAAACCAGGTGCTTAAGAAGGCCAAGTCCATTTCTTCGGACAACTCCCATCCCCTCAGCTCTGAGTACAGGCTGCTTCCTTCCGGCCTTCGCCTAAAGGTTCCAGGGGCAAAAAGTAACAGGTATAAATTATCCTTCGTGCCTGTGTCTATCCAGGCCTTAAATGACGATAGGAGGAGGAGGTAACTTTGTAACTTTGTCGCCGTTATGAATTTCCTTTGCTACACTGAAACCTTGAACTGTTTATTTTATTTCTATGTGTACCATGCTCTTTTTACTGTGTTTTATGTGATTCATGTGTCTGCCTGTTATGCCTTGTTGTAAACCAAATCGCCCTTCGGGGACAAACAAATAAATGAACCTGAACCTGAACCTGAACCTGAGCTCTTTGTGTCAGTCATTGTCTGAATCTCAGCTACTCTTGTGCCGACAAATACCTTGTAGCGACATGAGTCAGATGTTAGCCATGTTAGGACAGTTGTGGAATCTGTCCAAAGGGTCACTGACTGTAGTGGGATAGTGAGTTCAGAACTGAGGAGGTTAGCCAGTTGTGCACCTGATAGGGCTGCACACAATTCGAGGCGGGGGATAGATAACTGGCGTTTAGGGGCTATACGAGACCTGGCCATGATGAAGCTGACATGGGTGTGGTGATGTTTGTCTGTAGTCTGGAGGTAGGCGACTGCACCATAGATGCGCTCGGAGGCATCACAGAAAACATGCAGGTGAGATTCTGATGTGGCTGCATTCATAGAGGGGGGTAGATAACAGCGAGGAAAGTGAATGTCAGGGAGATTTCGCAGTTCCATTTCCCATTCTTGCCATTTCTTCAGTAAACTTTCCGTTTTAATGATGTTATCCCATTCTCTTTCCTGCTTCCATAGATCCTGCACTATAATCTTTGCACGAGCTGTGTAAGGGGTCAGATAGCCCAGGGGATCATATTGGCTTGCCAGTACCTTATAGATGTTCCTCATTGTAGGCTGATGGTAAATAATGCACTTGTTCTTGTAACTCAGCATGTCGGTAGAGCAGTTCCATTTGAGGCCTAGTGTCAGCTCTTTGGGGTCTCCATTCTCTGATATCCACAGTTCACTTGTTTTGGATTTAGCGTCTGGTGGGAGATGGTGTATTACAGCTGGATCATTGCTAGCCCATTGTCTGATGTCAAACCCACCATCAGCAAGCAGGGGTCTCATTTTGTCGATGAGGGCTTTGGCTTCATGAGAGGAAGGGAAACTTTGAAGGCAGTTATCAACATAGAAACAATGTTGGACAGAGTTAAGGATATCCTCATTTCCCTCAGAATGATCTTGAACGTGTTTTTGAACTGCGTAAGTGGCACAGCATGGGCTACATGTTGTTCCGAAAGGCAAAACTTGCCATTCAAAGACAGTGGGTTCCTGGTCCAGCTGCATTCCTCTCCATATGAAACGCAGTAATGGCTTGTCATCATTTAGAAGGCGCACCTGATGGAACATACCTTTAATATCTCCGCAAATGGCAATGGCATTTTGACGGAATCTAAGAAGAACCCCAAGGAGAGAAGGACCCAAAGTTGGGCCGGGCAGGAGACATTTGTTCAGATTTTGGCCCATGTATTCAAAGGAACAGTCGAATACAATTCTGTGCTTGTTATTGTGTTCAACAATGTGATGTGGGAAATACCAGGTTTCATGTGATTGGTCCACCTGGTTACTGGGAATCCTTTGAACATATCCAGCCTGTACAAGCTTATCCAGTTCCTCTTGGTATTTATCAGACAGGTTGGGATCTTTGGACAGGCGTCTTTCTGTAGCACAGAGACGGGGCAGGACAGCTTCCTTTGGAGCTTTAAAGACAGGAATGTTGGGAGCTCTTAGCAGTGGAGTGGCATAGCGCATTACACCGTCTACCTCTACCCTAACTGTCTTAGAATGGAGGAGATCTAGAGCCAGCGTGTCTTGCTTTGACCTTATTGCTGTCTTTTCATTTGCGTTGGGAAACGTGTCAATCTGCCAGAGTCTCTCCACATTACGAAGCAATTCACTTTTGAAACAGGTGGCAGTGAAACACAGAGTCTGGTGATGGGTTTGGATTAAGCTGGCTGGCCCTTGGAGAGCCCATCCTAATCTGGTATGTATGGCCATTGGGCCACCAGGGGGCCCCATTACAACTGGCTCTGTGGCTGTAATGAGATGGGCATAATCTGAGCCAATGAGGACAAGAGGGAATGCATGATCAATAGACAGTAATGGGACATCTCTGAGATGGTGATACTGCTCTTGTAGCTGTTTGACAGGGTATGTGTGTTCTCTATCGTATCGAGACTACCTCTCCACCCAACATATTTCATATGTAAGGGGAATGACCCCACCTCACTTGTGACGTGGATATCTCTTTAAGACACACCAGTTGTACTGGCACGCACGGGTATATAAGGCCCAGGTGTGCGTGATTACACTGATTTTTTGATCTCCACCGAGCAGTCCAAGACGTGGTCTCCTCGACAGAAGTGCAGAGCAAGTTATCAACAATAACTGCATTTTTTAGACATTTTAAAAAGCAGCTACTCACGAGTTCTGGCAGCCGGATTGATCTACTGCAGGATGCGGTTTTAGAGAGCTGGCATGGTGCTCCTCTCTGGGTTGCTGTCACACAGCTCGTTTGTAGGTATACAACAAACAAAAACAGGGTAACCAGCCAAAAAAAAACCCACCATTACAGGCGTATTGTTGACGTTGCGTTAGCTCACGCGTCCTGTGGTGTATAGCCTGTCTGTCGACCTCCGGGGAGGGACACAGCAGGACAAGTGGCTCGGTAACCCTTGTTAAAGGCAGTGGAACAGAGCTCTATACGGGTGTATTGTTGGCGTAGCGTCAATTCACGCATCCGTGGGGCATATTCCGTGGGCTGGAGTTGACCTGCGGTGGCGCAGCGAAACAACAGTCCTGCCAGGCTAGCATTGAACACAGCACACAACACAGTCGTATTGTCGCCGGGGTGACTTCCGCGTCTGTAGCGCTGTGTCTTTGCTCGCCTCGTGAGAGAGAGCTCGCTTGAGTGTATTGCGGCCATAAAACCGTTCACGCACTCCGGCGTAGACTGCGTGGTGGAACCCGTGCGGACGGTGGAAGCCACGGAGCAAGCGTATCCTCCGAAATCTCCCAAAACTCCACACTGACAGTGTGGACAGTGACGACACGAATGGAATCCCGTGTGACGTCACGGAGCAAGCTCTCCGAATTGGGAAAGGCAGTCAGCGCGCCGTACTGTCGTATTGCTGACAGGTCAGCTCACGCGACGGTGGTGGTTCTGTCATAGACAGGACGAGCTGAATGCCAACTCACGCATGCAGCGCGACATTAATTCCACAACAAACAAAGTCTGGTCTCCAGTGCTGTGTAGGGAATCCTGTGGGGGACATCCCCGTGACATCACGGTGATATATCGTAGGGTCATTTTTGCCTGGAAAGCGATCCCCGTTCTAAGCATGGGCCAAACAGTGGAAATCTGCATACGTATATACACTATATAATATAATGCAAAAGGGTTGGAGCAGAGTGTTGTCTCCAACTCAAACACTCTGTGCCTCAGCTCAGCTGTGGAGTTCAGGTGCGACCTTCCTCCACACATGAATATCAATATGTGAGAGACAGCAGTGTAAACTGTGACCCTCACTTCTCAAGCACATTACTATACTCCCCGTTTTTGAGCATGTCCAAACAGAGTGTGTATTTATTTAATCTTTATTATAATATAATTATAATTATAATTATTATAATATTGACGCTAACAATACGGGTGTATTGTTAGCGTCAATTCACGCATCCGTGGGGCATATTCCGTGGGCTGGAGTTGACCTGCGGCGGCGCAGCGAAACAACAGTCCTGCCAGGCTAGCATTGAACACAGCACACTATACAGGCGGATTGTTGCTGGGGCGACTTCCGCGTCTGTAGGGCTGTGTCTTTTTGCCTCGCCTCGTGAGAGAGAGCTCCCGGGTGTGTATTGCGGCAAAAAACGTTCACGCACTCCGGTGTAGACTGCGTGATAGAACCCGTGCGGACGGGGGAAGCCACGGAGCAAGTTTTCCTCCGAATTGAGCCACTGCACTTTGCAGTTCAGAAAGCTGACGCTGAGTCGTCCCTCTCGGGGTTCGATCGTGGCTCGTTTGTAGTTAAAACTACCAAATCCCTTGGGATCAGAGCAGACAGTCTATTCAAACACCACACGAGTGTATGGCTGCCGTGGCAGCCATCTTCTGCGTTGAGTCTGAGTCTGAGTCTGCCAGGAGCAAGCCCTGAAATCACAGCCCTTTGCACACTACTGTATATACGGCGTATTGCTGACGGGGTCAGCTCACGCGTCCGCGATGTAGTTTCGCCAATTTCGGTAACACAGCGGAGTGTGCCGCGGCTGTCGGGCGGAGTACACTGTACGGTGTATCACGACAAGGCCGTTCACGCACCTATAGGTGTAAACTTGCATGGTATAATCCGGTTACCGGTTCGAAACCACAAAGTAAGCTCCTTCTCATCCAAAGAATGCACTATGGCTATCTAGGCGCAGCTAGTCAACACAGGCCTATTTTGTCACTACTTCAGCACCGGCTTATACGCGGCGCTTATGTGACCATAATGGCCCGGACCTTTAGGAGCTGCAGCTACTGGCTTCCAGGCTCCCCAGGCAGCAGCAGCGGGCAATGCTATCGATACCCTTTGATGAGGCGCCATCTGTGGCGGCCCCAATCCAAGCTGCGATAGGAGGACCAAGCTCCCCCAATGACGCTGCCTATTGAGCCGTCGGCCATGTTCGGCCAAAAGGCCAGTGCTTTGCTACAGCATCCTAAGGAGGCTGTGGAGGTGTACAGGATGTGCACCTCCACAAGCAGCCATGAGCAGCTTGACTCGGTTGCCCTCAGGCTGTGCAACCCCAGTCAGGTTTGGCAGTTCCAGGGACCTACGTGTCCGGTTACAGGCCAACCGGCGGGGTATGGCTAAAATGTGCTCGGCGGGCTAAGCCCATCCCTCAGTCCTGACAGTTAAGGCCCCAGACCCCACCCGCTGTCTCTCGGGACAGCGGCTGTCCTGGAAGACAATTCAGGTGGACCCCTGGGTGGGTTCCACTATGTCTTCGGGGGGTTGTGTGCTGCTTACAGCACTCTCCTGGCAAGAAAGGGCTGAGGGTCTGGCAAGCCATCCTCCAAGACGACTGGCTTGCCATGCTCGACCGGGGATGTTTATACTCAGATCCCGGGTCGGACACACTGACGCACTGACCGGCTTGTCTTAAGACGACGGAACCTTTGAGTCCCGTATCCTCCCATTCGGCATATGTCTAGCCCCCCGATTGGACGCAGTCCTTGGCGGGAGGGCCTTTGCATCCTAAATTGGATAACTGAATGGTATGTGCTCGCTCAGAGGTGCAGTGCCACAACGATGTGGCCAGGCACCTGCAGCACTTTGGGCACCTAGGCCGGCACCTCGACAAGAGGCCTTGCAGGCGTCAACTCTCACAGTCCACAGCGCTCCTCGGCATGTGTTAGAGGGCAAAGCAGGGACTCGGTCCCTTGCTCTAGTGAGTCGGGCCACCCTCAGGCTGTGCCTCCGCCCCTTAGGGCCGAGGGCAGTCACGGTGCACTTGGTGTCTCCGGCTCTTCTGAACATGCGGCCAGTGCATTATCTGTCATTCACAGTCATGCACTACGCGGGCGTATCGTTGACAGCGTCAGTTCACACGTTCCACGTTGTTCCAGCGAATAATTCTGTCTGTTCACACAGCAGAATGTGACTGTCAGGGGTGAGCAGAACCACCATAAGGTTGTATTACGGCATGGCTGTGTAAACACCTGGGTGTAATTCTGTCTGTTGGAGACCGGCTACCGAAGCCACGGAGTGAGCTCCCTCCTCATCCAGAGGTATTCCCCCTTACATATGAAATATGTTGGGTGGAGAGGTAGTCTCTTCACTAACAAAGGTTACCAAGTAACCATACGTTCTTCTCATGTGTAACACACACCGCAGCGAAGTCTCCCGATTGGTATCTGATTATTTCCATAAGGACGAGAAGGTTTCTCGGTGCCGCGGAAACTACCTTTCCCCGAGGCTTCAAGTCGAAGAAAGACGGTAAGTCTGCTTTCTTTTACCGGGTTAACACTAACTTGGTGGGTAATTTAGCTTTGCATAGTGGCCTGGCGCGGCCCTAGCTAGCGTTGTAGTTAGTTCTACTATAAATTACCCGTGGCTAGAAACAGCCAGTTTTGCTTCCACACGAACTTCCGTTGGCCTCAGGGTCTCGAACGTGTGACGGACTTGAACGGTGTTAGAGAGCCAATTAAGCCCGTGGAGACTTGGGCTGCAATGGCGTCTCACAGGACAGCATTCTTGCCGTTAGCGGCCACAAGAATGTCCCTGTCAGTGAGGGGTGCTGCCGCTTCCTACATGGCAATGCTTAGGTGTCGTCGGCACCAATCCCTGCATTTTGCCCTACGGCCTGATCGGAGTGTGAGCCATCCAGTCTATTGATTTTCACCCTTCCCACCCTCCTAAGCAGGGCGGTGAAGCAGGGCCTTCCTCAGTGTTCTTCTCAGGGCCTTAATGGGCCTAACTGTCTTAGGCAGATAGTCTCCAAGACTGGACTCCACTCACTGGCTTGTGAAACAATCCAGCAGGCATATAGGTGGGCAGGCAGGCCAGCCCCAACAGGAACATGTACACATTCCACACAGGGCCTCGCTGCCACATGGGCTTTGAGGTGCCCTCCAATCTGAGATCTGTGGGACAGCCTCTTGATCGACGCTGTCAGCATTTATCAGGTTCTACCGTATGTGGTATCAGTGTGGTGGCCAGCACCCTTCTCACTGTGTGTGTGCTTAGCTCCGCAGCATAAACGTGATGGGAACTATGCACAAAAACGAAGGCCATCCACTTTTTACTTGTAAAACTGTGATGCGACAACAAGGATCGTTCTGGTTCTGAGAACAGGGCTTCAACAGTCAGCTGACCGAGTGTTCGGCAGGCTGACTTGAGCTGGAGCGCAGGCCCTGCAGACTGCAGTAACCTCGTTACAAAGAAAAGAAGAGCATTTCCTGAAGGGTGCCCTGAGGCTCAGAGGGGCCCAGGTTAGGGACCCAATCAAGCCCATCTGGGGTTAGCCCTGGAGGCTCTACGACCCTTAGTCAGTGAGCCTGACATGCTCAAGACAGCAGTCTTGTCGGCGTCACATCTGCAAGGAGAAACGGGGGAGTTGCGAGCTGTCAATCCATATTGAGCTCTGCAGGCCTATGGATGATGGTATAGTCTTATGCCCCAAACCGGCCTTTCTCCCCAATGTTTTCAAAAGGGCATGTCTCAATCAGGTGGTTGAGCTCTGCCCTACCGTCGTCATACAGACAGTCGACGTACAGAGATGGAGTCGGTCCCCACTCTGTCCTATCGGAGCACTAGAGTCGGACGTCAGGGCCACACAAGGCCCACAGAATAACGGACCAACTCTTTGAGTGCTTCGAGTGAGAGTCCATGGATCACAGAGGTTATCCAGCACACAAACAGGCAGGAGTACCAGTGCCGCCTGGAGGGCAGGCACACTCCACCTGGGGACGCTGCGGAAAGGTGCGTCTCTGACAGAGATCTGCACAGCGGCGACTTAGTCTACTCCGTCTACATTCACCCGGTTATACCGGCTGAACATGCAGCATTCGCTCCCTTCGGGGAGTTGGTCTCGCATGCTACTCAGCGGCGGGTGTCATTGTCACCTTCACCAGTCAAGCCAGCCTTGCGTCTGGTGGGCTGGCTTGGGTGGCCCCTCACCCCTGCGGTCTCTGGCCTTAGTGCCTTGCGGGGCCGGGCTCTGGGTGGCATCTAGCACCTGAGCATTTGGCGGTGGATGGCGTGGCTGTCCGGCCGTTCCAGGGGTTGTAAATACATTACATTGAACATACATGATAAATAATTCAAAATTTAGTATGTGCTGGGTCGGAGCCCACTGGCGGTGTCTTCGGGGTTCTGGGACTGCTTCGCTTCCTCACGAGGTGTCTTACAGAGTTCCCCTTACATATGAAATATGTTGGGTGGAGAGGTAGTCTCGATACGATAGAGAACGTATGGTTACTTGGTAACCTTTGTTCTCTGAGTGAAGAGACTACCTCTCCACCACGATGTCGCTCAGAAGCGGTGTCGATCAAGTAAACCAGTGTAATCACGCACACCTGGGCCTTATATACCCGTGCGTGCCAGTACAACTGGTGTGTCTTAAAGAGATATCCACGTCACAAGTGAGGTGGGGTCATTCCCCTTAGATATGAAATATGTTGGGTGGAGAGGTAGTCTCTTCACTCAGAGAACAAAGGTTACCAAGTAACCATACGTTCTGACAGTCCTAGATTGTCTGCAGTGAATGCACCATTGATAACATGCCTTTCTGTTGGCTGGTTGATAGGGGAAATTTCAAAGGATACAGATGCTCCATTCAATTGCACTATATCTTGTCTTACTGTGCGTAGTGAGATGATTTCGGGCTGGGTTGTGAGGCCCAAGACCTGGACTGCTTCAGGAAGCAGAATGGACCTGTCTGCACCATCATCAAGGATTGCATGAGTTCTGAGGGTCTTCTCCCCATGGTGGAGACATACATTGACAACTTTCAACATAACGGTTGGGTTTGTCCATGTAAAGGAGCTCTGAGGGGCAGGATATAAACATCGCTGTGACTGATTTGTTCACATTAAAATCATGGAGAATGGTCAGGTGAATCTCCTTACAGATATTGCATGGCCTCTTTAAGGTGCATTTGTCGATTTTATGCATTCTCCCACATTTGTTGCACCTCTCCTTTTCATTGATCCATTTCAGAATGTCATTCTTGGAAAGTTTTTTGAAGTCTATGCATGAACCAAGGAAGTGATCTCTGACATTACAGTGGGGGCAGTAAGGTTTAGGCTTTACCTTCTCCTGGGGGTTGACGGCTCTTGGTGTGCTATCCATCTCTGATGATGATGTTGACAAGTAGACAGAGGAGACCTGTCTGGAGGGCTGGCGTTCCTTTGCAGCCCGTGGTCTTTCCTGTTGGTGGAGATCAACGGCTCTCTCCGATATCCGTTTGGCTCTTGATTTTGACTGCAGCCAAGTTGAAAGGTCAAGGAGGGAGTATGTTTGGTTTGCCTGTCCAGTCAGAATGCCTCGGTTAATACAGTACTCCACGAATGCATCTCTGTACTGCACAGGGAGTTTACTTAATAGTCTGTCAACATGAGAGCCACATTTTAACTCCGAGCCAGTGGGGCCCTCTAGGGACAGCAACATGCCTACCAGGGCATGTATAGAAAGTGAAAGATCATCCAAGGCCTCTACATCACCAATGCGAATGATGGGGGAATTCAATATTGCTCCAATTTCACTCTGAACAAGCAGCCTTGGCTGGCCGTATCTCTCTTTAAGTGCTCGGAGGGCAGAGGAATATGGTCTTGCATCATGCATGCTGGATCTGGCCAATTTGTTAGCACCTGGGTGCTGAAGATGGTCTAATAGGATCTGATATTTATACTGTTCAGTAAGATGGGGATGGATATCAAGGAGGTTTTCTAGGGCCATTTTCAGGAGGGCAAATTCAGTCTCTCTGCCACCTTTGAACACAGGAAGTGATGGCCTGGGTATCCCATATGCAGAGGCTATGAACAGATCCATGGAGTTGGGGGTTTGAACCTGTGAATATGCAGATTGTGGCTGCTGGTATGATGTGGCTTGTAGCATTGGTGGTTACTACTGATTGAACTGGGCTGTACAGGGCCAGGTATGGATGCAGTATAGGCTGGGGCATGGACAGTAAATGGAGGTGGAAGTGCATGGTGAGTAGAGAGGGCAGAGTGTATTACACTGGCAGCTGCATGGTGACTGGAGGATGGCATTGTCTGGGCAGACATGTGAGGGCTGGACAGCGATGCAGGAACTACATAGGGCAAACTGGGAGCCTGAATAGGGCCTAGGGGCTGCTTAGCGGCTTGGGCAGGAACTACATAGGGCAAACTGGGAGCCTGAATAGGGCCTAGGGGCTGCTTAGCGGCTTGGGCAGGAACTACATAGGGCAAACTGGGAGCCTGAGTAGGGCCTAAGGCAGGGTTCCCCAATTAATTTTCCTCGAGGGCCATATTTTGACTAGGGTACCAGGCTGGGGGCCGAGTCCGCACGCGTGAGGTCGAGGTCTTGCCCTGAAAATTCATTTTCAGGGCAGGACCCCATTTGAAAAGGATGCCCAGTTTGACATGCATAGGCTACTGACCCCCATTTAATGCCATTTATATCTGGGAGCCCCCTCAAAAAAAAAAAAAAAAAAAAAAGGTTTTTTTTTGTTTTGTTTTCTGAAATTCTTCCGCGGGCCGCAAGGGGGCGCTCCGCGGGCCGCAAATGGCCCGCGGGCCGCCTATTGGGGAACCCTGGCCTAAGGGCTGCATAGCGGCTTGGGGAGGAACTACATAGGGCAAACTGGGAGCCTGAGTAGGGCCTAAGGGCTGCATAGCGGCTTGGGCAGGAACTACATAGGGCAAACTGGGAGCCTGAGTAGGGCCTAAGGGCTGCATAGCAGCTTGGGCAGGAACTACATCTTGCTGTATTGATTGAAGCATGGGGGATGTTGGAGATGGCTGAGCAGTTGATGATGTTAGGGGCTGTGAGTCAGCATTCATCGTTCTTGAGGAGGCAGGCGTGAATATGGAAGGCAGGGCATAGAATGAAGAGGTGGCTTTTCCATTAGGAGAGGGAATGAGAGCAGCAGCTCCCTCAGGGTGCTCATCAGAAATTATATTTTGATGAATAAAGCTGGAAACAAGTTGGGCTGATTGGAGCTGGTGTTCTTTAATGCGAATGCGTCGGTCCATTTCAACCTGTCGGACGATCCTCTCTCTCTCCTTATGTGCATCCTCTTGCGTGTGCTGAGCAGCTCTGGCTCTCTCATCAATTGATTTACACTGTTCATCAAGCTGCTTTTCCTCCTGTCGTTGCCTTTTAAGCTCCTCTAGTTCATCTTTCCTTTTCTTCTCATCCAGAACGCTGATTTGGAGATCACTTAAGTGAGAAGCATGGCTACTGCTTGAATGCCTACTTAATTGAGACCTAGCCTGGATACTAAAGCCTGATTTAGTATGAGTCCTCCTGCTGTGAGAACTTAGGGCACCGAGGGACAGTGCAGGTTGCCTTTGCTGTGAAATACCAGAAATACCATACCAATCAGGGGGGCGTCTATTCCTTTTAGGTCTAACATCAGGACCAGGTGGCAAAGGGTTTTGATCCTCTTTGTGGGAGGAAGTTAATGATGGCGTTAATGATGGCTTTGGTGAAAGGTGAGGCTCTGTTTGTGTTTGGTGAGGTATAGTTGGACTACTAGGTGTAATAGTTTGAGACTGTGGGGTGGCTTCTTCTGTGAAAAGCTGGGTTGAGTCTGTTACACTAGTAGCAGGTATACTCTCAGTCTCAGTGGACAGAGCTTCTTCGCCGTTCTGTGCATCAGCCATTTTACTGATGGCTGATTGGTCACTGTGTGGTTGTGGCTCAGTTTCCGGGTCGAAGGACCATTTTGTTAGGTTTATAAAGTTCAACTGGAGCCACAAACCACCAGGAAGCAGGAATTCATATTATCCGGTTTTAATTTGCAGGATAATGAAAAGGTTGACATTCATTGGGTTCACATGATGATTGCCATGATGATGGTTGTTGAAACAAGTTCAAAGACGCATAGGCAATCATCTGGTCCTGCACACAGCAAACAAGGGTGGCTGTGTGGTTTGGGTTAAAGGGACAAGTGAGCATCCAGGCCTGCTTTATTGAGGAAATGAGGGGGAGGAAGTGAGGGAGGCACTGCCACAAGTACTTCCTGAACCACTGTGGAGTCTCCTTGTGGAGTGGAGGGGAAGTTGATCTTTTAGTTTGTGACAATAATAATATATTTCTGGTTTTGGTGTGATTATTACATAATTATTACATAGACAAAAGGTTTCATGATTTATTCATAGGATGATAATTATTCCTGGAGTTGTAAACATACAGTTTGTGAGAAGCTTTCAAAGTTGACTAAAAGTAAAACATGCAGCAATTTGCTGATTTTCATCTCGTCTTTGCATAATTTATGGCAATTATGCTAATTAGGAAAGGTTGTATGACTTCACAATGGTAACAGATGAATTTCTGGACATCACAAACATGGACTCAGACTATTAGATCACCTTTATAAGTTACCTAGAAGCAGAGTTATTGCCATTTCCGTTTTTGACAATTTATTAGCTAATTATGCTAATTAAACATGCTAAACCCAACAGAAACATTTTTAGACATGTTTTTTTGGCATTCTGGTAACCCCAAGAATCAAGATATACCTGTCTCCAAAAAATAACATTCCAAAATCACAGGGATCAGAATCTGATTGATAGGCTCCCCTACTAATAACTTCATATCATTCCCAGCTGCGTTACATTGTTTCCGCAGCTCTGTAGCTGAGATGGGGTTTGTAAGGCAATCAAGTGCTCCCCCACTTGATTGCCTTACAAACCCAGGCCGCTTTGCGTCGTGTCTCACTACGCCTCTCAGCCATTATAAAATACCCGGTAAGAGAGAGCCTCCTATTGCTTCATCAAAACCCTCATTTTTGTCTACAAAGCCCTAAACGGGCTGGCCCCCTCCTACATCACTGACCTCCTATCCTATCCCCCCTCCATCAGGACCGGAAGAATGCAGTCTCTTACACATTCCAAAAACCAAAAAAAAGGCTCAGGGGCGACCGCGGCTGTCGCAGCCCCTACACTTTGGAACATCATTCCCCTTGCTGTTAGGTCTGCTCCCTCCGTTGAGTCTTTTAAATCACGACTTAAAACCTTTTTATATTCACAAGCCTTTGAATCCCCCTCATGATCCTGCACTTTTATATTTTATATTATTTTGCTTCATTTGCCTGTTGTTTCATTGACTGTCTTATATTATATATATTGCTGCATTGTATTTTACTGTATTGTATTGTACTGTATTGCTCTTTTTGATATGTTGAAGCACTTTGGTACAATGAGAGTTGTTTTTAAATGTGCTATATAAATTAATTTTATCTGATTTGATTTGATTTGATTTGACATAACAGGACTTTGATATGAAAGCATTGTTGACGTATGTTAAGCCCTGCCTCTTCTTCGGCCTCTGCCTTGCTAGGGTGTTGATGTGTGTTGAAGGTGTGATCGATGATGTTATGGCATACGTTGGCTCAGGGGATGGCCTAACACTGTGTATAAAAATTAGCAACAGGACAAAGTGTGCAGAGGAGGAGAGGAGGTGTAGTCATGAACGCTTCTGTAGTTATACAACTGATTCCATATGTGTACTTGTGCTTGATGTTGTTCTCTTCATTCTCTCCTTTGTCTTCCTCACCTTCCTCTTCTTGTGAGTTACAGGCACAGTTAAAATACAACAGAATTTACAAGGCTGGGGACTTTATTCTGGGTGGCTTGTTTGCAATCCATTTCTCCTCTGCCTTCCCTGAGCTGTCTTTCACCTCCAAGCAACAGGATCTCATTTGCTATGGGTGAGTATCACACATAAAAAAGCAAGCAAGAGAACATTGTTTTAATATAGGCCTATAGCATCATAGGATTATTTGATGTAGTTCTACAAAAAATTGTCAAGGTTACTGTGGAACTTTGTCTGTTAGATTAAACATTCCCGGGTTCAGAATGGCCCAGACCATGGCTTTTGCCATTACTGAGATCAACAGAAACTCCAGCCTGCTACCCAACGTGACTCTGGGATACAATCTCTATGATAATTGTTTCACACTTGGAGTAGCATTCCGTTCAGCTTTGTCATTGGTCAGTGGGAGAGAAGAACAATTTCAACTGAATGAGAGCTGTGTTGGCTCCCCTCCAGTGCTTGGAATAGTGGGTGACTCTTCCTCAACACGTTCAATTGCCATCTCTAGTGTATTAGGTTTGTACAGAGTGTCCTTGGTAAGTTTTCTTCTTTCACCATCACCATTTTAATTGGCTATTCTTTTTGGCTATTTTAGTTTATTTACAAATCTAATATAATGATAAACAGTGTAGTCTTTCTACAGCCTGATAAAGAAAACAATATTTACTTACAGAGCATGTAAGTGGAGCTGGCAGACTTTGAATGGAGCATGGGGGGCAGTAGATTGCCACATTGTATATTGTTATACAATGTAAACTTTTAACCTTTTAACTCGTTTTCGAATACATTTGTTTTTACTTCTGTTCTGTAAAGCGACTTAGGATACCTTGAAGCGCTATATAAATCGTATATATTATTATTATTATTATGTTATTGCGTTGTCTTATGAAAAAGGATAATGTTTGTGTTTTTTCATAACAAAGTATAACCTAGTGATTGATTAGGGGTTAACAACACACCATGCAAGTTTTAACAAACCTTGCATGGTGTGTGTTTTTAGCCTTGTGTAGCGATGGTGATATCACTGCGTGGCAATATGCATTGCAAAGGCAAATGAAGGCTGGCTACGCAAGGCTATAGTGTGTTTTGTTGTGAGTGCTGAAGGGTTCGTATACGTGTTTGTCAAAAGATGGCATTGTGTTTCTGAACCAGGCCTCCTGATGGCTAAAGCTGCCTCTGTGTGTTCGCAGCACACAATGCAGTCCCTTCTTTTTCCCTTTTTTTTTTTTTTGTGTGAACCGAGCGGAAGGAAATCAAGCTGAGTGGTGGTGAGCGATGTTGAGAATTTTAGCGTGGGATTGAGCAGGGAAAGTGAGTGTAGAGTTTCACCCTGCTCTGTTCCACTAACGTGCTCTGCTTGTTAGGGGGAAATTATGTAAGGCATACATGGGCAACTGGCGGCCGGGGGCCACATGCGGCCCCCATCTTCACTTAATGTGGCCCTAATATTGGAATACTGATAAAGTATATTATTTAATTTCTGTTATAATTCCAATCATGCAAACATGACCGGCTTTAATTACTTTAGTCTAAAATATCTTTCAGGATTCCAATTCCAGAATAGCAAAAAAAAATCTGGATTTAAATTAAACTATAGCTAAAATAGCTGATCTACAAGCTCAAAACGCGTTGCACTGCGACGCGCTTTGAGCTTGTAGATCGGCTGTTTTTGCTACGACCGTAATATGCAATGTGACCCTCTGGAGTGACTGTATAAATATAGTGGCCCTCTCCATCTTCAAAGTTGCCCACCTCTGATGTAAGGGATAATGTATGGCTGAGTGGTTATTGTTTATAGATAAATCACCTTCAGGCTGATTAACCACCTCCGCTGTCGCGTCAGTGGTTAATCAGCCTGAAGGTGATTTATCTATAAACAATGACCACTCAGCCATACGTTATCCCGCTTATTACACGGCTACTTAATACATAATTTAATAAATTTACCCAAAACAAAACAAAACGACTCATATTTCCTTGCTTACGGTAATGAAAGTATTCCCATAAGTGTCGCGCTGGCCGGCGTCTGCCCAGCTGCAGCACAGTCGGAAAACAAGGAAGTGAATTGATCAAATAGAATCCATTTTCGGGTACTGCACCGTCTATTTCTCGCTGAAATGTTTTCAAAAACCTTTTTGAGAGCAATGTTTTGCTGTAAAGGCCACTGTGTGTGTGTTTACATCATGGCTGTCATGTTGGAAACAGCAGTAAATCAGCGGAGCACAGCAGGTACTCCGAGGGTTTGTTTTGGCATCGGTGTGTTATAGAGCGGAGCAGTCATTATCCAGAAATAACAGACCGAGGAATTTGGCGATTGACCAATCAGAATCAAGCATTCAACCAAGCCGTGTAATAAAGAATTATAGTACCGTATAGGTATATTACAGAATATATCTTTTGTGTATTTTCAGGTAAGTTACTATTCCACGTGTGCCTGTCTGAGTGACCGGAATAAGTTCCTATCTTTCTTCAGAACAATCCCAAGTGATGCCTTCCAGGTGAACTTCTATACAGACAAAATATCTGTTGGTATCAAGTAGTACACATCACTTTTTATTGATATTGCATATCGCCTCTCATTTCTTTGTGTATAATACTGCTGGAGTTGAAGGGTTAGGTTTAGGGTCAGCATCAAAAGAAAATTAATGTGGGTTATACGCAGGAGATTCACTGATTTTACACTACAGTATGTGCATAATCAAAGTAAGCAGGTCTTATCCCACCATTCTTCATCCATCAGGTCCAAGCTATGCTCCAAATTATGAAGCGTTTTGGGTGGACCTGGGCAGGACTGCTATTTCGTGATGATGCCTATGGCCAAAATGCTGCCCAGTCATTCCAGTCTGACCTGGCCCAGTCTGGTTTTGGTTGTCTGGCGTACGTGGAGGCTCTGCCCTGGGACAACGACCCAGCTGAACTTCAGAGGATTGTCACTGTGATGAAGACATCCACAGCTCGTGTGGTCATTGTATTTACTGGGAGCAATATGGTTTATCTCATGGAGGAGGTTGTGGGAAAGCAATTTAACCACTTTCTAAATAAATTATAATAATAATAATAATAACTACACTGCAAAGTGTGGTTGCCGCAGTCGCTTACATAGGCCCCT
The DNA here is from genome assembly GCF_951216825.1 of Electrona antarctica. NCBI lineage: Eukaryota > Metazoa > Chordata > Actinopteri > Myctophiformes > Myctophidae > Electrona > Electrona antarctica. Next base: position 33,555,040 of record NC_136801.1, read on the forward strand.
CCCACTAATATTGTCAGCCAATTACAATGTCACGTTTTGTTATGGACAAAAGGGCCATTAACATTACATTTTGGACAGGTGTATTTAATACCTTTTCATACAATGTTATTGATTCTAAGCCACTGATTGCAAGCCGACGCATTTACTACGTAATGTAGACCTTTATTAATCCTACAGGGTAAATTCTGTGCTAAGTCTTCTGCCCCTCAAGGGAATTCATGTCTTTATAAACGATGGTAATACATAGATTGGTTACGTAACCAACAACAGCCAATTAGCTACTACAAACGTTATGCAAAGCTCGGCCAATCACAGCGGAAGTTAGATTACTCCGGAATAGTCTGTTTGCCCAAAGGGCAACCATACTATAGTTATAAACAATTGTAAAACATAGATTGGTTACGTAACCAACAACAGCCAATTAGCCTTCTACAACGGTACGCAAATCTCGGCCAATCACAGCGGCAGTTTGATTATTCGATTACTCCGGAGGAAAAAATATTCTGGTTGCTCTTTGGGCAACCACACTCATAATAATAATAATAATAATTATTATTATTATTATTAATTAATTATTATATATATATATATATATATATATATATATATAGCCTAAATATGTACATTTATTATGTATATAATCTTTCAAGAAATTAAGAAAACATATTTTTAAAACAAAGCAATACTGCCTCATCAAAGTTGGTACTGTGAATTTATACTGTATATTGTCAGATACTTACATGAGAGGTGGAGAGGTGGTGGAGACAGACAAACAGACAGACAGACAGACAGACAGACAGACAGACAGACAGACAGACAGACAGACAGACAGACAGACAGACAGACAGACAGACAGACAGTTTGAGGGTCCAATGGAGTTAGCTGGTTTTGTCAGAGGCACTTTTTAATACTTTTAATTTGAATTCGTTCAATATTTTGTGAATCAACACACAGACATGAAGGGTGTTCAATAGCATTGATTTATATACCGTATAGGTGGTAAAGCAGAATGTGACAGGTCTGCAATGGATGGCCAGTGAGGCCTGGACAACATATCCTAAGCTCATGACTCTAGACTTCATGCCGTACCTGGGAGGCACCCTGGGCATTGCCATCCGTCGTGGAGAGATACCAGGTCTAAAGGACTTCTTGTTAAAAATCCATCCCGACAATGGCCATGACAACAGCCTTGGCAATACCATAGTAAGTCTTTTGTTTCATTTTTTAAACCCATTATGTACGGGATCCCCGTTTGTAACTATACCTTTCAGGACGGGAAACCCCTTTGGGTTAGTTGTTGCTATGTACAGTATATAGCAACATATATTTTTGTTTTCATTTTGAATTAATATTTGATGAAAACGTAGCTCAGGATTTAGAAGGCCTTTTTAGAGGCTGTGCTTTAGAGAATTATGCTTTATGTTTTCACTGTGTTTCTTCAGATGAGGCGGTTTTGGGAGCACACATTTCAGTGTAATTTCCCCCCCCTTCCGTCAGAGTGGGTGGATGCTGGTGGAAGGGTGTGTACAGGACAAGAGGACCTAGCAACAGCAGAAACCACACTTTTGGATGTATCTGACCTCAGGCCAGAGTACAATGTGTACAAGGCTGTGTATGCTCTGGCCCATGCCATCCATGACATGTTGCATTGTGTGCCAGGAAAAGGGCCTTTTATTGGGCACAGCTGTGCCGGTTTGCGGACAATACAGCCATGGCAGGTGTAATGTCATTTCACAGGTTACATATGTTTCTAGTTGGGTTCAAATTTAGACTAATAATGATTTAGGTTTGGCTGGTGTCTGGGCCAATCTGACTATATATACAATTTGGATCAGTTCATAACAGCAAAAGGCCAAAGGGTGTACACACAAGACACTTGTCATGATGGGGCGGAATAATTATGAGCCTGCAGTAGTCATTACATTGTTAGTTTTAGTTGTTTATTATCACACAGTGGACAGTTGTGATAACCTGATATGCAGTAGTGTCTGAATAATTTCAAGTACAAATTGTACATCAAAATCTATTTCCCTTGTCTATGTACATTGTGCAAGTAATATTTTGAGCAGCTGCTCAAAACACACTTTTATAATTCTCACCATGATAATTATCACCATGTCTAGCTTTTATATTACCTGGAAAGGATCAACTTCTCTACACCATTTGGTGATCACGTATCGTTTGATGAGAATGGTGATGCTTTACCAATCTATGATGTCATGAACTGGGTGTGGCTCCCTGATGGAAGCACAAAAGTTCACAATGTAGGTGTGGTCAAGAAGTTAGTCTCTGCAGGTGAAGAACTCATCCTGGATGAAGACAGAATCTTCTGGAACTTTGAATCTAAAAAGGTCACTTCAGCTTTCTATAGCTAATGCTGAGCTGGTGTGAATGTAATTCAGTTTGTACAAAAATATATCATTCTTAATTTCCTCTGTAGCCACCTCGGTCAGTGTGCAGTGAGAGCTGTTCCCCCGGTACCCGTGTGGCCAGAAGGAAAGGGGAACCTGTCTGCTGCTTTGACTGCATTGCTTGTTCTGAGGGAGAAATCAGCAATGAGACTGGTTGGTTTACACCATGTAGTAATGTACAGTATCTTTAGGACAATACTGTACTTGTCTGTCCCTTTAACCTTGTCATCTTTGTTAGACTCTACAGAGTGTACCAGTTGTCCAGAGGACTTCTGGTCCAGTCCCCAGCGTGACCACTGTGTTCCTAAGAGCCTGGAGTTCCTCTCCTACCATGAGGCTCTTGGTATCTCCTTGACAATCATCTCATTGCTGGGCACACTTATCTGTGCCATTGTACTGGGAATCTTCATCTATCATCGAAGCACACCCATGGTGCGCGCCAACAACTCTGAACTTAGCTTCCTTCTCTTGTTTTCACTCATACTTTGTTTTTTGTGCTCACTTCTGTTCATTGGCCGTCCCAGGCTCTGGACTTGTCAGCTGAGGCATGCAGCATTTGGGATCAGCTTTGTGCTGTGTGTCTCGTGTATCCTGGTAAAGACTATGGTGGTTTTAGCTGTATTCAAGGCCTCCAAGCCTGGGGCTATAGACATTATGAAGTGCTTTGGTGCTATGCAGCAGAGAGGAACAGTTCTGGCTCTTACTTCCATCCAGGCAGCAATCTGCATAGCCTGGCTTGTGTCTGCCTCACCAGCTCCTCATAAAAACACACAATACCACAGTGATAAGATAGTCTATGAGTGTGATGTGGGATCAACAGTTGGATTTGCAGTGTTATTAGGTTATATTGGTTTACTTGCACTCCTGAGCTTCCTCCTAGCATTCATGGCAAGGAATCTTCCAGACAACTTCAATGAAGCCAAGTTAATCACCTTCAGCATGTTGATCTTCTGTGCCGTGTGGATAGCCTTCATCCCAGCATATATCAGCTCTCCAGGCAAATATGCAGATGTAGTGGAGGTTTTTGCTATTTTAGCTTCTAGCTTTGGAATTTTGGTGTCACTGTTTGGACCAAAGTGTTATATAATGCTTTTGAAACCTGAGAGAAACACTAAGAAGTCCATCATGGGTCGACGTGACACCAAGACGTAGAAGCACACCTACCAGATTAAACTAAAAGCAATCCAGTAACACATCTATTATCTATCTAAAGTTATATCTATCTCAAAGGCTATACGTTTGTTGATGTTAGACCTATTACCTGTTGGTCAAAGTATTATAGGTATGTAAGAGGCAAATTAGCTATATAGATTTCAAATCAGCGAACGCACACTAACATTATTTACGAAGGCATGGTTTCAATTAGTGAAGGGAACTGCCCATAGATCCGAAGTCCCGTTAGTCCGAACATGCATTAAGGTTGGCGAACATGCACTGCTAAGCCCCTTTCCCTTTGTGACATTTCATTCATGGTCAAAATGCCTGAACATCTATGCTTTCATTCATTATTTCATTTGTATGAAGGTTTCATGAAATTACCGACCAATATGTGCACGTTTACATCGATATGCATTTCCCCCCACTGTTACGACAGTGGGGGGCTTTTTCTGCCTTTATTGGATAGTGTACAGTATGGTGTTAGGAAATGGGGAGAGAGATGGTGGGGTGACACGCGGCAAAGGTCGTCGAGATCGGGAGTCGAACCCGTGGCACACCTTCAGGCTGGCTTAGCAGCCTATACGTGCCCGGACCGCTACACTAGCCGCCCGGGCCACAACCCTTATTGCTAGGGGTGTAAAGGTCGCTGTTGGAAAGATGGCGAGAAAGGCCATTTTGTTATGTATTTAATGATACATATTCACCAATATGAATATGAAAAGCCCAATACCATAGTGTCCGAATTATGACGCAGCAACATTGCTGCTTTAAGAACTAAGTGGTTAAAGTGGACATACTGAGACCCTTTCGGCGTGTAGAGCCATAAACTATTCAGATAACCTTTGAATTAGAAACTAATAAATCGTCTGGACTCTGGAGGAGTCCCGTTGAGGAGAATTTGTAAGAATGTAATAGAGTACAAGTACTCAAGTCAGAAGGACTGTAAAACCTTTTAAACCAAGTGAATATAAACTATCTTTAATGTTAAAATGTTAAACTGTAATACTATATTAATACCTTTTAAGGATAAATACTTTAGAGGAAAACTACAATACTAAAATGAGAGAATTAGGCAGAGTAAAAGTATCAGAGTATACCAGAATACCTTAGAAGGATTTGACACAGACACGAAAAGAAGAACCAGTCCACACACCAGAGCTATAAGGATTTTCCATTTGATATATATTACCAATTACATCGGGAGAGAAAAATGGCAGGTCCGTACAGCGTTAAAAAGATCTCTCACTGACACATCATCAGTGAGATCATTATATACAATATGAAATCAAAACAATCTCTGACACGGGGAAGTACTCAATTGGAGTTCAGAGGGTAACCAAAAGTGAATAATAGCGGCACCTATAGTTGGGAGGTGTACTTGGCACCCTACAAATGACGGCCGTGCCGACTAAAATAACGCTATTAAGACGTAAATAGGAGAGCACAGGAGCCTAGCTGTCTGCCTTTGCAGCATACAGACTCAAGGGCAAAAACACACAGCGAGGCAGATAATGTTATGGCAAACAGGAGAAAACAATTATTATATCTATACACGCTGGCTAGGGGAGAAGTGAAATCAGTGGGACCCAGGGCCTGAGATATGAAAGGCATAGGGAACATGCCTTTCATGAAACTTCCATCCACAAAATAACAGATCTACAAACAATTAAATCTTAATAATTCAAAATTATCCATCAGTCGCAACATAAACAAACAGGACAAAGGACTTAAAAAACTGTATATCCATTTATTTACACAAACAAACAAATAAAAAGGTTACAAAAATATATGAATTGAAGATGCCTAACCTATAACAGCAAACAACTAAATAAGGACGCTCAGTCAAAACAGAATCATCAAAAATGTGTCTCTAAAGTCTAAAGGCTTGGTTTGGGTGGGAGGACAGAGGAAATGAGTCTCTGCTGCTGTGTGTTTTAAATTAAATAACCCTTAAGACTAATGTTTGCTGATGATTGCTGTACGTTCCGAAAGACTGAGCAGGCCATTTCTAGACATACTGTCTGAACTTTATGATTTTTGAACTAATGAACTTGCTGTTTTAAGTCAGTTAAATTTATTTTGTGAACTGATGTAAACAGTTTCCTTCAATCATAAATCAATCATTATTTTATTTATATTTAAATAAAACTGTGATGTCCAGTATGATGTTTTTTAATCAATTATTTCATTTGGGGAAATAAATGTAATTATAGCTGCTTTCTGCTGCACAGCAATTGCACACCGCAGCCTTTTTGTCAGCAAGGTGGTAACTAGCTGAAATTTACCATTGACAGGCTACATCCAAACATCTGATTGTATTAAACAACGTCAAACGCACCAACATTGTGTTTATTGTGTTTACACAAACACTCAAAGCTGGGCAGCCCCTCAAAAATAACTAGAGGAAGATTGACTGATTGAAATTTGTATGTCACAGTATGCAGAATGGGTACATTTCAAATTAAAGTACAGTTCAATACAAAAACCGCTAAGTTGAAGTTGAAAAAAATCACAAGACTTGTTTAAATAAGGGTCCTCCATTTTCATGGAGTTGAATTGAATGACTTGCAAATTGAATGACTTGCAAATACGTACAGATAAATGAGGAACAGAGGACAGTTGATCAACTTTCTGGATCAAATATGTTTATTAATCTTTGAAGTCATGTGTATCTGATTGATTGATTGCTTAATTGATTGATTGATTGATTGATTGATTGACACTGCATAAATCCTCCTGAGTAGGGGTTTATTCTGTCACAGAGGTCTCAAACTCACAGACACCAAGGGCAAGGCATAGGCTTTTTTGAGCAACACTCAAAAACAGTAAACAGTTATACAACAGGGCAGACAACACACTGTGACAACCATCTAGCTCTGGTCCATAGCCCTAATGCACTTTGCTGCCATTGCATTAATGCTATGGGACTGTTCTTCGCATGAAATGCAGACCAGCCTCTCCTCTGTTGCGGAAATATAAAGAACGTTTTACCTACTAACCAATACAAAGGCGGCTTGTGTTATTAGAAAGCCTACTTTCCTTAGTGGACGCACTCTGAGCCCCCCACCTCACGTATAAAATCATCCCGGTTACATTATTGCAATGCCCTCTACATTGGGATTAGCCAGTCATCCTTGTCCCGTCTCCAACTGGTGCAGAATGCGGCGGCCAGACCCCTGACGGCACCAGGAGGAGGAGACCTGTCCTCTCTGCACTGGCTGCCAGTCCGGTATAGAATACATTCTCTAAAGCGGTTAGTCCCAATACTTGATTCTGATTGGCTGGTTTCTGATTAGAAAAGGAAGCGTTGTCCGCACACTGTGATTTTTTGATTTAGTACAACGTTTCGACCCTTACGGGTCTTTGTCAGGTATGAGTACAAAACATCAAGTAGGCGTATTATATACAACAGCATATGGGCAAGCTCTATTGCAATGAGGGAAATCAAGAAAGACACACCCACCACATCTGAAAGGATGTGGCTGCAATTAGCCCTATGCTAACTCTTTAGAGTAGAATAGGAAAGTATAGAGGTGCAGACAAAATGAATAATAAGCTGCAAACCAGTAAAAATATTGCAAATAATACAAATACTGCCTACAAGAGGAGACCATAACACAATAGCAACAAAATAGTAAGGTACTGCAATTACAGTACAAAATAATGAGGACACAGCGACAACAAAAATGGCAAGAAGAACTGTGTACACAAAGTTAAAAGAATGAAAAAGAAAAAGAAAGAATTATCCCAGAAATGGTTTGACATCAAATTCCTCATTCAGCCCTTGAGGAGCCATAGTGTTAAGTGTATACTGGTTTCTGATTAGACCATGTAGTAAATCTCACGATAATCCACACCTTCAATAACTTTATATAATTCCCAGCTGCGTTACATTGATTCTGCAGCTCTGTAGCTGAGATGGGGTTTGTAAGGCAATCAAGTGCTCCCCCACTTGATTGCCTTACAAACCCAGGCCGTGCGGGTCGGAGACTCCCGCTTTGCGTCGTTTCTCACTACGCCTCTCAGCCATTATAAAATACCCGGTAAGAGAGCCTCTTGTGACCTCTTGTGGCTTATTGCTTCATCAAAACCCTCATTTTTGTCTACAAAGCCCTAAACGGGCTGGCCCCCTCCTACATCACTGACCTCCTATCAAAGCACCAGCACTCGCCCAGCAGTCTGTCATGACCCAGGCGGATATGTTGATCTGACCCCCCATTCCAAAGCACCAGCGCTCATCCAGCCCTTTAGTGCGAGGTCGCTTCTAATATTTTCTAGACATGCAAACAGACTTACACTGTCTGTAAAGATCATGAGTATTAATTAACTTAAAGCAAAGAAATGTAATATAATAATATATTTCTGTTTTTGGTGTGATTATTAGTATAATTATTACATAGACAAAAGGTTGCATGATTTATTCATAGGATGATAATTATTCCTGGAGTTGTAAACATACAGTCTGTGAGAAGCTTTCAAAGTTGACTAAAAGTAAAACATGCAGCAATTTGCTGATGTTCACCTCGTTTTTGCATAATTTATGGCAATTATGCTAATTAGGAAAGGTTGTATGACTTCACAATGGTAACAGATGAATTTCTGCACATCACTCTTAGATCACCTTTATAAGTTACCTAGAAGCAAAGTTATTGCCATTTCCGTTTTTGACAATGTATTAGTTAATTATGCTAATTAAACATGCTAAACCCAACAGAAACATTTTTAGACATGTTTTTTTGGCATTCTGATAACCCCAAGAATTAAGATATACCTGTCTCCAAAAATTAACATTCCAAAATCACAGGCATCAGAATCTGATTGATAGGCTCCCCTACTAATAACTTTATATCATTCCCAGCTGCGTTACATTGATTTCGCAGCTCTGTAGCTGAGATGGGGTTTGTAAGGCAATCAAGTGCTCCCCCACTTGATTGCCTTACAAACCCAGGCCGTGCGGGTCGGAGACTCCCGCTTCGCGTCGTGTCTCACTACGCCTCTCAGCCATTATAAAATACCCGCTAAGAGAGAGCCTCTTGTGACCTCTTGTGGCTTATTGTTTCATCAAAACCCTCATTTTTGTCTACAAAGCCCTAAACGGGCTGGCCCCCTCCTACATCACTGACCTCCTATCCTATCCCCACTCCATCAGGACCTATCAGGTCAGAAGAATGCGGTCTCTTACACATTCCACCACCAAAAAAGAGGCTCAGGGGCGACCGCGGCTGTCGCAGCCCCTACACTTTGGAACATCATTCCCCTTGCTGTTAGGACTGCTCCCTCCGTTCGGAGTCTTTTATAATCACGACTTAAAACCTTTTTATATTCACAAGCCTTTGAATCCCCCTCATGATCCTGCACTTTTATATTTTATATTCTTTTGCTTTAATTGCCTGTTGTTTCATTGTCTTATATTATATTTCTGCATTGTATTTTACTGTATTGTATTGTACTGTATTGCTCTTTTTGATATGTTGAAGCATTTTGGTACAATGAGAGTTGTTTTTAAATGTGCTATATAAATTAATTTGATCTGATTTGATTTGACATAACAGGACTTTGATAGGAAAGCATTGTTGACGTATGTTAAGCCCTGCCTCTTCTTCGGCCTCTGCCTTGCTAGGGTGTTGATGTGTGTTGAAGGTGTGATCGATTATGTCATGGCATACGTTGGCTCAGGGGATGGCCTAACACTGTGTATAAAAATTAGCAACAGGACAAAGTGTGCAGAGGAGGAGAGGAGGTGCAGTCATGAACGCTTCTGTAGTTATACAACTGATTCCACATGTGTACTTGTGCTTGATGTTGTTCTCTTCATTCTCTCCTTTGTCTTCCTCACCTTCCTCTTCTTGTGAGTTACAGGCACAGTTTAAATTCAACAGAATTTACAAGGCTGGGGACTTTATTCTGGGTGGCTTGTTTGAAATCCATTTATCCTCTGCCTTCCCTGAGCTGTCTTTCACCTCGAAGCAACAGGATCTCATTTGCTATGGGTGAGTATCACACATAAAAAAGCAAGCAAGAGAACATTGTTTTAATATAGGCCTATAGCATCATAGGATTATTTGATGTAGTTCTACAAAGATAAATTGTCAAGGTTACTGTGGAACTTTGTCTGTTAGATTTGACATTCCCGGGTTCAGAATGGCCCAGACCATGGCTTTTGCCATTACTGAGATCAACAGAAACCCCAGCCTGCTACCCAACGTGACTCTGGGATACAGTCTCTATGATAATTGTTTCACACTTGGAGTAGCATTCCGTTCAGCTTTGTCATTGGTCAGTGGGAGAGAAGAACAATTTCAACTGAATGAGAGCTGTGTTGGCTCCCCTCCAGTGCTTGGAATAGTGGGTGACTCTCCCTCAACACATTCAATTGCCATCTCTAGTGTATTAGGTTTGTACAGAGTGTCCTTGGTAAGTTTTTTTCTTTCACCATCACCATTTTAATTGGCCATTCTTTTTGGCTATTTTAGTTTATTTACAAATCTAATATAATGATAAACAGTGTAGTCTTTCTACAGCCTGATAAAGAAAACAATATTTACTTGTTACAGAGCATGTAAGTGGAGCTGGCAGACTTTGAATGGAGCATGGGGGGCAGTAGATTGCCACATTGTATATTGTTATACAATGTAACCTTTTAACCTTTTAACTAGTTTTCTAATACATTTGTTTTTACTTCTGTTCTGTAAAGCGACTTTGGATACCTTGAAGCGCTATATAAATCGTATATATTATTATTATTATTATTATTATTATGTTATTGCGTTGTCTTATGAAAAAGGATAATGTTTGTGTTTTTTCGTAACAAAGTATAACCTAGTGATTGATTAGGGGTTAACAACACACCATGCAAGTTTTAACAAACCTTGCATGGTGTGTGTTTTTAGCCTTGTGTAGCGATGGTGATATCACTGCGTGGCAATATGCATTGCAAAGGCAGATGAAGGCTGGCTATGCGAGGCTATAGTGTGTTTTGTTGTGAGTGCTGAAGGGTTCGTATACGTGTTTGTCAAAAGACGGCATTGTGTTTCTGAACCAGGCCTCCTGATGGCTTAAGCTGCCTCTGTGTGTTCGCAGCACACAATGCAGTCCCTTCTTTTTCCCTTTTTTTTTTGTGATTGAAAATGTGAACCGAGCGGAGGGAAATCAAGCTGAGTGGTGGTGAGCGATGTTGAGCATTTTAGCGTGGGATTGAGCAGGGAAAGTGAGTGTAGAGTTTCACCCTGCTCTGTTCCACTAACGTGCTCTGCTTGTTAGGGGGAAATTATGTAAGGCATACATGGGCAACTGGCGGCCCGGGGGCCACATGCGGCCCCCATCTTCACTTAATGTGGCCCTAATATTGGAATACTGATAAAGTATATTATTTCATTTCTGTTATAATTCCAATTATGCAAACATGACCGGCTTTAATTACTTTAGTCTAAAATATCTTTCAGGATTCCAATTCCAAAATAGCAAAAGAAAAACCTCTGGATTTAAATTAAACTATAGCAAAAATAGCTGATCTACAAGATCAAAACGCGTTGCACTGCGACGCGTTTTGAGCTTGTAGATTAGCTGTTTTTTCTACGACCGTAATATGCAATGTGACCCTCTGGAGTGACTGTATAAATATAGTGGCCCTCTCCATCTTCAAAGTTGCCTCTGATGTAAGGGATAATGTATGGCTGAGTGGTTATTGTTTATAGATAAATCACCTTCAGGCTGATTAACCACCTCCGCGGTCCAGGGGTTAATCAGCCTGAAGGTGATTTATCTATAAACAATGACTACTCAGCCATACATTATCCCGCGTATTACACGGCTACTTAATACATAAATTAATAAATTGACCCAAAACACAACAAAACGACTCATATTTCCTTGCTTACGGTAATGAAAGTATTCCTAGGCCGGCGTCTGCCCAGCTGCAGCACAGTCGGAAAACAAGGAAGCAAATTGATCAAATAGAATCCATTTTCGGGTACTGCACCGTCTATTTCTCGCTGAAATGTTTTCAAAAACCTTTTTGAGAGCAATGTTTTGCTGTAAAGGACACTGTGTGTGTGTGTTTACATCATGGCTGTTGCATGTTGGAAACAGCAGTAAATCAGCGGAGCACAGCAGGTACTCCGAGGGTTTGTTTTGGCATCGGTGTGTTATAGAGCGGAGCAGTCATTATCCAGAAATAACAGACCGATGAATTCGGGGATTGACCAATCAGAATCAAGCATTCAACCAAGCTGTGTAATAAAGAATTATAGTACCGTATAGGTATATTACAGAATATATCTTTTGTGTATTTTCAGGTAAGTTACTTTTCCACGTGCTCCTGTCTGAGTGACCGGAATAAGTTCCCATCTTTCTTTAGAACAATCCCAAGTGATGCCTTCCAGGTGAACTTCTACAGACAAAACATCTGTTGGTATCAAGTAGTACACATCACTTTTTATTGATATTGCATATCGCCTCTCATTTCTTTATGTATAATACTGCTGGAGCTGAAGGGCTAGGTTTAGGGTCAGCATCAAAATAAAATTAATGTGGGTTATACGCAGGAGATTCACTGATTTTACACTACAGTATGTGCATAATCAAACTAAGCAGGTCATATTCCACCATTCTTCATCCATCAGGTCCAAGCTATGCTCCAAATTATGAAGCGTTTTGGGTGGACCTGGGCAGGACTGCTATTTAGTGATGATGCCTATGGCCGAAATGCTGCCCAGTCATTCCAGTCTGAACTGGCCCAGTCTGGTTTTGGTTGTCTGGCGTACGTGGAGGTTCTGCCCTGGGACCACGACCCAGCTGAACTTCAGAGGATTGTCACTTTGATGAAGACATCCACAGCTCGTGTGGTCATTGTATTTGTACATTGGAGCTTTATGGTTGATCTCATGGAGGAGGTTGTGGGAAAGCAATTTAACCACTTTCTAAATAATAATAATAATAATAATAATAATAATAATAATAATAATAATATATAATATATATATGTATACATATACATATACATATACATATACATATACATATACATATACATATACATATATATATATATAGCCTAAATATGTATATTATTATGTATATAATTTGTCAAGAAATTAAGAAAACATTATATATTTAAAACAAAGCAATACTTCAAAGTTGGTACTGTGAATTTATAGTGTATATTGTCAGATACGTACGTGAGAGGGGGAGAGGTGGTGGTGGTGGAGACAGACAGACAGACAGACAGACAGACAGACAGACAGACAGACAGACAGACAGACAGACAGACAGACAGACAGACAGACAGACAGACAGACAGTTTGAGGGTCCAATGGAGTTTACTTTTCATTTTAATTCGTTCAATATTTTGTGAATCAACACACAGACATGAAGGGTGTTCAATAGCATTGATTTATATACCATATAGGTGGTAAAGCAGAATGTGACAGGTCTGCAATGGATGGCCAGTGAGGGCTGGACAACATATCATAAGCTCCTGACTCTAGACTTCATGCCGTACCTGGGAGGCACCCTGGGCATTGCCATCCGTCGTGGAGAGATACCAGGTCTAAAGGACTTCTTGTTAAAAATACATCCTGACACTGACCCTGACAACAGCCATGAAAATAACATAGTGAGTCTTGTGTTTCATTTTTTAAACCCATTATGTACGGGATCCCCTTTTGTAGCTATACCTTTCAGGGCGGGAAACCCCTTTGGGTTAGTTGTACAGTATATAGCAACATATATATTTGTTGTCATTTTGAATTAATATTTGATGAAAACGTAGCTCAGGATTTAGAAGGCCTTTTTAGAATCGGCCTCAGTCCTAAATGGGTTAAGTTGCAATTTTGTGTTCATTCACAAGCTTTGTGCTTTAGAGAATTTATTTTCTGTGTTTTCACTTTCACTGTGTTTCTTCAGATGAGGCGGTTTTGGGAGAGCACATTTCAGTGTAATTTCCCCCCCCTTCCGTCAGAGTGGGTGGATGCTGGTGGAAGGGTGTGTACAGGACAAGAGGACCTAGCAACAGCAGAAACCGCACTTTTGGATGTATCTGACCTCAGGCCAGAGTACAATGTGTACAAGGCTGTGTATGCTCTGGCCCATGCCATCCATGACATGTTGCATTGTGTGCCAGGAAAAGGGCCTTTTATTGGGCACAGCTGTGCCGGTTTGCGGACAATACAGCCATGGCAGGTGTAATGTCACTCATTTCACATGTGTTTCTAGTTGGGTTCAAATTTAGACTAATAATGATTTAGGTTTGGCTGGTGTCTGGGCCAATCTGACTATATATACAATTTGGATCAGTTCATAACAGCAAAAGGCCAAAGGGTGTACACAAAAGATTACTAAAGACACTTGTCATGATGGGGCGGAATAATTATGAGCCTGCAGTAGTTATTAAATTGTTAGTTTTAGTTGTTTATTTCACTCAGTGGACAGTTGTGATTATTACCCATAAACCTGATATGCAGTGGTGTCTGAATCATTTCAAGTACAAATTGTACATCAAAATCTATTTCCCTTGTCTATGTACATTGTACAAGTAATATTTTGAGCAGCTGCTCAAAACACACTTTTATAGTCACTTGATCTTCATAATTCTGCTCATCACCATGTCTAGCTTGTATATTACCTGGAAAGGATCAACATATCTACACCATTTGGTGATCACGTATCGTTTGATGAGAATGGTGATGCTTTACCAATCTATGATGTCATGAACTGGGTGTGGCTCCCTGACGGAAGCACAAAAGTTCAAAATGTAGGTGTGGTCAAGAAGTCAGCCTCCATCGGCGAAGAACTAATCCTAGATGAAAACAGAATCTTCTGGAACTTTGAATCTAAAAAGGTCACTACAGCTTTCTAAAATAGCTACTGTAATGTCGAGCTCATGATGCGAATGCAATTTAGTTTGGAGTAAAATTGATCATTGTTTCCTCTGTAGCCACCTCGGTCAGTGTGCAGTGAGAGCTGTTCCCCCGGAACCCGTGTGGCGAGAAGGAAAGGGGAACCTGTCTGCTGCTTTGACTGCATTGCTTGTTCTGAGGGCGAGATCAGCAATGAGACTGGTTGGTTTACACCATGTAGTAATGTACAGTATCTTTAGGACAATACTGTACTTGTCTGTCCCTTTAACCTTGTCATCTTTGTTAGACTCTACAGAGTGTACCAGTTGTCCAGAGGACTTCTGGTCCAGTCCCCAGCGTGACCACTGTGTTCCTAAGAGCCTGGAGTTCCTCTCCTACCATGAGGCTCTTGGTATCTCCTTGACAATCATCTCATTCCTGGGCACACTTATCTGTGCCATTGTACTGGGAATCTTCATCTATCATCGAAGCACACCCATGGTGCGCGCCAACAACTCTGAACTTAGCTTCCTTCTCTTGTTTTCACTCATACTTTGTTTTTTGTGCTCACTTCTGTTCATTGGCTGTCCCAGTCTCTGGACTTGTCAGCTGAGGCATGCAGCATTTGGGATCAGCTTTGTGCTGTGTGTCTCGTGTATCCTGGTAAAGACTATGGTGGTTTTAGCTGTATTCAAGGCCTCCAAGCCTGGGGCTACAGACATTATGAAGTGGTTTGGTGCTATGCAGCAGAGAGGAACAGTTCTGGCTCTTACTTCCATCCAGGCAGCAATCTGCATAGCCTGGCTTGTGTCTGCCTCACCAGCTCCTCATAAAAACACACAATACCACAGTGATAAGATAGTCTATGAGTGTGATGTGGGATCAACAGTTGGATTTGCAGTGTTATTAGGTTATATTGGTTTACTTGCACTCCTGAGCTTCCTCCTAGCATTCATGGCAAGGAATCTTCCAGACAACTTCAATGAAGCCAAGTTAATAACCTTCAGCATGTTGATCTTCTGTGCCGTGTGGATAGCCTTCATCCCAGCATATATCAGCTCTCCAGGCAAATATGCAGATGTAGTGGAGGTTTTTGCTATTTTAGCATCTAGCTTTGGAATTTTGGTGCCACTGTTTGGACCAAAGTGTTATATAATGCTTTTGAAACCTGAGAGAAACACTAAGAAGTCCATCATGGGTCGACGTGACACCAAGACGTAGAAGCACAAATTCAATGAATTTTCACTTTTTCTACCAGATTAAACTAAAAGCAATCCAGTAACACATCTATTATCTATCTAAAGTTATATCTATCTCAAAGGCTATATGTTTGTTGATGTTAGACCTATGTATACTATATACCTTAGATTACCTGTTGGTCAAAGTATTATAGGTATGTAAGAGGCAAATTAGCTATATAGATTTCAAATCAGCGAACGCACACTAACATTATTTACGATAGCATGGTTTCAATTAGTGAAGGGAACTGCCCATAGATCCGAAGTCCCGTTAGTCCGAACATGCATTAAGGTTGGCGAACATGCACTGCTAAGCCCCTTTCCCTTTGTGACATTTCATTCATGGTCAAAATGCCTGAAAATCTATGCTTTCATTCATTATTTCATTTGTATGAAGGTTTCATGAAATTACCGACCAATATGTGCACGTTTACATCCATTTCCCGACTTTTTCTGCCTTTATTGGATATTGTACAGTAGAGGGCAGCACGGGTCCATAAATTTGGACCCGGTCCGAAACGGACCCGGTGATATCAGAACAGAACCGATCCGGATCCGAAAACATTCTAATTGGCCGCACCCGGCCCGGCCCCGAAAGTTTTGGATCCGGTCTGAAACGGACCCGTTAAAAACAGGATCCGATCCGAAATAAACCTACCCGGTCCGAAAGACCCGTTACACCCGTGGTATGTCCAATCCTATATTATGCTTATTTTCACCGTGACTGTGATTATGAGACTGAAGTGAACACTGTGACTGAAAGTCAGCATCACCCCCGCCTCTACAAAGGAGCGCTGAAAATAGCCGATCTACAAGAAGCTCGCAATGCGTCGCATGCAAGTACAGTTTGCACAGTGCAAACTGTATACTTAACCATGCGACGCATTGCGAGCTTCTACAGTGCCATCTTCTTGTAGATCGGCTATTTTCAGCGCTTGCACAGCACATGAGCACAATGAAGAGCAGATTCAGAACAGAACTACATTTTCACGGACTTTCGTCTTATTATGCTCATCCCAGATTCCAAATAATCACCACAACAACACAAACCTGTCCAGTGTCCACTGTGTCCAGGCAGATTGCAGAATATGTAGATCAATCACGCAGTCCAATTTCAAGTTCCTCCGGTGGTCATTCATTTTTTATATCTCTATTCTAAATAAAACACAGACTCATCCAAGCTGTTCGCTCTGCTTCAATCATGTAGCCTACTGGTAATGTTAAACATGGCTCATTCAATATGACTAGGCCTATATTTATTTTAGTTTATACATAAATAACGTAAATAAAAGCTGTAGTCATGCTAAAACATTTTTTAGAAAACACACACAGTTGCAAGAATATCGAGGTTTATTGCAATTTGCAGCAGCAGTGGTTTTTTTGTTTTGTTTTTTTTTACCCCACACAGGGATTTCTTATTTCTCTCCATTTTAATGTAACGAATGGGACATACATGGGTTTTGTTTTGATTGTCGACGCTCAGAGTAGACTCAGACTCAGAGTCCGAGAGAGCCTCCATTTTAACTACTAGGTCTTAGGCCTTATATGCATTAGATGCCTAAATGAGAGCCACGAAATGGACGCAGCATGGCCTTTTAACAGCCTTAACAAAAACGTTATAAACTAAATAAAAATTAAATAAACAGTGTAACCCATAAAACATAACAGTCTTCAAATAAAGCTAAATAAACGAGTGCACTCACTGTACCAATACAAATAACAGCACAAAGGCTTCAAAATAATGAAGCTAATTAAACGATTAATTAAAGTGCGTGTCTCATTGAGTGTAACCATATAGGCCTATACGTACACATATCACAAAGGCTTCAAATAATAAAGCTACATAAGATTTGTTTGTACTCCTATTTGTAACGTGACAAATATAATCCTTCAGTTGTAGAATGAAAATAAATAAACATTGGTTTTACATTAGTAAAATAAAATAAACAAAACAAAACAAAAAAGAAGATCTTCTCTGCAGTCATCTCCTTTGGCACTGTTTCACTGCTCCGTGGCTGGCAATGACATGTAATGAGAAAAAGCAGCAATAATAAATATTAAAATAATAATAAAATAAGGCATACTAAACGGTTAGCTAATATCAAAGGTTAATAATAAATCGTTCTCACCTTATTTGAAGTTGCTATTTAAGAACAGCAACGCGTTGACAGTGGCTGTACCGAGGGATGTCCGTCTATTCTCCAGGGCCCGTCCAGACGCGCTGAAAGCAGCCTCGCAGCTGACACTCGAAGCTGGGACACATAGGGTCTTCAGTGCAAGTCTGGTCATTGTTGGAAAGAGTTTTCCATGGCATTTCCAGAATCCTAAGACGTCTTTGTCATCTTCCATTGTAGTTTTGAATTTCAAATAAGCGTCCACCTCATCATCTGTGTCAACGGAAGGGTCCTGGATATCCTCCCATTGGCTAAATGGCAAGGCTGCTGTCGGTGCAGTGTCTCCTCCGGCTACTTCTGACGTGTCAGCGGGTTCATCACGGACACAGACTTCACGTGGAAACGTTGCAATCTCATCCCGAGCAAGTTGATAGATCTCCTCCCTTTCCTCTCTGCAGAACATCCTGAGTTGTTTAAACTTTGGCCATAGCATCACACCCAGCTTTGCGTGGTTGCCCAGGACAATTCGAGCAGTAAGAAGACGTTTGGACCTGTTTTTCAGAATCTCCAGTGGCTGTGGGTCTGCTGGTGTAATGACACAGTGTTGCAGGAGAGTTGTTTTCCACAGAGCCAGCCGGTTGATGGTTGGGTAATTCGATCCACTGAGCTCATCACTTGCTTTTTTGAAAGGATTTAGAAAATTGACCAACATCTGGAGTAACTCTTTTGTGATGTTACTCATTCTGTGCTTTTCTGATCTTCCCAGGAGAATGGTTTGGACAGCATCAAAGGAGTGTAGTACCGATTCTACCATTGCAAGCTTTGTGTTCCATCGAGTCTCGCACTCCTGTTTCAGGGACTTTGGAAGCTCCAACTGTAATCCAGAATGCTTGAAAAAGGTAACAAGTGATTTGCACTGGATCAGACACGCTCTCGCTTCTTCCAAGTGCTCCTCATCTTCATCACCGTCAACCTCCTTGAACGTGTGTTTGAGCACAGTGTTCAGCACATGTGCATTGCAGCTCGCATGAGTCCAACGAGCCAAGGCAGCCTGTACGTTAGCCGCTTGGTCACTAACAAAAACAAGCGAGTCGATTTCCACTTGTGACAGTCCGAAGTCACTCAACTGTTTAATCAGCTCAGCTTTGATGTTAACAGCCGTGTGCTTTGCTTGGTAAGGGAAAGCACAGGTGCAAATCACTCTGCTCTGGAACGTCCACTCCTCGTCAATGAAATGCAGAGTGATGCATGTGTAGCTTACCTTGCGAAAATCATCGGTCCACATATCTGTGGAGGCTCCACAAGCCATGGCCCTGGCAATGTACCGCTTTATTTTGGGGAGAAGGATCACTTTCACGTCGTCACATTTCACCTTTGTGGCACGGGAAATCGTGAATGAAGACGGCATCAAATCTTTCACATCACAGTGTCCATACACCGCCCCCGTGTCCAGTAATGTCTGGGCGAAACATTGAAAAGCCGGGGTTTCAAACATGCGGAAGGGCCGCAAATCCTTGGCGCACACTTTAATGCAGTCATCAAGTGTTACGTTTCCTTCATATATCTAGGGGTACTTAAAGGACGCAACAAGGCTGGCAAGTGAACTGTCGTTTATTCACAGTGCTTCAATAAGGTATATTCAATAGACAGAAGGTATATAGGCAATCAATACAATAGTATGAATATATATAAACAATATGGGGATATATACATATATATATATAGCTATAACCTTCTATCTAGACAACCTGTACGGACTAATAACGATAATTTCTGGGTTTCCAACCAACTTAAATATAGGGGCTGAGCCCTCTACTCGAGCCACGTCGAGTTACAAGTGTTATTTAAATTATATAATGAGAACAAAAGGCTGTATGGGGCAACCCAGGGAAACAAACAAAAAAGACTATACCTATCCTAGATGCAAAAGAACCTTCTATCTAATCCTAACCAACAAAAGGAAAAGAATGGTTACAAATGATCAACCTATTTAAACTCTCTACTCTACCTAATGCTTAACAAAATAATGACTGTTACAAAAAGCAAGCTCCCATACTCCTGTAAATTATACCATACCACTTAAATCAATGTGCGTATAATTACTTGTAACATCACCACAGCGAGACAGGCAAGAGATATATATATAAACACTCAGGAACCTCCACACAGGTATATGGAGACCCTAGTGTTGACTTTTTACAAAGGTGTCGCTTCACAGCTCCCCTGGACAGTATGCTCTCAGTATGACAGACTGAGTCACACTGCCAACGAGCTGGCATCACAGCTGCTCTTAAGTAGTCTTCCTCTGGCCGGCCTTCTGATGATGATAGGCTCCCGTTGACGAGGTGGGCAGGTGGAAGGTAAGTCTCCGCCTCCGAGCACCAGCCAGACCTGTGACTGAGAACTGCAATCAGCACTCCATACTATGCCACATCACTGTATACTATAATATCTATATGTATCAATATAATCACCGTATAACATAATATATATATATATATATATAAATACCCCTTGTATAATATACAATATATAGAAATACAGTCACGGTATCATATATAATACATATACATATACAATCCTCGAGTATGTAACACCCCCACCCCCAAAATCAAACAAAGTTTGACCCTATCTCTACCACCCTCTAGACAGGGCGTCTGCCATTACGTTATCTGCCCCCTTTTTGTGTCGGATTTCCAAATTGTAATCCTGAATGAGAATTGCCCATCTCATGAGCCGCTGGTTGTGATTGCGCATGCGCTGCAAGAATACCAAGGGGTTGTGGTCCGTGTAACAGACCACCGGCAACGGACTCGACCCCACGTACACTTCAAAGAACTGCAGCGCAAACAATACAGCCAAGGCCTCTTTCTCCACGGTTGCATATTTCACCTGGTATTTGTTGAATTTCCGGGAGAAATAGCAAACGGGATGGACAAGTCCACTCACGTCCTCCTGCTGCAGGACAGCTCCAGCACCCACACCACTCGCGTCCACCTCCAGGGTAAACGGGCGACTGAAGTCGGGAGCAGCCAAGACCGGCGCACTACACAGGAGAGATTTGACAGTTTCAAATGCATAACGACACTCGAGAGACCAGATAAAGGGTTTCGTAGGACTCAATAAATTGGTGAGGGGATAAGCAACAGTCGAGAAGTTTTTGCAAAACCCTCTGTAGTAACCAGCCATGCCAAGGAACCGGCGCAACTCTCGAACCGTAGTGGGAGCGGGGTAGGCGGTGATGGCAGCGACTTTAGCCTCAATAGGTCGCACCTGCCCCTGGCCTACCTGCCGTCCCAAATACGTCACGGTAGCTTTGCCGAATTCACATTTGGCTAGATTCAAAGTCAGCGCAGCTTTAGCTAGCCGAGTGAACACTGTGTACAAGCGTTCAATATGCTCGTCCCAACTCCCTGAATAGACGATCAAATCATCTAGGTATGCATTGCAATTGGGCACCCCCTCCAACACAATATTAACCATTCGCTGAAAGGTAGCGGGCGCATTGCACATGCCAAATGCCATGACACTATACTGGAGAAAATGGTCCGGCGTGACAAAAGCAGAAATTTCAGAGGCACGACGGGTTAAGGGGATTTGCCAATAACCCTTTAATAAGTCCAGTTTAGTAACAAAAGCAGCAGACCCCAAGTTATCCACGCAATCTTCCATCCTCGGCAAAGGAAAAGCGTCTTGGACCGTCACCGCATTCACCCTCCTATAATCCGTACAAAATCTAGGACTACCATCGCTTTTAAGCTGCAGCAAACACGGGCTACTCCATGGACTAGAACTTGGCCGTGCCAGGTTATGCTCAAGGAGATACTCCGCCTCCTTCCTCAAGAGCGCACGCTTAGTTGGGTTTACGCGATAAGCGTGTTGCTTAATGGGCCGTGCAGCCTGCACATCAATATCATGCTCGAGCACAGTGGTGCGAGTGGGGATATCCCCGAATAGAATAGGGAAATCCTTCACTAACCTCATGACGTCACGTTGTTGTTCAGTGCGTAGATGAGTGAGAGTCTTAGGCAACTTAATCAGCATTTCTGAATTACAGAGGCGACCCTCGGGTGCAGGTGATGCTCGCAGCACCAACCCATCGTCCTCCGCAGCCTGTAGATCCATAGGATCACCCTGGCCATCCACACTCTCTGTAGGAGAAGAATGTGGCTCAGCCACCATTAGCCCTACTCCCCTCACATGAAATTCCTTCAACATGTTAACGTGACAGACACGGCTCTTACGCCTCCTGTCAGGAGTTCCAATCACATAGTTCGTGTCGCTGATTTTTTCCAGAACCATAAAAGGACCTGAAAACCGGGCTGATAGAGCAGAGCCCTGAACAGGCAGTAAGGCTAGGACTTGATCACCTGCCTTAAAGATGCGTTTAACCGCAACTTTATCATGACGCCTCTTCATGTCTGTCTGAGAAGCCTTCAGCCATTCTCTAGCCAGAGAACACGCTTTCTCGAGCCGACCTTTAAGTTTGTTAACAAAGTCTAACACATTGGTGTCAGGAGTCACGTCAGCGGCCATCAGCTTGTCCTTCAGGACCTTAAGGGGGCCGCGGACCGTATGTCCGAACACCAACTCATTAGGAGCAAACCCTAGAGATTCCTGTACTGCGCCACGAGCAGCAAACAACACAAATGGAATCCCGTCATCCCAACTTCTTTTAGCCTCAAAGCAGTATTTACGCAACATGGATTTCAATGTCTGATGCCACCGTTCTAGCGCCCCCTGAGACTCCGGGTGATAGGCACTTGAGATCACATGGTGGACAGACAGTGTTTCCATCACTTGCTTAAATACTTTTGACAAGAAATTAGTACCCTGATCCGTTTGGATCACCTTGCAAAAGACCCACGTAGTAAAGAACCTGGTTAGGCTTTTAACACTGAGGTGGCAGTTATGTTGCGCAGAGGAATAGCTTCGGGAAATCTAGTAGCAGCACACATAATAGTCAGTAGATACTGATTCCCAGCCTTCGTACGAGGCAAAGGCCCCACACAATCCACAATAACCTTTTCAAATGGTTCTCCAACGGCAGGAATCGGACAGAGCGGCGCAGCAGGAATGGTTTGGTTAGGTTTGCCCGTCAGCTGACAGATCGCACAAGTGCGACAATATTGGGAAACACTTTGTTTCAACCCCGGCCAAAAGAAGTGTTTTAGGATTCGGGAATATGTTTTTGTAATTCCCAAATGCCCCGCCCAATCATGATCGTGAGCTAACGAGAGAACCTGCTGTCGGTATGCAGTTGGGACCACAATTTGGACCACTGCGCTCCAATCTGATTCCTGTTCACCATTTGGACACCATTTGCGCATTAACAACCCTTGGTCACTAAAGTAGCCCGTGCCCTTTGTTTTAATTTCCTCTTGGCTCAACACAGCCGCTAGACATTTCTTCAATGTGGAATCCTTATCTTGTGCTTGGATAAGGCTTTCCCTGGTTACAGGCAAAATCAAAAGATTTTTCCCACCCTCAATTACCTCCCTCCCCCTGGCATTAACACTCTGCAGTTGTGTCAACGCTTCAGGAGCGGCAGACAACATTTTGTCACTTGCGAGAGCGCGCATGACAATAGAGTCAGCTAAATCAGAATCCTTCCCCGCTTTACGTGACTGTGCACGGGTGATCACACAAGCTGGAAAAGCCTTAGGATATTTCATACACAGGGGGTCGTTGGCAGTAACACATTCCACCATAGGACAGTTTATCACTTCCAACACAGGATGATATCGCAGTTTCCCACCTGCGATATCATTCCCCATGATAAATGAAATCCCCTCGATTGGTAATTCATCACGCACCGCCACATTAAAGTACCCAGAGACCAGAGCAGAATGTACATACAGCGTGTGCAAGGGCACAGAAATATATCCCATATCCATCCCTCGTATCACTACACTCGACCCGCAGGCCGTAGCGCCATTCAAAGGCAGTACACCCGCTAGTATAACACTTTGTTGAGCCCCAGTGTCCCTCAGCATGCGTACCGCAGTGCGCTCAACAGAATGCTGTGACACCGATACTTCGCCATCCAATACAAACGGATCATAACTGGCGTGCACCCACAAAAGCATTTCCCACACTTTTCTCCATTCTGATCAATCCCACACTCTTAGTACCATTGTGATCTTGCCGTTGTTTTGCTCTGCACTGGGCGATCAAATGCCCCACCTTTTTGCAATAATGACAAGTGCGATCCTCCCTCTGTTTAGCACCACCCCGCTCAGGCGAACGCTGAGTCTGTGCGTAATTACGCGCATCACCAGATTTGCGAGCTTTGTTTAGACTTGACTCTGGAGCATGAAACACATTCTTATGCGTCAGAACAAACTCATCAGCGAAGATAGCAGCATCCCCCAATGACGCCACTCTCTGTTCATTCAAGTGCATGCATATACTGTCGGGCAAGCCCCTTTTAAACTGTTCCATCAACAGCAGTGCGCGCAGTGATTTAAAATCCATTACTTTGCTTGCTGCGCACCACCTGTCGAACAGAGCCTCTTCCTCCCGAGCGAACTCGACAAAAGTCTGGCTAGCATTTTTAGTATGCTGCCTAAACTGCTGACGATACGCTTCGGGGACTTTTTCAAATGCCCGTAGAATGCTTGCTTTGACAGTGTCATAATTCATACTATCCTGAACAGAGAGCGCGGCCATGACCTCCTGTGCTTTACCCAGTAGCTTACACTGGAGCAAAATGGACCAAACGTCCTTGGGCCAAGCGAGAGCAGTAGCCACACGCTCAAATGCATTAAAGTAGGAATCCACCTCAGACTCACGAAAAATGGGGACTAATCCAATGTGCCGTGTAATGTCAAATCTTGACGTACCTGGTGTGTCACCGAGACTGGGACCGGACCGTTGCTGGGGTGCCTGTTGACCTGCCGATGCCGCTGCGGCCCTTGCCTTTGCCTTTTCCTCCCATTCCAACTCCATCTGCCGTATGGAAATCTGTATGTGGATTTCCTTATCCACATTCATTTTTGTGATTTTCAATTGGAACGCTCTGTCACGTTCCCTCTCTTGTTCTCGCTCTTTCTTTTTCATGCGCGCTATGCGCATCTTTATCTGAGAACTTTCCAACACGGACTTAGTAGACCCAGCTGAACCCGAGGAGGATCCCGAGCCCAGGCGCGGTCGTGGGGGGTCGAGAGAGTTCTTAGACCTCACCACCGGAGGCAGTCCCACCGGGGGTGCCGTGCCCTTGTCCTCCCCCTTTTCGGACCCATCAACCCCACTACCTCCTATGGCCCCGTCGGTCCCCCCTACAAATGCAGTTGTAAGCCCATCCGCTTTTAACTCTTCGGCAGGGAACTGAGGCAAGCTAGTTGGGACATCAGGAACCAACCCAGGAATGATCAGGACACCCATCTCCACCAGTCTCGTGAACACCAGATCTTTGACTTTAGCTTTGGCATCCCCACTTTTTACCGTGATCCTATAGTGCTCCGCAATTTTTATCAAGTCTTCTTTACGACAAGTGTCAAACTCACCTATGGAGGGATCGGCCACGAACGCATTGAGATCAAAGGTTGCCATCTCCACTGCCTTATTCAAGTAGCGTAAACAACAACAAATTCACTCAGCCAGCCGTTTTCCAGAGCCCCCACTTGTTACGTTTCCTTCATATATCTAGGGGTACTTAAAGGACGCAACAAGGCTGGCAAGTGAACTGTCGTTTATTCACAGTGCTTCAATAAGGTATATTCAATAGACAGAAGGTATATAGGCAATCAATACAATAGTATGAATATATATAAACAATATGGGGATATATACATATATATATATAGCTATAACCTTCTATCTAGACAACCTGTACGGACTAATAACGATAATTTCTGGGTTTCCAACCAACTTAAATATAGGGGCTGAGCCCTCTACTCGAGCCACGTCGAGTTACAAGTGTTATTTAAATTATATAATGAGAACAAAAGGCTGTATGGGGCAACCCAGGGAAACAAACAAAAAAGACTATACCTATCCTAGATGCAAAAGAACCTTCTATCTAATCCTAACCAACAAAAGGAAAAGAATGGTTACAAATGATCAACCTATTTACCTATTTACCTCTACCTAATGCTTAACAAAATAATGACTGTTACAAAAAGCAAGCTCCCATACTCCTGTAAATTATACCATACCACTTAAATCAATGTGCGTATAATTACCACCACAGCGAGACAGGCAAGAGATATATATATAAACACTCAGGAACCTCCACACAGGTATATGGAGACCCTAGTGTTGACTTTTTACAAAGGTGTCGCTTCACAGCTCCCCTGGACAGTATGCTCTCAGTATGACAGACTGAGTCACACTGCCAACGAGCTGGCATCACAGCTGCTCTTAAGTAGTCTTCCTCTGGCCGGCCTTCTGATGATGATAGGCTCCCGTTGACGAGGTGGGCAGGTGGAAGGTAAGTCTCCGCCTCTGAGCACCAGCCAGACCTGTGACTGAGAACTGCAATCAGCACTCCATACTATGCCACATCACTGTATACTATAATATCTATATGTATCAATATAATCACCGTATAACATAATATATATATATATATATAAATACCCCTTGTATAATATACAATATATAGAAATACAGTCACGGTATCATATATAATACATATACATATATAATCCTCGAGTATGTAACATCAAGAATGGCAGCTTTTCTTTTGGCTGGAATTGCTTTCCGAATAGCAACAAAAGACGTGATGGCACTTTGTTGTTGTGGTTGTTGACCCTCGCCGGCACTCTCTTTTTTCTTACACGCCTTCCCAGTCATGTGTTTCTTCAGTGAAGATGTCCCCGTCTTCTGCATGTCGTAGGTAAGCAGTGAGTCACACTTTGTGCATTTAGCAGCACCAACATTTTTACCGTCCGCGTCGACAATGATAACGAAACTGTCCCAGACATCCGACTTCCCTTTAGGAGATTGCGTGCTGTATTCTTTTGATTGTAGTTTGCGTTTCACCTCGCTCAAGAAGGGGGCCGCCATGGTGATGATAGCTACTGTTCGTGTTGTGTGTGACTGTTCGCGCGCTGCGCACACACAGTGACACACCCACCACCAGTGGCTACGTCCCATTTCCAAATCCTCGAGGCGTGTATTTTAGAACATAATCATTACAACGCAGTTGAACGCACGCATACCATAATGTCTATTTTCAAAACCTATTTTTAAAGTTGAAAGGTTTAATATATAATAAAAATCGGGTCCTGCACGGGCATTTCGGGTATTCTGCATTGCAGATGCCCGAAACGAGGCCCGCAGCTTTGAAATGGAACCGACCCGTTCCCCGACGGCATGTCAATATTTTGCACCCGACCCGGCTCGGTTCTCGGTTCGGATCTCGGGTATTCGGGTCCGGGTGGACCCGTGCTGCCCTCTAGTGTACAGTATGGTGATAGGAAATGGGGAGAGAGATGGTGGGGTGACACGCGGCAAAGGTCGTCGAGATCGGGAGTCGAACCCGTGGCACACCTTCAGGCTGGCTTAGCAGCCTATAGGTGCCCGGACCGCTACACTAGCCGCCCGGGCCACGACCCTTATTTATAGGCGTGTAAAGGTCGCAACATAAACAAACAGGACAAAGGACTTAAAACTGTGTATCCATTTATTTACACAAAAAAACAAATAAAAAGGTTACAAAAATATATGAATTGAAGATGCCTAACCTATAACAGCAAACAACTAAATAAGGACGCTCAGTCAAAACAGAATCATCAAAAATGTGTCTCTAAAGGCTTGGTTTGGGTGGGAGGACAGAGGAAATGAGTCTCTGCTGCTGTTAAACAAAAGTGTTTTAAATTAAATAACCCTTAAGACTAATGTTTGCTGATTTTCCGAAATACTGAGCAGGCCATTTCTAGACATACAGTCTGAACTTTATGATTTTTGAACTAATGAACTTGCTGTTTTAAGTCAGTTAAATTTATTTTGTGAACTGATGTAAACAGTTTCCTTCAATCATAAATCAATCATTATTTTATTTATATTTAAATAAAACTGTGATGTCCAGTAAGATGTTTTCATTAAAATTAATTATATCATTTGGGGAAATAAATGTCAATATAGCTGCTTTCTGCTGCACAGCAATTGCACACCGCAGCCTTTTTGTCAGTAAGGTGGTAACTAGGTGAAATTTACCATTGACAGCCCATACATCCAAACAGAAAAGTCCTATCTGATTGTATTAAACAACGTCAAACGCACCAACATTGTGTTTGTGTATACACAATGCTTGTGTTTACACAAACACTCAAAGCTGGGCAGCCCCTCAAAAATAACTAGAGGAAGATTGACTGATTGAAATTTGTATTTCACAGTATGCAGAATGGCTACATTTCAAATTAAAGTACAGTTCGATACAAAAACCGCTAAGTTGAAGAACCAGAAAAAGCACAAGACTTTAAATAAGGGTCCTCCATTTTCATGGAGTTGAATTGAATGACTTGCAAATTGAATGACTTGCAAATACGTACAGATAAATGAGGAACAGAGGACAGTTGATCAACTGTCTGGATCAAATATGTTTATTTTGGGTGCCTGCCATGCAATGGCAGAAACACAGGTTGAAATCCGAAACGCATACTTAATCGTAATTATCAATACGCGAAACTTTGACCTCTATGGCCGGCCGCACGGTTTGCCAAAGCCCCGCAATATATACATCAAAACGTGCGGCTCGGCCGGGAATGGTGTGCTTGTGCTTTTCTTTCCGATTCGCGTTACCGTGCCGACGTAATTCGCAATAAACGACGCGAAACGACCATTCAAAGTCGATGGAGAAACTCGTGGAAAAACAGAAAACGACACGTTACTTTGGAGCCACATTGCTCTGGCATACTGGTACGTAGAAACACGATTTAAACGTCAAACAGCACACGAGGCCATCGACTTTGTGGTGGTTCAGACGGAATTCGAATACGTTGCACGGTTTGCCCGCTATCGCAGTTCAAAGTGTGTGTGGTCTGAGCAATATTCTCGACTCAGAGTGTCCTCACGGCCAAAATATTCACTTTACACGCATGGGTTTCGGTAACACTCGTCCTCTTTCACCCAATGTCACAACCATAGCCCAGATACATACAGTACGTGCACTACAGCCCTGAACACGACAGGTGTACCATCATAATGTGTCAAAAACTCCATGTTAACTGCCTGAATGACTCAGCAATTTTTTCATCACAAACACAATTCTTAACTCGCTCTTATAACCACGCTTTTTATCGTACCAATACCACGATCCCACACGGCGTACCTCAATGTCTCGGGTCACTCACGGCGAAAACAAAAATCGCATTCGACTTTTACTTTTTGCGATAGAGCAATTTGTTCGGACATACGTTCTCTCAATGAGACAGTCAGTGTGCTTTTAACTTTCAATACTGTTTGCATTTGCATAGACTAGCCCAGGTGAAAATGATACTTTGTTAATGATTCAAGGTCAAGTTGACCACCTCTCACACACGCGCGCACACGAACACACATGCACGCACATGCACACATGTGCACGCACACACACACATTGAAAGTCAATGGAGAAAATCGGGGAAACACGTAACTCTGTCATTTCTCAACCGTTTCAGACGCGGGGCGGCTCGCCGGAACCGGGCCGCCCCCCTGAGCGAAACCAAATGGACCTCTTAGCATGTTAGCATTAGCATGTTAGCATGTTAGCATTAGCATGTTAGCATTAGCATGTTAGCATGTTAGCATTAACATGTTAACATTAGCATGTTAGCATGTTAGCATTACCATGTTAGCATGTTAGCATTAGCATGTTAGCATTAGCATGTTAGCATGTTAGCATGTTAGCATTAACATGTTAGCATTAGCATGTTAGCATTAGCATGCTAGCATGTTAGCATTAGCATATTAGCATGTTAGCATTAGCATGTTAACATGCTAGCATTATCATGTTAGCATTAGCATGTTGGTGGCAACGTAATGCGCAGTAAACTTAGACCAAATACTGGCTTACATGTAACCAAATGGACCCTTACAGGGTCTGAGAGTCTAAATGTCATCAAATGGTGGTCCGTGGCTAAAATGCTGCACAGACTTGGCGAGCTGCAGGCACCCAGTCAAATTTCTTGAAATTTGTTTCTAGTTAATCTTTGAAGACATGTGTATCTGATTGATTGATTGCTTGATTGATTGATTGATTGACACTGCAGAATTCCTCCTGAGTAGGGGTTTATTCTGTCACAGGGGTCTCAAACTCACAGACACCAAGGGCAAGGCATAGGCTTTTTTGAGCAACACTCAAAAACAGTAAACAGTTATACAACAGGGCAGACAACACACTGTGACAACCATCTAGCTCTGGTCCATAGCCCTAATGCACTTTGCTGCCATTGCATTAATGCTATGGGACTGTTGTCTTCCTTCTTCGCATGAAATGCAGACCAGCCTCTCCTCTGTTGCGTAAATATAAAGAACGTTTTACCTACTAACCAATACAAAGGCGGTTTGTGTTATTAGAAAGCCTACTTTCCTTAGTGGACGCACTCTGAGCCCCCCACCTCACGTATAAAATCATCCCGGTTACATTATTGCAATGCCCTCTACACTGGGATTAGCCAGTCATCCTTGTCCCGTCTCCAACTGGTGCAGAATGCGGCGGCCAGACCCCTGACGGCACCAGGAGGAGGAGACCTGTCCTCTCTGCACTGGCTGCCGGTCCGGTATAGAATACATTCTCTAAAGCGGTTAGTCCCAATACTTGATTCTGATTGGCTGGTTTCTGATTAGAAAAGGAAGGGTTGTCCGCACACTGTGTCTCTGCTCCCAGGATTTTTTTATTTAGTACAACGTTTCGACCCTTACGGGTCTTTGTCAGGTACAGAGTACAAAACATCAAGTAGGCGTATTATATACAACAGCATATGGGCAAGCTCTATTGCAATGAGGGAAATCAAGAAAGACACACCCACCGCATCTGAAAGGATGTGGCTGCAATTAGCCCTATGCTAACTCTTTAGAACCCAAGTAGAATAGGAAAGTATAGAGGTGCAGACAAAATGAATAATAAGCTGCAAACCAGTACAAATATTGCAAATAATACAAATACTGCCTACAAGAGGAGACCATAACACAATAGCAACAAAATAGTAAGGTACTGCAATTACAGTACAAAATAATGAGGACACAGCGACAACAAAAATGGCAAGAAGAACAGTGTACACAAAGTTAAAAGAATGAAAAATAAAAAGAAATAATTATCCCAGAAATGGTTTGACATCAAATTCCTCATTCAGCCCTTGAGGAGCCATAGTGTTGAGTATATACTGGTTTCTGATTAGACCATGTAGTAAATCTCACGATAATCCACACCTTCAATAACTTTATATAATTCCCAGCTGCGTTACATTGATTCCGCAGCTCTGTAGCTGAGATGGGGTTTGTAAGGCAATCAAGTGCTCCCCCACTTGATTGCCTTACAAACCCAGGCCGTGCGGGTCGGAGACTCCCGCTTTGCGTCGTGTCTCACTACGCCTCTCAGCCATTATAAAATACCGAGTATGAGAGAGCCTCTCGTGACCTCTTGTGGCTTATTGCTTCATCAAAACCCTAATTTTTGTCTACAAAGCCCTAAACGGGCTGGCCCCCTCCTACATCACTGACCTATCAAAGCACCAGCACTCGCCCAGCAGTCTGTCATGACCCAGGCGGATATGTTGATCTGACCCCCTATTCCAAAGCACCCGCGCTCGCCCAGCCCTTTAGCGCGAGGTCGCTTCTAATACTTTCTAGACATGCAAACAGACTTACACTGTCTGTAAAGATCATGAGTATTAATTAACTTAAAGCAAAGAAATGTAATATAATAATATATTTCTGGTTTTGGTGTGATTATTACATAATTATTACATAGACAAAAGGTTGCATGATTTATTCATAGGATGATAATTATTCCTGGAGTTATAAACATACAACCCATGTACCTGTCTAGATACTTCCTTAATGTTAACGAAGTCCACACCCACAACACCAGAGGGAGTGCAACGAACCATGTACAACCCAGATTCGGCACAAACAAGGGACTAAATTATTTTCGCTCCTATGCCACCAAAATGTGGAACGCCCTACCAACAGTCATTAAGACATGCGAATCCCTTGACTCCTTCAAAACCGCTCTCAAAGGGCACCTACGGACGGCAGCAATTCGAAACTGGCCCCTGTAAAATCGGAATCCCTCAAACACGGACGCAAGGGCAACACAAGAGACGGTCGCGGCCACACAGCCAACTCAAGGTATGGCCACTGAGCCGACTTGGGGACCCAACGCAAGGACAACACAAGAGACGGTCACGGCAAAACCCTCATTTTTGTTTACAAAGCCCTAAACGGGCTGGCCCCCTCCTACATCACTGACCTCCTATCCTATCCCCCCTCCATCAGGACCTATCAGGTCAGAAGAATGCGGTCTCTTACACATTCCACCACCAAAAAAGAGGCTCAGGGGCGACCGCGGCTGTCGCAGCCCCTACACTTTGGAACATCATTCCCCTTGCTGTTAGGACTGCTCCCTCCGTTGAGTCTTTTAAATCACGACTTAAAACCTTTTTATATTCACAAGCCTTTGAATCCCCCTCATGATCCAGCACTTTTATATTTTATATTATTTTGCTTTAATTGCCTGTTGTTTCATTGTCTTATATTATATTTCTGCATTGTATTTTAATGTATTGTATTGTACTGTATTGCTCTTTTTGATATGTTGAAGCATTTTGGTACAATGAGAGTTGTTTTTAAATGTGCTATATAAATTAATTTGATTTGATTTGACATAACAGGACTTTGATATGAAAGCATTGTTGACGTATGTTAAGCCCTGCCTCTTCTTCGGCCTCTGCCTTGCTAGGGTGTTGATGTGTGTTGAAGGTGTGATCGATTATGTTATGGCATACGTTGGCTCAGGGGATGGCCTAACACTGTGTATAAAAATTAGCAACAGGACAAAGTGTGCAGAGGAGGAGAGGAGGTGCAGTCATGAACGCTTCTGTAGTTATACAACTGATTCCATATGTGTACTTGTGCTTGATGTTGTTCTCTTCATTCTCTCCTTTGTCTTCCTCACCTTCCTCTTCTTGTGAGTTACAGGCACCGTTTAAATTCAACGGAATTTACAAGGCTGGGGACTTTATTCTGGGTGGCTTGTTTTTAATCCATTTCTCCTCTGCCTTCCCTGAGCTGTCTTTCACCTCCAAGCAACAGGATCTCATTTGCTATGGGTGAGTATCACACATAAAAAAGCAAGCAAGAGAACATTGTTTTAATATAGGACTATAGCATCATAGGATTATTTGATGTAGTTCTACAAAGATAAATTGTCAAGGTTACTGTGGAACTTTGTCTGTTAGATTAAACATTCCCGGATTCAGAATGGCCCAGACCATGGCTTTTGCCATTACTGAGATCAACAGAAACCCCAGCCTGCTACCCAACGTGACTCTGGGATACAGTCTCTATGATAATTGTTTCACACTTGGAGTAGCATTCCGTTCGGCTTTGTCATTGGTCAGTGGGAGAGAAGAACAATTTCAACTGAATGAGAGCTGTGTTGGCTCCCCTCCAGTGCTTGGAATAGTGGGTGACTCTCCCTCAACACATTCAATTGCCATCTCTAGTGTATTAGGTTTGTACAGAGTGTCCTTGGTAAGTTTTCTTCTTTCACCATCACCATTTTAATTGGCTATTCTTTTTGGCTATTTTAGTTTATTTACAAATCTAATATAATGATAAACAGTGTAGTCTTTCTACAGCCTGATAAAGAAAACAATATTTACTTACAGAGCATGTAAGTGGAGCTGGCAGACTTTGAATGGAGCATGGGGGCAGTAGATTGCCACATTGTATATTGTTATACAATGTAACCTTTTAACCTTTTAACTAGTTTTCATGCAAGTTTTAACAAACCTTGCATGGTGTGTGTTTTTAGCCTTGTGTAGCGATGGTGATATCACTGCGTGGCAATATGCATTGCAAAGGCAGATGAAGGCTGGCTATGCAAGGCTATAGTGTGTTTTTTTGTTAGTGCTGAAGGGTTCGTATACGTGTTTGTCAAAAGATGGCATTGTGTTTCTGAACCAGCTGCCTCCTGATGGCTAAAGCTGCCTCTGTGTGTTCGCAGCACACAATGCAGTCCCTTCTTTTTCCCTTTTTTTTTTTTGATTGAAAATGTGAACCGAGCGGAGGGAAATCAAGCTGAGTTGTGGTGAGCGATGTTGAGCATTTTAGCGTGGGATTGAGCAGGGAAAGTGAGTGTAGAGTTTCACCCTGCTCTGTTCCACTAACGTGCTCTGCTTGTTATGGGGAAATTATGTAAGGCATACATGGGCAACTGGCGGCCCGGGGGCCATATGCGACCCCCATCTTCACTTAATGTGGCCCTAATATTGGAATACTGATAAAGTATATTATTTAATTTATGTTATAATTCCAAACATGCAAACATGACTGGCTTTAATTACTTTAGTCTAAAATATCTTTCAGGATTCCAATTCCAAAATAGCAAAAAAAAATCAGGATTTAAATTAAACTATAGCAAAAATAGCTGATCTACAAGCTCAAAACGTGTTGCACTGCGACGCGTTTCGAGCTTGTAGATTGGCTGTTTTTGCTACGACCGTAATATGCAATGTGACCCTCTGGAGTGACTGTATAAATATAGTGGCCCTCTCCATCTTCAAAGTTGCCCACCTCTGATGTAAGGGATAATGTATGGCTGAGTGGTTATTGTTTATAGATAAATCACCTTCAGGCTGATTAACCACCTCCGCTGTCGCGTCAGTGGTTAATCAGCCTGAAGGTGATTTATCTATAAACAATGACCACTCAGCCATACATTATCCCGCTTATTACACGGCTACTTAATACATAAATTAATAAATTGACCCAAAACAAAACAAAACGACTATTTCCTTGCTTACGGTAATGAAAGTATTCCCATAAGTGTCGCGCTGGCCGGCGTCTGCCCAGCTGCAGCACAGTCGGAAAACAAGGAAGTGAATCAAATAGAATCCATTTTCGGGTACTGCACCGTCTATTTCTCGCTGAAATGTTTTCAAAAACCTTTTTGAGAGCAATGTTTTGCTGTAAAGGACACTGTGTGTGTGTTTACATCATGGCTGTCATGTTGGAAACAGCAGTAAATCAGCGGAACACAGCAGGTGCTCCGAGGGTTTGTTTTGGCAACGGTGTGTTATAGAGCGGAGCAGTCATTATCCAGAAATAACAGACCGATGAATTCGGCGATTGACCAATCAGAATCAAGCATTCAACCAAGCCGTGTAATAAAGAATTATAGTACCGTATAGGTATATTACAGAATATATCTTTTGTGTATTTTCAGGTAAGTTACTATTCCACGTGTTCCTGTCTGAGTGACCGGAATAAGTTCCCATCTTTCTTTAGAACAATCCCAAGTGATGCATTCCAGGTGAACTTCTACAGACAAAACATCTGTTGGTATCAAGTAGTACACATCACTTCCCTTTATTGATATTGCATATCGCCTCTCATTTATTTGTGTATAATACTGCTGGAACTGAAGGGCTAGGTTTAGGGTCAGCATCAAAAGAAAATTAATGTGGGTTATACGCAGGAGATTCACTGATTTTACACTACAGTATGTGCATAATCAAACTAAGCAGGTCTTATCCCACCATTCTTCATCCATCAGGTCCAAGCTATGCTCCAAATTATAAAGCGGTTTGGGTGGACCTGGGCAGGACTGCTATTTACTAATGATGCCTATGGCCGAAATGCTGCCCAGTCATTCCAGTCTGACCTGGCCCAGTCTGGTTTTGGTTGTCTGGCGTACATGGAGGTTCTGCCCTGGGACAACGACCCAGCTGAACATCAGAGGATTGTCACTGTGATGAAGACATCCACAGCTCGTGTGGTCATTGCATTTGTACATGGGAGCTTTATGGTTCATCTCATGGAGGAGGTTGTGGGAAAGCAATTTAACCACTTTCTAAATAAATTAAAATAATAATATTAATATATATATAATATATATATATATATATATATATATATATATAGCCTAAATATGTATATTATAATTTTTCAAGAAATTAAGAAAACATTATATTTTTAAAACAAAGCAATACTGCCTCATCAAAGTTGGTACTGTGAATTTATACTGTATATTGTCAGATACTTACGTGAGAGGGGGAGTTAGCTGGTTTTGTCAGAGGCACTTTTTAATACTTTTCATTTGAATTCGTTCAATATTTTGTGAATCAACACACAGACATGAAGGGTGTTCAATAGCATTGATTTATATACCGTATAGGTGGTAAAGCAGAATGTGACAGGTCTGCAATGGATGGCCAGTGAGGCCTGGACAACATATCCTAAGCTCCTGACTCTAGACTTCATGCCGTACCTGGGAGGCACCCTGGGCATTGCCATCCGTCGTGGAGAGATACCAGGTCTAAAGGACTTCTTGTTAAAAATCCATCCCGACAATGACCATGACAACAGCCTTGGCAATACCATAGTGAGTCTTTTGTTTCATTTTTTAAACCCATTATGTACGGGATCCCCTTTTGTAACTATACCTTTCAGGACGGGAAACTCCTTTGGGTTAGTTGTTGCTATGTACAGTAAATAGCAACATATATTTATATATTTGTTGTCATTTTGAATTAATATTTGATGAAAACGTAGCTCAGGATTTAGAAGGCCTTTTTAGAATCGGCCTCAGTCCTAAATGGGTTAAGTTGCAATTTTGTGTTCATTCACAAGCTTTGTGCTTTAGAATTATGCTTTAAGTTTTCACTGTGTTTCTTCAGATGAGGCGGTTTTGGGAGCGCACATTTCAGTGTAATTTCCCCCCCCTTCCGTCAGAGTGGGTGGATGCTGGTGGAAGGGTGTGTACAGGACAAGAGGACCTCGCAACAGCAGAAACTGCACTTTTGGATGTATCTGACCTCAGGCCAGAGTACAATGTGTACAAGGCTGTGTATGCTCTGGCCCATGCCATCCATGACATGTTGCATTGTGTGCCAGGAAAAGGGCCTTTTATTGGGCACAGCTGTGCCGGTTTGCGGACAATACAGCCATGGCAGGTGTAATGTTATTTCACAGGTTACATATGTTTCTAGTTGGGTTCAAATTTAGACTAATAATGATTTAGGTTTGGCTGGTGTCTGGGCCAATCTGAGTCATATAAATCAGTTCATAACAGCAAAAGGCCAAAGGGTGTACACAAAAGATTACTAAAGACACTTGTCATGATGGGGCGGAATAATTATGAGCCTGCAGTAGTTATTAAATTGTTAGTTTTAGTTGTTTATTTCACTCAGTGGACAGTTGTGATTATTACCCATAAACCTGATATGCAGTGGTGTCTGAATAATTTGTACAAATTGTACATCAACATCTATTTACCTTGTCTATGTACATTGTGCAAGTAATATTTTGAGCAGCTGCTCAAAACACACTTTTATAGTCACTTGATCTTCATAATTCTGCTCATCACCATGTCTAGCTTGTATATTACCTGGAAAGGATCAACTTCTCTACACCATTTGGTGATCACGTATCGTTTGATGAGAATGGTGATGCTTTACCAATCTATGATGTCATGAACTGGGTGTGGCTCCCTGATGGAAGCACAAAAGTTCACAATGTAGGTGTGGTCAAGAAGTTAGCCTCTGCAGGTGAAGAACTCATCCTGGATGAAGACAGAATCTTCTGGAACTTTGAATCTAAAAAGGTCACTTCTGCTTTCTATAGCTAATGCTGAGCTGGTGTGAATGTAATTCAGTTTGTACAAAAATATATCATTCTTAATTTCCTCTGTAGCCACCTCGGTCAGTGTGCAGTGAGAGCTGTTCCCCCGGAACCCGTGTGGCCAGAATTAAAGGGGAACCTATCTGCTGCTTTGACTGCATTGCTTGTTCTGAGGGAGAGATCAGCAATGAGACTGGTTGGTTTACACCATGTAGTAATGTACAGTATCTTTAGGACAATACTGTACTTGTCTGTCCCTTTAACCTTGTCATCTTTGTTAGACTCTACAGAGTGTACCAGTTGTCCAGAGGACTTCTGGCCCAGTCCCCAGCGTGACCACTGTGTTCCTAAGAGCCTGGAGTTCCTCTCCTACCATGAGGCTCTTGGTATCTCCTTGACGATCATCTCATTGCTGGGCACACTTATCTGTGCCATTGTACTGGGAATCTTCATCTATCACCGAAGCACACCCATGGTGCGCGCCAATAACTCTGAACTTAGCTTCCTTCTCTTGTTTTCTCTCATACTTTGTTTTTTGTGCTCACTTCTGTTCATTGGCCGTCCCAGGCTCTGGACTTGTCAGCTGAGGCATGCAGCATTTGGGATCAGCTTTGTGCTGTGTGTCTCGTGTATCCTGGTAAAGACTATGGTGGTTTTGGCTGTATTCAAGGCCTCCAAGCCTGGGGGTACAGACATTATGAAGTGGTTTGGTGCTATACAGCAGAGAGGAACAGTTCTGGCTCTTACTTCCATCCAGGCAGCAATCTGCATAGCCTGGCTTGTGTCTGCCTCACCAGCTCCTCATAAAAACACACACTATCACAGTGATACGATAGTCTATGAGTGTGTGGTGGGATCAACAGTTGGATTTGCAGTGCTATTAGGTTATATTGGTTTACTGGCACTCCTCAGCTTCCTCCTAGCATTCATGGCAAGAAATCTTCCAGACAACTTCAATGAAGCCAAGTTAATCACCTTCAGCATGTTGATCTTCTGT
The DNA here is from genome assembly GCF_951216825.1 of Electrona antarctica. Classification (NCBI taxonomy): domain Eukaryota; kingdom Metazoa; phylum Chordata; class Actinopteri; order Myctophiformes; family Myctophidae; genus Electrona; species Electrona antarctica. The sequence continues at coordinate 33,593,566 of NC_136801.1, forward strand.
GCCGTGTGGATAGCCTTCATCCCAGCATATATAAGCTCTCCAGGCAAATATGCAGATGTAGTGGAGGTTTTTGCTATTTTAGCATCTAGCTTTGGAATTTTGGTGTCACTGTTTGGACCAAAGTCTTATATAATGCTTTTGAAACCTGAGAGAAACACTAAGAAGTCCATCATGGGTCGAGGTGACACCAAGACATAGAACCATGAATTCAATACAACATTTCTTTGTATTTTCTGTTTAATAAATACATGGAGAGGAGACTCCTGTTACTGAACAATATCAGAATAGACCTACTTAGTTAGTACTTATTATGACCAAAGAAAAGAATCCCCTGCCTTTAAAGTCTATTCTGTTTAATATTATATTTAAAAAATATATATTGAAATTATGAAAAATCACACCTGTGTGAAGTGAGGGGCGTGTTGAATATTGTTTGTAATATAGCTTCATTGAATTGCACTGTTTATAGCACTTTAAAGAAGACAATAGGACAATGACCATTCACACCTAGTGTCATCCCTAATCAGTGGGATTGGGCCCATGCTGTGAGTGCTTATAGGCAGGAAGTGACACTCTGCCTTCAGATTCGATTCGATTCAGAATTGTTTGACCTTGAACTTGATCCCAACATTGTTCCACCTCCCTTTTACTCCCTTTTTAGTATTGTTAAACCGTATAGGAAATAAAATGAAATCTTAATTGCAAGCAAGAAGTTGTCCCGTCTGATGGTATTCGCACCGCTACAGGGCTCTTTACCAACCCTTATCGTCTTACATCATCGCGATATCAGAACATAATGTCATATGCAGAATTCCTCAGTGACAGACATAGTTGGTTTCAGTTGTTGACCATCTTGTGGCGACTGGTACACATGACCCTTTAGACAGGATAGAATGCAAAATTATAAAGGTTTATTCACAGCTTTCTTTGTCATAAATAATAATATTTCTCCTCTTCCTTTTCAGGTATCATCATACAGTTCATGTGTTTTTCCTTCCAGCAGGTGGAGCAGTTGAGTCGTCTTCGTCTATTTACTCAGGTAGGTGGTTTTTAGCTGTAGAGATATCGACAGGTGAGTACAGGTCTACTATAAGGTTTCTCTCCCTCCCCTCTCGGGAGTCGGTAAGTATTAGAGTCAGCTGGTGAATAAACAGTTTCCCTTATTCTATAAGAGTCGAGGATATGAATGTAAGTATTTCTACTCAGCCTGGGGGTTTCCAATGTCCAGCCGGTTGGCTGTGTACTAGGGCAGTATCGCTACTCCTGTTCCATACGTCTGTACTCCGGTAGGTTGCCCTCCTTTTCCATGTCCTTAATCAATCGTTCCTTTTTCAGGTTGATGCGCTCGCTGTAACGAGCCGTTCTGTGCATGCCCGGTGATTGCCTGGAGGGTAAGAGGAGACATGGTAAGTATTTATATTTCACTTAATGTTGCATATAATGTAACGTGAAATAGTGGTGTCGACCTACCGCCCAGCAGCCCGGTATATGCGCGTTCCTCACCTCCCGGAGAATGGATCCCCACTGAGGCAGAGAGAGAGAGTTTTATACTGAGGTGGATCCCTTCTAGCAGGTGAAGGCAGGTGCGGCGCATTCCAGCTGATCAAGTAGGTAACGAGGTATGTATCTTCCTTCCATGATCACACCTAGTGGGTGGGGTAGGCTCCTGTTATCTCTCTGCCTCGGCCATGCTCCGGGGGCGCTCTTACCTGCTGGGCGCGGTATTACCATCGAGACACCACATATCCCTCCCCTTAGCTTTTTGCCCGTCTGGCTCGCCTGTGTGACGTCCTCCTATTGTCTAGACAGGGCGTCAGCATGCGGGATGCTTCTCCCTGGTTTGTGCTCGACTTTGAACCTGTAGTCCTGTAGTTCTAGGAACCAGCAAGTGACACGTGCATTCCTGTCTTTGCTGGTGGACATCCAGCGTAGGGGGGCGTGGTCGGTGATGAGGGTGAATGGCCGGCCCCAGAGATAGTAGCGTAAGTGGTGGACGGCCCACTTAATAACCAGGCATTCTTTCTCCACTGTTGCGTAATTCTTCTCATGTTTGAGTAGTTTTCTGCTGCTAAACGTGATCGGGTGCTCCTCGCCGTTCGTCACTTGGGCCAGCACGGCTCCTGGACCGGTCCCCGAGGCATTGGTATGTAGGACGAACGGTCTTGTGAAGTCCGGGGCTCTTAGTACGGGTTCGGAACATAGTGCGTCCTTGAGCCGTTGGAAAGCCTCCGCCGTCCATCTCACATGGTTTGGGAGGCTCTGTCGTGTCAGCTCGTACAGCGGGGCTGCAATAGTAGCGAAATTATCAATAAACTTTTGATAATATGATATGAGTCCCAAGAATGATTTTACCTGTTTTTTTGTGGTGGGGCGTGGCCAGTTGCGGATTCTTTCTACCTTCTTTTGCTGGGGTTTCACACAACCCCGTCCGATTGTGTGGTCCAGATAGTCCGTCTCGGACATGCCGAGTTGGCACTTTTTGGCGTTGGCGGTGAGCCCCGCTCTTCGGAGGGCACCGAGGATAGCCTCCAGATGTGCCAGGTCCCGCTGTAGATTATAATGTCGTCTAAGTAGGCGGAGCTATAGTTCTGATGGGGGCGCATTACACGGTCCATAAGCCGCTGGAAGGTGGCTGGCGTGCCGTGTACGCCGAAGGGGAGAACCGTGTACTGGAATAGGCCGTCCGGGGTGGAAAAGGCAGTCTTCGCCTTGGCCCGGTCCGTTAGCCTCACTTGCCAGTACCCTTTCGTGAGGTCCAGGGTCGAGACGAACCGGGCCGGTCCGAGTCTCTCCATCAGTTCGTCGGACCTCGGCATGGGATAACTGTCATAGAGCGACACCTCGTTCAATTTCCTGAAGTCATTGCAGAAGCGTAGGGACCCGTCTGGTTTCGGTACGATGACGATGGGACTGGACCAGGGGCTAAAGGACTCTTCGATGACCCCCAGCTCCAACATCTTTTTCACTTCTTCCTTGATGGCGAGGCGTCGCGCCACGGGGATCCGGTAGGGGCGCTGCCGCACCACTTTGCCCGGTTCGGTTATAATGTCATGTCGAATGACATTGGTTCTGCCTGGGAGCTCTGAGAAGCGGTCTCGGAACCGCTCTATGAGCTCCTTCACGTCCCGGACCTGTGGGGGGAAAGGTCTGTCCCGATCGGGACGTCCGGGGCGGCCTGGGGGGAGAGACATGTTAATAATGCCGGAAGGGGCACTGGCGTGGGTTCCTGCCATTTCTTGAGTAAAATCACATGATAAATATTCTCTCCTTTCCGGCGGCCGGGCCGCCACACTTTATAGTTCACTGGGCCGGTCTGTTCAATGATCTCGAAGGGACCCTGCCATTTGGCTAAGAATTTACATTCCGATGTGGGGATTAACACCAGCACACTTTCACCCACCTGGAACTCTCGGGGCGTGGCCCCCCGGTTATAGACGCGGCTCTGCTCCTGTTGCGCCTGCTGCATGTGCTCTCTCACCAGAATAGCTAGAATAGTGCTGTATTTATCTATCTATCTATTTATTATGTATTTTTATTGTTATTTATTAAATTTTATTGTTTTGTTTAGTGATCTATGACGCTGTCGTTGTAATGTCCATTATTGTCAACGCATGTTCCTCCTATATCATATGCTGTATTTATTTGTTTAGACCACAATGGAATTAAGTCTTTGACTTTTTGTGCAATCCTGAAAATGCTGTACTGCTCTTTTTGAACTGTATCTTGAATATATCAAATAAATCAAATCAAACCAAGGGCCATATCCTCTGGGCGCGCGCCTGCATCTGTTCGATCTGATCAATCACGCTCCTATGCGGGGAAGGTTGGCTCTCCCAGGCCTCCCAGGCCAGGTCTAACAGACCCCTCGGCTGCCGCCCATACAGGAGTTCGAAGGGAGAGAACCCTGTGGAGGCCTGGGGAACTTCACGAATAGCAAACATCACATATGGGATTAAGCGGTCCCAATCCTTCCCATCAATATCTGGCAGTTTCTTCAACATTGTTTTTAGGGTTTGATTAAATCGTTCCACTAGGCCGTCCGTCTGCGGGTGGTATACGGAGGTTTTTATGAGCTTAATGTTGAGCCATTTATATAGGAGGGTGATTACTTGCAACATGAAACATGTGCCCTGGTCCGAAAGCGCCTCGTTCGGGATGCCGACCCGGCTAACCAGCATTAATAGTTTGTGCACGACCGCCTTGGCCGAGGCGGCACGCAGGGGTATGGCCTCGGGATACCGGGTGGCATAATCCACTATTACTAAAATGTAGCGGTGGCCCCGGGTTGACTTGGGCAGGGGTCCTTAATCAATCGTTCCTTTTTCAGGTTTATGCGCTCGCTGAAACGAGCCGTTCTGTGCATGCCTGGTGATTGCCTGGAGGGTAAGAGGAGACATGGTAAGTATTTATATTTCACTTAATGTTGCATAGAATGTAGCGTGAAATAGTGGTGTCGACCTACCGCCCAGCAGCCCGGTATATGCGCGTTCCTCACCTCCTGGATAATGGATCCCCACTGAGGCAGAGAGAGAGTTTTATACTGAGGTGGATCCCTTCTAGCAGGTGAAGGCAGGTGCGGCGCATTCCAGCTGATCAAGTAGGTAACGAGGTATGTATCTTCCTTCCATGATCACACCTAGTGGGTGGGGTGCGCTCCTGGTATTACCATCGAGACACCACAATCTGCTTAAACATTATGTCATGACTAGTGATGGGAGATTAATCGGCAAACACATCGTTATCGGCCGATTCTAGTTGTTTTTAGATGAATCGGCATCGGTTCGATTAATTAATCAGACCAATTAATTCATCGGTCCGATTAATCAGGCTTTACAGATAAACAAGCCCAAAGTAACAGCTTAAATATAAAGGTATTTCAATTAAATCTGGCTTGCCTAAGCCTGCAGTGCAGATACCCTGTTACATGTATTTTTCAGAATGGACAAAATTATTATATTTTTTTAATACAGAATGAGATCATATATGACATCGGTAATATCGGTTATCGGCCATAACAGCAATTCATTATCGGCCAAAATGTCTCATCGGCACATCCCTAGTCATGACACCTAGGCTAGGGTCTCAGCAGGCCTTCCAGGATGAACCTGGCCAATGTTGATCTTTCAGGCTATTTCCAAAGCTGCAGGTTAAGGTGTCAATCATGTGGGTATCCTTGCAAGGGGGTGCCGTAAATAACTGTGCTTGTCCCTCAGCTTTGTGCATGTACCTATATATTCTGACTCAATGTAAGGATGGTGTTCAGTTGGGCTGGCCACCACGGTGGTCAGCCATCCAGGCTCCTGCTCCAGGATACTGCTGCATTCTGTACTCTGCAAATAAAACCGAACTCCGAAACATCTCTCTGCCTGGCCTGCGCCTCTTCATCGGTGTGCCTGAGTCTCTTGGCCTGTCTTCTGCTTCAGAACTTCTCCGTTTCAGTTTAAGTATTTTTGAGGCTGTTAATACACTCTCCTGGTAAAATATTCATTATAAATGTATTAAAAACTGATTAAAACAACTTTGATATGGGGAAATGATCTATTTAAACCAGGAATAACAGACCAGGGGTTTCGCCTTTGGGCTAATAAAGGTCTAACTAAAATAGGAGATATGTTCCAAGATGGAAATCTGATGACATTTGAACAAATACGTACAAAATTTGATCTTTCAAATAGCCATTTCTTTCAAGTATTTACAGCTGAGAGACTTTATTAGAGCATCTGGTAACCAAGCATTGATTACTCCATTCCTTTCGGGAATGGAGAAACTTATATCTGATCATTGTTATAGTAAAGGGCGTATCTCTGTGATATATGACGTGCTGGTTTCCAATTCATCTCTGAAAGCTCTAATGATAGACTAAGGGCCTGGAAGGAAGATGTACAAGATGATATATCCGTGGTTGACTGGGGTGCCATATGTGCAAAAGTACACAGACAAACTGCAAATACTAGATTAAGATTGCTACAATATAACTGGTTGATGCACACTTATATAACACCAGCTAAATTACACCAGTTCAATGAAAATATTCCAGACACTTGTGTAAAATGTGAGCAGTCAAAGGGCACACCTTTTCACTGTATGTGGGAATGCAGAGAGATTGTGGCATTTTGGAGCGAGATCTTACAAATACTTTATAGAATGCTAGATGTAAGGATACCATTGGATCCAAAACTCTGCATATTGGGATTGTACCCGGTAACCCTGGTTATACCAAGGAATAAACAAATTCTCATAGATATGTCACTACTCCAAGCAAAGCGCACAATTGCTCTAACATGGAAAAACACTCAGAGACCACGAGCGAGCCAATGGCTCAGGGAAATGAGCAGCTGTTGTGCTATGGAAAGGATAACTTATATTTTGAAGAAAAAAAGTGTAATGTATGATGAAGTCTGCAGGGGACCCTTCATCCAACTCTTAACGAATGTTGATGTGTTGAATATGCTTTGTAATGATAATGGAAATGCCTCATAACACTGTAGTGATCTTATGGACTCTCTCGGAAACTGATGCATCTAACCTGTGAGGACCTACAGTATACTCTCATTTATCTGTTTATATACTGACTTCTGCTAAATGTTTTTGTTGTTGTCATTTTGTTTTGTTTTGTCTTTTGTTTTTGCCTCTTGGTCTGCTGTATTGATCCTCTCCGCTCCTATATTTCAGCATCACCATGTTGTGTACATGTATGAAAAACTAAAAAAATAATAATCATATAGTTAAAAAAAAAAAAAAAAAAAACTTTTATTGGGTTCACAGAAATATGCACTTGCACTTTTAAAACAGTGCACTTTAATGAAATGTTGTTGTGTTCTCAAAGAGTTGGGTAATAAATTAGCTTTCTATGTGACTTATTCGGCCACCGAATAAGTGCAGTGGGCGTGGTTTTCTGGACCCACTGAAAAATCGGCCATTTATTTTTCCCCATAGAGATTTACATCAATATTTATATCAATTATTTTAAGCCTATAGAATCAAGCCATCCAGGATCCTGGTAAATCATGACCATAACACCTTTGATTCTGTGAAGAAAGAAAAATGAAAATCTGTGCACCGAGACACAGCTCTGATATCAACGACCCCCAACACGCACTCCATGTGCAATGAGCGAGAATACCGGACCAACACATTAACTATATGGGAATCATGGGAATGGAATGTTTGTCAGTAAAAGCAACAGCATGGTGCAATTTCATTCAAATCTACGCAATTGAGCGAACCCTTATTCATCAGGAGGTTCCGGTTCTTAGTTGCCATTTAACACAGTTAGCATTTCTGTAACCTGCTCCCAAAATAAAAGCTTAGAACACTCTTCACCAAACAAATGAAACATGTTTTTTAAAACAATAAAACAAGTATTTTACATTCATAGAAACAATGAAAAACGGTCTCCACTTTGTCACAAAAAGGGCATGAACTTGGGACTGTGGGATTGATCATAGAGACAAAACTTAGATCACCTTTATAAGTTACTGTTATAATCATGATCGCCCATGTCTGTGTACTCCAACTTGAGATACAGTGTACTTGATATGTATTGTGTACTGCCTGTACTGTAGCATACTTTATAGATAGGCTACGAGAGACATCTCGGCGGCAGCAAGGTCAGCCTTGCTGGAGTAGGCACGTTATTCTGTCTCATATCTTATTGTCAACGTCATTATGATCCAGCACTATATATGTTCCTGTTTGTGTAATAAACGTTGTGAACCTTAGCGTGATACTGTCTCGTGTCCGTTAATTTGTTCTCCCGGGCCCGCCGCCGCAGTCGCCGTACCAAAGGAATACTTCAACAGGATTGTCACACACCACCCAGCCTGCACACACTACCTGTCTGTCAGAACCAGACGAGGGTCCAGTACTTAGAGATTACAACAGTTACCTAGAAGCAAAGTTATTGCCATTTCTGTTTTTGACAATTTATTAGCTAATTATGCTAATTAAACATGCTAAACCCAACAGAAAGAATTTTAGACATGTTTTTTTGGCATTCTGGTAACCCCAAGAATCAAGATATACCTGATATACCAAAAATTAACATTCAGCTGCGTTACATTGATTCCGCAGCTCTTTAGCTGAGATGGGGTTTGTAAGGCAATCAAGTGCTCCCCCACTTGATTGCCTTACAAACCCAGGCCGTGCGGGTCGGAGACTCCCGCTTTGCGTTGTGTCTCACTACGCCTCTCAGCCATTATAAAATACCTGGTAAGAGATAGCCTCTTGTGACCTCTTGTGGCTTATTGTTTCATCAAAACCCTCATTTTTGTCTACAAAGCCCTAAACGGGCTGGCCCCGTCCTACATCACTGACCTCCTATCCTATCCCCCCTCCATCAGGACCTATCAGGTCAGAAGAATGCGGTCTCTTACACATTCCACCACCAAAAAAGAGGCTCAGGGGCGACCGCGGCTGTCGCAGCCCCTACACTTGGAACATCATTCCCCTTGCTGTTAGTGTGACCGGTGTCAGAAATGGGTTTCTCTTTTTTTTGTTGGTTGTTTTGCATGTGTATTATTTGTCTATCAGTGACTTGTGGTGTCCTTCCTTATTATATATATATATTGCTTGCTACTCTCGATTGGATATATGGACTTATGTGTGAAGGACTGAGCATGACGTCAGCATCATTACCTGACAGCTGTCAGTGGTGAGAAATGGAGGAGGAGCTGTCTAATCAGCACAGATTGTTGCCAGTACAAAAGAGGGCTTGCTGGGAGAGGTTGTATGTTGTGTGCTGCTCTGTTGAGTGTGTTAAGGGTGACAGGAGGACCGAGAGAGAGAGAGAGAGAGAGAGAGAGCCGAAATATCGGTTGGCACACCACGGTACGAGCCGAGAGAGAAGGAAGACTCGTGTGTGACCAAACTGTGGACGACGGAGAGGAATCGAGTGAGCTGTGCCAGGGACCAGGAGTGGTGTGACAGAGTGCGGATACCCAACAACCTCGGCGGGCGGTGCAAACTGGCTTTAGTGGCCGATGTACAAGGGGAATAAACAAATGTTATTGTGACCAAGCTGGTCACAACCCAGGGCACGGAAGGACACGACACAGGCAGTTGTTATCCAGTAGGCTCTTTATTCCTCTCAAGCCAGGGAATTGGTCATCAAACAAACTATCTCCGTCATTAACAGGAGCCAAACCAAAATGTAGCAAGTCACAGTGTCCTCAATGTGAATCCTATAACGTGAACTAAACAGTCACCGTGTGACATTAAACATCCAATTCTTAACAGGCAGGAATGTGTAGTATTGTGTGGCTCTGTCTGGACCCAGCCTCTCACTGCAACCGAGAAACACAAACACATTAGCTTCCTTTTATACACAGCAGCTGTCCTTCATTTAATTGACACAATCTGCTGCAGGTGCGCCTGTGAGCTGGCAAAGCCAGCCCTGTCACCCCACTCACAGATACCTTGATCCCGCCCCCTGCCACATACCCCCACCGCCCGACTTAGGCCGGGACCTCGTCGGCCGACAGCCAACTCCCCCCCCTCTCCCCCTGAGCGGGAGAGGAAGTCAGCGACGACCATCCGAGTTCCCGGTCTATGGACCACCTTGAAGTTAAAGGGCTGCAAAGCCAGATACCACCGGGTGATCCGGGCGTTGGTATCCTTCATGCGGTGGAGCCATTGGAGAGGGGCATGATCCGACCAGAGGGTGAATGGGCACCCCAGGAGGTAGTAGCGGAGGGCCCCGACCGCCCAGCGAATAGCCAGACATTCCTTCTCAACTGTACTATAGCGGACCTCCCGTTGGGCCAGCTTCCTGCTGATGTACAGTATCGGGCGGTCGAATCCCCCCACCTCCTGGGACAAAACGGCCCCCAACCCACTGTTCGAAGCATCCGTCTGTAAGATAAACGGGAGAGAGAAGTTAGGGGTGAACAGGACCGGTTCCTCACAGAGAGCCTTTTTCACCCTCTCAAACGCCAGCTGACACTGCTCCGTCCACTGGACCGGATCTGGAGCACTCTTTCGGGTCAGGTCGGTCAGAGGGCTGATCAACTCAGAGAAGGATGGTATAAAGCGCCTATAGTAGCCGGCCATGCCCACAAACCGCCTGACACCTTTCTTGGTCTCGGGCCTTGGACAAGCCGCAACAGCTGCAGTTTTCTCTACCTGTTGCCGCACCCGTCCGCCACCCAAGCGGTACCCCAGATACCGTACCTCCCTCCGTCCAACCGCACACTTTTTCGGGTTCGCTGTGAGCCCCGCCTGCCTCAGGGACTCGAGTACAGCCGCCACCTGCTGCATATGCTGGTCCCAGGTCTCACTGTAAATAATACAATCATCCAAATAAGCTCCAGCATATGCAGAGTGAGGACGGAGGACCCGGTCCATGAGGCGTTGAAACGTGGCCGGGGCCCCAAACAACCCGAACGGAAGTGTCACGAATTGGTATAAACCCGACGGAGTGGAGAAGGCAGTTTTTTCCCTGGACTCCGGAGTCAAGGGAATCTGCCAGTAGCCCTTAGTTAAATCCAGTGTTGTGAAAAAGCGAGCAGTGCCTAGCCGGTCCAGGAGTTCATCGACCCGGGGCATTGGGTAGGCATCGAACTTGGAAACCCCATTGACCTTACGGTAGTCCACACAGAACCGTATTGACCCATCGGGCTTGCCTACCAGCACAATGGGGCAACACCAGTCACTGCTGGACTCCTCTATTACCCCCAACTCCAGCATGGCCTGAATTTCTGTCTGAACTATTTGTCTTTTATGCTCAGGCAGACGATAGGGCCGTGAGCGTACCGTTACGCCTGGGGGAGTTTCAATGTGGTGGTGTATGAGGCTTGTGCGCCCTGGCAGGGGGGAGAACACATCAGCAAAACGCTGTTGCAATGAGGCAACATCTGCTTTCTGGCCCTGCGAGAGCTGGTCGTCAAAACAAACTGGCCCGGTGGTAGTTTTTGTCACCTCCGGGCCCAACTCATCACTCTCAATCACCGTGGAAACCAAATTAACAGACACCACCTCTCTCCAAGCTTTCAGGAGGTTGAGGTGGTAAATGTGAGATGCCCCTCCCCTGTCAGAACGCACAACCTCATAGTCCACGTCCCCCACTCGCCGTGAGACCACAAAGGGCCCTTGCCACTTGGCGAGTAATTTAGAACTGGCCGTTGGAAGTAATACAAGTACTTTCTCCCCTGGTTCAAACTGACGCAATTTCGTCCCCCTGTTGTATAGTCGCTGCTGACGTTCCTGGGCCTGGAGCAAGTTCTCCCTGGATAACTGACCCAGTGAATGGAGCTTTGCTCGTAGGTCCAGGACGTATTGAACCTCATTCTTACTGGTGCTTGGACCACTTTCCCAGTTTTCTTTAATCACGTCCAAGATACCACGGGGTCTCCTGCCAAACAGGAGCTCAAAGGGAGAAAACCCTGTGGAAGCCTGGGGAACCTCTCGCACCGCAAACAGCAGAGCATCTAACCATTTATCCCAATGGCGGCTGTCCTCGTGAATGAACTTACGAATCATAGACTTTAACGTTTTGTTAAAGCGCTCCACGAGCCCATCAGTTTCCGGATGGTACACGCTGGTTCGGATAGACTTAACGCCCAATAAATCATACAGTTCGCGAAGGGTGCGGGACATAAACGACGTACCCTGATCAGTCAAAATTTCTTTGGGAACGCCGACGCGGGAGATAATTTTAAACAGGGCCTGTGCCACACTCTTTGCTGAGATTGTGCGCAAGGCCACGGCTTCGGGATATCGTGTTGCGTAATCCAGCAGGACTAACACAAAGCGATACCCCTGTGCACTCCGGTCAAATGGCCCTATGATGTCCATGGCCACTCTTTCAAAAGGGACCTCAATTAACGGAAGGGGCCGCAACGGCGCTTTTGGGATGGCCGGTGGGTTAACTAGTTGGCATTCACGGCAGGATGCGCACCATCGACGTACATCAGCGTGAATGCCAGGCCAATAAAACCGGGCCATGATCCGGCTAAGAGTTTTATCAAACCCTAGGTGCCCCGCCATGGGGTTATGATGAGCTGCATGGAAAAGCATTTCTCTGCAGGTTTTTGGTACCAACAACTGTGTGGATTCTTCCCCTGACTGAGTGTGGCGACACACTCTATACAACTTATCCTTCATAATAGAAAAGTATGGGGGTGTGAGTGCTGTGCCAGGGAGAACCTGGGAGCCGTCAATCTTGGCCACCTGTTCAAAAGCACGGCGGAGAGACTCATCCCGAGACTGCTCGAGAGGGAAGTCTTCCAGGGGACTTATTGGCAGACCCGGGGGAGCCTCGGCCTGAACCTCGGCCTGAGCCTCCTCCGGCCCCACCCCCATCTCAACAGCCTCGGGTGCCTCCATCTCTCCAGTAAACACAGCACACAACCCACATTGCCCTGTCGGTTGTGAACGCACCCCCACAGCTTCCTTCACTAACCTAAAGAACCCAGGCCAATCTGTGCCCAAAATTAGAGGGTGCATAAGGCGGGAGCTAACCGCAGCCTTAACTTCATGCTTTTCACCACCACAACAAATTTCAACGGGGACTAAAGGGTACTCGTGAATGTCACCATGCACACACCTTACTTTCACATGCTGAGCCTCCAACAATGCCCCTGGCCGAACCAAACTTTCATGGATCATAGTCTGCATACAGCCTGTATCCATCAACGCCTGGTGTGTACTCCCTTCCATACATACCGGTATGTAGTACGTCCCTTCTGGACCTGGAGAGGGCCCTGGCGGTCCGGCGACCTGGACCACCGCCCCAACCTCCATCAAGGGACACTCTCTGCGGAAGTGGCCCAGCTGACCGCACCGCCAGCACGCCTGTCCCAACGTTTGAGGGCCCCCCTGGGGTGCCGAACGCACAGGCGCTGAGGCTGAATCCTGCAAATTAGGAGGAAAAGAGAGGTGGTCATTATAGGTTGTCGGCTGGGGTGTATGTGTGTGTCTGGGTGCAGGTGTAGGTGCATTGGGCGTGGTGTTCTTCCGTCTTGGGGCCGGGACGGGCCGGGCTGCAGGTGGAGGCGGTTGGCCCCGTGTTTCCTCCCAGCGTGCCCTCCGTGGGAGGGAGAGGTGGTCCTCCGCCAGGACTACAGCCGCCTCCAGGGTAAGGGGTCGGTGACACTGAACCCAGTTTCCAGTGGAGGCTGGCAGGCCAGCGATAAACTGCTCCAACACGACCCGCTCGACAACTTGCTCTGCCGTCAGGGTGCTCGGCTGCAGCCAACGCCTCGCTGCTTCTCGTAGCTGCTGGGCAAAAATGAAGGGACGGCCCCCCTCATCATAGCCGAGACCCCGGAGCCGACGACGATGTCCCTCTGGGGTTTGGCCGAGGCGGTCCAATATGGCCTTCTTCAGGTCCGGATACACCAGACGCGACGGGGCTGGCAGGCTGTGTGCAGCAAGCTGTGCCTCCCCTGTGAGCAGAGGTAGCAACCGCCACGCCTTCACGTCCTCTGTCCACTCACATTCTGTTGCCACGCTGTCGAATACCTCCAGGAATGCCTCAACGTCATCATCCAAAGTCATCTTATGCAGGGAGTCCTGCAAAAGGCGCTGGTGTGTGCGCTGCGCGGCCTGGTCTGCCGGTAGTTGCTGGCCATCAGCCCTGGCCAGGTCCTCCTGCTGCCTGTGTGCCTCCGCCTGCTGTAGGCGCTTGTCCATGGCAAGCAAGGCCTGAGACTGCTGATGCTGTAGGGCTGCTGTGTTTTGCTGCATATCCGCAAGCTGGCGGAAAATCTGCGCCAGCGGAGTCTCAGGGGATCGTTGCTGTCCCTCCATGTCCCTGTTCAGGCTCCAAATGTGACCAAGCTGGTCACAACCCAGGGCACGGAAGGACACGACACAGGCAGTTGTTATCCAGTAGGCTCTTTATTCCTCTCAAGCCAGGGAATTGGTCATCAAACAAACTATCTCCGTCATTAACAGGAGCCAAACCAAAATGTAGCAAGTCACAGTGTCCTCAATGTGAATCCTATAACGTGAACTAAACAGTCACCGTGTGACATTAAACATCCAATTCTTAACAGGCAGGAATGTGTAGTATTGTGTGGCTCTGTCTGGACCCAGCCTCTCACTGCAACCGAGAAACACAAACACATTAGCTTCCTTTTATACACAGCAGCTGTCCTTCATTTAATTGACACAATCTGCTGCAGGTGCGCCTGTGAGCTGGCAAAGCCAGCCCTGTCACCCCACTCACAGATACCTTGATCCCGCCCCCTGCCACAGTTATATTTTGATTCATGATTCAGTGTCAGTCTCTCTCCACCTATTTATGGTTTTTGCTCTCTCACCTGGTAAAACGTGAACCTGTGTGTGTCCTTGAACAAACTGAAGTTAAGAGTAATAATGACAAAAGAGTTTCCGTTTCTCTTCAATTAAATAACGGATGGCGTAGTGTCGGCAGGACAGGAAGAGAGCAAACCACAGGAGAGACTGAACATTAATTTTGTTTTGTTTTGTTTTGTTTATATTAGCTGCTATGATGATGATGATGCCGGTCTACTCAGGTGCCCCATGGTTGCCCAAGTTCGAAGGTACAGAAGGTAGGGAAAAATATAAAGAATGGAAACAACAGATTAAAGGGTTATTGGGCACTCAAGATCTAACTGAGGCGAAGAAAGTAGCCATTGTGTTGAGTACGCTAGCCGGGGAAGCTAAACGACAGATAAGGGTGGTGGATGAGGGAGAGCGGGACACGGCAGCAAAAATCTTTAATTATCTGGATGCTTTGTATAGGGAATCGGTGTCCGCCTCAAAACTACGTTCACAGTTTTTTGGCTGCACCCAGCAGTCCGGGGAAAGTGTTACTACCTTTATTCTGAGACTTAGGGAGCTCTCTTGTGGGTTGCGGGGGCACGACTCAGCTACCGCCCCCTCTGATGCCGTTCTTCGAGACCAACTACTGAGTGGGCTGTCCGATGGCCCACTTGGACAAGCGCTACGGATCTACGCAAGGCGACACCCTGAAGAGGACTTTATGAAACTACGTACAGAGGCCCTGGCATTAGATAGAGAACATGGAGGTACAAATACACCTGAAATCGCTTGTCATGCTATTAACCCTGCATCTGTTTCCCATACCCCACAGACCACAGATTGGAGAGAGACTTTAAAGAGAGAGATAATGGATGACGTTAAAACACAAATGAAAGGACTGACCCAGGAACTGTTGCGCGAAATCAAGCCGCTACTGCAACCAAGCTCCACCGAGGCGCACCGCCGCACCTCGGAGCCACGAGCCGCGCCACCTAGAGATCGGTACGTGCCTTATCAAAGAAATAAATGGGATGCAGATGGGAGACCTATATGTAGACAATGCAAGCAATCAGGCCATATGATCCGTTTCTGTCCAGCTAACCAGGCGGCGTTAAACTAGCGTCCCCGGTCGCCGAGGTCCGGGAGACAGGGGTTGGGTGTCCTTATGCAGAATCAGGGGCCAAAGAAGCTTTTATTGGACAAAGTCCAACTATCGGTGTTAAAGTGGAGGGTGTGTCTTTGAGGGGCTTACTAGACACAGGATCCCAAGTCACGTTAATGCGAGAGAGCCTATATACCCAACAACCTCGGCGGGCGGTGCAAACTGCCCGTTGTGTGTGAGTACTGTTCCATCCCGCACTACTGTCGATTCCACCACCCTAGTGAGGCTGTTAGCTGTGCTTAATTGTGGAACGGAGAAACTGACTTCAGATCCATGATGTATGGAAGTGGACGTATTGTTCTGATTCAACGTATATGATGCTGGATTGACTGGAGGCTCTCTACTCTCTACTCACAAACCAAACTATCTGACCCAACGCACTTTGCACACTTTTCTACTGAACGCTTTTAAGGATTTATTATTGTTTTGTTGTTATTTTGTTTCTTTTGTAGTTTAGATTTTAGGAGGATTTTAGAGCAATAAACATTGTAGATTTTATGGCATTTTAGTGGCCGATGTACAAGGGGAATAAACAAAATGTTATATTTTGATTCATGATTCAGTGTCAGTCTCTCTCCACCTATTTTTTGCTCCCTCACCTGGTAAAACGTGAACCTGTGTGTGTCCTTGAACAAACTGAAGTTAAGAGTAATAATGACAAAAGAGTTTCCGTTTCTCTTCAATTAAATAACGGATGGCGTAGTCATAGTACAGGATTGTTTATTAAGGTATACAACTTTGATATCTCTAGCACCTTAAATGGCGCAACTCTAGTAATTAAAGGTTGTGTGTCTTATAAAATAATAAGAATATTCTACTGCCCAAATTCTGTGTGGCTGATTCGGCCTTGGTCACATTAGGACTGCTCCCTCCGTTGAGTCTTTTAATCACAACTTAAGCCTTTGAATCCCCCTCATGATCCTGCACTTTTATATTTTATATTATTTTGCTTTAATTGCCTGTTGTTTCATTGACTGTCTTATATTATATTTCTGCATTGTATTTTACTGTATTGTATTGTACTGTATTGCTCTTTTTGATATGTTGAAGCACTTTGGTACAATGAGAGTTGTTTTTAAATGTGCTATATAAATTAATTTGATCTGATTTGATTTGATTTGACATAACAGGACTTTGATATGAAAGCATTGTTGACGTATGTTAAGCCCTGCCTCTTCTTCTGCCTCTGCCTTGCTAGGGTGTTGATGTGTGTTGAAGGTGTGATCGATGATGTTATGGCATACGTTGGCTCAGGGGATGGCCTAACACTGTGTATAAAAATGAGCAACAGGACAAAGTGTGCAGAGGAGAGGAGGTGCAGTCATGAACGCTTCTGTAGTTATACAACTGATTCCATATGTGTACTTGTGCTTGATATTGTTCTCTTCATTCTCTCCTTTGTCTTCCTCACCTTCCTCTTCTTGTGAGTTACAGGCACAGTTTAAATTCAACAGAATTTACAAGGCTGGGGACTTTATTCTGGGTGGCTTGTTTCCATCCCTCCATTCCTCCTCTGCCTTCCCTGAGCTGTCTTTCACCTCCAAGCAACAGGATCTCATTTGCTATGGGTGAGTATCACACATAAAAAAGCAAGCAAGAGAACATTGTTTTAATATAGGCCTATACCATCATAGGATTATTTGATGTAGTTCTACAAAGATAAATTGTCAAAGTTACTGTGGAACTTTGTCTGTTAGAATAAAAATTCCCGGGTTCAGAATGGCCCAGACCATGGCTTTTGCCATTACTGAGATCAACAGAAACCCCAGCCTGCTACCCAACGTGACTCTGGGATACAGTCTCTATGATAATTGTTTCACACTTGGAGTAGCATTCCGTTCAGCTTTGTCATTGGTCAGTGGGAGAGAAGAACAATTTCAACTGAATGAGAGCTGTGTTGGCTCCCCTCCAGTGCTTGGAATAGTGGGTGACTCTTCCTCAACACGTTCAATTGCCATCTCTAGTGTATTAGGTTTGTACAGAGTGTCCTTGGTAAGTTTTCTTCTCTCACCATCACCATTTTAATTGGCTATTCTTTTTGGCTATTTTAGTTTATTTACAAATCTAATATAATGATAAACAGTGTAGTCTTTCTACAGCCTGATAAAGAAAACAATATTTACTTGTTACAGAGCATGTAAGTGGAGCTGGCAGACTTTGAATGGAGCATGGGGGGCAGTAGATTGCCACATTGTATATTGTTATACAATGTAAACTTTTAACCTTTTAACTAGTTTTCGAATACATTTGTTTTTACTTCTGTTCTGTAAAGCGACTTAGGATACCTTGAAGCGCTATATAAATCGTATATATAATTATTATTATTATGTTATTGCATTGTCTTATGAAAAAGGATAAGGTTTGTGTTTTTTCATAACAAAGTATAACCTAGTGATTGATTAGGGGTTAACAACACACCATGCAAGTTTTAACAAACCTTGCATGGTGTGTGTTTTTAGCCTTGTGTAGCGATGGTGATATCACTGCGTGGCAATATGCATTGCAAAGGCAAATGAAGGCTGGCTACGCAAGGCTATAGTGTGTTTTGTTGTGAGTGCTGAAGGGTTCGTATACGTGTTTGTCAAAAGATGGCATTGTGTTTCTGAACCAGGCCTCCTGATGGCTAAAGCTGCCTCTGTGTGTTCGCAGCACACAATGCAGTCCCTTCTTTTTCCCTTTTTTTTTTCTTTCTTTTGTGATTGAAAATGTGAACCGAGCGGAGGGAAATCAAGCTGAGTGGTGGTGAGCGATGTTGAGAATTTTAGCGTGGGATTGAGCAGGGAAAGTGAGTGTAGAGTTTCACCCTGCTCTGGTCCACTAACGTGCTCTGCTTGTTAGGGGGAAATTATGTAAGGCATACATGGACAACTGGCGGCCCCCATCTTCACTTAATGTGGCCCTAATATTGGAATACTGATAAAGTATATTATTTAATTTCTGTTATAATTCCAATCATGCAAACATGACCGGCTTTAATTACTTTAGTCTAAAATATCTTTCAGGATTCCAATTCCAAAATAGCAAAAAAAAATCAGGATTTAAATTAAACTATAGCTAAAATAGCTGATCTACAAGCTCAAAACGCGTTGCACTGCGACGCGCTTTGAGCTTGGAGATTGGCTGTTTTTGCTATGACCGTAATATGCAATGTGACCCTCTGGAGTGACTGTATAAATATAGTGGCCCTCTCCATCTCCAAAGTTGCCCACCTCTGATGTAAGGGATAATGTATGGCTGAGTGGTCATTGTTTATAGATAAATCACCTTCAGGCTGATTAACCACCTCCGCTGTCGAGTGGTTAATCAGCCTGAAGGTGATTTATCTATAAACAATGACCATGCCATACATTATCCCGCTTATTACACGGCTACTTAATACATAAATTAATAAATTGACCCAAAACACAACAGAACGACTCATATTTCCTTGCTTACGGTAATGAAAGTAATCCCATAAGTGTCGCGCTGGCCGGCGTCTGCCCAGCTGCAGCACAGTCGGAAAACAAGGAAGTGAATTATTGATCAAATAGAATCCATTTTCGGGTACTGCAGCGTCTATTTCTCGCTGAAATGTTTTCAAAAACCTTTTTGAGAGCAATGTTTTGCTGTAAAGGACACTGTGTGTGTGTTTACATCATGGCTGTCATGTTGGAAACAGTAAACAGTAAATCAGCGGAACACAGCAGGTGCTCCGAGGGTTTGTTTTGGCATCGGTGTGTTATAGAGCGGAGCAGTCATTATCCAGAAATAACAGACCGATGAATTCGGTGATTGACCAATCAGAATCAAGCATTCAACCAAGCCGTGTAATAAAGAATTATAGTACCGTATAGGTATATTACAGAATATATCTTTTGTGTATTTTTCAGGTAAGTTACTATTCCACGTGTTCCTGTCTGAGTGACCGGAATAAGTTCCCATCTTTCTTTAGAACAATCCCAAGTGATGCCTTCCAGGTGAACTTCTACAGACAAAACATCTGTTGGTATCAAGTAGTACATATCACTTCTGAAGGGCTGAAGGGTTAGGTTTAGGGTCAGCATCAAAAGAAAATTAATGTGGGTTATACGCAGGAGATTCACTGATTTTACACTACAGTATGTGCATAATCAAACTAAGCAGGTCTTATCCCACCATTCTTCATCCATCAGGTCCAAGCTATGCTCCAAATTATAAAGCGGTTTGGGTGGACCTGGGCAGGACTGGTATTTAGTAATGATGCCTATGGCCGAAATGCTGCCCAGTCATTCCAGTCTGACCTGGCCCAGTCTGGTTTTGGTTGTCTGGCGTACGTGGAGGTTCTGCCCTGGGACCACGACCCAGCTGAACTTCAGAGGATTGTCACTGTGATGAAGACATCCACAGCTCGTGTGGTCATTGCATTTGAACATGGGGTCAATATGGTTCATCTCATGGAGGAGGTTGTGGGAAAGCAATTTAACCACTTTCTAAATAAATTAAAATAATAATAATAATAATAATATATATATATATAGCCTAAATATGTATATTATTATGTATATAATATTTCAAGAAATTATTAAATATATTTTTAAAACAAAGCAATACTGCCTCATCAAAGTTGGTACTGTGAATTTATACTGTATATTGTCAGATATTTGAGATGGGGAGAGGTGGTGGTGGTGGAGACAGACAGACAGACGGACGTTCGGACGGACGGACGGACGGACGGACAGACGGACAGACGGACAGACAGACAGACAGACGGTCCAATGGAGTTAGCTGGTTTTGTCAGAGGCACTTTTTAATACTTTTCATTTTAATTCGTTCAATATTTTGTGAATCAACACACAGACATGAAGGGTGTTCAATAGCATTGATTTATATACCGTATAGGTGGTAAAGCAGAATGTGACAGGTCTGCAATGGATGGCCAGTGAGGGCTGGACAACATATCATAAGCTCCTGACTCTAGACTTCATGCCGTACCTGGGAGGCACCCTGGGCATTGCCATCCGTCGTGGAGAGATACCAGGTCTAAAGGACTTCTTGTTAAAAATCCATCCCGACAATGGCCATGACGACAGCCTTGGCAATACCATAGTGAGTCTTTTGTTTCATTTTTTAAACCCATTATGTACGGGATCCCCTTTGTAACTATACCTTTCAGGACGGGAAACCCCTTTGGGTTAGTTGTTGCTATGTACAGTATATAGCAACATATATATTTTTTGTCATTTTGAATTAACATTTGATGAAAACGTAGCTCAGGATTTAGAAGGCCTTTTTAGAATCGGCCTCAGTCCTAAATGGGTTAAGTTGCAATTTTGTGTTCATTCACAAGCTTTGTGCTTTAGAGAATTTATGCTTTAAGTTTTCACTGTGTTTCTTCAGATGAGGCGGTTTTGGGAGCACACATTTCAGTGTAATTTCCCCCCCCTTCCGTCAGAGTGGGTGGATGCTGGTGGAAGGGTGTGTACAGGACAAGAGGACCTAGCAACAGCAGAAACTGCACTTTTGGATGTATCTGACCTCAGGCCAGAGTACAATGTGTACAAGGCTGTGTATGCTCTGGCCCATGCCATCCATGACATGTTGCATTGTGTGCCAGGAAAAGGGCCTTTTATTGGGCACAGCTGTGCCGGTTTGCGGACAATACAGCCATGGCAGGTGTAATGTCACTCATTTCACAGGTTACATAATGTGTCTAGTTGGGTTCAAATTTAGACTAATAATGATTTAGGTTTGGCTGGTGTCTGGGCCAATCTGAGTATAGGCCTACTGTATATAAAATGTGGATCAGTTCATAACAGCAAAAGGCTAAAGGGTGTACACAAAAGATTACTAAAGACACTTGTCATGATGGGGCGGAATAATTATGAGCCTGCAGTAGTTATTAAATTGTTAGTTTTAGTTGTTTATTTCACTCAGTGGACAGTTGTGATTATTACCCATAAACCTGATATGCAGTGGTGTCTGAATAATTTCAAGTACAAATTGTACATCAACATCTATTTACCTTGTCTATGTACATTGTGCAAGTAATATTTTGAGCAGCTGCTCAAAACACACTTTTATAGTCACTTGATCTTCATAATTCTGCTCATCACCATGTCTAGCTTGTATATTACCTGGAAAGGATCAACTTCTCTACACCATTTGGTGATCACGTATCGTTTGATGAGAATGGTGATGCTTTACCAATCTATGATGTCATGAACTGGGTGTGGCTCCCTGATGGAAGCACAAAAGTTCACAATGTAGGTGTGGTCAAGAAGTTAGCCTCTGCAGGTGAAGAACTCATCCTGGATGAAGACAGAATCTTCTGGAACTTTGAATCTAAAAAGGTCACTTCCACTTTCTATAGCTAATGCTGAGCTGGTGTGAATGTAATTCAGTTTGTACAAAAATATATAATTCTTAATTTCCTCTGTAGCCACCTCGGTCAGTGTGCAGTGAGAGCTGTTCCCCCGGAACGCGTGTGGCCAGAATTAAAGGGGAACCTATCTGCTGCTTTGACTGCATTGCTTGTTCTGAGGGAGAGATCAGCAATGAGACTGGTTGGTTTACACCATGTAGTAATGTACAGTATCTTTAGGACAATACTGTACTTGTCTGTCCCTTTAACCTTGTCATCTTTGTTAGACTCTACAGAGTGTACCAGTTGTCCAGAGGACTTCTGGCCCAGTCCCCAGCGTGACCACTGTGTTCCTAAGAGCCTGGAGTTCCTCTCCTACCATGAGGCTCTTGGTATCTCCTTGACAATCATCTCATTGCTGGGCACACTTATCTGTGCCATTGTACTGGGAATCTTCATCTATCATCGAAGCACACCCATGGTGCGCGCCAACAACTCTGAACTTAGCTTCCTTCTCTTGTTTTCACTCATACTTTGTTTTTTGTGCTCACTTCTGTTCATTGGCCGTCCCAGGCTCTGGACTTGTCAGCTGAGGCATGCAGCATTTGGGATCAGCTTTGTGCTGTGTGTCTCGTGTATCCTGGTAAAGACTATGGTGGTTTTGGCTGTATTCAAGGCCTCCAAGCCTGGGGGTACAGACATTATGAAGTGGTTTGGTGCTATACAGCAGAGAGGAACAGTTCTGGGTCTTACTTCCATCCAGGCAGCAATCTGCATAGCCTGGCTTGTGTCTGCCTCACCAGCTCCTCATAAAAACACACACTATCACAGTGATACGATAGTCTATGAGTGTGTGGTGGGATCAACAGTTGGATTTGCAGTGCTATTAGGTTATATTGGTTTACTGGCACTCCTCAGCTTCCTCCTAGCATTCATGGCAAGAAATCTTCCAGACAACTTCAATGAAGCCAAGTTAATCACCTTCAGCATGTTGATCTTCTGTGCCGTGTGGATAGCCTTCATCCCAGCATATATAAGCTCTCCAGGCAAATATGCAGATGTAGTGGAGGTTTTTGCTATTTTAGCATCTAGCTTTGGAATTTTGGTGTCACTGTTTGGACCAAAGTCTTATATAATGCTTTTGAAACCTGAGAGAAACACTAAGAAGTCCATCATGGGTCGAGGTGACACCAAGACATAGAACCATGAATTCAATACAACATTTCTTTGTATTTTCTGTTTTATAAATACATGGAGAGGAGACTCCTGTTACTGAACAATATCAGAATAGACCTACTTAGTTAGTACTTATTATAACCAAAGAAAATAAGACCCTGCCTTTAAAGTCTATTCTGTTTAATTTTATATTGAAATTATGAAAAATTATGAAAAATCACACCTGTGTGAAGTGAGGTGCGTGTTGAATATTGTTTGTAATATAGCTTAATTGAATTGCACTGTTTATAGCACTTTAAAGAAGACAATAGGACAATGACCATTCACACCTAGTGTCATCCCTAATCAGTGGGATTGGGCCCATGCTTATAGGCAGGAAGTGACACTCTGCCTTCAGATTCGATTCGATTCAGAATTGTTTGACCTTGAACTTGATCCCAACATTGTTCCACCTCCCTTTTCCCCTGTTTTTAGTATTGTTAAACCGTATAGGAAATAAAATGAAATCTTAATTGCAAGCAAGAAGTTGTCCCGTCTGATGGTATTCGCACCGCTACAGGGCTCTTTACCAACCCTTATCGTCTTACATCATCGCGATATCAGAACATAATGTCATATGCAGAATTCCTCAGTGACAGACAAAACAAACATTAAACTCTGTTCATTGTTTTTAACCTGTATATAGGAGGGGCTAGCGCCCCTCAACAATGTCATGGTATATGAAGAATATTTGATGAACCACACTGACCATGTTTTCTGTTATTTCACATTTATGGGACAGTTTTAATTAAGTGCAAGCTTCATGCTCTTTATATAGTTGGTTTCAGTTGTTGACCATCTTGTGGCGACTGGTACACATGACCCTTTAGACAGGATAGAATGCAAAATTATAAAGGTTTATTCACAGCTTTCTTTGTCATAAATAATAATATTTCTCCTCTTCCTTTTCAGGTATCATCATACAGTTCATGTGTTTTTCCTTCCAGCAGGTGGAGCAGTTGAGTCGTCTTCGTCTATTTACTCAGGTAGGTGGTTTTTAGCTGTAGAGATATCGACAGGTGAGTACAGGTCTACTATAAGGTTTCTCTCCCTCCCCTCTCGGGAGTCGGTAAGTATTAGAGTCAGCTGGTGAATAAACAGTTTCCCTTATTCTATAAGAGTCGAGGATATGAATGTAAGTATTTCTACTCAGCCTGGGAGTTTCCAATGTCCAGCCGGTTGGCTGTGTACTAGGGCAGTATCGCTACTCCTGTTCCATACGTCTGTACTCCGGTAGGTTGCCCTCCTTTTCCATGTCCTTAATCAATCGTTCCTTTTTCAGGTTTATGCGCTCACTGTAACGAGCCGTTCTGTGCATGCCCGGTGATTGCCTGGAGGGTAAGAGGAGACATGGTAAGTATTTATATTTCACTTAATGTTGCATATAATGTAACGTGAAATAGTGGTGTCGACCTACCGCCCAGCAGCCCGGTATATGCGCGTTCCTCACCTCCCGGAGAATGGATCCCCACTGAGGCAGAGAGAGAGAGTTTTATACTGAGGTGGATCCCTTCTAGCAGGTGAAGGCAGGTGCGGCGCATTCCAGCTGATCAAGTAGGTAACGAGGTATGTATCTTCCTTCCCTGATCACACCTAGTGGGTGGGGTAGGCTCCTGTTATCTCTCTGCCTCGGCCATGCTCCGGGGGCGCTCTTACCTGCTGGGCGCGGTATTACCATCGAGACAACACATATCCCTCTTCTTAGCTTTTTGCCCGTCTGGCTCGCCTGTGTGACGTCCTCCTATTGTCTAGACAGGGCGTCAGCATGCGGGATGCTCCTCCCTGGTTTGTGCTCGACTTTGAACCTGTAGTCCTGTAGTTCTAGGAACCAGCGCGTGACACATGCATTCCTGTCTTTGCTGGTGGACATCCAGCATAGGGGGGCGTGGTCGGTGATGAGGGTGAATGGCCGGCCCCAGAGATAGTAGCGTAAGTGGACGGCCCACTTAATAACCAGGCATTCTTTCTCCACTGTTGCGTAATTCTTCTCATGTTTGAGTAGTTTTCTGCTGCTAAACGTGATCGGGTGCTCCTCACTGTTCGTCACTTGGGCCAGCACGGCTCCCGGACCGGTCCCCGAGGCATCGGTATGTAGGACAAACGGTCTCGTGAAGTCCGGGGCTCTTAGTACGGGTTCGGAACATAGTGCGTCCTTGAGCCGTTGGAAAGCCTCCTCGGCCTCCGCCGTCCATCTCACATGGTTTGGGAGGCTCTGTCGTGTCAGCTCGTACAGCGGGGCTACAATAGTAGCGAAATTATCAATAAACTTTTGATAATATGATATGAGTCCCAGGAATGATTTTACCTGTTTTTTTTGTGGCGGGGCGTGGCCAGTTGCGGATTCTTTCTACCTTCTTTTGCTGGGGTTTCACACAACCCCGTCCGATTATGTGGCCCAGATAGTCCGTCTCGGACATGCCGAGTTGGCACTTTTTGGCGTTGGCGGTGAGCTTCGCTCTTCGGAGGGCACCGAGGATAGCCTCCAGATGTGCCAGGTGTTCATGCCAGGTCCCGCTGTAGATTATAATGTCGTCTAAGTAGGCGGAGCTATAGTTCTGATGGGGGCGCAGTACACAGTCCATAAGCCGCTGGAAGGTGGCTGGCGCGCCGTGTACGCCGAAGGGGAGAACCGTGTACTGGAATAGGCCGTCCGGAGTGGAAAAGGCGGTCTTCGCCTTGGCCCGGTCCGTTAGCCTCACTTGCCAGTACCCTTTCGTGAGGTCCAGGGTCGAGACGAACCGGGCCGGTCCGAGCCTCTCGATCAGTTTGTCGGACCTCGGCATGGGATAACTGTCATAGAGCGACACCTCGTTCAATTTCCTGAAGTCATTGCAGAAGCGTAGGGACCCGTCCGGCTTCGGTACGATGACGATGGGACTGGACCAGGGGCTAAAGGACTCTTTGATGACCCCCAGCTCCAACATCTTTTTCACTTCTTCCTTGATGGCGAGGTGTCACGCCTCGGGGATCCGGTAGGGGCGCTGCCGCACCACTTTGCCCGGTTCGGTTATAATGTCATGTCGAATGACATTGGTTCTGCCTGGGAGCTCTGAGAAGCGGTCTCGGAACCGCCCTATGAGCCCCTTCACGTCCCGGACCTGCGGGGGGGAAAGGTCTGTCCCGATCGGGACTGCATCTGCATCTGAGCGTGCCTGCATCTGTTCTATCTGATCAATCACGCTCCTATGCGGGGAAGGTTGGCTCTCCCAGGCCTCCCAGGCCAGGTCTAACAGACCCCTCGGCTGCCGCCCATACAGGAGTTTCAAGGGAGAGAACCCTGTGGAGGCCTGGGGAACTTCACGAATAGCAAACATCACATATGGGATTAAGCGGTCCCAATCCGTCCCATCAATATCTGGCAGTTTCTTCAACATTGTTTTTAGGGTTTGATTAAATCGTTCCACTAGGCCGTCCGTCTGTGGGTGGTATACGGAGGTTTTTATGCGCTTAATGTTGAGCCATTTATATAGGAGGGTGATTACTTGCGACATGAAACATGTGCCCTGTTCTGAAAGCGCCTCGTTCGGGATGCCGACCCGGCTAACCAGCATTAATAGTTTGTGCGCGACTGCCTTGGCCGAGGCAGCACGCAGGGGTATGGCCGTGGCATAATCCGTCGTTATCGGCCGATTCTAGTTGTTTTTAGATACATCGGCATCGGTTCGATTAATTAATCAGACCGATTAATTCATCGGTCCAATTAATCAGGCTTTACAGATAAACAAGCCCAAAGTAACAGCTTAAATATAAAGGTATTTAAGTTAAATCTGGCTTGCCTAAGCCTGTGCAGATACCCTGTTACATGTATTTTTCAGAATGGACAAAATTATTATATTTTTTTAATACAGAATGAGATCATATATGACATCGGTAATATCAGTTATCGGCCATAACAGCAATTAATTATCGGCCAAAATGTCTCATCGGCACATCCCTAGTCATGACACCTAGGCTAGGGTCTCAGCAGGCCTTCCAGGATGAACCTGCTCCAGGATACTGCTGTATTCTGTACTCTGCAAATAAAACCGAACTCCGAAACATCTCTCTGCCTGGCCTGCGCCTCTTCATCGGTGTGCCTGAGTCTCTTGGCCTGTCTTCTGCTTCAGAACTTCTCAGTTTCAGTTAAAGTATTTTTGAGTCTGTTATTTAATACACTCTCCTGGTTAAAATATTCATTATAAATGTATTAAAAACTGATTAAAACAACTTTTATATGGGGAAATGATCTACTGTATTTAAACCAGGAATAACAGATCAGGGGTTTCGCCTTTGGGCTAATAAAGGTCTAACTAAAATAGGAGATATGTTCCAAGATGGAAATCTGATGACATTTGAACACATACGTACAAAATTTGATCTTTCTTTTCAAGTATTTACAGCTAAGAGACTTTATTAGAGCATCTGGTAACCAAGCATTGATTACTCCATTCCTTTCGGGAATGGAGAAACTTATATCTGATCATTGTTATAGTAAAGGGCGTATCTCTGTGATATATGACGTGCTGGTTTCCAATTCATCTCTGAAAGCTCTAATGATAGACTAAAGGTGGCCTTACACTAGCCGATTTTTTTCAATCTGAAATCTGATAGCACCACACACTACTGGATAATCGGAGCGGGGCAGAGCAAATATCAAACATTCTTGATGTTGATCGGGCCGATCCCGATCGCGCTTTGAGCGGTCGGGCACCCCCCGATTATCGGCTAGTGTAAGGCCACCTTAAGGGCCTGGAAGGAAGATGTACATGATGATATATCCTTGGTTGACTGGGGTGCCATATGTGCAAAAGTACACAGACAAACTGCAAATACTAGATTAAGATTGCTACAATATAACTGGTTGATGCGCACTTATATAACACCAGCTAAATTACACCAGTTCAATGAAAATATTCCAGACACTTGTGTAAAATGTGAGCAGTCAAATGGCACACTTTTTCACTGTATGTGGGAATGCAGAGAGATTGTGGCATTTTGGAGCGAGATCTTACAAATACTTTATAGAATGCTAGATGTAAGGATACCATTGGATCCAAAACTCTGCATATTGGGATTGTACCCTGGTTATACCAAGGAATAAACACATTCTCATAGATATGTCACTACTCCAAGCAAAGCGCACAATTGCTCTAACATGGAAAAACACTCAGAGACCACGAGCGAGCCAATGGCTCAGGGAAATGAGCAGCTGTTGTGCTATGGAACTTATATTTTGAAGAAAAAAAGTGTAATGTATGATGAAGTCTGCAGGGGACCCTTCACCCAACTCTTAACGAATGTTGATGTGTTGAATATGCTTCGTAATGATAATGGAAATGCCTCATAACACTGTAGTGATCTTATGGACTCTCTCGGACACTGATGCATCTAACCCGTGAGGACCTATACTCTCATTTATCTGTTTATATACTGACTTCTGCTAAATGTTTTGTTTTTGTTGTTGTCATTTTGTTTTGTTTTGTCTTTTGTTTTTGTCTCTTGGTCTGCTGTATTGATCCTCTCCGCTCCTATATTTCAGCATCACCATGTTGTGTACATGTATGAAAAACTAAAAAAAACATAAACATATAGTTTAAAAAAAAAAGAAAAAAAACTTTTATTGGGTTCACAGAAATATGCACTTGCACTTTTAAAACAGTGCACTTTAATGAAATGTTGTTGTGTTCTCAAAGAGTTGGGTAATAAATTAGCTTTCTATGTGACTTATTCGGCCACCGAATAAGTGCAGTGGGCGTGGTTTTCTGGACCCACTGAAAAATCGGCCATTTATTTTTCCCCATAGAGATTTACATCAATATTTATATACATTATTTTAAGCCTATAGAATCAAGCCATCCAGGATCCTGGTAAATCATGACCATAACACCTTTGATTCTGTGAAGAAAGAAAAATTAAAATCTGTGCATCAACGACCCCCAACACGCACTCCATGTGCAATGAGCGAGAATACCGGACCAACACATTAACTATATGGGAATCATGGGAATGGAATGTTTGTCAGTAAAAGCAACAGCATGGTGCAATTTCATTCAAATCTACGCAATTGAGCGAACCCTTATTCATCAGGAGGTTCCGGTTCTTAGTTGCCATTTAACACAGTTAGCATTTCTGTAACCTGCTCCCAAAATAAAAGTTTATAACACTCTTCACCAAACAAATGAAACATATTTTCCAAAACAATAAAAAAGTATTTTACATCCATAGAAACAATGAAAAACGGTCTCCACTTTGTCACAAAAAGGGCATGAACTTGGGACTGTGGGATTGATCATAGAGACACAACTTAGATCACCTTTATAAGTTACTGTTATAATCATGATCGCCCATGTCTGTGTACTCCAACTTGAGATACAGTGTACTTGATATGTATTGTGTACTGCCTGTACTGTAGCATACTTTATAGATAGGCTACGAGAGACATCTCGGCGGCAGCAAGGTCAGCCTTGCTGGAGTAGGCACGTTATTCTGTCTCATATCCTTATTGTCAACGTCATTATGATCCAGCACTATATATGTTCCTGTTTGTGTAATAAACGTTGTGAACCTTAGCGTGATACTGTCTCGTGTCCGTTAATTTGTTCTCCCGGGCCCGCCGCCGCAGTCGCCGTACCAAAGGAATACTTCAACAGGATTGTCACACACCACCCAGCCTGCACACACTACCTGTCTGTCAGAACCAGACGAGGGTCCAGTACTTAGAGATTACAACAGTTACCTAGAAGTTATTGCCATTTCTGTTTTTGACAATTTATTAGCTAATTATGCTAATTAAACATGCTAAACCCAACAGAAATAATTTTAGACATGTTTTTTTGGCATTCTGGTAACCCCAATAATCAAGATATACCGGTAACCCTTTCTTTTACAGTACAGTAATAACCATGAAATTACAAGGTAGTAAGGAGTAATTACTGGGTATTTACTAGGTAATTACATGGTAACTACAGGGTAATAAACACAACAATTACTAGGTAATTATCAAGTATTTCTTGACTGCTACCCAGTAATTACCATGTAATTATGAGTATTTACCAGGTAATTACATGGTAATGTAACCAGTAATTACTATGAAAACTAATCAGTAATTACTAGGTAATTATCAAGTATTTTCTTGACTACTACCCATTAATTACCATGTAATTATGAGTATTTACCAGGTAAATACAGGAATTTACATGGTAATTGCATGGTCATGTAACCAGTAATTACTATGAAAACTAATCAGTAATTACTAGGTAATTATCAAGTATTTTCTTGACTACTACCCAGTGATTATTAGTATTTGCCAGGTAATTACATGGTCATGTAACCAGTAATTACTCAGAAAATACAAAGTTTCCCCCAGTAAGTACTAGGTAATCCTTATGTATTTTCCTGCCAACTACCAGGAAATTATAACCTATATACTAGGTAGTTACCAGTTAATTACACTGTAAATACTGGATAATGGCCATGTAGTTACCTAGTATTTACTATACAATTCACTGACGACTACCAGGTATTTACCCATGAATTATTGAGCCATGTGTTATCAATCAATTGGTGCAGTTGACCGTGAGGCTGTTAACGACGGTATTTACATTGTAATTACCAGATATTAACCTGATAACTACCATGTATTACCCAGTCCATTACATGTTAACTACAGGGAAATATACCCAGTAAGTACTAGGTAATTATCATGTATTTTCTTAACTACTACCCGGGAATTACCATGTAATTATGAGTATTTATTATTGATTCATGCCTTATCAATCAACTGGTGCAGTGGCCGTGCGGGTGTTAATGACTATTTACATTGTAATTACCAGATATTAACCTGATAACTACCATGTTTTACCTGGTAATTACTCAGCATTTACCCAGTAACTAGAAAATATTTAACCGGTAATTACCTGCTATTTACCCAGTAAGTGTGATTTGTATTTACCTAGTATATACTAAGTAATTAAAGTGGAACTGTGACTGTAAAAGAAAGCGTGGTTTGTTTCCATATTACTACCTGGTACTTTCAGTATTTACACAGTAATTACGGTAGAACTGGACTGTAAAAGAAAGCGTGGTTTGTTGCCATGATATTACTTGGTAATTACTCAGTATTTATCCAGTAACTAGACAACTATTTACCTGGTATTTACCCAGTAATTAAGGTGGAACTGGACTGTAAAAGAAAGTGTGGTTTTTTCCATGATATTACCCTGTACCTTCCCTGTAATAACCATATTTCAGTTTGTAATCAACGAGTAGCCCATGAACTCAAGAATGACACAATGATGAAAGTTTAAGGGTTTTTATATAGAGATGGTTGCACAGCCACAGACAGACATGGATGGATGATTGTATGAATGGTATCTGAAATGACTAACCTTAAAACACTTATCACTGTAAAGTTCAAATACATTAGCTGAGGCTAACTTAGCTTGTTAGAGCCCTGTTAGGCTACCATAGCTGGCTGCCAATGTTAACCTAGCAACATGATTTAGCATAGCAAATACAGGCAAAAACGAACTTTTTAGAGAACACATAGATGAATGAATTGTTGCAACATTAATTAATATTGCACTGTATAAACAAACAATGAGAATACTTCCTGAAGAACACATTCTGTGATCCTGTTTGTCTGAGTCTGTGTAGCTGCATGACTGAGTGGTTGGGAGAGTGAGTGTAGAGAGTGGAAACTGACTCCAATCAAGATACAGGTTTGGGGGATTTAGCAGGTGTTGGGAATTCACCTAATCAGGTCCAGGCTGGGGTTGCCATGGCGATCAATTATTTTCTACAGGTTAAACCAGTGGTTTTCAACTTTGGTAACCAAATGGACCCTTATAGTTCTTTAACTTTTGAGAGCATAAAATTAAACCAAGTGGACCCTTACAGGTCATATTTTTATGAATAGTTAAATAATTGTTAAACATCTGCATTAATTAATTTACAAGAAGTCTACACAAGTTAGAGAATGTAGAAGAATTTCATAATTAAATCTCATCAAATGGTGGCCCGTGCCGTGGCTCAAATGCAAAATAAATAATGGACCTTGATTTGAAAAGGGTTGAAAACCACTGGTTTAAACCATGAATTGTAAAAGTAACTGTGTACAAAATTCCCCATAGCATTTAGTGAAGGCTACTTCATGCACACTCTATTCATATTGAGGACCCATTTTTCTACTTTAGTTCAGGCTTCTGTTTGGGCAGTGTAGTCAGTGAAAGAGGACCCCAGTCCAGCTGCAACTCTACATGCAGCTACACAGACAAACAGGATCACAGAATGCGTTCTTCAGGAAGTATGCTCATTGTTTGTTTATACAGTGCAATATTAAATTCATTCATCTATGTGTTCTCTAAAAAGTTCGTTTTTGCCTGTATTTGCTATGCTAAATCATGTTGCTAGGTTAACATTGGCAGCCATCTATGGTAGCCTAACAGGGCTCTAACAAGCTAAGTTAGCCTCAGCTAATGTATTTGAACTTTACAGTGATAAGTGTGTTAAGGTTAGTCATTTCAGATACCATTCATACAATCATCCATCCATGTCTGTCTGTGGCTGTGCAACCATCTCTATATAAAAACTCTTAAACTGTCATCATTGTGTCATTCTTGAGTTCATGGGCTACTCGTTGATTACAAACTGAAATATGGTTATTACAGGGAAGGTACAGGGTAATATCATGGAAACAAACCACACTTTCTTTTACAGTCCACCTTAATTACTGGGTAAATACCAGGTAAATAGTTGTCTAGTTACTGGATAAATACTGAGTAATTACCAAGTAATATCATGGCAACAAACCACGCTTTCTTTTACAGTCCAGTTCTACCGTAACTACTGTGTAAATACTGAAAGTACCAGGTAGTAATATGGAAACAAACCACGCTTTCTTTTACAGTCACAGTTCCACTTTAATTACTTAGTATATACTAGGTAAATACAAATCACACTTACTGGGTAAATAGCAGGTAATTACCGGTTAAATATGTTCTAGTTACTGGGTAAATGCTGAGTAATTACCAGGTAAAACATGGTAGTTATCAGGTTAATATCTGGTAATTACAATGTAAATACCGTCGTTAACAGCCTCACGGTCAACTGCACCAATTGATTGATAACACATGGCTCAATAATTCATGGGTAAATACCTGGTAGTCGTCAGTGAATTGTATAGTAAATACTATGTAACTACATGGCCATTATCCAGTATTTACAGTGTAATTAACTGGTAACTACCTAGTATATAGGTTATAATTTCCTGGTAGTTGGCAGGAAAATACATAAGGATTACCTAGTACTTACTGGGGAAAACTTTGTATTTTCTGAGTAATTACTGGTTACATGACCATGTAATTACCATGTAATTACCTGGCAAATACTAATAATCACTGGGTAGTAGTCAAGAAAATACTTGATAATTACCTAGTAATTACTGATTAGTTTTCATAGTAATTACTGGTTACATGACCATGTAATTACCATGTAAATTCCTGTATTTACCTGGTAAATACTCATAATTACATGGTAATTAATGGTTAGTAGTCAAGAAAATACTTGATAATTACCTAGTAATTACTGATTAGTTTTCATAGTAATTACTGGTTACATTACAATGTAATTACCTGGTAAATACTCATAATGACATGGTAATTACTGGGTAGTAGTCAAGAAAATACTTGATAATTACCTAGTAATGTTGTGTTTATTACCCTGTAGTTACCATGTAATTACCTAGTAAATACCCAGTAATTACTCCTTACTACATTGTAATAACCATGTAATTACCATGTAATTTCATGGTTATTACTGTACTGTAAAAGAAAGGGTTACCGATATACCTGTCTCCAAAAATTAACATTCCAAATAACTGTATATCATTCCCAGCTGCGTTACATTGATTCCGCAGCTCTTTAGCTGAGATGGGGTTTGTAAGGCAATCAAGTGCTCCCCCACTTGATTGCCTTACAAACCCAGGCCGTGCGGGTCGGAGACTCCCGCTTTGCGTCGTGTCTCACTACGCCTCTCAGCCATTATAAAATACCTGGTAAGAGATAGCCTCTTGTGACCTCTTGTGGCTTATTGTTTCATCAAAACCCTCATTTTTGTCTACAAAGCCCTAAACGGGCTGGCCCCCTCCTACATCACTGACCTCCTATCCTATCCCCCCTCCATCAGGACCTATCAGGTCAGAAGAATGCGGTCTCTTACACATTCCACCACCAAAAAAGAGGCTCAGGGGCGACCGCAGCTGTCGCAGCCCCTACACTTGAAACATCATTCCCCTTGCTGTTAGGACTGCTCCCTCCGTTGAGTCTTTTAAATCACAACTTAAGCCTTTGAATCCCCCTCATGATCCTGCACTTTTATATTTTATATTATTTTGCTTTAATTGCCTGTTGTTTCATTGACTGTCTTATATTATATTTCTGCATTGTATTTTACTGTATTGTATTGTACTGTATTGCTCTTTTTGATATGTTGAAGCACTTTGGTACAATGAGAGTTGTTTTTAAATGTGCTATATAAATTAATTTGATCTGATTTGATTTGATTTGATTTGACATAAGAGGACTTTGATATGAAAGCATTGTTGACGTATGTTAAGCCCTGCCTCTTCTTCTCCCTCTGCCTTGCTAGGGTGTGTTGATGTGTGTTGAAGGTGTGATCGATTATGTTATGGCATACGTTGGCTCAGGGGATGGCCTAACACTGTGTATAAAAATTAGCAACAGGACAAAGTGTGCAGAGGAGGAGAGGAGGTGCAGTCATGAACGCTTCTGTAGTTATACAACTGATTCCATATGTGTACTTGTTCTTGATATTGTTCTCTTCATTCTCTCCTTTGTCTTCCTCACCTTCCTCTTCTTGTGAGTTACAGGCACAGTTTAAATTCAACAGAATTGACAAGGCTGGGGACTTTATTCTGGGTGGTTTGTTTTACATCCATTTCTCCTCTGCCTTCCCTGAGCTGTCTTTCACCTCCAAGCAACAGGATCTCATTTGCTATGGGTGAGTATCACACATAAAAAAGCAAGCAAGAGAACATTGTTTTAATATAGGCCTATAGCATCATAGGATTATTTGATGTAGTTCTACAAGGATAAATTGTCAAGGTTACTGTGGAACTTTGTCTGTTAGATTAAACATTCCCGGGTTCAGAATGGCCCAGACCATGGCTTTTGCCATTACTGAGATCAACAGAAACCCCAGCCTGCTACCCAACGTGACTCTGGGATACAGTCTCTATGATAATTGTTTCACACTTGGAGTAGCATTCCGTTCAGCTTTGTCATTGGTCAGTGGGAGAGAAGAACAATTTCAACTGAATGAGAGCTGTGTTGGCTCTCCTCCAGTGCTTGGAATAGTGGGTGACGAGACCTCAACACATTCAATTGCCATCTCTAGTGTATTAGGTTTGTACAGAGTGTCCTTGGTAAGTTTTCTTCTTTCACCATCACCATTTTAATTGGCTATTATTTTTGGCTATTTTAGTTTATTTACAAATCTAATATAATGATAAACAGTGTAGTCTTTCTACAGCCTGATAAAGAAAACAATATTTACTTGTTACAGAGCATGTAAGTGGAGCTGGCAGACTTTGAATGGAGCATGGGGGGCAGTAGATTGCCACATTGTATATTGTTATACAATGTAACCTTTTAACCTTTTAACTAGTTTTCTAATACATTTGTTTTTACTTCTGTTCTGTAAAGCGACTTTGGATACCTTGAAGCGCTATATAAATCGTATTTATTATTAATATTATTATTATGTTATTGCGTTATATGCGGCCCCCATCTTCACTTAATGAGGCCCTAATATTGGAATACTGATAAAGTATATTATTTAATTTCTGTTATAATTCCAATCATGCAAACATGACTGGCTTTAATTACTTTAGTCTAAAATATCTTTCAGGATTTCAATTCCAAAATAGCAAAAAAAAAATCAGGATTTAAATTAAACTATAGCTAAAATAGTTGATCTACAAGCTCAAAACGCGTTTTGAGCTTGTAGATTGGCTGTTTTTGCTACGACCGTAATATGCAATGTGACCCTCTGGAGTGACTGTATAAATATAGTGGCCCTCTCCATCTTCAAAGTTGCCCACCTCTGATGTAAGGGATAATGTATGGCTGAGTGGTTATTGTTTATAGATAAATCACCTTCAGGCTGATTAACCACCTCCGCTGTCGCGTCAGTGGTTAATCAGCCTGAAGGTGATTTATCTATAAACAATGACCACTCAGCCATACATTATCCCGCTTATTACACGGCTACTTAATACATAAATTAATAAATTGACCCAAAACACAACAAAGCGACTCATATTTCCTTGCTTACGGTAATGAAAGTATTCCCATAAGTGTCACGCTGGCTGGCGTCTGCCCAGCTGCAGCACAGTCGGAAAACAAGGAAGTGAATTGATCAAATAGAATCAATTTTCGGGTAGCCTACTGCACCGTCTATTTCTCGCTGAAATGTTTTCAAAAACCTTTTTGAGAGCAATGTTTTGCTGTAAAGGACACTGTGTGTGTGTTTACATCATGGCTGTCATGTTGGAAACAGCAGTAAATCAGCGGAGCACAGCAGGTGCTCCGAGGGTTTGTTTTGTCATCGGTGTGTTATAGAGCGGAGCAGTCATTATCCAGAAATAACAGACCGATGAATTTGGTGATTGACCATTCAGAATCAAGCATTCAACCAAGCCGTGTAATAAAGAATTATAGTACCGTATAGGTATATTGCAGAATATATCTTTTGTGTATTTTTCAGGTAAGTTACTATTCCACGTGTTCCTGTCTGAGTGACCGGAATAAGTTCCCATCTTTCTTTAGAACAATCCCAAGTGATGCCTTCCAGGTGAACTTCTACAGACAAAACATCTGTTGGTATTAAGTAGTACACATCACTTCCCTTTATTGATATTGCATATCGCCTCTCATTTCTTTGTGTATAATACTGCTGTAGCTGAAGGGTTAGGTTTAGGGTCAGCATCAAAAGAAAATTAATGTGGGTTATACACAGGAGATTCACTGATTTTACACTACAGTATGTGCATAATCAAACTAAGCAGGTCTTATCCCACCATTCTTCATCCATCAGGTCCAAGCTATGCTCCAAATTATAAAGCGGTTTGGGTGGACCTGGGCAGGACTGCTATTTACTAATGATGCCTATGGCCGAAATGCTGCCCAGTCATTCCAGTCTGACCTGGCCCAGTCTGGTTTTGGTTGTCTGGCGTACGTGGAGGTTCTGCCCTGGGACCACGACCCAGCTGAACTTCAGAGGATTGTCACTGTGATGAAGACATCCACAGCTCGTGTGGTCATTGCATTTGAACATGGGAGCAATATGGTTCATCTCATGGAGGAGGTTGTGGGAAAGCAATTTAACCACTTTCTAAATAAATTAAAATAATAATAATAATAATGCCTAAATTGTAAATTGTAAGAACACATTATATTTTTTAAACAAAGCAATACTGCCTCATCAAAGTTGGTACTGTGAATGTATACTGTATATTGTCAGATACTTACGTGAGATGGGGAGAGGTGGTGGTGGTGGAGACAGACAGACAGACAGACAGACAGACAGACAGACAGACAGACAGACAGACAGACAGACAGACAGACAGACAGACAGACAGACAGACAGACAGACAGACAGTTTGAGGGTCCAATGGACTTAGCTGGTTTTGTCAGAGGCACTTTTTAATACTTCTCATTTTAATTCGTTCAATATTTTGTGAATCAACACACAGACATGAAGGGTGTTCAATAGCATTGATTTATATACCGTATAGGTGGTAAAGCAGAATGTGACAGGTCTGCAATGGATGGCCAGTGAGGCCTGGACAACATATCCTAAGCTCCTGACTCTAGACTTCATGCCGTACCTGGGAGGCACCCTGGGCATTGCCATCCGTCGTGGAGAGATACCAGGTCTAAAGGACTTCTTGTTAAAAATACATCCTGACACTGACCCTGACAACAGCCATGAAAATAACATAGTGAGTCTTTTGTTTCAGTTTTTTAAACCCA
Organism: Electrona antarctica; assembly: GCF_951216825.1. Lineage (NCBI taxonomy): Eukaryota > Metazoa > Chordata > Actinopteri > Myctophiformes > Myctophidae > Electrona > Electrona antarctica. The sequence continues at coordinate 33,631,523 of NC_136801.1, forward strand.
TTATGTACGGGATCCCCTTTTGTAACTATACCTTTCAGGACGGGAAACCCCTTTGGGTTAGTTGTTGCTATGTACAGTATATACTATATACTATAGCAACATATATATCTGTTGTCATTTTGAATTAATATTTGATGAAAACATAGGTCAGGATTTAGAAGGCCTTTTTAGAATCTGCCTCAGTCCTGAATGGGTTAAATTGCAATTTTGTGTTCATTCACAAGCTTTGTGCTTTAGAGAATTATGCTTTAAGTTTTCACTGTGTTTCTTCAGATGAGGCGGTTTTGGGAGCACACATTTCAGTGTAATTTCCCCCCCCTTCCGTCAGAGTGGGTGGATGCTGGTGGAAGGGTGTGTACAGGACAAGAGGACCTAGCAACAGCAGAAACTGCACTTTTGGATGTATCTGACCTCAGGCCAGAGTACAATGTGTACAAGGCTGTGTATGCTCTGGCCCATGCCATCCATGACATGTTGCATTGTGTGCCAGGAAAAGGGCCTTTTATTGGGCACAGTTGTGCCGGTTTGCGGACAATACAGCCATGGCAGGTGTAATGTCACTCATTTCACAGGTTACATATGTTTCTAGTTGCATGGGTTCAAATTTAGACTAATAATGATGTAGGTTTTGCTGGCGTCTGGGCCAATCTGACTATATATAACATTTGGATCAGTTCATAACAGCAAAAGGCCAAAGGGTGTACACAAAAGATTACTAAAGACACTTGTCATGATGGGGCGGAATAATTATGAGCCTGCAGTAGTTATTAAATTGTTAGTTTTAGTTGTTTATTTTACACAGTGGACAGTTGTGATTATTACCCATAAACCTGATATGCAGTGGTGTTTGAATAATTTCAAGTACAAATTGTACATCAAAATCTATTTCCCTTGTCTATGTACATTGTGCAAGTAATATTTTGAGCAGCTGCTCAAAACACACTTTTATAGTCACTTGATCTTCATAATTCTGCTCATCACCATGTCTAGCTTGTATATTACCTGGAAAGGATCAACTTCTCTACACCATTTGGTGATCACGTATCGTTTGATGAGAATGGTGATGCTTTACCAATCTATGATGTCATGAACTGGGTGTGGCTCCCTGATGGAAGCACAAAAGTTCACAATGTAGGTGTGGTCAAGAAGTTAGCCTCTGCAGGTGAAGAACTCATCCTGGATGAAGACAGAATCTTCTGGAACTTTGAATCTAAAAAGGTAACTTCCGCTTTCTATAGCTAATGCTGAGCTGGTGTGAATGTAATTCAGTTTGTACAAAAATATATCATTCATAATTTCCTCTGTAGCCACCTCGGTCAGTGTGCAGTGAGAGCTGTTCCCCCGGAACCCGTGTGGCCAGAATTAAAGGGGAACCTATCTGCTGCTTTGATTGCATTGCTTGTTCTGAGGGAGAAATCAGCAATGAGACTGGTTGGTTTACACCATGTAGTAATGTACAGTATCTTTAGGACAATACTGTACTTGTATGTCCCTTTAACCTTGTCATCTTTGTTAGACTCTACAGAGTGTACCAGTTGTCCAGAGGACTTCTGGCCCAGTCCCCAGCGTGACCACTGTGTTCCTAAAAGCCTGGAGTTCCTCTCCTACCATGAGGCTCTTGGTATCTCCTTGACAATCATCTCATTGCTGGGCACACTTATCTGTGCCATTGTACTGGGAATCTTCATCTATCATCGAAGCACACCCATGGTGCGCGCCAATAACTCTGAACTTAGCTTCCTTCTCTTGTTTTCACTCATACTTTGTTTTTTGTGCTCACTTCTGTTCATTGGCCGTCCCAGGCTCTGGACTTGTCAGCTGAGGCATGCAGCATTTGGGATCAGCTTTGTGCTGTGTGTCTCGTGTATCCTGGTAAAGACTATGGTGGTTTTGGCTGTATTCAAGGCCTCCAAGCCTGGGGGTACAGACATTATGAAGTGGTTTGGTGCTATACAGCAGAGAGGAACAGTTCTGGCTCTTACTTCCATCCAGGCAGCAATCTGCATAGCCTGGCTTGTGTCTGCCTCACCAGCTCCTCATAAAAACACACACTATCACAGTGATACGATAGTCTATGAGTGTGTGGTGGGATCAACAGTTGGATTTGCAGTGCTATTAGGTTATATTGGTTTACTGGCACTCCTCAGCTTCCTCCTAGCATTCATGGCAAGAAATCTTCCAGGCAACTTCAATGAAGCCAAGTTAATCACCTTCAGCATGTTGATCTTCTGTGCCGTGTGGATAGCCTTCATCCCAGCATATATAAGCTCTCCAGGCAAATATGCAGATGTAGTGGAGGTTTTTGCTATTTTAGCATCTAGCTTTGGAATTTTGGTGTCACTGTTTGGACCAAAGTCTTATATAATTATTTTGAAACCTGAGAGAAACACTAAGAAGTCCATCATGGGTCGAGGTGACACCAAGACATAGAACCATGAATTCAATACAACATTTCTTTGTATTTTCTGTTTAATAAATAAACAAAGAGTAAATAAAGAGTAGAATAGACCTACTTAGTTAGTACTTATTATAACCAAAGAAAATAATACCCTGCCTTTAAAGTCTATTCTGTTTAATATTATATTTAAAATATATATATTGAAATTATGAAAAATTATGAAAGATCACACCCGTGTGAAGTGAGGGGCGCTTTACCAACCCTTATCGTCTTACATCATCGCGATATCAGAACATAATGGCATATGCCGAATTCCTCACCTTCACCTCACCTCACCTATCCCGTAACCCCGGAGGGTCGTTGGGGCACCACAGACGATCTGTTGACCAGCTCTCTCCATCCCTCTCTGTCCTCGGCAGCTCTCATTGCCTCGCTGAGTTTCAAGTGTGTCCATTCTCCGATGTTATCTTCCCATCTTTTCTTTTGTCTCCCTCTTCTCCTGCCACCTCGTACAGTGCCTTGCAGGATGGTCTTTGCAAGGCCTGAGGATCTGGTGATGTGTCCATACCACCTCAGTTTACGCTTGATGACAGTGGTCAGAAGGTCATCATGTGGGCCGACGGCTTGGCTGATCTTTTGCCGTACTTCCTCGTTTGTGACATGTTGGGTGTAGGAGATACCCATGAGTCTTCTGTAGCATCTCATCTCCATGCTCTGAATTCCTCAGTGACAGACAAAACAAACATTCATTCAACTTCATTCATTGTTGTTCATTGTTAATGGCATTTATTGTTTGTGTTAGTGACAAAACAAACATTAAACTCTGTTCATTGTTAATGGCATTTAATGTTTGTGTTAGTGACAAAACAAACATTAAACTCTGTTCATTGTTAATGGCATTTAATGTTTGTGTTAGTGACAAAACAAACATTAGACTCCATTGTCAATGGCGTTTTTAACCTGTATATAGGAGGGGCTAGAGCCCCTCAACAATGTCATGGTATATGAAGAATATTTGATGAACCACACTGACCATGTTTTCTGTTATTTCACATTTATGGGACAGTTTTAATTAAGTGCAAGCTTCATGCTCTTTATATAGTTGGTTTCAGTTGTTGACCATCTTGTGGCGACTGGTACACATGACCCTTTAGACAGGATAGAATGCAAAATTATAAAGGTTTATTCACAGCTTTCTTTGTCACAAATAATACTATTTCTCCTCTTCCTTTTCAGGTATCATCATACAGTTCATGTGTTTTTCCTTCCAGCAGGTGGAGCAGTTGAGTCGTCTTCGTCTTTGGACCTCGTCGCGGGACTTCAACGGTAGGTATATTTACTCAGGTAGGTGGTTTTTAGCTGTAGAGATATCGACAGGTGAGTACAGGTCTACTATAAGGTTTCTCTCCCTCCCCTCTCGGGAGTCGGTTTCCCTTATTCTATAAGAGTCGAGGATATGAACGTAAGTATTTCTACTCAGCCTGGGGGTTTCCAATGTCCAGCCGGTTGGCTGTGTACTAGGGCAGTATCGCTACTCCTGTTCCATACGTCTGTACTCCGGTAGGTTGCCCTCCTTTTCCATGTCCTTAATCAATCGTTCCTTTTTCAGGTTTATGCGCTCGCTGTAACGAGCCGTTCTGTGCATGCCCGGTGATTGCCTGGAGGGTAAGAGGAGACAATGTTGCATATAATGTAACGTGAAATAGTGGTGTCGACCTACCGCCCAGCAGCCCGGTATATGCGCGTTCCTCACCTCCCGGATAATGGATCACCACTGAGGCAGAGAGAGAGAGTTTTATACTGAGGTGGATCCCTTCTAGCAGGTGAAGGCAGGTGCGGCGCATTCCAGCTGATCAAGTAGGTAACGAGGTATGTATCTTCCTTCCATGATCACACCTAGTGGGTGGGGTAGGCTCCTGTTATTTCTCTGCCTCGGCCATGCTCCGGGGGCGCTCTTACCTGCTGGGCGCGGTATTACCATCGAGACACAACATATCCCTCCCCTTAGCTTTTTGCCCGTCTGGCTCGCCTGTGTGACGTCCTCCTATTGTCTAGACAGGGCGTCAGCATGCGGGATGCTCCTCCCTGGTTTGTGCTCGACTTTGAACCTGTAGTTCTAGGAACCAGCGAGTGACACGTGCATTCCTGTCTTTGCTGGTGGACATCCAGCGTAGGGGGGTATGGTCGGTGATGAGGGTGAATGGCCGGCCCCAGAGATAGTAGCGTAAGTGGACGGCCCACTTAATAACCAGGCATTATTTCTCCACTGTTGCGTAATTCTTCTCATGTTTGAGTAGTTTTCTGCTGCTAAACGTGATCGGGTGCTCCTCGCCGTTCGTCACTTGGGCCAGCACGGCTCCCGGACCGGTCCCCGAGGCATCGGTATGTAGGACGAACGGTCTCGTGAAGTCTGGGGCTCTTAGTACGGGTTCGGAACATAGTGCGTCCTTGAGCCGTTGGAAAGCCTCCTCGGCCTCCGCCGTCCATCACACATGGTTTGGGAGGCTCTGTCGTGTCAGCTCGTACAGCGGGGCTACAAAATTAGCGAAATTATCAATAAACTTTTGATAATATGATATGAGTCCCAGGAATGATTTTACCTGTTTTTTTGTGGCGGGGCGTGGCCAGTTGCGGATTCTTTCTACCTTCTTTTGCTGGGGTTTCACACAACCCCGTCCGATTGTGTGGCCCAGATAGTCCGTCTCGGACATGCCGAGTTGGCACTTTTTGGCGTTGGCGGTGAGCCCCGCTCTTCGGAGGGCACCGAGGATAGCCTCCAGATGTGCCAGGTGTTCATGCCAGGTCCCACTGTAGATTATAATGTCGTCTAAGTAGGCGGAGCTATAGTTCTGATGGGGGTGCAGTAGGCAGTCCATAAGCCGCTGGAAGGTGGCTGGCGCGCCGTGTACGCCGAAGGGGAGAACCGTGTACTGGAATAGGCCGTCCGGGGTGGAAAAGGCGGTCTTCGCCTTGGCCCGGTCCGTTAGCCTCACTTGCCAGTACCCTTTTGTGAGGTCCAGGGTCGAGACGAACCGGGCCGGTCTGAGCCTCTCGATCAGTTCGTCGGACCTCGGCATGGGATAACTGTCATAGAGCGACACCTCGTTCAATTTCCTGAAGTCATTGCAGAAGCGTAGGGACCCGTCCGGCTTCGGTACGATGACGATGGGACTGGACCAGGAGCTAAATGACTCTTCGATGACCCCCAGCTCCATTATATTTTTCACTTCTTCCTTGATGGCGAGGTGTCGTTTGAAGGGAGAGAACCCTGTGAGAGAACCCTGTGGAGGCCTGGGGAACTTCACGAATAGCAAACATCACATATGGGATTAAGCGGTCCCAATCCTTCCCATCAATATCTGGCAGTATCTTCAACATTGTTTTTAGGGTTGGATTAAATCGTTCCACTAGGCCGACCGTCTGCGGGTGGTATACGGAGGTTTTTATGCGCTTAATGTTGAGCCATTTATATAGGAGGGTGATTACTTGCGACACGAAACATGTGCCCTGGTCCGAAAGCGCCTCGTTCGGGATGCCGACCCGGCTAACCAGCATTAATACCAGCGCGACTGCCTTGGCCGAGGCGGCACGCAGGGTTATGGCCTCGGGATACCGGGTGGCATAATCCACTATTACTAAAATGTAGCGGTGGCCCCGGGTCGACTTGGACAGGGGTCCCACCACATCCATAGCGATGCTATGGATGTGGTGTCCTTAATCAATCGTTCCTTTTTCAGGTTTATGCGCTCGCTGAAACGAGCCGTTCTGTGCATGCCTGGTGATTGCCTGGAGGGTAAGAGGAGACATGTTAAGTATTTATATTTCACTTAATGTTGCATAGAATATAGCGTGAAATAGTGGTGTCGACCTACCGCCCAGCAGCCCGGTATATGCGCGTTCCTCACCTCCCGGATAATGGATCCCCACTGAGGCAGAGAGAGAGTTTTATGCTGAGGTGGATCCCTTCTAGCAGGTGAAGGCAGGTGCGGCACATTCCAGCTGATCAAGTAGGTAACGAGGTATGTATCTTCCTTCCATGATCACACCTAGTGGGTGGGGTGCGCTCCTGTTATCTCTCTGCCTCGGCCATGCTCCGGGGGCGCTCTTAGCTGCTGGGTGCGGTATTACCATCGAGACACCACAATCTGCTTAAACATTATGTCATGACTAGTGATGGGAGATTAATCGGCAAACACATCGTTATCGGCCGATTCTAGTTGTTTTTAGATGAATCGGCATCGGTTCGATTAATTAATCAGACCGATTAATTCATCGGTCCGATTAATCAGTCTTTACAGATAAACAAGCCCAAAGTAACAGCTTGAACAGATCTACAAGCTCACAATATTAAATATAAAGGTATTTAAGTTAAATCTGGCTTGCCTAAGCCTGAAGTGCAGATACCCTGTTACATGTATTTTTCAGAATGGACAAAATTATTATATTTTTTGAATACAGAATGAGATATCGACATCGATAATATCGGTTATCGGCCATAACAGCAATTCATTATATCAGATATCGATATCGGACAAAATGTCTCATCGGCACATCCCTAGTCATGACACCTAGGCTAGGGTCTCAGCAGGCCTTCCAGGATGAACCTGGCCAATGTTGATCTATCAGGCTATTTCCAAAGCTGCAGGTTAAGGTGTCAATCATGTGGGTATCCTTGCAAGGGGGTGCCGTAAATAACTGTGCTTGTCCCTCAGCTTTGTGCATGTACCTATATATTCTGACTCAATGTAAGGATGGTGTTCAGTTGGGCTGGCCACCACGGTGGTCAGCCATCCGGGCTCCTGCTCCAGGATACTGCTGTATTCTGTACTCTGCAAATAAAACTGAACTCCGAAACATCTCTCTGCCTGCCTGTGCCTCTTCATCGGTGTGCCTGAGTCTCTTGGCCTGTCTTCTGCTTCAGAACTTCTCCGTTTCAGTTTAAGTATTTTTGAGTCTGTTAATACAAATATTCATTATAAATGTATTAAAAACTGATTAAAACAACTTTGATATGGGGAAATGATCTATTTAAACCAGGAATAACAGACCAGGGGTTTCGCCTTTGGGCTAATAAAGGTCTAACTAAAATAGTAGATATGTTCCAAGATGGAAATCTGATGACATTTGAACAAATACGTACAACATTTGATCTTTCAAATATCCATTTTTTCAAGTATTTACAGCTAAGAGACTTTATTAGAGTATCTGGTAACCAAGCATTGATTGCTCCATTCCTTTCGGGAATGGAGAAACTTATATCTGATCATTGTTATAGTAAAGGGCGTATCTCTGTGATATATGACGTGCTGGTTTCCAATTCTGAAAGCTCTAATGATAGACTAAGGGCCTGGAAGGAAGATGTACAAGATGATATATCCTTGGTTGACTGGGGTGCCATATGTGCAAAAGTACACAGACAAACTGCAAATACTAGATTAAGATTGCTACAATATAACTGGTTGATGCGCACTTATATAACACCAGCTAAATTACACCAGTTCAATGAAAATATTCCAGACACTTGTGTAAAATGTGAGCAGTCAAAGGGCACACTTTTCACTGTATGTGGGAATGCAGAGAGATTGTGGCATTTTGGAGCGAGATCTTACAAATACTTTATAGAATGCTAGATGTAAGGATACCATTGGATCCAAAACTCTGCATTTTGGGATTGTACCCTGGTTATACCAAGGAATAAACAAATTCTCATAGATATGTCACTACTCCAAGCAAAGCGCACAATTGCTCTAACATGGAGACCACGAGTGAGCCAATGGCTCAGGGAAATGAGCAGCTGTTGTGCTATGGAAAGGAAAGGAAAAAAAGTGTAATGTATGATGAAGTCTGGGGACCCTTCACCCAACTCTTAACGAATGTTGATGTGTTGAATATGCTTCGTAATGATAATGGAAATGCCTCATAACACTGTAGTGATCTTATGGACTCTCTCGGACACTGATGCATCTAACCCGTGAGGACCTATACTCTCATGTATCTGTTTATATACTGACTTCTGCTAATTTTGTTTTGTTTTGTCTTTTGTTTTTGTCTCTTGGTCTGCTGTATTGATCCTCTCCGCTCCTATATTTCAGCATCACCATGTTGTGTACATGTATGAAATACTAAAAAACCAATAAACATATTGTTTAAAAAAAAAACTTGTATTGGGTTCACAGAAATATGCACTTGCACTTTTAAAACAGTGCACTTTATTGAAATGTTGTTGTTGTGTTCTCAAAGAGTTGGGTAATAAATTAGCTTTCTATGTGACTTATCGGCCACCGAATAAGTCATAGCAGTGGGCGTGGTTTTCTGGACCCACTGAAAAATCGGCCATTTATTTTTCCCCATAGAGATTTACATCAATATTTATATCAATTATTTTAAGCCTATAGAATCAAGCCATCCAGGATCCTGGTAAATCATGGCCATAACACCTTTGACTCTGTGAAGAAAGAAAAATGAAAATCTGTGCACCGAGACACAGCTCTGATATCAACGACCCCCAACATGCACTCCATGTGCAATGAGCGAGAATACCGGACCCACACATTGACTATATGGGAATCATGGGAATGGAATGTTTGTCAGTAATAGCAACAGCATGGTGCAATTTCATTCAAATCTACGCAATTGAGCGAACCCTTATTCATCAGGAGGTTCCGGTTCTTAGTTGCCATTTAACACAGTTAGCATTTCTGTAACCTGCTCCCAAAATAAAAGCTTAGAACACTCTTCACCAAACAAAGCCATTATAAAATACCTGGTAAGAGAGAGCCTCTTGTGACCTCTTGTGGCTTATTGCCTCATCAAAACCCTCATTTTTGTCTACAAAGCCCTAAACGGGCTGGCCCCCTCCTACATCACTGACCTCCTATCCTATCCCCCCTCCATCAGGACCTATCAGGTCAGAAGAATGCGGTCCCTTACACATTCCACCACCAAAAAAGAGGCTCAGGGGCGACTGCGGCTGTCGCAGCCCCTACACTTGGAACATCATTCCCCTTGCTGTTAGGACTGCTCCCTCCGTTGAGTCTTTTAAATCACAACTTAAGCTTTTGAATCCCCCTCATGATCCTGCACTTTTATATTTGATATTATTTTGCTTTAATTGCCTGTTGTTTCATTGACTGTCTTATATTATATTTCTGCATTGTATTTTACTGTATTGTATTGTACTGTATTGCTCTTTTTGATATGTTGAAGCACTTTGGTACAATGAGAGTTGTTTTTAAATGTGCTATATAAATTAATTTGATCTGATTTGATTTGATTTGACATAACAGGACTTTGATATGAAAGCATTGTTGACGTATGTTAAGCCCTGCCTCTTCTTCTGCCTCTGCCTTGCTAGGGGGTTGATGTGTGTTGAAGGTGTGATCGATGAT